>NC_139146.1:95906027-96607946 GCF_964270905.1 Leucopleurus acutus
ATAGCTTCTGTGCTCTGGGCCGCCTGCTGGGAGGTTCCAACTGCTGGATTCCTCACCTTTCTTATTCTTTGGGCCCTCTGTTTTTAGGCTACTCCTGCCTGCCTCACTCCCATTCCCTTTGTGATATGTGTCCTCTGATTTGAGGCCACATGTGCTGGGTTCCTCACCTTTCGATGATGTGACCCCACTCGTGTGAGGACACTCCTGCCTGGTTCCCATCCCCTTGGTGAGGTGGGCCCTCTGGCGAGAGTCTAATCCTGGCTGGGTTCCTCAACGTTCTGTGAGGTAGGCCCTCTGCTGTGAGGTCACTCCTGCCTGGCTGGCACACGTCACCTTGGAGACGTGAGCCCTCTGGTGGCAGTTGGAGCGTGCAGGGCGCCTCCTCCTCTCGGTGATGACGGCCCTCTGGCGTCAGGCCCTAAATGGTGGGCTCCCCACATTTTCTGATGTGCGCCCAGTGGTGCGAGGACACTCCAGCCAGGTTCCCATTCCCATGGGGATGTGGTCCTTCTGCGCTGAGGTCTCAACTCCTGGGTTGCTCACAGTTTTGTGATGTGGGCCCTCTGCTGTGAGTTCACTGTGGCCTGGATCCCATAGCCTCGGTGTTCTGGGCCGCCTGCTGGAAGGTCTAAATGCTGGAATCCTCACGTTTTTTTATATTATGTGCCCTGTGTTGTGAGGCTACTCCTGCCTACCTCACTCCAAGGCCCTTGGTGATGTGGGTCCTCTGGTTTGAGGACACATGTGCTGGGTTCCTCACCTTAAGATGATGAGGCCCCACTGGTGTGAGGATAATCCTGACTGGGTCCCATCCCCTTTGTGATGTGGGCCCTCTGGTGAGAGTCTGATCCTGGCTGGGTTCCTCACCCATCTGTGAGGTGGGCCCTCTACTATCAGGTAACTCTTGCCTGGGTTGCTCACCTCGCCTTGTTGACATGAGCCCTCTGGTGGCAATTGGACCCTGCTGGGAGCCTCCTCAGCTCTGTGATGAGGGCCCTCTGACGTCAGGCCCTAACTGCTGGGCTCCCCAACTTTTCTTAGTGAGCCCAGTGTTGCTCAAGCACTCCTCTTAGGTTCCCATCCCCATGGGGATGTGGGCCTTCTGCTCTGAGGTTCCAACGGCTGGGTTGATCACAGTTTCATGATGTGGGCTCTCTGGTGTTAGTTCACTGTGGCCTGGATCCCATAGCCTCTGTGGTCTTGGCTGCCTGCTGGGAGGTTCCAACTGCTCGATTCCTCAACTTTTGTATTCTATGGGTCCTGTGTTGTGATGCTCCTCCTGCCTGCCTCACTCGCAACCCCTTCGTGATGTGGGTCTTCTGGTTTGAGGCCACATGTGCTGGGTTAGGCAACTTTCAATGATGTGGCCCCACTGGTGTGAGGACACTCCTGCCTGGTTCCCATCCCCTTGGTGATGTGGGCCTTCTGGTGACAGTCTTATCCTGGCTGGGTTCCTCACTCTTCTGTGAGGTAGGCCCTCTGCTGTGAGGTCAATCCTGCCTGACTTGCACACATCACCTTGGCGACGTGGGCCCTCTGTTGGCACATGGAACCTGCTGGGAGCCTCCTGCCCTCGGTGATGACGGCCCTCTAGCATCAGGCTCTAACTGCTGGGCTCCCCACGTTTTCTGATGTGAGCCCAGTGATGCCAGGACACTCCTGTCAGGTTCCCATCCCCATGGGGATGTGGGCTTTCTGCTCTGAGGTCCCAATGCCTGGGTTGCTCACAGTTTCATGATGTGGGCTCTCTGGTGTTAGTTAACTCCTGCCTGCATCCCATAGCTTCTGTGCTCTCGGCCGCCTGCTGGGAGGTTCCAAATGCTGGATTCCTCACTTTTTTTATTCTTTGGGCCCTCTGTTTTTAGGCTACTCCTACCTGCCTCACTCCCATCCCCTTTGTGATGTATGTCCTCTGATATGAGGCCACATGTGCTGGGTTCCTCACCTTTCGATGATGTGGCCCCACTGGTGGGAGGACAGTCCTGACTGGTTCCCATCCCCTTGGTGTTGTGGGCCCTCTGGTGAGAGTCTCATCCTGCCTCGGTTCCTCACCCTTCTGTGAGATAGGCCCTCTGCTGTGAGGTCACTACTGCCTGGCTGGCGCATGCCACCTTGTAGACGTGGTCCCTCTGTTGGCAGTTGGAACCTGCTGGGAGTCTCCTCCCCTCAGTTATGAGGGCCCCCTGGCATCAGGCCCTAACTGCTGGGCTCCTAACATTTTCTGATATGTGCTAAGTGGTGCAAAGCCACTCCTGCCAGGTTCCCATCCCAATGGGGATGTGGGCCTTCTGTTCTGAGGTCCCAACAGCTGGGCTGCTCACAGGTTCATGATGTGGGCCCTCTGCTGTGAGTTCACTGCGGCCTGGATCCCATAGCCTCGGTGCTCTGGGCCACTTGCTGGGAGGTTCCAACTGCTGGATTCTTCAACTTTTATATTCTATGGACCCTGTGTTGTGAGGCCAGTCCTGCCAGCCTCATTCCGAACCCCTTGGTGATGTGGTTCCTCTGGTTTGAGGACACATGTGCTGGGATCCTCACCTTTCGATGATGTTGTCCCACTGGTGTGGGGACACTCCTGCCTGGTTCCCATCCCCTTGGTGATGTGGGCCCTCTGGTGAGAGTCTGATGTTGGCTGGGTTTCTCACCCTTCTGTGAGGTGGGACCTCTGCTGTGAGGTAACTCCTGCCTGGCATGCTCACGTTGCCTTGGCAATGTGAGCCCTCAGGTGGCACTTGGAGCCTGCTGGGAATCTCCTCCCCTCAGTTATGAGAGCTCTGGATAAAACACATATGCCCTTTTTTGCCAAGTGCATTATTTTCCAAGTTCTGTCTCTTTTCCTATGCTTTAAGAGCTACTCCCGTGTACGTTCTGAAATCAGTTTCCAGCAATTCTGCCCCGCATTCAAGTCCTCTTCGCAGCCTTACTTCAGTATAATTTTGGATGATAGCTGTCATTTATAACTCCGCAGGTTTCTGAATTACAGTGCCCCTGAGCTCCTTTCTTCAACTCACTATCTTGTGAGCTGGCCGCAACACCGCAGGATCTCCTCAGGCCCTAATCTAGTTCCAGCATGGCACAGGGAGCCTTTGGTTCATTTATCTTCCTGGTGGGAAATGAGAGTTAAATTTGCCCGTCCAGACACCTACAGATAGTCTCCCATTGCTTCTCCTTATTCCTGTTCATCTTCCGAAGAAATTGCAAACTGGGCCAAACAGGAGGTTAAAGGCACTGACTCTCCAAGTGGGGAGAGTGTTAGTAAAGCGTCTGGAATGTTGCACCCGAGTACCAGGGGACGAAAACTGAGACACATTTGAACACGTTTCCCGATCACACGGTGGATCATACTCTGGGTTCCACATGCATGTTTTAGCTGAAGGAAGAATCCCTTAAACCTGGAGAGTTGAGACCCATGGAATGGGTACCATGCAATATGACTTCAAAGAGTCTGCATTTGCTAACCGAACCTCACCAATCCTATCACTGCTGGGTTTATGACACTGTACACACGCTTGATTCTCTTTCGGAGACATATAAATCCATAGGTTTTAAGATTCTTACTAGTCAGGTATATTCTTAGTCGTTTAATATGGGGTGTTGAGTCCACTTCGTTGAGCAAGGAGTAGCTCTTGTCTATTACATATTTGGCTTATGGAACAGTATCTGTGCTAATTTCAATCTCTGATTTTATGCCGCACCCCAACTCACCTTTCCCCTTAAGCAAGCATAAGTTGGTTTTCTACATTTGACACCCTGTTCTGTTTTGTAATTCAGTTCCTGTGTAGCCAAGTTTACATTCCGTGTAGTAGTGATATCTTATGATGTTTCTTTTTCTGTGTGACTTATTTCTCTTAGAATCATCATACCTGAATCCACTCATTATGCTGTCACGGGCCTGATGACATAGATTTCTTTGCTGAGTGATATTGCATTGTACGTAAGTACCACAATTTCTTTATCCATTTTTCGCTTTCTGCGATATTGAACCTGTACCGTAAACGAGGTTCTTGTAAACAGAGCCATCCCAAACTTTGGGGAGGCTGTGTCTTTTTGATTATTATTTCCCTAAGCTATACGACCATAAGTGGAAATGCCCTAGGCTCTGTTGCTTGGTTTTTTGGATGTTTCAGGAAACACCATACACTTCTCCAGAGTGGCTGTTGGCAATTTACATCCCGCCCATCAGCATAACAAGGCTCCCTGTTCTCCATGGCCTGTCCTGCCTTTCTGGATTTTACACTTTTTTCAGATGGCCCTTTTGACCGGGGGGCAGTGAGACTTCATTGTAGTGCAGATTTCCTTTGCAAGCTTGCTTGGTTGGCCAAAAAGGGCGTATGCGTTTTTTCCTGAATATATTCAGGAAAAAACGCATACGCCCTTTTTGGCCAAGTACATCATTGTGGACATTCTGCCTCTTTTCCTATGCTTTACATGCAATTCCAGTCTACCTCCTGAAATCGGTTTCCTGCAATTCTGCCCCGCTTTCAACTCCTCTTGGCAGCCTTACTTTAATATATTTTTGGAAGATGGCTGTCATTTATAACTCTGCAGGTTTGTGAATTACAGTGCCCCTGAGCTCCTTTCTTCAACTCGCTTTCTTGTGAGCTGGCCGCAACACCGCAGGATTGCTTCGGACCCTAGTGTGATTCCGGCATGGCACGCTGAGCCTTTGGTTAATTCCTCTTCCTGGTGGGAAATGAGAGTTAAATTTGCCCGTCCGGACACCTCCACCTAGTCTCTCATTGGTTCTCCCTATTCCTGTTCATTTTCCACAGAAATTGCAAACTGGGCCAAACAGGAGGTTAAAGTCACTGACACTCCAAGTGGGGAGAGTGTTAGTAAAGCATCTGGAATGTTGCACCCGAGTACCAGGGGACGAAAACTGAGACACATTTGAACACGTTTTCCGATCACACGGTGGATCATACTCTGGGTTCCACATGCATGTTTTAGCTGAAGGAAGAATCCCTTAAACCTGGAGAGTTGAGACCCATGGAATGGGTACCATGCAATATGACTTCAAAGGGTCTGCATTTGCTCACCGAACCTCACCAATCCTATCACTGCTGCGCTTATGCCGCTGTACACACGCTTGATTCTCTTTCGGAGACATATAAATCCATAGGTTTTAAGATTCTTACTAGTCAGGTATATTCTTAGGCGTTTAATATGGGGTGTTGAGTCCACTTCGTTGAGCAAGGAGTAGCTCTTGTCTATTACATATTTGGCTTATGGAACGGTATCTGTGCTAATTTCAATCTCTGGTTTTATGAAGCACCCCAACTCACCTTTCCCCTTAAGCAAGCATAAGTTGGTTTTCTACATTTGACAGCCTGCTCTCTTTTGTAATTCAGATCTTGTGTAGCCAAGTTTACATTCCGTGTAGTAGTGATATCATATGATGTTCCTTTTTCTGTGTGACTTATTTCACTTAGAATCATCGTACCTGAATCCACTCATTATGCTGCTACGGGCCTGATGACATAGATTTCATTGCTGAGTGATATTGCATTGTGCATAAGTACCACAACTTCTTTATCGATTTTTCGCTTTCTGTGATATTGAACTTGTACCGTAAACGAGGTTCTTGTAAACAGAGCCGGCCCAAACTTTGGGGTGGCTGTGTCTTTTGGATTTTAATTTCCCTAAGCTATAGGACCATAAGTGGAAGTGCCCTAGGCTCTGTTGCTTTGTTTTTTGGATGTTTCAGGAAACACCATACACTTCTCCAGAGTGGCTGTTGGCAATTTACATGCCGCCCATCAGCATAACAAGGCTTCCAGTTCTCCATGGCCTGTCCTGTCTTTCTGGATTTTACACTTTTTTCAGATAGCCCTTTTGACCGGGGGGCAGTGAGACTTCATTGTAGTGCAGATTTCCTTTGCAAGCTTGCTTGGTTGGCCAAAAAGGGCGTATGCGTTTTTTCCTGAATATATTCAGGAAAAAACGCATACGCCCTTTTTGGCCAAGTGCATCATTGTGGACGTTCTGCCTCTTTTCCTATGCTTTACATACAATTCCAGTCTACCTCCTGAAATCGGTTCCCTGCAATTATGCCCCGCATTCAACTCCTCTTGGCAGCCTTACTGCAATATATTTTTGGAAGATAGCTGTCATTTATAACTCTGCAGGTTTGTGAATTACAGTGCCCCTGAGCTCCTTTCTTCAACTCGCTTTCTTGTGAGCTGGCCGCAACACCGCAGGATCTCCTCAGGCCCTAATCTATTTCCAGCATGGCACACGGAGCCTTTGGTTAATTCCTCTTCCTGGTGGGAAATGAGAGTTAAATTTGCCCGTCCAGACACCTCCACCTAGTCTCCAATTGGTTCTCCCTCTTCCTGTTTATCTTACGCAGAAATTGCAAACTGGGCCAAACAAGAGGTTAAAGGCACTGACTCTCCAAGTGGGGAGAGTGTTAGTAAAGCGTCTGGAATGTTGCACCCGAGTACCAGGGGACGAAAACTGAGACACATTTGAACACGTATCCCGATCACATGGTGGATTATACTCTGGGTTCCACATGCATGTTTTAGCTGAAGGAAAAATCCCTTAAACCTGGAGAGTTGAGACCCATGGAATGGGTACCATGCAATATGACTTCAAAGGGTGTGCATTTGCTCACCGAACCTCACCAATCCTATAACTACTGCGTTTATGCCGCTGTACACAGCCTTGATTCTCTTTCGGAGACATATAAATCCATAGGTTTTAAGATTCTTACTAGTCAGGTATATTCTTAGGCGTTTAATATTGGGTGTTGAGTCCACTTCGTTGAGCAAGGAGTAGCTCTTGTCTATTACATATTTGGCTTATGGAACGGTGTCTGTGCTAATTTCAATCTCTGGTTTCATGCAGCACCCCAACTCACCTTTCCCCTTAAGCAAGCATAAGTTGGTTTTCTACATTTGACACACTGTTCTGTTTTGTAATTCAGTTCCTGTGTAGCCAAGTTTACATTCCGTGTAGTAGTGATATCTTATGATGTTTCTTTTTCTGTGTGACTTATTTCTCTTAGAATCATCATACCTGAATCCACTCATTATGCTGTCACGGGCCTGATGACATAGATTTCTTTGCTGAGTGATATTGCATTGTACGTAAGTACCACAATTTCTTTATCCATTTTTCGCTTTCTGTGATATTGAACCTGTACCGTAAACGAGGTTCTTGTAAACAGAGCCGTCCCAAACTTTGGGGAGGCTGTGTTTTTTGATTATTATTTCCCTAAGCTATACGACAATAAGTGGAAATGCCCTAGGCTCTGTTGCTTGTTTTTTGGATGTTTCAGGAAACACCATACACTTCTCCAGAGTGGTTGTTGGCAATTTACATCCCGCCCATCAGCATAACAAGGCTCCCAGTTCTCCATGGCCTGTCCTGACTTTCTGGATTTTACACTTTTTTCGGATGGCCCTTTTGACCGGGGGGCAGTGAGACTTCATTGTAGTGCAGATTTCCTTTGCAAGCTTGCTTGGTTGGCCAAAAAGGGCGTATGCGTTTTTTCCTGAATATATTCAGGAAGAAACGCATACGCCCTTTTTGGCCAAGTGCATCATTGTGGACGTTCTGCCTCTTTTCCTATGCTTTACATGCAATTCCAGTCTACCTCCTGAAATCGGTTTCCTGCAATTCTGCCCCGCTTTCAACTCCTCTTGGCAGCCTTACTGCAATATATTTTGGACGATAGCTGTCATTTATAACTGCAGGTTTGTGAATTACAGTGCCCCTGAGCTCCTTTCTTCAACTCGCTTTCTTGTGAGCTGGCCGCAACACCGCAGGATTGCTTCAGGCCCTAGTTTGGTTCCGGCATCGTATGCTGAGCCTTTGGTTAATTCCTCTTCCTGGTGGGAAATGAGAGTTAAATTTGCCCGTCCAGACACCTCCACCTAGTCTCTCATTGGTTCTCCCTCTTCCTGTTTATCTTACGCAGAAATTGCAAACTGGGCCAAACAAGAGGTTAAAGGCACTGACTCTCCAAGTGGGGAGAGTGTTAGTAAAGCGTCTGGAATGTTGCACCTGAGTACCAGGGGACGAAAACTGAGACACATTTGAACACGTTTCCCGATCACACGGTGGATCATACTCTGGGTTCCACATGCATGTTTTTGCTGAAGGAAGAATCCCTTAAACATGGAGAGTTGAGACCCATGGAATGGGTACCATGCAATATGACTTGAAAGGGTCTTCATTTGCTCACCGAACCTCACCAATCCTATCACTGCTGCGTTTATGCCGCTGTATACACGCTTGATTCTCTTTCGGAGACATATAAATCCATAGGTTTTAAGATTCTTACTAGTCAGGTATATTCTTAGGCGTTTAATATTGGGTGTTGAGTCCACATCGTTGAGCAAGGAGTAGCTCTTGTCTATTACATATTTGTCTTATGGAACGGTATCTGTGCTAATTTCAATCTGTGGTTTTATGCCGCACCCCAACTCACCTTTCCCCTTAAGCAAGCATAAGTTGGTTTTCTACATTTGAGACGCTGTTCTGTTTTGTAATTCAGTTTCTGTGTAGCCAAGTTTACATTCCGTGTAGTAGTGATATCTTATGATGTTTCTTTTTCTGTGTGACTTATTTCTCTTAGAATCATCATACCTGAATCCACTCATTATGCTGTCACGGGCCTGATGACATAGATTTCATTGCTGAGTGATATTGCATTGTACGTAAGTACCACAACTTCTTCATCCATTTTTCCCTTTCTGCGATATTGAACCTGTACCGTAAACGAGGTTCTTGTAAACAGAGCCGTCCCAAACTTTGGGGTAGCTGTGTCTTTTTGATTTTAATTTCCCTAAGCTATAGGACCGTAATTGGAAGTGCCCTCAGCTCTGTTGCTTTGTTTTTTGGATGTTTCAGGAAACACCATACACTTCTCCAGAGTGGCTGTTGGCAATTTACATGCCGCCTATCAGCATAACAAGGCTCCCAGTTCTCCATGGCCTGTCCTGCCTTTCTGGATTTTACACTTTTTTCAGATGGCCCTTTGACCGGGGTGAAGTGAGACTTCATTGTAGTGCAGATTTTGTTTGCGAGTTTGCTTGGTTGGCCAGAAAGGGCGTATGCGTTTCTTCCTGAATATATTCCTGAATATATTCAGGAAAAAACGCATACGCCCTTTTTGGCCAAGTGCATCATTGTGGACGTTCTGCCTCTTTTCCTATGCTTTACATGCAATTCCAGTCTACCTCCTGCAATCGGTTTCCTGCAGTTCTGCCTTGCTCTCAGTGCCTCTTCATAGCCTTATCTCAATATACTTTTGGAAAATAGTTGGCCTTCATAACTCTGCAGGTTTTTGAATTGCAATGGCCCTTAGCTCCATTTTTCAGCTCTTATTTTTGTGATCTTGCCTCATATCCACAGGATTTCTTCAGGCCCTATTCTTCTTCTGGGGCGCCTTGCTCTGCCTTTGGTTAATTCTTCTTCCTGATGTGAAATTAGAGTGACATGTGCCCATTGAAACCGCTACAGCTATTTTCTCACTTGTTCCCCCTATTCCCATTCATTTTCCGCACTAACTGCAGACTGTGTGATTCCGGAACTTAAAGGCATTGACTCTCCATGTGGAGATGTTGTTAGTAAAGTGGCTGGAATGTTGATCCGGAGCCCCAGGAGAGGAAAATGAGGTGCATTTTAGAAACCTTTCCCGATCATATGGTATACCATCCGCTGGATTTCCCATGCATGGTTTAGCTCTAGGAAGATTCCCTTCAACTTGGAGTGTTGGGACCCTTGGAATAAGTAGCATGAAGTATTGCATTAAACTTTCGGCAGTTGCTCACCAAAGCTCACCAATCCTTTCAGCCCCAAGTGTCCAGCCTTATGTCTTATCCAGCTGTGGGTTTATATGTGGTCATTCCAGGTTGCATCACAGCCCCTGAGCGAATTTTGTAAGAATTTTTCTCTCTTTCATTGTTTCTGCGTTTTGGTTTTAAAATTTATTTCTATAAAGGGGTTTAGCTCATTTTCACTGCTGTGTTTGTGCCGCTCTGCGCACACTTGATTCCCTTATGGAGATATATCAATACATGGGTTTTAAGATTCTTATTACTCAGATATATTTCTCTGCGGTGTATAGGGTGTGTTGAGGCCAGTTCATTGAGCAAGGTGTAGATCTTTTCTGATACCTATTTTGGTTTATTGAACGGTATCTGTGCTAATTTCAAACTCTGGTTTTATGCATCACCCCACCTCTCCTTTCCCCTTAAGCTGACATAAGTGTGTTTTCTAAATGTGAGACACTGTTCTGTTTTGTAATTCATTTTTTGTGCAGCCATATTTATCCTCCCTCTATAAGTGATATCTGATGATATGTTTCTTTTTCTGTTTGACTTATTTCAAGTAGTATTATCGGACCTAAATCCACTCTTTATCCTTCTACTAGCCTTATTACATTGATTTCATGGTGAAGAGATATTCCATTGTACATAAGTACCACATTTTCTTTATCCATTGTTCTCTTTCCTGGGATATTTAAGGTGTACTGAAGTTGAGGTTCTTGTAAACAGAGTAGCCCTAAACTGTGGTGTGCTTGTGTCTTGTTGATTTTTAGACTTCCCTAGATATACTCCCGTGATTGGAAGTGCCCTATGCTCTGTCGCTCTGTTTTTTAGATGATTTAGGAACCACCATACACTTCTCCAGAGTGGCTCTCGGCAGTTCACACACTGTCCATCAGCGTATAAAGGCTCCCTGTTCTCCATGGCCTGTCCTGCATTTCTGGTGTTTACAATTTTTTCAGATGGCCCTTTTGACCGGTGGGAAATGAGACTTCTTTGTTGTGCACATTTGCATTGCTTGCTTGCTTGGTTGCCCATAAAGTGCGTATGCGTTTTTTCCTGGATATATTCAGGAAAAAACGCATACTCCCTTTTGGGCCAACTGCATCGTTGTCGAAATTCTGCCGCTTTTCATGTGCTTTAAAGGCGAGTCCAATCTATCTCTTGAAATCTGTTTCTTGCAATTCTGTCTTGCATTCAGATCCTCTTCTTTGCCTTACCTCAACATATTTTTGGACGTTAGTTTTCATTTATAACTCTGCAGGTTTGTGAATTGCAGTGACCCTGAGCTCCATTTTTTAAGTTGCTCTTTTGTGAGCTGGCCTCAAAACCGCAGGATTGCTTCAGGCCCTATTTTGGCTCCGGCGAGGCGGGCTGAGCCTTTTTTTAATTCTTATTCTTAATGGGAAATTAGAGTGACATGTGCCCGTCCAAACCCCTACAACTATTCTCTCATTGGTTCCCCCTGTTCCCGTTCATCCTCCTCACAATTTGCAAAATGTGTGAAACAGAAGTTTAAATGTGCTGATTCTCTAAGTGGGGAGATTCTAAGTAACGTGGCTGGAATGATGAACAGGAGCACCAGGAGAGGATAAATGAGGTGCATTTTAGACACATCTCCCGATCACATGGTGTACAGTCCTCTGGGTTTTCCATGCATGTTTTAGCTGTAGGAAGATTCCTTGAACCTGCAGATTTGGGACCCATTGAATGGGTACCAGGTAGTATTACTTTAAAGGGTGTGCATTTCCTCACCCAACCTCACATTTCTCTTAGCGCGAACAGTTTCCAGCCTTATGTCTCATCCTGCTGTGGGTCTAGATGTGTTCAATCCATGTTGCATCACCGTCCCTGAGGAAAAGTTGTAAGAGGTTTTCTCTGTCTCTCTGTCGTTTATTTTTTTCAATTTATTACTATATTGGTTACAGCTGATTTTCAAAGCTCTGTTTCTTGCTGCTGTACATCCACTTGATTCACGTACAGAGAGACATCAATAAATTCTTTTTCAGATTCTTACCAGTCATAGATATTCTTTTCCGGTGACTTGAGTGTGCTGAGTGCAGTTCTTTTAGCTACCGTGTAGGCCTTGTTGATTATCAGTTTGGTATTTGGAATGGTATCTTTGCTAATTTCAACCTCCTGGATGATGCCTCACCCCTCCCCACCTTTCCCGTTTAGCAGCCTCACGCGTATTTTCTACATATTTGACTATGTTTTTGTTTTGTAATTTATTTCATGTGTAGCCATTTTGGATTCCACCTTTAAGTGATATCTTATGATATGTGTCTTTTTCTTTTTGAATTATGTCACTTAGAATGATCATACGTAACTCCTCCGGAGTTGTTACAACTGGTCATATTTCATTGATTTCCAGGCTGAGTAATATTCCACTCTACATAAGTACCACATCTCTATCCATTTTTTCCCTCCAGAGACATTTAAGTTATATCCTAGTCGAGGATCTTTTAAACAGAGGGGCAGTAAACATTGGGGTGCCTGTGTCCTCTCGATTTTTGTTTTTCCCAAGATATACGCCCATGAGTGCAAGTGCCCTATGCTCTGTAGCTCATTTTTTAGATGCTTTAGTAAACACAATACACTTCTCCAGAATGGCCGTTGGCAATATACATTTCCACTATAAGCCTCACAGGGCTCCCTCTTCTCCTTGCCCTGTCCTGCATTTCTGGCGTTTACACTTTATGAGGATGGCTCTTCTGACTGATGCGAAGTGATATCTTTTGTAGTATTGATTTCCAGTGCCCACCTGTTTGGTTGGCTAAAAAAGTGTATGCCCTTTTCTTGAATATATACAGAAAAAAACACATACAGCCTTTTTGGCCAACTGCAATGTCGGCAATGTTCAGCCCCTTTTCTTGTGCTTAATGGCGAGTCCTTTCTACCTCCTCAAATCCCTTTCCTGCCATTCTCCCTTGCTTGCCAATCCTTTTCTCTGACTTTCCTCAAGACATTTTTCAGTGATAGATATTTTCAACTCTGCAGTTTTGTGAATTTTACTGCCCCTGAGTTCCATTGTTCAACTTGTGTTTATGGGAACTGGCCACAAAGCAGTGGGATTTCCTCAAGCCCTATACTGTTTCCATGGGCAACCCTAGCCTTTGGTCAATTCATCTTCCTGATGGGAAATTAGAGTGACATGTGCCTGTCTGAACACCTAGGACTTGTCTCTCATTGTTCCTCATCCTTCCGCTTCATCCTCTGGACAAATTCCAAACTGTACGCAACAGGATGTTGACAGTGTTGACATCTCCAAGTGGGGAGACTGTTAGTAAAGACGCTGGAGGGGTGAACCCGAGCACCAGGAGATGAGGAGATGAGATGCCTTTTCCAAACTCTTCCCGATCAGACGGTATACCATCCTCTGGATGTGACAGACATGTTTTAGCAGTAGGAAGAGTCCCATTCATGTAAGGAGAACACCAGGGCTTTTTCAAAATCAGTGTCTCCCCGAAACCCAAACTGGGGAGTTTTTTAAGCTACGGCTACACATATGTTCATTAAGGGCCTTGGGAAGTAGGCAGAGTGCAAACTTTAGATGACTGAAGTCTTCAGGGTCAGAAGCACTCACCACTGGCTTCCCTTAGGTTACACTTTAACTGTCATTGATAGATGATGTCAATAAAAATATCTGTTCTTTTTCCGATTATTTCCCCTTATAGGTTATTGCACAATATTGAGTGTAGTTCCCTGTGCTATACAGTAGTTCCTTGTTGATGATCTATTTTATACATAGCAGTGTGTATGTGTTAATTCCAAACTGTTAATTTATCCCTCCTCCCACCTTTCCCCTTTGGTAATAATAAATTATAAGATTTTATACTTCTCAGAAATGGGGGAGCTGAAAGAGAGGTATCATTTTCAATGGAAAAGCATTTAAAACAAGATTGAAGCTTTAACCAAGATTATTAGATGTACATCCTTGGAAAGAAATCACTTCATTTCTCTAATATTGACCTGACAAATAAGACAAACCTTTTCACTGAACTTGCTTATAATAAAGTGATGGAAATATCAAATGGAAGTGTTAGAAACATCTTATTTTACCCGAGCCTTATAAACTGTTCTATGTTAACTACATTTTGGCTCACACATCTGTTCATTGAAGTTACAATAGTCTCAATTTCTGTTACTGATCCTCCAGAGTGGACCCCAACAAGGGTCCCCCTGCCCAGTGTCATTGGGGCCAACAGATCGAGACTGAGTTTGGTTCCCAAGCAAAGGAAACTTTATATTTTCATCAGAGAATGGAGAGGTGAGAGCATGCACTACCCCGTGGGCTGTGGGCTGGGCTGCTGTGTAGAGATCCTGTCAGAGTCAGTGGGAGGGAGGGGGCGGAGCTCTCAAGGGCCGGGTTGGCTGCAGCTCAGGCTCTATATCTCGGAGTCTGCACTGGGCCCCAGGAGCTGAGGTGTCGACCCAGCCATTCTGCACCAGGAAATCTGGTCTGAAGTGCCGGGTGTGGAACCTCTGCATGCGGGACCCTAGGAGCACGTGAAATTAGACAAAGCACAAAGGATAAAAAAGGTCAGACTTGACTTTATTGCCCACATTCTATTTTTATCTCCCAGGGATTTTTAATGGGCTTTGCTGGGGACAAACCCCTCCTCTGCCTTTTGTCCCGTTCCTCATTCTTGGAGTGCTGAGGGTGCAGACCCTTCTTCTGTAACTGCTGAGTGCTGAGTTGGGAGCCCTCATACCAGGGGACGAGGGTCAGAACTTCTCCCCAGCAGCCTCCAGGTGACGTTGATTGGCCCCAGGACCCCTGCCTCCCTGCTCGTCCGCCTGAGCACCAGCATTGGAAGTGTTATAGATTCTAATGACCTTTAAGGGTCCAGGAAAGAGATGTGCAGAGACGCTGTGGGGGCCGGTTTCACCCCGCCCCACATTTGTTCGGCCACCTTAGGCTGACCGTTTCTGCCAGCCTAGATGCTCTGACCAGTAGTCTGCTCTTTCTTCAATTAGGCCCCTGAATTAACGTAAAAACAGCACCAGGTGTCAGAGCCCTGCCCGCTCAACTCCCAGACAGTCCAGGGTCAGTGGTGATCAAGGACCATGATGGCCACTGAGTTAACAGCCTTTTGAAGTAAACAGGAGTCCAGCCGGTCTTATTGGCCACCATCATCACGGTGTCTGTAGGCTTTTCTATGGTGACAGTGTGATATACGGTTCCCCCGCCAAGATTATTAGCTCCCCTCTGGGTGCAGGAAGTCCTGCAAGCAGTAGTCTACTCCTTCGGGACACACTATTGTTGTTTTATGAGAGAAACTCCAGGTCAAGTGATGTTCACACGAGTCGTCATGGTGCCCTGTTGCCCCCGGTTATCTCTCTGGATGTTGGAGTTGGAGGGCCTCCTCACTCGAGGTCGGTGTGCCCACGGAGCGAACCCTGCAACTTCAGGGCATGGTTGGTGATTAGGATCACCACGTGGGGTCCTTTTCCCTTAGGAGGGAGGTGGCCTTTTGGGCTGCTGATTTCCAGGTTTTTAGATACCGCCAGTATCTTGGCCAGATGTGGCAGTGGGCCAAGCCCCTTGGTGACTGTAGTTTATCCTACCTGGATGGCATTCTTGCGTTGTTCCATTTCAAGTGGTCCCAGTTTTTGCACTAATTCTCCAATGGCGATTCACCTTTCACCGGGAATGGAAAGGTCAAAGGGTTTAGCTCAATTAGGGAGTTCCAGGGCAAGGGTCTGAATTGACTGCTCTTTCCATTCTTGAAAGGCCACTTCTGGATTCTGTTCAAAAGGATCATCATCTTTTCCTTTCAGTGTTTCATATAGAGGCCCAGCTAGTAGACTGTAGTTAGGGATCCAGAAGCAGCAAACCCTGGCCTCCCCAGGAACCCCTAAGCTGTCTTCTAGTTTTAGAAAGGGGTAAGGCTGCAAATGGTTTCTTCCCTTTCCTGGGATGGGCTTCTCTGACCTTGTGTGAGAATGAAGCCCAGGCAGGTCACTGCAGTCTGTGATATTTGAGCTTTTTCTTGGACAACTTCTATCCTTTATTGGCTTGGTAGTTCAGAGGCCTCCTTAGTAGGGCTGGCGATCAGAATGTCGTCTGCATATTGAAGGAGGGTTTCCTTTTCCAGAGGTAGAACTTTTCGGTCGTTAGCTAAGCTTTCCCCAAAGATGGTGTGGGAATTTTTGAACCCTTGGGGCAAGACGGCCCGGAAGTATTGTTTTAGTTGTATGTTGAGTCCTGCCACTCACAAGCCAAAATTTCTTGTGACTCTGGGACTAATGGAATACAAAAGAAGGCATCATTGAAGACTAATACAGAATACCATGTCCTGGTGGTTGGTAGAATGACCAGCAGGGTGTAGGAATCAGGAGTAACTGGAGGTATATCCTCGGTGGCTTCACTGACTGTCCTGACATCCTTTACCAGGTCCCCAGCAGCCCATGGGGCTCTCGTGGTCAGGCCAATCCCAGGATATGGAGCTCTCCTGGGCAGGTACCCCACCCCCAAGCCAGCCCACGGGGCTCTCATGGTCAGGCCCCTCCCAGGATACAGAGCTACCCTTGCAGGTACCGTGGCAGGGCTGGGCACACAGGAACCGTGCACATAGCCCTCATTGAAGAGCACCCCCAGCTCACCTGTCGCTCAGAGCTGACACAGAGCACCTCAGAGCAGGACTTGAACTAACAAACAGCAGCTCCGACAGGTCTGTGACCCTGGGCATCACTCTGTGTGGCCTCCCTCCACCTGGTCTTCCAGAGACTTCCACTGCACCCAGGGCACCAGGCCTCTGTCTCCAACCACCACCCACCCCTCCTCTCCCTGACTCCTGGGTTCCTCTCATTAGGAGAGGGTTTTCTTGAAGTTGTCTCCCACTCATGGGCCAGATAAAATGATTAGAAAACAAGCCAAAGCTGCAGCCCCTTGTCTATCCTGACTCTCAGGAGCCCACACCTGTTCCTTGGACCTGGCCGGTTCAGCAAGTTCCATTTTCTGCAACTGTGAGCCCCTGAGGGGTGATGATTGGCTACCTGGGCAGCCTTACCATGCCGGCCAGCCCTCCCCAGGTGTGCCTGGGTTGAGATCAATATAAATACCACTCCAGGCAGCAAAAGCCCCTGCAGCTGTGCCTGACGCCATTTTCTCTGCCCTGTCAGCAGTCTCGGGGCTGGGCTGGTGGGAGGGAGTGAGAGGCCACGGCTTTGTGGGTGGCCCAGTGTGAGTGGGGCTCTGCTGGACTTTCTGCAGCAGTTGCCAGGCTGCCACCTGCTAAAGAAGAGGATGTGTCACCCATACCTGCTGCTGGAATTTCTCCCTGGGCAGAGGTGAGGAAGGAAAAAAGCAGTGGGGGCAGGGACAGGACGGGTATCTCAGGCAGGGAAATGGAAATCTTCCAGAAGAGCACCCAGGGCCAGGACCATCCTGGCTGGCCTGCAGGCACCAAGTCAGCTGGCATGCTGTCACTCGTGTGGCTCCATGGCCCTTCCTCTAGGCTTTCAAGTCCTTGTATATATTCAGGTGTTTTACCTGGGAAGGGCGGGAACAGTTCAGCAGCAACTGGCCTGGGGCTCAGCTCACGTTTACTCACAGATGCCTCGGCACGGTGCCCCAGCTTTGCAATGAGGACGCTTGTTGTGTGGGGGCTGCTGGCTGAATGGGAGACGATTCCCCACCACTGACCAACTTCAGAATTGTTTACAACTGGAGCAAGTGCCCTGATACGGTTTTCCTCTGAGTAACTGGTGGGTTCTGTTTTTTTTTTTCTCTTTTTCGTTTTTGGTTCAAGGTAGATTTTATTCCTCTTTTTTGTATTTACAGATATAAGCATGGAAATAATTTATTCATATAAATACATGTATGTGAAGGGAATAATTGTTTTTTCTGTTTTATTTTTTAAATTTTATTTCTTTTTAATTTTGAATTTTATTTTATATTTTTATACAGCAGGTTCTCATTGGTTATCTATTTTATACATATAAATGTTTACATGCCAATCCCAATCTCTCAACTCCTCCCACCACCACCCCTCCAAGAGCTTTCCCCCCTTGTTGTCCATACGATTGTTGTCTATATCTGTTGCTCTATTTATGCCTTGCAAAACGGTTAATCTGTACAGTTTTTCTAGGTTCCACATATATGCATGAATATACAAGATTTGTTTTTCTTTTTCTGACTTACTTCACTCTGTATGACAGTCTCTAGATCCATCGACGTCTCTACAAATGACCCAATTTCATTCCTTTCATGGCTTAGTAATATTCCATTTTATATATGTACCACAGCTTTATGCATTCGTCTGTCTGTGGGCATTTAGGTTGCTTCCATTACCTCGATATTGTAAATAGTGATGCAATGAACATTGCGGTGAATGTCTCTTTTTGATTTATGGTTTTGTCTGGGTATATGTCCAGTCCTGGGATTGCTGTATCATATGGTAATTCTATTATTAGTTTCTTAAGAAACTCCATATTGTTCTCCATAGTGAATGTATCAATTTATATTCCCAACAATAGTGGAAGAGGGTTCCTTTTCTCCACACCCTTTCCAGCATTTGTTGTTTGTAGATTTTCAGATGATGCCCATTCTAACAGGTGTGAGGTGATACCTCATTGTTGAGTCCATTTCGTTGAGCAGGGGGTAGGTCTTGTCTATTACATATTTGGCTTATGGAACGGTATCTGTGCTAATTTCAAACTCTGGTTTTATGCAGCACCCCCTTAACTCACCTTTCCCCTTAAGCAAGCATAAGTTGGTTTTCTAATCTTGAGACCCTGTTCTGTTTTGTAATTCAGTTCATGTGTAGCCAAGTTTACATTCCGTGCATTAGTGATACCTTATGATGTTTCTTTTTCTGTGTGACTTATTTCACTTAGAATCATCATGCCTCAATCCACTCATTATGCTGGTACAGGCCTGGTGACACAGATTTCATTGCTGAGTGGTATTCTGTTGTACGTAAGTACCGCAACTTCTTTATCAATTATTTGTTCTCTGGGATATTTAACTCGTACTGTAGAAGAGGTTCCTGTAAACAGAGCCGTCCCAAATTTTGGGGTGGCTGTGTCTTTTTGATTTTAATTTCCCTAAGCTATAGGACCATAAGTGGAAATGCCCTAGACTCTGTTGCTTGGTTTTTCAGATGTATCAGGAAACACCATACACTTCTCCAGAGTGGCTGTTGGCAATTTATATCCCGCCCATCAGCATAACAAGGCTCCTTTTTCCCCATGGCCTGTCTTGCCTTTCTGGATTTTACACTTTTCTCAGATGGCCCTTTAGACCGGGGGGAAGTGACACTCATAGTTCGGATTTCCATTGCAAGCTTGCTTGGTTTGCCAAAAAGGGCGTATGTGTTTTTTCCTGAATATATTCAGGAACAAACTCATACGCCCTTTGTTGCCAAGTGCATCATTGTCGATGTTCTGCCTCTTTTCCTATGCTTTAAATGCAAATCCAGTCTACCTCCTGAAATCGGTTTCCTGAAATTCTGCCCCACTTTCAAGTCCTCTTCGCAGCCTTACTTCAATATATTTTTGGACGTTATCTGTCATTTATAACTCTCCAGGTTTGTGAATTACAGGGCCCCTGAGCTCCTTTCTTCAACTCGCTTTCTTGTGAGCTGGCCGCAAACCCGCAAGACTGCTTCAGGCCCTAATCTGCTTCTGGCAGGGCACGCTGAGCCTTTGGTTAATTTCTCTTCCTGGTGGGAAATGAGTGTTAAATATGCCCGTCCAGACACCTACCTCACTCTCAACCCCTTGGTGATGTGGGTCCTCTGGTTTGTGGCCACCTTTTCTGGGTTCCTCACCTTTCGATGATGTGGCCCCACTAGTGTGAGGACACTCCTGCCTGGTTCTCATCCACGTGGTTATGTGGACCCCCTGGTGAGAGTCTGTTCCTGGCTTTGTTCCTCACCCACCTGTGAGGGAGACCCTCTGCTGATAGGTCACTCCTGCATGGCTGGCACACATTGCCTTGGTGAAGTCAGCTGTGTGGTGGCAGTTGGAGCGTGCTGGGAATCTCCTCCCCCTGGTGATGAGGGCCCTCTTGCGTCAGGCCCTAACTGCTGGGCTCACCAACTTTTCTTAGGGAGCCCAGTGATGCTTTGGCACTCCTCTTAGGATCCCATCTCCATGGAGATGTGGGCCTTCTGCTCTGAGGTCCCAACGGCTGGGTTGTTCACATTTTCATGATGTGGGCTCTCTGGTGTTCACAGAGGCCTGGATCCCATAGCCTCTGTGCTCTTGGCCGCCTGCTGGGAGGTTCCAACTGCTGGATTCCTCACTTTTTTAATTTTTTGGGCCCTCTGTTGTGAGGATCCTCCTGCCTGCCTCACTCCCAGCCCCTTCGTGATGTGTGTCGTCTGGTTTGAGGCCACATGTGCTGGGTTCCTCACCTTTCGATGATGTGGGACCAATGGTCTTAGGAGACTCCTGCCTGGTTCACATCCCCTTGGTGATGTGGGCCCTCTGTTGAGAGTCTGATCCTGGCTGGGTTCCTCACCCATCTGTGAGGTGGGCCGTCTGCTGTGAGGTCACTCCTGCCTGGCTTGCTCACCTCGCCTTGTGGACATGAGCCCTCTGGTGGCACTTGGAGCCTGCTGGGAGCCTCCTCTCCTGGGTGATGAGGGCCCTCTGGCGTCAGGCCCTAACTGCTGGGCTCCCCACATTTTGTGATGTGCGCCCAGTGGTGCGAGGACACTCCAGCCAGGTTCACATCCCCATTGGGATGTGGGCCTTCTGCTCTGAGGTCCCAAAGCCTGGATTGCTCACAGTTTCATGATGTGGGCTCTCTGGTATTAGTTCACTCCTGCCTGCATCCCATAGCTTCTGTGCTCTGGGCCGCCTGCTGGGAGGTTCCAACTGCTGGATTCCTCACCTTTCTTATTCTTTGGGCCCTCTGTTTTTAGGCTACTCCTGCCTGCCTCACTCCCATTCCGTTTGTGATATGTGTCCTCTGATTTGAGGCCACATGTGCTGGGTTCCGCACCTTTCGATGATGTGACCCCACTGGAGGGAAGACAGTCCTGACTGGTTCCCATCCCCTTGCTGATGTGGGCCCTCAGGTGAGAGTCTGATCCTGGCTGGGTTCCTCACCCTTCTGTGAGGTGGGCCCTCTGCTGTGAGGTCAATCATGCCTGTCTGGCACACGTCACCTTGGCGACGTGGGCCCTCTGGTGGCAGTTGGAGTGTGCTGGGATCCTCCTCCCCTCGGTGATGAGGGCCCTCTTGCCTTAGGCCATAACTGCTGGGCTCCCCACATTTTCTGATGTGCGCCAAGTGAGTGAGGAGACTCTTGCCAGGTTCCCATCCCCATGGCGATATGGGCCTTCTGCTCTGAGGTCAAAACGGCTGGCTTGCTCACAGTACCAAGATGTGGGCCCTCTGCTGTGAGTTCACTCCGGCAAGGATCCCTTATCATCAGTGTTCTGAGCCGCCTGCTGGGAGGTTCCAACTGCTGGATTCTTCAACTTTTTTATTCTATGTGCCCTCTGTTGTGAGGCTCCTCCTGCCTGCCTCACTGCCAGCCCCTTGGTGATGACTGTCCTATGGCTTGAGGCCACATGTGCTGCGTTCCTCACCTTTCGATGATGTGACCCCACTCGTGTGAGGACACTCCTGCCTGGTTCCCATCCCCTTGGTGAGGTGGGCCCTCTGGCGAGAGTCTAATCCTGGCTGGGTTCCTCAACGTTCTGTGAGGTAGGCCCTCTGCTGTGAGGTCACTCCTGCCTGGCTGGCACACGTCACCTTGGAGACATGAGCCCTCTGGTGGCAGTTGGAGCGTGCAGGGCGCCTCCTCCTCTCGGTGATGACGGCCCTCTGGCGTCAGGCCCTAACTGCTGGGCTCCCCACATTTTCTGATGTGCGCCCAGTGGTGCGAGGACACTCCAGCCAGGTTCCCATTCCCATGGGGATGTGGTCCTTCTGCGCTGAGGTCTCAACTGCTGGGTTGCTCACAGTTTTGTGATGTGGGCCCTCTGCTGTGAGTTCACTGTGGCCTGGATCCCATAGCCTCGGTGTTCTGGGCCGCCTGCTGGAAGGTCTAAATGCTGGAATCCTCACGTTTTTTATATTATGTGCCCTGTGTTGTGAGGCTACTCCTGCCTGCCTCACTCCAAGGCCCTTGGTGATGTGGGTCCTCTGGTTTGAGGACACATGTGCTGGGTTCCTCACCTTAAGATGATGAGGCCCCACTGGTGTGAGGATAATCCTGACTGGGTCCCATCCCCTTTGTGATGTGGGCCCTCTGGTGAGAGTCTGATCCTGGCTGGGTTCCTCACCCATCTGTGAGGTGGGCCCTCTACTATCAGGTAACTCTTGCCTGGGTTGCTCACCTCGCCTTGTTGACATGAGCCCTCTGGTGGCAATTGGACCCTGCTGGGAGCCTCCTCAGCTCTGTGATGAGGGCCCTCTGACGTCAGGCCCTAACTGCTGGGCTCCCCAACTTTTCTTAGTGAGCCCAGTGTTGCTCAAGCACTCCTCTTAGGTTCCCATCCCCATGGGGATGTGGGCCTTCTGCTCTGAGGTTCCAACGGCTGGGTTGATCACAATTTCATGATGTGGGCTCTCTGGTGTTAGTTCACTGTGGCCTGGATCCCATAGCCTCTGTGGTCTTGGCTGCCTGCTGGGAGGTTCCAACTGCTCGATTCCTCAACTTTTGTATTCTATGGGTCCTGTGTTGTGATGCTCCTCCTGCCTGCCTCACTCGCAACCCCTTCGTGATGTGGGTCTTCTGGTTTGAGGCCACATGTGCTGGGTTAGGCAACTTTCAATGATGTGGCCCCACTGGTGTGAGGACACTCCTGTCTGGTTCCCATCCCCTTGGTGATGTGGGCCTTCTGGTGACAGTCTTATCCTGGCTGGGTTCCTCACTCTTCTGTGAGGTAGGCCCTCTGCTGTGAGGTCAATCCTGCCTGACTTGCACACATCACCTTGGCGACGTGGGCCCTCTGTTGGCACATGGAACCTGCTGGGAGCCTCCTGCCCTCGGTGATGATGGCCCTCTAGCATCAGGCTCTAACTGCTGGGCTCCCCACGTTTTCTGATGTGAGCCCAGTGATGCCAGGACACTCCTGTCAGGTTCCCATCCCCATGGGGATGTGGGCTTTCTGCTCTGAGGTCCCAATGCCTGGGTTGCTCACAGTTTCATGATGTGGGCTCTCTGGTGTTAGTTAACTCCTGCCTGCATCCCATAGCTTCTGTGCTCTCGGCTGCCTGCTGGGAGGTTCCAAATGCTGGATTCCTCACTTTTTTTATTCTTTGGGCCCTCTGTTTTTAGGCTACTCCTACCTGCCTCACTCCCATCCCCTTTGTGATGTATGTCCTCTGATATGAGGCCACATGTGCTGGGTTCCTCACCTTTCGATGATGTGGCCCCACTGGTGGGAGGACAGTCCTGACTGGTTCCCATCCCCTTGGTGTTGTGGGCCCTCTGGTGAGAGTCTCATCCTGCCTCGGTTCCTCACCCTTCTGTGAGATAGGCCCTCTGCTGTGAGGTCACTACTGCCTGGCTGGTGCATGCCACCTTGTAGACGTGGTCCCTCTGTTGGCAGTTGGAACCTGCTGGGAGTCTCCTCCCCTCAGTTATGAGGGCCCCCTGGCATCAGGCCCTAACTGCTGGGCTCCTAACATTTTCTGATATGTGCTAAGTGGTGCAAAGCCACTCCTGCCAGGTTCCCATCCCAATGGGGATGTGGGCCTTCTGTTCTGAGGTCCCAACAGCTGGGCTGCTCACAGGTTCATGATGTGGGCCCTCTGCTGTGAGTTCACTGCGGCCTGGATCCCATAGCCTCGGTGCTCTGGGCCACTTGCTGGGAGGTTCCAACTGCTGGATTCCTCAACTTTTATATTCTATGGACCCTGTGTTGTGAGGCCAGTCCTGCCAGCCTCATTCCGAACCCCTTGGTGATGTGGTTCCTCTGGTTTGAGGACACATGTGCTGGGATCCTCACCTTTCGATGATGTTGTCCCACTGGTGTGGGGACACTCCTGCCTGGTTCCCATCCCCTTGGTGATGTGGGCCCTCTGGTGAGAGTCTGATCCTGGCTGGGTTCCTCACCCTTCTGTGAGGTGGACCCTCTGCTGTGAGGTCATTCGTGCCTGGTTGGCACACATCGCCTTGGCGACGTCAGCCCTCTGGTGGCAGTTGGAGCCTGCTGGGAGCCTCCTTCCCTTGGTGATGAGGGTCCTCTGGCGTCAGGCCCTAACTGCTGGTCGCCCAAAATTTTCTGATACGTTCTCAGTGGTGCGAGGACACTCCTACCAGAATTCCATCCCCATGGGGATGTGGGCCTCCTGCTCTGAGGTCCCAATGGCTGGGTTGCTCAGTTTCATGACATGGGCCCTGTTCTGTGAGTTCACTGTGGCCTGGATCCCATAGCCTCGGTGCTCTGGGCCGCCTTCTGGGAGGTTCCAACTGCTGGATTCCTCACTTTTTTATTCTATGTGCCCAGTGTTGTGAGGCTACTCCTGCCTGCCTCACTCCGAGGTCCTTGGTGATGTGGGTCCTCTGGTTTGAGGACACATGTGCTGAGTACCTCAGCTTTCGATGATGTGGCCCCACTGATGTGAAGACACTCCTGCCTGGTTCCCATCCCCTTGGTGATGTGGGCCCTCTGGTGAGAGTCTGATGTTGGCTGGGTTTCTCACCCTTCTGTGAGGTGGGACCTCTGCTGTGAGGTAACTCCTGCCTGGCATGCTCACGTTGCCTTGGCAATGTGAGCCCTCAGGTGGCACTTGGAGCCTGCTGGGAATCTCCTCCCCTCAGTTATGAGAGCTCTGGATAAAACACATATGCCCTTTTTTGCCAAGTGCATTATTTTCCAAGTTCTGTCTCTTTTCCTATGCTTTAAGAGCTACTCCCGTGTACGTTCTGAAATCAGTTTCCAGCAATTCTGCCCCGCATTCAAGTCCTCTTCGCAGCCTTACTTCAGTATAATTTTGGATGATAGCTGTCATTTATAACTCCACAGGTTTCTGAATTACAGTGTCCCTGAGCTCCTTTCTTCAACTCGCTTTCTTGTGAGCTGGCCGCAACACCGCAGGATCTCCTCAGGCCCTAATCTAGTTCCAGCATGGCACAGGGAGCCTTTGGTTCATTTATCTTCCTGGTGGGAAATGAGAGTTAAATTTGCCCGTCCAGACACCTACAGATAGTCTCCCATTGCTTCTCCTTATTCCTGTTCATCTTCCGAAGAAATTGAAAACTGGGCCAAACAGGAGGTTAAAGGCACTCACTCTCCAAGTGGGGAGAGTGTTAGTAAAGCGTCTGGAATGTTGCACCCGAGTACCAGGGGACGAAAACTGAGACACATTTGAACACGTTTCCCGATCACACGGTGGATCATACTCTGGGTTCCACATGCATGTTTTAGCTGAAGGAAGAATCCCTTAAACCTGGAGAGTTGAGACCCATGGAATGGGTACCATGCAATATGACTTCAAAGGGTCTGCATTTGCTCACCGAACCTCACCAATCCTATCACTGCTGCGCTTATGCCGCTGTACACACGCTTGATTCTCTTTCGGAGACATATAAATCCTTAGGTTTTAAGATTCTTACTAGTCAGGTATATTCTTAGGCGTTTAATATTGGGTGTTGAGTCCACATCGTTGAGAAAGGAGTAGCTCTTGTCTATTACATATTTGGTTTATGGAACGGTATCTGTGCTAATTTCAATCTGTGGTTTTATGCCGCACCCCAACTCACCTTTCCCCTTAAGCAAGCATAAGTTGGTTTTCTACATTTGAGACGCTGTTCTGTTTTGTAATTCAGTTTCTGTGTAGCCAAGTTTACATTCCGTGTAGTAGTGATATCTTATGATGTTTCTTTTTCTGTGTGACTTATTTCTCTTAGAATCATCATACCTGAATCCACTCATTATGCTGTCATGGGCCTGATGACATAGATTTCATTGCTGAGTGATATTGCATTGTACGTAAGTACCACAATTTCTTTATCCATTTTTCGCTTTCTGCGATATTGAACCTGTACCGTAAACGAGGTTCTTGTAAACAGAGCCGTCCCAAACTTTGGGGAGGCTGTGTCTTTTTGATTATTATTTCCCTAAGCTAAAGGACCATAAGTGGAAATGCACTAGGCTCTGTTGCTTGGTTTTTTGGATGTTTCAGGAAACACCATACACTTCTCCAGAGTGGCTGTTGGCAATTTACATCCCGCCCATCAGCACAACAAGGCTCCCAGTTCTCCATGGCCTGTCCTGCCTTTCTGGATTTTACACTTTTTTCAGATGGCTCTTTTGACCGGGGGGCAGTGAGACTTCATTGTAGTGCAGATTTCCTTTGCAAGCTTGCTTGGTTGGCCAAAAAGGGCGTATGCGTTTTTTCCTGAATATATTCAGGAAAAAACGCATACGCCCTTTTTGGCCAAGTGCATCATTGTGGACGTTCTGCCTCTTTTCCTATGCTTTACATGCAATTCCAGTCTACCTCCTGAAATCGGTTCCCTGCAATTCTGCCCCGCTTTCAACACCTCTTGGCAGCCTTACTTTAATATATTTTTGGAAGATGGCTGTCATTTATAACTCTGCAGGTTTGTGAATTACAGTGCCCCTGAGCTCCTTTCTTCAACTCGCTTTCTTGTGAGCTGGCCGCAACACCGCAGGATTGCTTCGGGCCCTAGTTTGGTTCCGGCATGGCACGCTGAGCCTTTGGTTAATTCCTCTTCCTGGTGGGAAATGAGAGTTAAATTTGCCCGTCCGGACACCTCCACCTAGTCTCTCATTGGTTCTCCCTATTCCTGTTCATTTTCCACAGAAATTGCAAACTGGGCCAAACAGGAGGTTAAAGTCACTGACATTCCAAGTGGGGAGAGTGTTAGTAAAGCATCTGGAATGTTGCACCCGAGTACCAGGGGACGAAAACTGAGACACATTTGAACACGTTTTCCGATCACACGGTGGATCATACTCTGGGTTCCACATGCATGTTTTAGCTGAAGGAAGAATCCCTTAAACCTGGAGAGTTGAGACCCATGGAATGGGTACCATGCAATATGACTTCAAAGGGTCTGCATTTGCTCACCGAACCTCACCAATCCTATCACTGCTGCGCTTATGCCTCTGTACACACGCTTGATTCTCTTTCGGAGACATAGAAATCCATAGGTTTTAAGATTCTTACTAGTCAGGTATATTCTTAGTCGTTTAATATGGGGTGTTGAGTCCACTTCGTTGAGCAAGGAGTAGCTCTTGTCTATTACATATTTGGCTTATGGAACGGTATCTGTGCTAATTTTAATCTCTGGTTTTATGAAGCACCCCAACTCACCTTTCCCCTTAAGCAAGCATAAGTTGGTTTTCTTCATTTGAGGCCCTGTTCTGTTTTGTAATTCAGTTCTTGTCTGGCCAAATTTACATTCCGTGTAGTAGTGATATCTTATGATGTTTCTTTCTCTGTGTGACTTATTTCACTTAGAATCATCGTACCTGAATCCACTCATTATGCTGCTACGGGCCTGATGACATAGATTTCATTGCTGAGTGATATTGCATTGTACGTAAGTACCACAACTTCTTTATCCATTTTTCGCTTTCTGTGATATTGAACTTGTACCATAAACGAGGTTCTTGTAAACAGAGCCGGCCCAAACTTTGGGGTGGCTGTGTCTTTTGGATTTTAATTTCCCTAAGCTATAGGACCATAAGTGGAAGTGCCCTAGGCTCTGTTGCTTTGTTTTTTGGATGTTTCAGGAAACACCATACACTTCTCCAGAGTGGCTGTTGGCAATTTACATCCCGCCCATCAGCATAACAAGGCTCCCAGTTCTCCATGGACTGTACTGCCTTTCTGGATTTTACACTTTTTTCAGATGGCCCTTTTGACCGGGGGGCAGTGAGACTTCATTGTAGTGCAGATTTCCTTTGCAAGCTTGCTTGGTTGGCCAAAAAGGGCGTATGCGTTTTTTCCTGAATATATTCAGGAAAAAACGCATACGCCCTTTTTGGCCAAGTGCATCATTGTGGACGTTCTGCCTCTTTTCCTATGCTTTACATGCAATTCCAGTCTACCTCCTGAAATCGGTTTCCTGCAATTCTGCCTCGCTTTCAAGTCCTCTTGGCAGCCTTCCTTCAATATATTTTTGGACGATAGCTGTCATTTTTAACTCTGCAAGTTTGTGTATTACAGTGCCTCTGAGCTCCTTTCTTCAACTCGCTTTCTTGTGAGCTGGCCGCAACACCACAGGATTGCTTCAGGCCCTAGTGTGGTTCCGGCATGCCACGCTGAGCCTTTGGTTAATTCCTCTTCATGGTGGGAAATGAGAGTTAAATTTGCCCGTCCAGACACCTCCACCTAGTCTCTCATTGGTTCTCCCTATTCCTGTTCATTTTCCGCAGAAATTGCAAACTGGGCCTAACAGGAGGTTAAAGGCACTGACTCTCCAACTGGGGAGAGTGTTAGTAAAGCGTCTGGAATGTTGCACCCGAGTACCAGGGGACAAAAACTGAGACACATTTGAACACGTTTCCCGATCACACGGTGGATCATACTCTGGGTTCCACATGCATGTTTTAGCTGAAGGAAGAATCCCTTAAACCTGGAGAGTTGAGACCCATGGAATGGGTACCATGCAATATGACTTCAAAGGGTCTGCATTTGCTCACCGAACCTCACCAATCCTATCACTGCTGCACTTATGCCGCTGCACACACGCTTGATTCTCTTTCGGAGACATATAAATCCATAGGTTTTAAGATTCTTACTAGTCAGGTATATTCTTAGGCATTTAATATGGGGTTTTGTGTCCTCTTCGTTGAACAAGGAGTAGCTCTTGTCTATTACATATTTGGCTTATGGAACGGTATCTGTGCTAATTTCAATCTCTGGTTTTATGCAGCACCCCAACTCACCTTTCCCCTTAAGCAAGCATAAGTTGGTTTTCTACATTAGAGACCCTGTTCTGTTTTGTAATTCAGTTCCTGTGTAGCTAAGTTTACATTCCGTGTAGTAGTGATATCTTATGATGTTTCTTTTTCTGTGTGACTTATTTCACTTAGAATCATCGTACCTGAATCCACTCATTATGCTGCTACGGGCCTGATGACATAGATTTCATTGCTGAGTGATATTGCATTGTACGTAAGTACCACAACTTCTTTATCCATTTTTCGCTTTCTGTGATATTGAACTTGTACGGTAAACGAGGTTCTTGTAAACAGAGCCGGCCCAAACTTTGGGGTGGCTGTGTCTTTTGGATTTTAATTTCCCTAAGCTATAGGACCATAAGTGGAAGTGCCCTAGGCTCTGTTGCTTTGTTTTTGGATGTTTCAGGAAACACCATACACTTCTCCAGAGTGGCTGCTGGCAATTTACATCCCGCCCATCAGCATAACAAGGCTCCCAGTTCTCCATGGCCTGTCCTGCCTTTCTGGATTTTACACATTTTTCAGATGGCCCTTTAGACCGGAGGGCAGTGAGACTTTATTGTAGTGCAGATTTCCTTTGCAAGCTTGCTTGGTTTGCCAAAAAGGGCGTATGCGTTTTTTCCTGAATATATTCAGGAAAGAACGCATACGCCCTTTTTGGCCAAGTGCATCATTGTCAACGTTCTGCCTCTTTTCCTATGCTTTACATGCAATTCCAGTGTACCGCCTGAAATCAGTTTCCTGCAATTCTGCCCCGCTTTCAACTCCTCTTGGCGGCCTTACTTCAATATATTTTTGGAAGATAGCTGTCATTTATAACTCTGCATGTTTCTGAATTACAGTGCCCCTGAGCTCCTTTCTTCAACTCGCTTTCTTGTGAGCTGGCCGCAACACCGCAGTATTGCTTCAGGCCCTAGTTTGTTTCTAGCACGGCATGCTGAGCCTTTGGTTAATTCCTCTTCCTGGTGGGAAATGAGAGTTAAATTTGCCCGTCCAGACACGTCCACCTAGTCTCTCATTGGTTCTCCCTATTCCTGTTCATCTTCCACAGAAATTGCAAACTGGGCCAAACAGGAGGTTAAAGGCACTGACTCTCCAAGTGGGGAGAGTGTTAGTAAAGCGTCTGGAATGTTGCACCCGAGTACCAGGGGACGAAAACTGAGACACATTTGAACACGTTTCCCGATCACACCGTGAATCATACTCTGGGTTCCACATGCATGTTTTAGCTGAAGGAAGAATCCCTTAAACCTGGAGAGTTGAGACCCATGGAATGGGTACCATGCAATATGAATTCAAAGGGTCTGCGTTTGCTCATCGAACCTCACCAGTCGTATCACTGCTGCGCTTATGCCGCTGTACACACGCTTGATTCTCTTTCGGAGACATATAAATCCATAGGTTTTAAGATTCTTACTAGTCAGGTATATTCTTAGGCGTTTAATATGGGGTGTTGAGTCCACTTCGTTGAGCAAGGAGTAGCTCTTGTCTATTACATATTTGGCTTTTGGAACAGTATCTGTACCAATTTCAATCTCTGGTTTCATGCAGCACCCCAACTCACCATTCCCCTTAAGCAAGCATAAGTTGGTTTTCTACATTTGAGACACTGTTCTGTTTTGTAATTCAGTTCCTGTGTAGCCATGTTTACATTCCCTGTGTTAGTGATACCTTTTGATGTTTCTTTTTCTGTGTGACTTATTTCACTTAGAATCATCGTACCTGAATCCACTCATTATGCTGCTACGGCCCTGATGACATAGATTTCATTGCTGTGTGATACTGCATTGTACGTAAGTACCACAACTTCTTTATCCATTTTTCGCTTTCTGTGATATTCAACTTGTACCGTAAACGAGGTTCTTGTAAACAGATCCGTCCCAAACTTTGGGGTGGCTGTGTCTTTTTGATTTTAATTTCCCTAAGCTATAGGACCATAAGTGGAAGTGCCCTAGGCTCTGTTGCTTTGTTTTTTGGATGTTTCAGGAAACACCATACACTTCTCCAGAGTAGCTGTTGGCAATTTACATGCCGCCCATCAGCATATCAAGGCTCCCAGTTCTCCATGGCCTGTCCTGCCTTTCTGGATTTTACACTTTTTTCAGATAGCCCTTTTGACCGGGGGGCAGTGAGACTTCATTGTAGTGCAGATTTCCTTTGCAAGCTTGCTTGGTTGGCCAAAAAGGGCGTATGCGTTTTTTCCTGAATATATTCAGGAAAAAACGCATGCACCCTTTTTGGCCAAGTGCATCATTGTGGACGTTCTGCCTCTTTTCCTATGCTTTACATGCAATTCCAGTCTACCTCCTGAAATCGGTTTCCTGCAATTCTGCCCCGCTTTCAACACCTCTTGGCAGCCTTACTTTAATATATTTTTGGAAGATGGCTGTCATTTATAACTCTGCAGGTTTGTGAATTACAGTTCCCCTGAGCTCCTTTCTTCAACTCGCTTTCTTGTGAGCTGGCCGCAACACCGCAGGATTGCTTCGGGCCCTAGTGTGGTTCCGGCATGGCACGCTGAGCCTTTGGTTAATTCCTCTTCCTGGTGGGAAATGAGAGTTAAATTTGCCCGTCCGGACACCTCCACCTAGTCTCTCATTGGTTCTCCCTATTCCTGTTCATTTTCCACAGAAATTGCAAACTGGGCCAAACAGGAGGTTAAAGGCACTGACTCTCCAAGTGGAGAGAGTGTTAGTAAAGCATCTGGAATGTTGCACCCGAGTACCAGGGGACGAAAACTGAGACACATTTGAACACGTTTTCCGATCACACGGTGGATCATACTCTGGGTTCCACATGCATGTTTTAGCTGAAGGAAGAATCCCTTAAACCTGGAGAGTTGAGACCCATGGAATGGGTACCATGCAATATGACTTCAAAGGGTCTGCATTTGCTCACCGAACCTCACCAATCCTATCACTGCTGCGCTTATGCCGCTGTACACACGCTTGATTCTCTTTCGGAGACATATAAATCCATAGGTTTTAAGATTCTTACTAGTCAGGTATATTCTTAGTCGTTTAATATGGGGTGTTGAGTCCACTTCGTTGAGCAAGGAGTAGCTCTTGTCTATTACATATTTGGCTTATGGAACGGTATCTGTGCTAATTTCAATCTCTGGTTTTATGAAGCACCCCAACTCACCTTTCCCCTTAAGCAAGCATAAGTTGGTTTTCTACATTTGAGGCCCTGTTCTGTTTTGTAATTCAGTTCTTGTCTGGCCAAGTTTACATTCCGTGTAGTAGTGATATCTTATGATGTTTCTTTTTCTGTGTGACTTATTTCACTTAGAATCACCGTACCTGAATCCATTCATTATGCTGCTACGGGCCTGATGACATAGATTTCATTGCTGAGTGATATTGCATTGTACGTAAGTACCACAACTTCTTTATCCATTTTTCGCTTTCTGTGATATTGAACTTGTACCATAAACGAGTTTCTTGTAAACAGAGCCGGCCCAAACTTTGGGGTGGCTGTGTCTTTTGGATTTTAATTTCCCTAAGCTATAGGACCATAAGTGGAAGTGCCCTAGGCTCTGTTGCTTTGTTTTTTGGATGTTTCAGGAAACACCATACACTTCTCCAGAGTGGCTGTTGGCAATTTACATCCCGCCCATCAGCATAACAAGGCTCCCAGTTCTCCATGGCCTGTCCTGCCTTTCTGGATTTTACACTTTTTTCAGATAGCCCTTTTGACCGGGGGGCAGTGAGACTTCATTGTAGTGCAGATTTCCTTTGCAAGCTTGCTTGGTTGGCCAAAAAGGGCGTATGCGTTTTTTCCTGAATATATTCAGGAAAAAACGCATACGCCCTTTTTGGCCAAGTGCATCATTGTGGACGTTCTGCCTCTTTTCCTATGCTTTACATGCAATTCCAGTCTACCTCCTGAAATCGGTTTCCTGCAATTCTGCCCCGCTTTCAACTCCTCTTGGCAGCCTTCCTTCAATATATTTTTGGAAGATAGCTGTCATTTATAACTCTGCAGGTTTGTGAATTACAGTGCCCCTGAGCTCCTTTCTTCAACTCGCTTTCTTGTGAGCTGGCCGCAACACCGCAGGATTGCTTCTGGCCCTAGTGTGGTTCCGGCATGGCACGCTGAGCCTTTAGTTAATTCCTCTTCCTGGTGGGAAATGAGAGTTAAATTTGCCCGTCCAGACACCTCCAGCTAGTCTCTCATTGGTTCTCCCTATTCCTGTTCATTTTCCGCAGAAATTGCAAACTGGGCCAAACAGGAGGTTAAAGGCACTGACTCTCCAAGTGGGGAGAGTGTTAGTAAAGCATCTGGAATGTTGCACCCGAGTACCAGGGGACGAAAACTGAGACACATTTGAACACGTTTCCCGATCACACGGTGGATCATACTCTGGGTTCCACATGCATATTTTAGCTGAAGGAAGAATCCCTTAAACCTGGAGAGTTGAGACCCATGGAATGGGTACCATGCAATATGACTTCAAAGGGTCTGCATTTGCTCACCGAACCTCACCAATCCTATCACTGCTGCGCTGATGCCGCTGTACACACGCTTGATTCTCTTTCGGAGACATATAAATCCATAGGTTTTAAGATTCTTACTAGTCAGGTATATTCTTAGGCGTTCAATATGGTATGACGTGTCCTCTTCGTTGAACAAGGAGTAGCTCTTGTCTATTACATATTGGCTTATGGAACGGTATCTGTGCTAATTTCAATCTCTGGTTTTATGCAGCACCCCAACTCACCTTTCCCCTTAAGCAAGCATAAGTTGGTTTTCTACATTAGAGACACTGTTCTGTTTTGTAATTCAGTTCCTGTGTAGCCATGTTTACATTCCCTGTGTTAGTGATACCTTATGATGTTTCTTTTTCTGTGTGACTTATTTCACTTAGAATCATCGTACCTGAATCCACTGATTATCCTGCTACGGCCCTGATGACATAGATTTCATTGCTGTGTGATACTGCATTGTACGTAAGTACCACAACTTCTTTATCCATTTTTCGCTTTCTGTGATATTCAACTTGTACCGTAAACGAGGTTCTTGTAAACGGAGCCGGCCGAAATTTTGGGGTGGCTGTGTCTTTTTGATTTTAATTTCCCTAAGCTATAGGACCATAAGTTGAAGTGCCCTAGGCTCTGTTGCTTTGTTTTTTGGATGTTTCAGGAAACACCATACACTTCTCCAGAGTGGCTGCTGGCAATTTACATCCCGCCCATCAGCATAACAAGTCTCCCAGTTGTCCAGGGCCTGTCCTGCCTTTCTGGATTTTACACTTTTTTCAGATGGCCCTTTTGACCGGGGGCAGTGAGACTTCATTGTAGTGCAGATTTCCTTTGCAAGCTTGCTTGGTTGGCCAAAAAGGGCGTATGCGTTTTTTCCTGAATATATTCAGGAAAAAACGCATACGCACTTTTTGGCCAAGTGCATCATTGTGGACGTTCTGCCTCTTTTCCTATGCTTTACATGCAATTCCAGTCTACCTCCTGAAATCGGTTTCCTGCAATTCTGCCCCGCTTTCAAGTCCTCTTGGCAGCCTTCCTTCAATATATTTTTGGACGAAAGCTGTCATTTATAACTCTGCAGGTTTGTGAATTACAGTGCCCCTGAGTTCCTTCCTTCAACTCGCTTTCTTGTGAGCTGGCCGCAACACCGCAGGATTGCTTCAGGCCCTAGTGTGCTTCTGGCATGCCACGCTGAGCCTTTGGTTAATTGCTCTTCCTGGTGGGAAATGAGAGTTAAATTTGCCCGTCCAGACACCTCCACCTAGTCTCTCATTGGTTCTCCCTATTCCTGTTCATCTTACGCAGATATTGCAAACTGGGCCAAACAGGAGGTTAAAGGCACTGACTCTCCAAGTGGGGAGAGTGTTAGTAAAGCGTCTGGAATGTTGCACCCGAGTACCAGGGGACGAAAACTGAGACACATTTGAACACGTTTCCCGATCACACGGTGGATCATACTCTGTGTTCCACATGCATGTTTAGCTGAAGGAAGAATCCCTTAAACCTGGAGAGTTGAGACCCATGGATGTGTACCATGCAATATGACTTCAAACGGTCTGCATTTGCTCACCGAACCTCACCAATCCTATCACTGCTGCGTTTATGCTGCTGTACACACGATTGATTCTCTTTTGGAGACATATAAATCCATAGGTTTTAAGATTCTTACTAGTCAGGTATATTCTTAGGCGTTTAATATGGGGTGTTGAGTCCACTTCGTTGAGCAAGGAGTAATTCTTGTCTATTACATATTTGGCTTACGGAATGGTATCTGTGCTAATTTGAATCTCTGGTTTTATGCAGCACCCCAACTCACCTTTCCCCTTAAGCAAGCATGAGTTGGTTTTCTACATTTGACACCCTGTTCTGTTTTGTAATTCAGGTCCTGTGTAGCCAAGTTTACATTCCGTGTATTAGTGATATCTTATGAAGTTTCTTTTTCTGTGTGACTTATTTCACTTAGAATCATCGTACCTGAATCCACTCATTATGCTGCTACGGGCCTGATGACATAGATTTCATTGCTGAGTGATATTGCATTGTACGTAAGTACCACAACTTCTTTATCCATTTTTCGCTTTCTGTGATATTGAACTTGTACCGTAAACGAGGTTCTTGTAAACAGAGCCGTCCCAAACTTTGGGGTGGCTGTGTCTTTTTGATTTTAATTTCCCTAATCTATAGGACCATAAGTGGAAGTGCCCTAGGCTCTGTTGCTTTCTTTTTTGGATGTTTCAGGAAACACCATACACTTCTCCAGAGTGGCTGTTGGCAATTTACATCCCGCCCATCAGCATAACAAGTCTCCCAGTTCTCCATGGCCTGTCCTGCCTTTCTGGATTTTACACTTTTTTCAGATGGCCCTTTTGACCGGGGGGCAGTGAGACTTCATTGTAGTGCAGATTTCCTTTGCAATCTTGCTTGGTTGGCCAAAAAGTGCGTATGCGTTTTTTCCTGAATATATTCAGGAAAAAACGCATACGCCCTTTTTGGCCAAGTGCATCATTGTGGACGTTCTGCCTCTTTTCCTTTGCTTTACATGCAATTCCAGTCTACCTCCTGAAATCGGTTTCCTGCAATTCTGCCCCGCTTTCAACTCCTCTTGGCAGCCTTACTTCAATATATTTTTGGAAGATAGCTGTCATTTATAACTCTGCAGGTTTGTGAATTACAGTGCCCCTGAGCTCCTTTCTTCAACTCGCTTTCTTGTGAGCTGGCCGCAACACCGCAGGATTCCGTCTGGCCGTAGTGTGGTTCCGGCATGGCACGCTGAGCCTTTGGTTAATTCCTCTTCCTGGTGGGAAATGAGAGTTAAATTTGCCCGTCCGGACACCTCCAGCTAGTGTCTCATTGGTTCTCCCTATTCCTGTTCATTTTCCATAGAAATTGCACACTGGGCCAAACAGGAGGTTAAAGGCACTGACTCTCCAAGTGGGGAGAGTGTTAGTAAAGCATCTGGAATGTTGCACCCGAGTACCAGGGAACAAAATCTGAGACACATTTGAACACGTTTCCCGATCACACGGTGGATCATACTCTGGGTTCCACATGCATGTTTTAGCTGAAGGAAGAATCCCTTAAACCTGGAGAGTTGAGACCCATGGAATGGGTACCATGCAATATGACTTCAAAGGGCCTGCATTTGCTCACCGAACCTCAACAATCCTATCACTGCTGCGTTTATGCCACTGTACACACGCTTGATTCTCTTTCGGAGACATATAAATCCATAGGTTTTAAGATTCTTACTAGTTAGGTATATTCTTAGGCGTTTAATATGGGGTGTTGAGTCCACTTCGTTGAGCAAGGAGTAGCTCTTGTCTATTACATATTTGGCTTATGGAACGGTATCTGTGCTAATTTCAATCTCTTGTTGTATGCAGCACCCCAACTCACCTTTCCCCTTAAGCAAGCATGAGTTGGTTTTCTACATTTGACACCCTGTTCTGTTTTGTAATTCTGTTTCTGTGTAGCCAAGTTTACATTCCGTGTAGTAGTGATATCTTATGATGTTTCTTTTTCTGTGTGACTTATTTCACTTAGAATCATCGTACCTGAATCCACTCATTATGCTGCTACGGGCCTGATGACATAGATTTCATTGCTGAGTGATATTGCATTGTACGTAAGTACCACAACTTCTTTATCCATTTTTCGCTTTCTGTGATATTGAACTTGTACCGTAAACGAGGTTCTTGTAAACAGAGCCGTCCCAAACGTTGGGGTGGCTGTGTCTTTTTGATTTTAATTTCCCTAAGCTATAGGACCATAAGTGGAAGTGCCCTAGGCTCTGTTGCTTTGTTTTTTGGATGTTTCAGGAAACACCATACACTTCTCCAGAGTGGCTGCTGGCAATTTACATCCCGCCCATCAGCATAACAAGGCTCCCAGTTCTCCATGGCCTGTCTTGCCTTTCTGGATTTTACACTTTTTTCAGATGGCCCTTTTGACCGGGGGACAGTGAGACTTCATTGTAGTGCCGATTTCCTTTGCAAGCTTGCTTGGTTGTCAAAAAAGTGCGTATGCGTTTTTTCCTGAATATATTCAGGAAAAAACGCATACGCCCTTTTTGGCCAAGTGCATCATTGTGGACGTTCTGCCTCTTTTCCTATGCTTTACATGCAATTCCAGTCTACCTCCTGAAATCGGTTTCCTGCAATTCTGCCCCGCTTTCAAGTCCTCTTGGCAGCCTTCCTTCAATATATTTTTGGAAGATAGTTGTCATTTATAACTCTGCAGGTTTGTGAATTACAGTGCCCCTGAGCTCCTTTCTTCAACTCGCTTTCTTGTGAGCTGGCCGCAACACCGCAGGATTGCTTCAGGCTCTAGTTTGGTTCCGACACGGCATGCTGAGCCTTTGGTTAATTCCTCTTCCTGGTGGGAAATGAGAGTTAAATTTGCCCGTCCAGACACCTCCACCTAGTCTCTCATTGGTTCTCCCTATTCCTGTTCATTTTCCACAGACATTGCAAACTGGGCCAAACAGGAGGTTAAAGACACTGACTCTCCAAGTGGGGAGAGTGTTAGTAAAGCGTCTGGAATGTTGCACCCGAGTACCAGGGGACGAAAACTGAGACACATTTGAACACGTTTTCCGATCACACGGTGGATCATACTCTGGGTTCCACATGCATGTTTTAGCTGAAGGAAGAATCCCTTAAACATGGAGAGTTGAGACCCATGGAATGGGTACCATGCAATATGACTTCAAAGGGTCTGCATTTGCTCACCGAACCTCACCAATCCTATCACTGCTGCATTTATGCCGCTGTACACACGCTTGATTCTCTTTCGGAGACATATAAATCCATAGGTTTTAAGATTCTTACTAGTCAGGTATATTCTTAGGCGTTTAATATGGGGTGTTGAGTCCACTTCGTTGAGCAAGGAGTAGCTCTTGTCTATTACATATTTGGCTTATGGAACGGTATCTGTGCTAATTTCAATCTCTGGTTTTATGCAGCACCCCAACTCACCTTTCCCCTTAAGCAAGCATAAGTTGGTTTTCTACATTTGACACCCTGTTCTGTTTTGTAATTCAGTTCCTGTGTAGCCAAGTTTACATTCCGTGTATTAGTGATATCTTATGATGTTTCTTTTTCTGTGTGACTTATTTCACTTAGAATCATCGTACCTGAATCCACTCATTATGCTGCTACGGGCCTGATGACATAGATTTCATTGCTGAGTGATATTGCATTGTACGTAAGTACCACAACTTCTTTATCCATTTTTCGCTTTCTGTGATATTGAACTTGTACCGTAAACGAGGTTCTTGTAAACAGAGCCGTCCCAAACTTTGGGGTGGCTGTGTCTTTTTGATTTTAATTTCCCTAATCTATAGGACCATAAGTGGAAGTGCCCTAGGCTCTGTTGCTTTGTTTTTTGGATGTTTCAGGAAACACCATACACTTCTCCAGAGTGGCTGCTGGCAATTTACATCCCGTCCATCAGCATAAGAAGGCTCCCAGTTCTCCATGGCCTTTCCTGCCTTTCTGGATTTTACACTTTTTTCAGATGGCCCTTTTGACCGGGGGGCAGTGAGACTTCATTGTAGTGCAGATTTCCTTTGCAATCTTGCTTGGTTGGCCAAAAAGGGCGTATGCGTTTTTTCCTGAATATATTCAGGAAAAAACGCATACGCCCTTTTTGGCCAAGTGCATCATTGTGGACGTTCTGCCTCTTTTCCTTTGCTTTACATGCAATTCCAGTCTACCTCCTGAAATCGGTTTCCTGCAATTCTGCCCCGCTTTCAACTCCTCTTGGCAGCCTTACTTCAATATATTTTTGGAAGATAGCTGTCATTTATGACTCTGCAGGTTTGTGAATTACAGTGCCCCTGAGCTCCTTTCTTCAACTCGCTTTCTTGTGAGCTGGCCGCAACACCGCAGGACTCCGTCTGGCCGTAGTGTGGTTCCGGCATGGCACGCTGAGCCTTTGGTTAATTCCTCTTCCTGGTGGGAAATGAGAGTTAAATTTGCCCGTCCGGACACCTCCAGCTAGTCTCTCATTGGTTCTCCCTATTCCTGTTCATTTTCCATAGAAATTGCACACTGGGCCAAACAGGAGGTTAAAGGCACTGACTCTCCAAGTGGGGAGAGTGTTAGTAAAGCATCTGGAATGTTGCACCCGAGTACCAGGGAACAAAATCTGAGACACATTTGAACACGTTTCCCGATCACACGGTGGATCATACTCTGGGTTCCACATGCATGTTTTAGCTGAAGGAAGAATCCCTTAAACCTGGAGAGTTGAGACCCATGGAATGGGTACCATGCAATATGACTTCAAAGGGCCTGCATTTGCTCACCGAACCTCAACAATCCTATCACTGCTGCGTTTATGCCACTGTACACACGCTTGATTCTCTTTCGGAGACATATAAATCCATAGGTTTTAAGATTCTTACTAGTTAGGTATATTCTTAGGCGTTTAATATGGGGTGTTGAGTCCACTTCGTTGAGCAAGGAGTAGCTCTTGTCTATTACATATTTGGCTTATGGAACGGTATCTGTGCTAATTTCAATCTCTTGTTGTATGCAGCACCCCAACTCACCTTTCCCCTTAAGCAAGCATGAGTTGATTTTCTACATTTGACACCCTGTTCTGTTTTGTAATTCTGTTTCTGTGTAGCCAAGTTTACATTCCGTGTAGTAGTGATATCTTATGATGTTTCTTTTTCTGTGTGACTTATTTCACTTAGAATCATCGTACCTGAATCCACTCATTATGCTGCTACGGGCCTGATGACATAGATTTCATTGCTGAGTGATATTGCATTGTACGTAAGTACCACAACTTCTTTATCCATTTTTCGCTTTCTGTGATATTGAACTTGTACCGTAAACGACGTTCTTGTAAACAGAGCCGTCCCAAACTTTGGGGTGGCTGTGTCTTTTTGATTTTAATTTCCCTAAGCTATAGGACCATAAGTGGAAGTGCCCTAGGCTCTGTTGCTTTGTTTTTTGGATGTTTCAGGAAACACCATACACTTCTCCAGAGTGGCTGCTGGCAATTTACATGCCGACAATCAGCATAACAAGGCTCCCAGTTCTCCATGGCCTGTCTTGCCTTTCTGGATTTTACACTTTTTTCAGATGGCCCTTTTGACCGGGGGACAGTGAGACTTCATTGTAGTGCCGATTTCCTTTGCAAGCTTGCTTGGTTGTCAAAAAAGTGCGTATGCGTTTTTTCCTGAATATATTCAGGAAAGAACGCATACGCCCTTTTTGGCCAAGTGCATCATTGTGGACGTTCTGCTTCTTTTCCTATGCTTTACATGCAATTCCAGTCTACCTCCTGAAATCGGTTTCCTGCAATTTTGCGCCGATTTCAACTCCTCTTGGCTGCCTTACTTCAATATATTTTTGGAAGATAGCTGTCATTTATAACTCTGCAGGTTTGTGAATTAGAGTGCCCCTGAGCTCCTTTCTTCAACTCGCTTTCTTGTGAGCTGGCCGCAACACCGCAGGATTGCTTCAGGCCCTAGTTTTGTTCCGGCATGGCATGCTGAGCCTTTGGTTAATTCCTCTTCCTGGTGGGAAATGAGAGTTAAATTTGCCCGTCCAGACACCTCCACCTAGTCTCTCATTGGTTCTCCCTATTCCTGTTCATTTTCCACAGAAATTGCAAACTGGGCCAAACAGGAGGTTAAAGGCACTGACTCTCCAAGTGGGGAGAGTGTTAGTAAAGCGTCTGGAATGTTGCACCTCAGTACCAGGGGACGAAAACTGAGACACATTTGAACACGTTTCCCGATCACACGGTGGATCATACTCTGGGTTCCACATGCATGTTTTAGCTGAAGGAAGAATCCCTTAAACCTGGAGAGTTGAGACCCATGGAATGGGTACCATGCAGTATGACTTCAAAGGGTCTGCATTTGCTCACCGAACCTCACCAATCCTATCACTGCTGCGTTTATGCCGTTGTACACACGCTTGATTCTCTTTCGGAGACATATGAATCCATCGGTTTTAAGATTCTTACTAGTCAGGTAGATTCTTACTAGTCAGGTATATTCTTAGGCATTTAATATGGGGTGTTGAGTCCACTTCGTTGAGCAAGGAGTAGCTCTTGTCTATTACATATTTGGCTTATGGAACGGTATCTGTGCTAATTTCAATCTCTGGTTTTATGCAGCACCCCAACTCACCCGTCCCCTTAAGCAAGCATAAGTTGGTTTTCTACATTTGACACCCTGTTCTGTTTTGTAATTCAGTTCTTGTGTAGCCATTTTACATTCTGTGTATTAGTGATATCTTATGATGTTTCTTTTTCTGTGTGACTAATTTCACTTAGAATCATCGTACCTGAATCCACTCATTATGCTGCTACGGGCCTGATGACATAGATTTCATTGCTGAGTGATATTGCATTGTACGTAAGTACCACAACTTCTTTATCCATTTTTCGCTTTCTGTGATATTGAACTTTTACCGTAAACGAGGTTCTTGTAATCAGAGCCATCCCAAACTTTGGGGTGGCTGTGTCTTTTTGATTTTAATTTCCCTAAGCTATAGGACCATAAGTGGAAGTGCCCTAGGCTCTGTTGCTTTGTTTTTTGGATGTTTCAGAAAACACCATACACTTCTCCACAGTGGCTGCTGGCAATTTACATCCCGCCCATCAGCATAAGAAGGCTCCTAGTTCTCCTTGACCTGTGCTGCCTTTCTGGATTTTACACTTTTTTCAGATGGCCCTTTTGATTGGCGGGCTGTGTGACTTCATCGTAGTGCAGATTTCCTTTGCAAGCTTGCTTGGTTGGCCAAAAAGTGCGTATGCGTTTTTTCCTGAATATATTCAGGGAAAAACGCATACGCCCTTTTAGTCCAAGTGCATCATTGTGGACGTTCTGCCTCTTTTCCTATGCTTTACATGCAATTCCAGTCTACCTCCTGAAATCGGTTTTCTGCAATTCTGCCCCGATTTCAACTCCTCTTGGCTGCCTTACTTCAATATATTTTTGGAAGATAGCTGTCATTTATAACTCTGCAGGTTTGTGAATTACAGTGCCCCTGAGCTCCTTTCTTCAACTCGCTTTCTTGTGAGCTGGCCGCAACACCGCAGGATTGCTTCAGGCCCTAGTTTGGTTCCGGCTTCGCATGCTGAGCCTTTGGTTAATTCCTCTTCCTGGTGGGAAATGAGAGTTAAATTTGCCCGTTCACACACCTCCACCTAGTCTCTCATTGGTTCTCCCTATTCCTGTTCATTTTCCACAGAAATTGCAAACTGGGCCAAACAGGAGGTTAAAGGCACTGACTCTCCAAGTGGGGAGAGTGTTAGTAAAGCATCTGGAATGTTGCACCCGAGTACCAGGGGACGAAACTGAGACACATTTGAACACGTTTCCCGATCACACGGTGGATCATACTCTGGGATCCACATGCATGTTTTAGCTGAAGGAAGAATCCTTAAAACTGGAGAGTTGAGACCCATGGAATGGGTACCATGAAATATGACTTCAAAGGGTCTGCATTTGCTCACCGAACCTCAACAATCCTATCACTGCTGCGTTTATGCCGCTGTACACACGCTTGATTCTCTTTCGGAGACATATAAATCCATAGGTTTTAAGATTCTTACTAGTCAGGTAGACTCTTACTAGTCAGGTATATTCTTAGGCGTTTAATATGGGGTGTTGAGTCCACTTCGTTGAGCAAGGAGTAGCTCTTGTCTATTACATATTTGGCTTATGGAACGGTATCTGTGCTACTTTCAATCTCTGGTTTTATGCAGCACCCCAACTCACCTTTCCCCTTAAGCAAGCATAAGTTGGTTTTCTACATTTGAGACCCTTTTCTGTTTTGTAATTCAGTTCTTGTGTAGCCAAGTTTACATTCCGTGTAGTAGTGATATCTTATGATGTTTCTTTTTCTGTGTGACTTATTTCACTTAGAATCATCGTACCTGAATCCACTCATTATGCTGCTACGGGCCTGATGACATAGATTTCATTGCTGAGTGATATTGCATTGTACGTAAGTACCACAACTTCTTTATCCATTTTTCGCTTTCTGTGATATTGAACTTGTACTGTAAACGAGGTTCTTGTAAACAGAGCCGTCCCAAACATTGGGGTGGCTGTGTCTTTTTGATTTTAATTTCCCTAAGCTATAGGACCATAAGTGGAAGTGCCCTAGACTCTGTTGCTTTATTTTTTGGATGTTTCAGGAAACACCATACACTTCTCCAGAGTGGCTGCTGGCAATTTACATCCCGTCCATCAGCATAAGAAGGCTCCTAGTTCTCCTTGGCCTGTCCTGCCTTTCTGGATTTTACACTTTTTTCGGATGGCCCTTTTGACCGGGGGGCAGTGAGACTTCATTGTAGTGCAGATTTCCTTTGCAAGGTTGCTTGGTTGACCAAAAAGGGCGTATGCGTTTTTTCCTGAATATATTCAGGAAAAAACGCATACGCCCTTTTTGGCCAAGTGCATCATTGTGGACGTTCTGCCTCTTTTCCTATGCTTTACATACAATTCCAGTCTACCTCCTGAAATCGGTTTCCTGCAATTCTGCCCCGCTTTCAACTCCTCTTGGCAGCCTTACTTCAATATATTTTTGGAAGATAGCTGTCATTTATAACTCTGCAGGTTTGTGAATTACAGTGCCCCTGAGCTCCTTTCTTCAACTCGCTTTCTTATGAGCTGCCGCAACACCGCAGGATTCTTTCTGGCCCTAGTGTGGTTCAGGCATGGCACGCTGAGCCTTTGGTTAATTCCTCTTCCTGTTGGGAAATGAGAGTTAAATTTGCCCGTCCGGACACCTCCACCTAGTCTCTCATTGGTTCTCCCTATTCCTGTTCATTTTCCACAGAAATTGCAAACTGGGCCAAACAGGAGGTTAAAGGCACTGACTCTCCAAGTGGGGAGAGTGTTAGTAAAGCATCTGGAATGTTGCACCCGAGTACCAGGGGACGAAAACTGAGACACATTTGAACACGTTTCCCGATCACACGGTGGATCATACTCTGGGTTCCACATGCCTGTTTTAGCTGATGGAAGAATCCCTTAAACATGGAGAGTTGAGACCCATGGAATGGGTACCATGCAATATGACTTCAAAGGGTCTGCATTTGCTCACCGAACCTCACCAATCCTATCACTGTTGCGTTTATGCCGCTGTACACACGCTTGATTCTCTTTCGGAGACATATAAATCCATAGGTTTTAAGATTCTTACTAGTCAGGTATATTCTTAGGCGTTTAATATGGGGTGTTGAGTCCACTTCGTTGAGCAAGGAGTAGCTCTGGTCTATTACATATTTGGCTTATGGAACGGTATCTGTGCTAATTTCAATCTCTGGTTTTATGCAGCACCCCAACTCACCTTTCCCCTTAAGCAAGCATAAGTTGGTTTTCTACATTTGATACCCTGTTCTGTTTTGTAATTCAGTTCTTGTGTAGCCAAGTTTACATTCCGTGTATTGTGATATCTTATGATGTTTCTTTTTCTGTGTGACTTATTTCACTTAGAATCATCGAACCTGAATCCACTCATTATGCTGCTACGGGCCTGATGACATAGATTTCATTGCTGAGTGATATTGCATTGTACGTAAGTACCACAACTTCTTTATCCATTTTTCGCTTTCTGTGATATTGAACTTGTACGGTAAACGAGGTTATTGTAAACAGAGCCGTCCCAAACTTTTGGGTGACTGTGTCTTTTTGATTTTAATTTCCCTAAGCTATAGGACCATAAGTGGAAGTGCCCTAGGCTCTTTTGCTTTGTTTTTTGGATGTTTCAGGAAACACCATACACTTCTCCAGAGTGGCTGCTGGCAACTTACATCCCGCCCATCAGCATAACAAGGCTCCCAGTTCTCCATGGCCTGTCCTGCCTTTCTGGATTTTACACTTTTTTTAGATGGCCCTTTTGACCAGGGGGACAGTGAGACTTCATTGTAGTGCAGATTTCCTTTGCAAGCTTGCTTGGTTGGCCAAAAAGGGCGTATGCGTTCTTTCCTGAATATATTCAGGAAAGAACGCATACGCCCTTTTTGGCCAAGTGCATCATTTTGGACGTTCAGCCTCTTTTCCTATGATTTACATGCAATTCCAGTCTACCTCCTGAAATCGGTTTCCTGCAGTTCTGCCTTGCTCTCAGTGCCTCTTCATAGCCTTACCTCAATATACGTTTGGAAAATAGTTGGCCTTTATAACTCTGCAGGTTTTTGAATTGCAGTGGCCCTTAGCTCCATTTTTCTGCTCTTATTTTTGTGATCTTGCCTCATATCCACAGGATTTCTTCAGGCCCTATTCTTCTTCTGGGACGCCTTGCTCTGCCTTTGGTTAATTCTTCTTCCTGATGTGAAATTAGAGTGACATGTGCCCATTGAAACCGCTACAGCTATTTTCTCACTGGTTCCCCCTATTCCCATTCATCCTCCGCACTAACTGCAGACTGTGCGATACCGGAACTTAAAGGCATTGACTCTCCATGTGGAGATGTTGTTAGTAAAGTGGCTGGAATGTTGATCCGGAGCCCCAGGAGAGGAAAATGAGGTGCATTTTAGAAACCTTTCCCGATCATATGGTATACCATCCGCTGGATTTCCCATGCATGGTTTAGCTGTAGGAAGATTCCCTTCAACCTGGAGTGTTGGGACCCTTGGAATGAGTAGCATGAAGTATTGCATTAAACTTTCGGCAGTTGCTCACCAAAGCTCACCAATCCTTTCAGCCCCAAGTGTCCAGCCTTATGTCTTATCCAGCTGTGGGTTTATATGTGGTCATTCCAGGTTGCATCACAGCCCCTGAGCGAATTTTGTAAGAATTTTTCTCTCTTTCATTGTTTCTGCGTTTTGGTTTTAAAATTTATTTCTATAAAGGGGTTTAGCTCATTTTCACTGCTGTGTTTGTGCCGCTCTGCGCACACTTGATTCCCTTATGGAGATATATCAATACATGGGTTTTAAGATTCTTATTACTCAGATATATTTCTCTGCGGTGTATAGGGTGTGTTGAGGCCAGTTCATTGAGCAAGGTGTAGATCTTTTCTGATACCTATTTTGGTTTATTGAACGGTATCTGTGCTAATTTCAAACTCTGGTTTTATGCATCACCCCACCTCTCCTTTCCCCTTAAGCTGACATAAGTGTGTTTTCTAAATGTGAGACACTGTTCTGTTTTGTAATTCATTTTTTGTGCAGCCATATTTATCCTCCCTCTATAAGTGATATCTGATGATATGTTTCTTTTTCTGTTTGACTTATTTCAAGTAGTATTATCGGACCTCAATCCACTCTTTATCCTTCTACTAGCCTTATTACATTGATTTCATGGTGAAGAGATATTCCATTGTACATAAGTACCACATTTTCTTTATCCATTGTTCTCTTTCCTGGGATATTTAAGGTGTACTGAAGTTGAGGTTCTTGTAAACAGAGTAGCCCTAAACTGTGGTGTGCTTGTGTCTTGTTGATTTTTAGACTTCCCTAGATATACTCCCGTGATTGGAAGTGCCCTATGCTCTGTCGCTCTGTTTTTTAGATGATTTAGGAACCACCATACACTTCTCCAGAGTGGCTCTCGGCAGTTCACACACTGTCCATCAGCGTATAAAGGCTCCCTGTTCTCCATGGCCTGTCCTGCATTTCTGGTGTTTACAATTTTTTCGGATGGCCCTTTTGACCGGTGGGAAATGAGACTTCTTTGTTGTGCACATTTGCATTGCTTGCTTGCTTGGTTGCCCATAAAGTGCGTATGCGTTTTTTCCTGGATATATTCAGGAAAAAACGCATACTCCCTTTTGGGCCAACTGCATCGTTGTCGAAATTCTGCCGCTTTTCATGTGCTTTAAAGGCGAGTCCAATCTATCTCTTGAAATCTGTTTCTTGCAATTCTGTCTTGCATTCAGATCCTCTTCTTTGCCTTACCTCAACATATTTTTGGACGTTAGTTTTCATTTATAACTCTGCAGGTTTGTGAATTGCAGTGACCCTGAGCTCCATTTTTTAAGTTGCTCTTTTGTGAGCTGGCCTCAAAACCGCAGGATTGCTTCAGGCCCTATTTTGGCTCCGGCGAGGCGGGCTGAGCCTTTTTTTAATTCTTATTCTTAATGGGAAATTAGAGTGACATGTGCCCGTCCAAACCCCTACAACTATTCTCTCATTGGTTCCCCCTGTTCCCGTTCATCCTCCTCACAATTTGCAAAATGTGTGAAACAGAAGTTTAAATGTGCTGATTCTCTAAGTGGGGAGATTCTAAGTAACGTGGCTGGAATGATGAACAGGAGCACCAGGAGAGGATAAATGAGGTGCATTTTAGACACATCTCCCGATCACATGGTGTACAGTCCTCTGGGTTTTCCATGCATGTTTTAGCTGTAGGAAGATTCCTTGAACCTGCAGATTTGGGACCCATTGAATGGGTACCAGGTAGTATTACTTTAAAGGGTGTGCATTTCCTCACCCAACCTCACATTTCTCTTAGCGCGAACAGTTTCCAGCCTTATGTCTCATCCTGCTGTGGGTCTAGATGTGTTCAATCCATGTTGCATCACCGTCCCTGAGGAAAAGTTGTAAGAGGTTTTCTCTGTCTCTCTGTCGTTTATTTTTTTCAATTTATTACTATATTGGTTACAGCTGATTTTCAAAGCTCTGTTTCTTGCTGCTGTACATCCACTTGATTCACGTACAGAGAGACATCAATAAATTCTTTTTCAGATTCTTACCAGTCATAGATATTCTTTTCCGGTGACTTGAGTGTGCTGAGTGCAGTTCTTTTAGCTACCGTGTAGGCCTTGTTGATTATCAGTTTGGTATTTGGAATGGTATCTTTGCTAATTTCAACCTCCTGGATGATGCCTCACCCCTCCCCACCTTTCCCGTTTAGCAGCCTCACGCGTATTTTCTACATATTTGACTATGTTTTTGTTTTGTAATTTATTTCATGTGTAGCCATTTTGGATTCCACCTTTAAGTGATATCTTATGATATGTGTCTTTTTCTTTTTGAATTATGTCACTTAGAATGATCATACGTAACTCCTCCGGAGTTGTTACAACTGGCCATATTTCATTGATTTCCAGGCTGAGTAATATTCCACTCTACATAAGTACCACATCTCTATCCATTTTTTCCCTCCAGAGACATTTAAGTTATATCCTAGTCGAGGATCTTTTAAACAGAGGGTCAGTAAACATTGGGGTGCCTGTGTCCTCTCGATTTTTGTTTTTCCCAAGATATATGCCCATGAGTGCAAGTGCCCTATGCTCTGTAGCTCATTTTTTAGATGCTTTAGTAAACACAATACACTTCTCCAGAATGGCCGTTGGCAATATACATTTCCACTATAAGCCTCACAGGGCTCCCTCTTCTCCTTGCCCTGTCCTGCATTTCTGGCGTTTACACTTTATGAGGATGGCTCTTCTGACTGATGCGAAGTGATATCTTTTGTAGTATTGATTTCCAGTGCCCACCTGTTTGGTTGGCTAAAAAAGTGTATGCCCTTTTCTTGAATATATACAGAAAAAAACGCATACAGCCTTTTTGGCCAACTGCAATGTCGGCAATGTTCAGCCCCTTTTCTTGTGCTTAATGGCGAGTCCTTTCTACCTCCTCAAATCCCTTTCCTGCCATTCTCCCTTGCTTGCCAATCCTTTTCTCTGACTTTCCTCAAGACATTTTTCAGTGATAGATATTTTCAACTCTGCAGTTTCGTGAATTTTACTGCCCCTGAGTTCCATTGTTCAACTTGTGTTTATGGGAACTGGCCACAAAGCAGTGGGATTTCCTCAAGCCCTATACTGTTTCCATGGGCAACCCTAGCCTTTGGTCAATTCATCTTCCTGATGGGAAATTAGAGTGACATGTGCCTGTCTGAACACCTAGGACTTGTCTCTCATTGTTCCTCATCCTTCCGCTTCATCCTCTGGACAAATTCCAAACTGTACGCAACAGGATGTTGACAGTGTTGACATCTCCAAGTGGGGAGACTGTTAGTAAAGACGCTGGAGGGGTGAACCCGAGCACCAGGAGATGAGGAGATGAGATGCCTTTTCCAAACTCTTCCCGATCAGACGGTATACCATCCTCTGGATGTGACAGACATGTTTTAGCAGTAGGAAGAGTCCCATTCATGTAAGGAGAACACCAGGGCTTTTTCAAAATCAGTGTCTCCCCGAAACCCAAACTGGGGAGTTTTTTAAGCTACGGCTACACATATGTTCATTAAGGGCCTTGGGAAGTAGGCAGAGTGCAAACTTTAGATGACTGAAGTCTTCAGGGTCAGAAGCACTCACCACTGGCTTCCCTTAGGTTACACTTTAACTGTCATTGATAGATGATGTCAATAAAAATATCTGTTCTTTTTCCGATTATTTCCCCTTATAGGTTATTGCACAATATTGAGTGTAGTTCCCTGTGCTATACAGTAGTTCCTTGTTGATGATCTATTTTATACATAGCAGTGTGTATGTGTTAATTCCAAACTGTTAATTTATCCCTCCTCCCACCTTTCCCCTTTGGTAATAATAAATTATAAGATTTTATACTTCTCAGAAATGGGGGAGCTGAAAGAGAGGTATCATTTTCAATGGAAAAGCATTTAAAACAAGATTGAAGCTTTAACCAAGATTATTAGATGTACATCCTTGGAAAGAAATCACTTCATTTCTCTAATATTGACCTGACAAATAAGACAAACCTTTTCACTGAACTTGCTTATAATAAAGTGATGGAAATATCAAATGGAAGTGTTAGAAACATCTTATTTTACCCGAGCCTTATAAACTGTTCTATGTTAACTACATTTTGGCTCACACATCTGTTCATTGAAGTTACAATAGTCTCAATTTCTGTTACTGATCCTCCAGAGTGGACCCCAACAAGGGTCCCCCTGCCCAGTGTCATTGGGGCCAACAGATCGAGACTGAGTTTGGTTCCCAAGCAAAGGAAACTTTATATTTTCATCAGAGAATGGAGAGGTGAGAGCATGCACTACCCCGTGGGCTGTGGGCTGGGCTGCTGTGTAGAGATCCTGTCAGAGTCAGTGGGAGGGAGGGGGCGGAGCTCTCAAGGGCCGGGTTGGCTGCAGCTCAGGCTCTATATCTCGGAGTCTGCACTGGGCCCCAGGAGCTGAGGTGTCGACCCAGCCATTCTGCACCAGGAAATCTGGTCTGAAGTGCCGGGTGTGGAACCTCTGCATGCGGGACCCTAGGAGCACGTGAAATTAGACAAAGCACAAAGGATAAAAAAGGTCAGACTTGACTTTATTGCCCACATTCTATTTTTATCTCCCAGGGATTTTTAATGGGCTTTGCTGGGGACAAACCCCTCCTCTGCCTTTTGTCCCGTTCCTCATTCTTGGAGTGCTGAGGGTGCAGACCCTTCTTCTGTAACTGCTGAGTGCTGAGTTGGGAGCCCTCATACCAGGGGACGAGGGTCAGAACTTCTCCCCAGCAGCCTCCAGGTGACGTTGATTGGCCCCAGGACCCCTGCCTCCCTGCTCGTCCGCCTGAGCACCAGCATTGGAAGTGTTATAGATTCTAATGACCTTTAAGGGTCCAGGAAAGAGATGTGCAGAGACGCTGTGGGGGCCGGTTTCACCCCGCCCCACATTTGTTCGGCCACCTTAGGCTGACCGTTTCTGCCAGCCTAGATGCTCTGACCAGTAGTCTGCTCTTTCTTCAATTAGGCCCCTGAATTAACGTAAAAACAGCACCAGGTGTCAGAGCCCTGCCCGCTCAACTCCCAGACAGTCCAGGGTCAGTGGTGATCAAGGACCATGATGGCCACTGAGTTAACAGCCTTTTGAAGTAAACAGGAGTCCAGCCGGTCTTATTGGCCACCATCATCACGGTGTCTGTAGGCTTTTCTATGGTGACAGTGTGATATACGGTTCCCCCGCCAAGATTATTAGCTCCCCTCTGGGTGCAGGAAGTCCTGCAAGCAGTAGTCTACTCCTTCGGGACACACTATTGTTGTTTTATGAGAGAAACTCCAGGTCAAGTGATGTTCACACGAGTCGTCATGGTGCCCTGTTGCCCCCGGTTATCTCTCTGGATGTTGGAGTTGGAGGGCCTCCTCACTCGAGGTCGGTGTGCCCACGGAGCGAACCCTGCAACTTCAGGGCATGGTTGGTGATTAGGATCACCACGTGGGGTCCTTTTCCCTTAGGAGGGAGGTGGCCTTTTGGGCTGCTGATTTCCAGGTTTTTAGATACCGCCAGTATCTTGGCCAGATGTGGCAGTGGGCCAAGCCCCTTGGTGACTGTAGTTTATCCTACCTGGATGGCATTCTTGCGTTGTTCCATTTCAAGTGGTCCCAGTTTTTGCACTAATTCTCCAATGGCGATTCACCTTTCACCGGGAATGGAAAGGTCAAAGGGTTTAGCTCAATTAGGGAGTTCCAGGGCAAGGGTCTGAATTGACTGCTCTTTCCATTCTTGAAAGGCCACTTCTGGATTCTGTTCAAAAGGATCATCATCTTTTCCTTTCAGTGTTTCATATAGAGGCCCAGCTAGTAGACTGTAGTTAGGGATCCAGAAGCAGCAAACCCTGGCCTCCCCAGGAACCCCTAAGCTGTCTTCTAGTTTTAGAAAGGGGTAAGGCTGCAAATGGTTTCTTCCCTTTCCTGGGATGGGCTTCTCTGACCTTGTGTGAGAATGAAGCCCAGGCAGGTCACTGCAGTCTGTGATATTTGAGCTTTTTCTTGGACAACTTCTATCCTTTATTGGCTTGGTAGTTCAGAGGCCTCCTTAGTAGGGCTGGCGATCAGAATGTCGTCTGCATATTGAAGGAGGGTTTCCTTTTCCAGAGGTAGAACTTTTCGGTCATTAGCTAAGCTTTCCCCAAAGATGGTGTGGGAATTTTTGAACCCTTGGGGCAAGACGGCCCGGAAGTATTGTTTTAGTTGTATGTTGAGTCCTGCCACTCACAAGCCAAAATTTCTTGTGACTCTGGGACTAATGGAATACAAAAGAAGGCATCATTGAAGACTAATACAGAATACCATGTCCTGGTGGTTGGTAGAATGACCAGCAGGGTGTAGGAATCAGGAGTAACTGGAGGTATATCCTCGGTGGCTTCACTGACTGTCCTGACATCCTTTACCAGGTCCCCAGCAGCCCATGGGGCTCTCGTGGTCAGGCCAATCCCAGGATATGGAGCTCTCCTGGGCAGGTACCCCACCCCCAAGCCAGCCCACGGGGCTCTCATGGTCAGGCCCCTCCCAGGATACAGAGCTACCCTTGCAGGTACCGTGGCAGGACTGGGCACACAGGAACCGTGCACATAGCCCTCATTGAAGAGCACCCCCAGCTCACCTGTCGCTCAGAGCTGACACAGAGCACCTCAGAGCAGGACTTGAACTAACAAACAGCAGCTCCGACAGGTCTGTGACCCTGGGCATCACTCTGTGTGGCCTCCCTCCACCTGGTCTTCCAGAGACTTCCACTGCACCCAGGGCACCAGGCCTCTGTCTCCAACCACCACCCACCCCTCCTCTCCCTGACTCCTGGGTTCCTCTCATTAGGAGAGGGTTTTCTTGAAGTTGTCTCCCACTCATGGGCCAGATAAAATGATTAGAAAACAAGCCAAAGCTGCAGCCCCTTGTCTATCCTGACTCTCAGGAGCCCACACCTGTTCCTTGGACCTGGCCGGTTCAGCAAGTTCCATTTTCTGCAACTGTGAGCCCCTGAGGGGTGATGATTGGCTACCTGGGCAGCCTTACCATGCCGGCCAGCCCTCCCCAGGTGTGCCTGGGTTGAGATCAATATAAATACCACTCCAGGCAGCAAAAGCCCCTGCAGCTGTGCCTGACGCCATTTTCTCTGCCCTGTCAGCAGTCTCGGGGCTGGGCTGGTGGGAGGGAGTGAGAGGCCACGGCTTTGTGGGTGGCCCAGTGTGAGTGGGGCTCTGCTGGACTTTCTGCAGCAGTTGCCAGGCTGCCACCTGCTAAAGAAGAGGATGTGTCACCCATACCTGCTGCTGGAATTTCTCCCTGGGCAGAGGTGAGGAAGGAAAAAAGCAGTGGGGGCAGGGACAGGACGGGTATCTCAGGCAGGGAAATGGAAATCTTCCAGAAGAGCACCCAGGGCCAGGACCATCCTGGCTGGCCTGCAGGCACCAAGTCAGCTGGCATGCTGTCACTCGTGTGGCTCCATGGCCCTTCCTCTAGGCTTTCAAGTCCTTGTATATATTCAGGTGTTTTACCTGGGAAGGGCGGGAACAGTTCAGCAGCAACTGGCCTGGGGCTCAGCTCACGTTTACTCACAGATGCCTCGGCACGGTGCCCCAGCTTTGCAATGAGGACGCTTGTTGTGTGGGGGCTGCTGGCTGAATGGGAGACGATTCCCCACCACTGACCAACTTCAGAATTGTTTACAACTGGAGCAAGTGCCCTGATACGGTTTTCCTCTGAGTAACTGGTGGGTTCTGTTTTTTTTTTTTCTCTTTTTCGTTTTTGGTTCAAGGTAGATTTTATTCCTCTTTTTTGTATTTACAGATATAAGCATGGAAATAATTTATTCATATAAATACATGTATGTGAAGGGAATAATTGTTTTTTCTGTTTTATTTTTTAAATTTTATTTCTTTTTAATTTTGAATTTTATTTTATATTTTTATACAGCAGGTTCTCATTGGTTATCTATTTTATACATATAAATGTTTACATGCCAATCCCAATCTCTCAACTCCTCCCACCACCACCCCTCCAAGAGCTTTCCCCCCTTGTTGTCCATACGATTGTTGTCTATATCTGTTGCTCTATTTATGCCTTGCAAAACGGTTAATCTGTACAGTTTTTCTAGGTTCCACATATATGCATGAATATACAAGATTTGTTTTTCTCTTTCTGACTTACTTCACTCTGTATGACAGTCTCTAGATCCATCGACGTCTCTACAAATGACCCAATTTCATTCCTTTCATGGCTTAGTAATATTCCATTTTATATATGTACCACAGCTTTATGCATTCGTCTGTCTGTGGGCATTTAGGTTGCTTCCATTACCTCGATATTGTAAATAGTGATGCAATGAACATTGCGGTGAATGTCTCTTTTTGATTTATGGTTTTGTCTGGGTATATGTCCAGTCCTGGGATTGCTGTATCATATGGTAATTCTATTATTAGTTTCTTAAGAAACTCCATATTGTTCTCCATAGTGAATGTATCAATTTATATTCCCAACAATAGTGGAAGAGGGTTCCTTTTCTCCACACCCTTTCCAGCATTTGTTGTTTGTAGATTTTCAGATGATGCCCATTCTAACAGGTGTGAGGTGATACCTCATTGTTGAGTCCATTTCGTTGAGCAGGGGGTAGGTCTTGTCTATTACATATTTGGCTTATGGAACGGTATCTGTGCTAATTTCAAACTCTGGTTTTATGCAGCACCCCCTTAACTCACCTTTCCCCTTAAGCAAGCATAAGTTGGTTTTCTAATCTTGAGACCCTGTTCTGTTTTGTAATTCAGTTCATGTGTAGCCAAGTTTACATTCCGTGCATTAGTGATACCTTATGATGTTTCTTTTTCTGTGTGACTTATTTCACTTAGAATCATCATGCCTCAATCCACTCATTATGCTGGTACAGGCCTGGTGACACAGATTTCATTGCTGAGTGGTATTCTGTTGTACGTAAGTACCGCAACTTCTTTATCAATTATTTGTTCTCTGGGATATTTAACTCGTACTGTAGAAGAGGTTCCTGTAAACAGAGCCGTCCCAAATTTTGGGGTGGCTGTGTCTTTTTGATTTTAATTTCCCTAAGCTATAGGACCATAAGTGGAAATGCCCTAGACTCTGTTGCTTGGTTTTTCAGATGTATCAGGAAACACCATACACTTCTCCAGAGTGGCTGTTGGCAATTTACATCCCGCCCATCAGCATAACAAGGCTCCTTTTTCCCCATGGCCTGTCTTGCCTTTCTGGATTTTACACTTTTCTCAGATGGCCCTTTAGACCGGGGGGAAGTGACACTCATAGTTCGGATTTCCATTGCAAGCTTGCTTGGTTTGCCAAAAAGGGCGTATGTGTTTTTTCCTGAATATATTCAGGAACAAACTCATACGCCCTTTGTTGCCAAGTGCATCATTGTCGATGTTCTGCCTCTTTTCCTATGCTTTAAATGCAAATCCAGTCTACCTCCTGAAATCGGTTTCCTGAAATTCTGCCCCGCTTTCAAGTCCTCTTCGCAGCCTTACTTCAATATATTTTTGGACGTTATCTGTCATTTATAACTCTCCAGGTTTGTGAATTACAGGGCCCCTGAGCTCCTTTCTTCAACTCGCTTTCTTGTGAGCTGGCCGCAAACCCGCAAGACTGCTTCAGGCCCTAATCTGCTTCTGGCAGGGCACGCTGAGCCTTTGGTTAATTTCTCTTCCTGGTGGGAAATGAGTGTTAAATATGCCCGTCCAGACACCTACCTCACTCTCAACCCCTTGGTGATGTGGGTCCTCTGGTTTGTGGCCACCTTTTCTGGGTTCCTCACCTTTCGATGATGTGGCCCCACTAGTGTGAGGACACTCCTGCCTGGTTCTCATCCACGTGGTTATGTGGACCCCCTGGTGAGAGTCTGTTCCTGGCTTTGTTCCTCACCCACCTGTGAGGGAGACCCTCTGCTGATAGGTCACTCCTGCATGGCTGGCACACATTGCCTTGGTGAAGTCAGCCGTGTGGTGGCAGTTGGAGCGTGCTGGGAATCTCCTCCCCCCGGTGATGAGGGCCCTCTTGCGTCAGGCCCTAACTGCTGGGCTCACCAACTATTCTTAGGGAGCCCAGTGATGCTTTGGCACTCCTCTTAGGATCCCATCTCCATGGAGATGTGGGCCTTCTGCTCTGAGGTCCCAACGGCTGGGTTGTTCACATTTTCATGATGTGGGCTCTCTGGTGTTCACAGAGGCCTGGATCCCATAGCCTCTGTGCTCTTGGCCGCCTGCTGGGAGGTTCCAACTGCTGGATTCCTCACTTTTTTAATTTTTTGAGCCCTCTGTTGTGAGGATCCTCCTGCCTGCCTCACTCCCAGTCCCTTCGTGATGTGTGTCGTCTGGTTTGAGGCCACATGTGCTGGGTTCCTCACCTTTCGATGATGTGGGACCAATGGTCTTAGGAGACTCCTGCCTGGTTCACATCCCCTTGGTGATGTGGGCCCTCTGTTGAGAGTCTGATCCTGGCTGGGTTCCTCACCCATCTGTGAGGTGGGCCGTCTGATGTGAGGTCACTCCTGCCTGGCTTGCTCACCTCGCCTTGTGGACATGAGCCCTCTGGTGGCACTTGGAGCCTGCTGGGAGCCTCCTCTCCTGGGTGATGAGGGCCCTCTGGCGTCAGGCCCTAACTGCTGGGCTCCCCACATTTTGTGATGTGCGCCCAGTGGTGCGAGGACACTCCAGCCAGGTTCACATCCCCATTGGGATGTGGGCCTTCTGCTCTGAGGTCCCAAAGCCTGGATTGCTCACAGTTTCATGATGTGGGCTCTCTGGTATTAGTTCACTCCTGCCTGCATCCCATAGCTTCTGTGCTCTGGGCCGCCTGCTGGGAGGTTCCAACTGCTGGATTCCTCACCTTTCTTATTCTTTGGGCCCTCTGTATTTAGGCTACTCCTGCCTGCCTCACTCCCATTCCCTTTGTGATATGTGTCCTCTGATTTGAGGCCACATGTGCTGGGTTCCGCACCTTTCGATGATGTGACCCCACTGGAGGGAAGACAGTCCTGACTGGTTCCCATCCCCTTGCTGATGTGGGCCCTCAGGTGAGAGTCTGATCCTGGCTGGGTTCCTCACCCTTCTGTGAGGTGGGCCCTCTGCTGTGAGGTCAGTCATGCCTGTCTGGCACACGTCACCTTGGCGACGTGGGCCCTCTGGTGGCAGTTGGAGTGTGCTGGGATCCTCCTCCCCTCGGTGATGAGGGCCCTCTTGCCTTAGGCCATAACTGCTGGGCTCCCCACATTTTCTGATGTGCGCCAAGTGAGTGAGGACACTCTTGCCAGGTTCCCATCCCCATGGCGATATGGGCCTTCTGCTCTGAGGTCAAAACGGCTGGCTTGCTCACAGTACCAAGATGTGGGCCCTCTGCTGTGAGTTCACTCCGGCAAGGATCCCTTATCATCGGTGCTCTGAGCCGCCTGCTGGGAGGTTCCAACTGCTGGATTCCTCAACTTTTTTATTCTATGTGCCCTCTGTTGTGAGGCTCCTCCTGCCTGCCTCACTGCCAGCCCCTTGGTGATGACTGTCCTATGGCTTGAGGCCACATGTGCTGCGTTCCTCACCTTTCGATGATGTGACCCCACTCGTGTGAGGACACTCCTGCCTGGTTCCCATCCCCTTGGTGAGGTGGGCCCTCTGGCGAGAGTCTAATCCTGGCTGGGTTCCTCAACGTTCTGTGAGGTAGGCCCTCTGCTGTGAGGTCACTCCTGCCTGGCTGGCACACGTCACCTTGGAGACGTGAGCCCTCTGGTGGCAGTTGGAGCGTGCAGGGCGCCTCCTCCTCTCGGTGATGACGGCCCTCTGGCGTCAGGCCCTAAATGGTGGGCTCCCCACATTTTCTGATGTGCGCCCAGTGGTGCGAGGACACTCCAGCCAGGTTCCCATTCCCATGGGGATGTGGTCCTTCTGCGCTGAGGTCTCAACTCCTGGGTTGCTCACAGTTTTGTGATGTGGGCCCTCTGCTGTGAGTTCACTGTGGCCTGGATCCCATAGCCTCGGTGTTCTGGGCCGCCTGCTGGAAGGTCTAAATGCTGGAATCCTCACGTTTTTTATATTATGTGCCCTGTGTTGTGAGGTTACTCCTGCCTGCCTCACTCCAAGGCCCTTGGTGATGTGGGTCCTCTGGTTTGAGGACACATGTGCTGGGTTCCTCACCTTAAGATGATGAGGCCCCACTGGTGTGAGGATAATCCTGACTGGGTCCCATCCCCTTTGTGATGTGGGCCCTCTGGTGAGAGTCTGATCCTGGCTGGGTTCCTCACCCATCTGTGAGGTGGGCCCTCTACTATCAGGTAACTCTTGCCTGGGTTGCTCACCTCGCCTTGTTGACATGAGCCCTCTGGTGGCAATTGGACCCTGCTGGGAGCCTCCTCAGCTCTGTGATGAGGGCCCTCTGACGTCAGGCCCTAACTGCTGGGCTCCCCAACTTTTCTTAGTGAGCCCAGTGTTGCTCAAGCACTCCTCTTAGGTTCCCATCCCCATGGGGATGTGGGCCTTCTGCTCTGAGGTTCCAACGGCTGGGTTGATCACAATTTCATGATGTGGGCTCTCTGGTGTTAGTTCACTGTGGCCTGGATCCCATAGCCTCTGTGGTCTTGGCTGCCTGCTGGGAGGTTCCAACTGCTCGATTCCTCAACTTTTGTATTCTATGGGTCCTGTGTTGTGATGCTCCTCCTGCCTGCCTCACTCGCAACCCCTTCGTGATGTGGGTCTTCTGGTTTGAGGCCACATGTGCTGGGTTAGGCAACTTTCAATGATGTGGCCCCACTGGTGTGAGGACACTCCTGTCTGGTTCCCATCCCCTTGGTGATGTGGGCCTTCTGGTGACAGTCTTATCCTGGCTGGGTTCCTCACTCTTCTGTGAGGTAGGCCCTCTGCTGTGAGGTCAATCCTGCCTGACTTGCACACATCACCTTGGCGACGTGGGCCCTCTGTTGGCACATGGAACCTGCTGGGAGCCTCCTGCCCTCGGTGATGACGGCCCTCTAGCATCAGGCTCTAACTGCTGGGCTCCCCACGTTTTCTGATGTGAGCCCAGTGATGCCAGGACACTCCTGTCAGGTTCCCATCCCCATGGGGATGTGGGCTTTCTGCTCTGAGGTCCCAATGCCTGGGTTGCTCACAGTTTCATGATGTGGGCTCTCTGGTGTTAGTTAACTCCTGCCTGCATCCCATAGCTTCTGTGCTCTCGGCCGCCTGCTGGGAGGTTCCAAATGCTGGATTCCTCACTTTTTTTATTCTTTGGGCCCTCTGTTTTTAGGCTACTCCTACCTGCCTCACTCCCATCCCCTTTGTGATGTATGTCCTCTGATATGAGGCCACATGTGCTGGGTTCCTCACCTTTCGATGATGTGGCCCCACTGGTGGGAGGACAGTCCTGACTGGTTCCCATCCCCTTGGTGTTGTGGGCCCTCTGGTGAGAGTCTCATCCTGCCTCGGTTCCTCACCCTTCTGTGAGATAGGCCCTCTGCTGTGAGGTCACTACTGCCTGGCTGGCGCATGCCACCTTGTAGACGTGGTCCCTCTGTTGGCAGTTGGAACCTGCTGGGAGTCTCCTCCCCTCAGTTATGAGGGCCCCCTGGCATCAGGCCCTAACTGCTGGGCTCCTAACATTTTCTGATATGTGCTAAGTGGTGCAAAGCCACTCCTGCCAGGTTCCCATCCCAATGGGGATGTGGGCCTTCTGTTCTGAGGTCCCAACAGCTGGGCTGCTCACAGGTTCATGATGTGGGCCCTCTGCTGTGAGTTCACTGCGGCCTGGATCCCATAGCCTCGGTGCTCTGGGCCACTTGCTGGGAGGTTCCAACTGCTGGATTCCTCAACTTTTATATTCTATGGACCCTGTGTTGTGAGGCCAGTCCTGCCAGCCTCATTCCGAACCCCTTGGTGATGTGGTTCCTCTGGTTTGAGGACACATGTGCTGGGATCCTCACCTTTCGATGATGTTGTCCCACTGGTGTGGGGACACTCCTGCCTGGTTCCCATCCCCTTGGTGATGTGGGCCCTCTGGTGAGAGTCTGATCCTGGCTGTGTTCCTCACCCTTCTGTGAGGTGGGCCCTCTGCTGTGAGGTCATTCGTGCCTGGTTGGCACACATCGCCTTGGCGACGTCAGCCCTCTGGTGGCAGTTGGAGCCTGCTGGGAGCCTCCTTCCCTTGGTGATGAGGGTCCTCTGGCGTCAGGCCCTAACTGCTGGTCGCCCAAAATTTTCTGATACGTTCTCAGTGGTGCGAGGACACTCCTACCAGAATTCCATCCCCATGGGGATGTGGGCCTCCTGCTCTGAGGTCCCAATGGCTGGGTTGCTCAGTTTCATGACATGGGCCCTGTTCTGTGAGTTCACTGTGGCCTGGATCCCATAGCCTCGGTGCTCTGGGCCGCCTGCTGGGAGGTTCCAACTGCTGGATTCCTCACTTTTTTATTCTATGTGCCCAGTGTTGTGAGGCTACTCCTGCCTGCCTCACTCCGAGGTCCTTGGTGATGTGGGTCCTCTGGTTTGAGGACACATGTGCTGAGTACCTCAGCTTTCGATGATGTGGCCCCACTGATGTGAAGACACTCCTGCCTGGTTCCCATCCCCTTGGTGATGTGGGCCCTCTGGTGAGAGTCTGATGTTGGCTGGGTTTCTCACCCTTCTGTGAGGTGGGACCTCTGCTGTGAGGTAACTCCTGCCTGGCATGCTCACGTTGCCTTGGCAATGTGAGCCCTCAGGTGGCACTTGGAGCCTGCTGGGAATCTCCTCCCCTCAGTTATGAGAGCTCTGGATAAAACACATATGCCCTTTTTTGCCAAGTGCATTATTTTCCAAGTTCTGTCTCTTTTCCTATGCTTTAAGAGCTACTCCCGTGTACGTTCTGAAATCAGTTTCCAGCAATTCTGCCCCGCATTCAAGTCCTCTTCGCAGCCTTACTTCAGTATAATTTTGGATGATAGCTGTCATTTATAACATCGCAGGTTTCTGAATTACAGTGTCCCTGAGCTCCTTTCTTCAACTCGCTTTCTTGTGAGCTGGCCGCAACACCGCAGGATCTCCTCAGGCCCTAATCTAGTTCCAGCATGGCACAGGGAGCCTTTGGTTCATTTATCTTCCTGGTGGGAAATGAGAGTTAAATTTGCCCGTCCAGACACCTACAGATAGTCTCCCATTGCTTCTCCTTATTCCTGTTCATCTTCCGAAGAAATTGAAAACTGGGCCAAACAGGAGGTTAAAGGCACTCACTCTCCAAGTGGGGAGAGTGTTAGTAAAGCGTCTGGAATGTTGCACCCGAGTACCAGGGGACGAAAACTGAGACACATTTGAACACGTTTCCCGATCACACGGTGGATCATACTCTGGGTTCCACATGCATGTTTTAGCTGAAGGAAGAATCCCTTAAACCTGGAGAGTTGAGACCCATGGAATGGGTACCATGCAATATAACCTCAAAGGGTCTGCATTTGCTCACCGAACCTCACCAATCCTATCACTGCTGCACTTATGCCTCTCTACACACGCTTGATTCTCTTTCGGAGACATATAAATCCATAGGTTTTAAGATTCTTACTAGTCAGGTATATTCTTAGTCGTTTAATATGGGGTGTTGAGTCCACTTCGTTGAGCAAGGAGTAGCTCTTGTCTATTACATATTTGGCTTATGGAACGGTATCTGTGCTAATTTCAATCTCTGGTTTTATGAAGCACCCCAACTCACCTTTCCCCTTAAGCAAGCATAAGTTGGTTTTCTACATTTGAGGCCCTGTTCTGTTTTGTAATTCAGTTCTTGTCTGGCCAAGTTTACATTCCGTGTAGTAGTGATATCTTATGATGTTTCTTTTTCTGTGTGACTTATTTCACTTAGAATCATCGTACCTGAATCCACTCATTATGCTGCTACGGGCCTGATGACATAGATTTCTTTGCTGAGTGATATTGCATTGTACGTAAGTACCACAATTTCTTTATCCATTTTTCGCTTTCTGCGATATTGAACCTGTACCGTAAACGAGGTTCTTGTAAACAGAGCCATCCCAAACTTTGGGGAGGCTGTGTCTTTTTGATTATTATTTCCCTAAGCTAAAGGACCATAAGTGGAAATGCCCTAGGCTCTGTTGCTTTGTTTTTTGGATGTTTCAGGAAACACCATACACTTCTCCAGAGTGGCTGTTGGCAATTTACATGCCGCCCATCAGCATAACAAGGCTCCCAGTTCTCCATGGCCTGTCCTGCCTTTCTGGATTTTACACTTTTTTCAGATGGCCCTTTTGACCGGGGGGCAGTGAGACTTCATTGTAGTGCAGATTTCCTTTGCAAGCTTGCTTGGTTGGCCAAAAAGGGCGTATGCGTTTTTTCCTGAATATATTCAGGAAAGAACGCATACGCCCTTTTTGGCCAAGTGCATCATTGTCGACGTTCTGCCTCTTTTCCTATGCTTTACATGCAATTCCAGTCTACCTCCTGAAATCGGTTTCCTGCAATTCTGCCCCGCTTTCAAGTCCTCTTGGCAGCCTTCCTTCAATATATTTTTGGAAGATAGCTGTCATTTATAACTCTGCAGGTTTGTGAATTACAGTGCCCCTGAGCTCCTTTCTTCAACTCGCTTTCTTGTGAGCTGGCCGCAACACCGCAGAATTGCTTCGGGCCCTACTGTGGTTCCGGCATGGCACGCTGAGCCTTTGGTTAACACCTCTTCCTGGTGGGAAATGACAGTTAAATTTGCCCGTCCGGACACCTCGACCTAGTCTCTCATTGGTTCTCCCTATTCCTGTTCATTTTCCACAGAAATTGCAAACTGGGCGAAACAGGAGGTTAAAGTCACTGACATTCCAAGTAGGGAGAGTGTTAGTAAAGCATCTGGAATGTTGCACCCGAGTACCAGGGGACGAAAACTGAGACACATTTGAACACGTTTTCCGATCACACAGTGGATCATACTCTGGGTTCCACATGCATGTTTTAGCTGAAGGAAGAATCCCTTAAACCTGGAGAGTTGAGACCCATGGAATGGGTACCATGCAATATGACTTCAAAGGGTCTGCATTTGCTCACCGAACCTCACCAATCCTATCACTGCTGCGCTTATGCCGCTGTACACACTCTTGATTCTCTTTCGGAGACATATAAATCCATAGGTTTTAAGATTCTTACTAGTCAGGTATATTCTTAGTCGTTTAATATGGGGTGTTGAGTCCACTTCGTTGAGCAAGGAGTAGCTCTTGTCTATTACATATTTGGCTTATGGAACGGTATCTGTGCTAATTTCAATCTCTGGTTTTATGAAGCACCCCAACTCACCTTTCCCCTTAAGCAAGCATAAGTTGGTTTTCTACATTTGAGGCCCTGTTCTGTTTTGTAATTCAGTTCTTGTCTGGCCAAATTTACATTCCGTGTAGTAGTGATATCTTATGATGTTTCTTTTTCTGTGTGACTTATTTCACTTAGAATCATCGTACCTGAATCCACTCATTATGCTGCTACGGGCCTGATGACATAGATTTCATTGCTGAGTGATATTGCATTGTACGTAAGTACCACAACTTCTTTATCCATTTTTCGCTTTCTGTGATATTGAACTTGTACCATAAACGAGGTTCTTGTAAACAGAGCCGGCCCAAACTTTGGGGTGGCTGTGTCTTTTGGATTTTAATTTCCCTAAGCTATAGGACCATAAGTGGAAGTGCCCTCAGCTCTGTTGCTTTGTTTTTTGGATGTTTCAGGAAACACCATACACTTCTCCAGAGTGGCTGTTGGCAATTTACATCCCGCCCATCAGCATAACAAGGCTCCCAGTTCTCCATGGACTGTACTGCCTTTCTGGATTTTACACTTTTTTCAGATGGCCCTTTTGACCGGGGGGCAGTGAGACTTCATTTTAGTGCAGATTTCCTTTGCAAGCTTGCTTGGTTGGCCAAAAAGGGCGTATGCGTTTTTTCCTGAATATATTCAGGAAAAAACGCATACGCCCTTTTTGGCCAAGTGCATCATTGTGGACGTTCTGCCTCTTTTCCTATGCTTTACATGCAATTCCAGTCTACCTCCTGAAATCGGTTTCCTGCAATTCTGCCTCGCTTTCAAGTCCTCTTGGCAGCCTTCCTTCAATATATTTTTGGACGATAGCTGTCATTTTTAACTCTGCAAGTTTGTGTATTACAGTGCCTCTGAGCTCCTTTCTTCAACTCGCTTTCTTGTGAGCTGGCCGCAACACCACAGGATTGCTTCAGGCCCTAGGGTGGTTCCGGCATGCCACGCTGAGCCTTTGGTTAATTCCTCTTCATGGTGGGAAATGAGAGTTAAATTTGCCCGTCCAGACACCTCCACCTAGTCTCTCATTGGTTCTCCCTATTCCTGTTCATTTTCCGCAGAAATTGCAAACTGGGCCTAACAGGAGGTTAAAGGCACTGACTCTCCAACTGGGGAGAGTGTTAGTAAAGCGTCTGGAATGTTGCACCCGAGTACCAGGGGACAAAAACTGAGACACATTTGAACACGTTTCCCGATCACACGGTGGATCATACTCTGGGTTCCACATGCATGTTTAGCTGAAGGAAGAATCCCTTAAACCTGGAGAGTTGAGACCCATGGAATGGGTACCATGCAATATGACTTCAAAGGGTCTGCATTTGCTCACCAAACCTCACCAATCCTATCACTGCTGCACTTATGCCGCTGTACACACGCTTGATTCTCTTTCGGAGACATATAAATCCATAGGTTTTAAGATTCTTACTAGTCAGGTATATTCTTAGGCGTTTAATATGGGGTGTTGAGTCCACTTCGTTGAGCAAGGAGTAGCTCTTGTCTATTACATATTTGGCTTATGGAACGGTATGTGTGCTAATTTCAATCTCTGGTTTTATGCAGCACCCCAACTCACCTTTCCCCTTAAGCAAGCATAAGTTGGTTTTCTACATTAGAGACCCTGTTCTGTTTTGTAATTCAGTTCCTGTGTAGCTAAGTTTACATTCCGTGTAGTAGTGATATCTTATGATGTTTCTTTTTCTGTGTGACTTATTTCACTTAGAATCATCGTACCTGAATCCACTCATTATGCTGCTACGGGCCTGATGACATAGATTTCATTGCTGAGTGATATTGCATTGTACGTAAGTACCACAACTTCTTTATCCATTTTTCGCTTTCTGTGATATTGAACTTGTACGGTAAACGAGGTTCTTGTAAACAGATCCGTCCCAAACTTTGGGGTGGCTGTGTCTTTTTGATTTTAATTTCCCTAAGCTATAGGACCATAAGTGGAAGTGCCCTAGGCTCTGTTGCTTTGTTTTTGGATGTTTCAGGAAACACCATACACTTCTCCAGAGTGGCTGCTGGCAATTTACATCCCGCCCATCAGCATAACAAGGCTCCCAGTTCTCCATGGCCTGTCCTGCCTTTCTGGATTTTACACTTTTTTCAGATGGCCCTTTAGACCGGAGGGCAGTGAGACTTTATTGTAGTGCAGATTTCCTTTGCAAGCTTGCTTGGTTGGCCAAAAAGGGCGTATGCGTTTTTTCCTGAATATATTCAGGAAAGAACGCATACGCCCTTTTTGGCCAAGTGCATCATTGTCAACGTTCTGCCTCTTTTCCTATGCTTTACATGCAATTCCACTGTACCGCCTGAAATCAGTTTCCTGCAATTCTGCCCCGCTTTCAACTCCTCTTGGCGGCCTTACTTCAATATATTTTTGGAAGATAGCTGTCATTTATAACTCTGCATGTTTCTGAATGACAGTGCCCCTGAGCTCCTTTCTTCAACTCGCTTTCTTGTGAGCTGGCCGCAACACCGCAGTATTGCTTCAGGCCCTAGTTTGGTTCCGGCACGGCATGCTGAGCCTTTGGTTAATTCCTCTTCCTGGTGGGAAATGAGAGTTAAATTTGCCCGTCCAGACACGTCCACCTAGTCTCTCATTGGTTCTCCCTATTCCTGTTCATCTTCCACAGAAATTGCAAACTGGGCCAAACAGGAGGTTAAAGGCACTGACTCTCCAAGTGGGGAGAGTGTTAGTAAAGCGTCTGGAATGTTGCACCCGAGTACCAGGGGACGAAAACTGAGACACATTTGAACAGGTTTCCCGATCACACCGTGAATCATACTCTGGGTTCCACATGCATGTTTTAGCTGAAGGAAGAATCCCTTAAACATGGAGAGTTGAGACCCATGGAATGGGTACCATGCAATATGAATTCAAAGGGTCTGTGTTTGCTCATCGAACCTCACCAGTCGTATCACTGCTGCACTTATGCCGCTGTACACACGCTTGATTCTCTTTCGGAGACATATAAATCCATAGGTTTTAAGATTCTTACTAGTCAGGTATATTCTTAGGCGTTTAATATGGGGTGTTGAGTCCACTTCGTTGAGCAAGGAGTAGCTCTTGTCTATTACATATTTGGCTTTTGGAACAGTATCTGTACCAATTTCAATCTCTGGTTTCATGCAGCACCCCAACTCACCATTCCCCTTAAGCAAGCATAAGTTGGTTTTCTACATTTGAGACACTGTTCTGTTTTGTAATTCAGTTCCTGTGTAGCCATGTTTACATTCCCTGTGTTAGTGATACCTTATGATGTTTCTTTTTCTGTGTGACTTATTTCACTTAGAATCATCGTACCTGAATCCACTCATTATGCTGCTACGGCCCTGATGACATAGATTTCATTGCTGTGTGATACTGCATTGTACGTAAGTACCACAACTTCTTTATCCATTTTTCGCTTTCTGTGATATTCAACTTGTACCGTAAACGAGGTTCTTGTAAACAGATCCGTCCCAAACTTTGGGGTGGCTGTGTCTTTTTGATTTTAATTTCCCTAAGCTATAGGACCATAAGTGGAAGTGCCCTAGGCTCTGTTGCTTTGTTTTTTGGATGTTTCAGGAAACACCATACACTTCTCCAGAGTAGCTGTTGGCAATTTACATGCCGCCCATCAGCATAACAAGGCTCCCAGTTCTCCATGGCCTGTCCTGCCTTTCTGGATTTTACACTTTTTTCAGATAGCCCTTTTGACCAGGGGGCAGTGAGACTTCATTGTAGTGCAGATTTCCTTTGCAAGCTTGCTTGGTTGGCCAAAAAGGGCGTATGCGTTTTTTCCTGAATATATTCAGGAAAAAACGCATGCACCCTTTTTGGCCAAGTGCATTATTGTGGACGTTCTGCCTCTTTTCCTATGCTTTACATGCAATTCCAGTCTACCTCCTGAAATCGGTTTCCTGCAATTCTGCCCCGCTTTCAACACCTCTTGGCAACCTTACTTTAATATATTTTTGGAAGATGGCTGTCATTTATAACTCTGCAGGTTTGTGAATTACAGTTCCCCTGAGCTCCTTTCTTCAACTCGCTTTCTTGTGAGCTGGCCGCAACACCGCAGGATTGCTTCGGGCCCTAGTGTGGTTCCGGCATGGCACGCTGAGCCTTTGGTTAATTCCTCTTCCTGGTGGGAAATGAGAGTTAAATTTGCCCGTCCGGACACCTCCACCTAGTCTCTCATTGGTTCTCCCTATTCCTGTTCATTTTCCACAGAAATTGCAAACTGGGCCAAACAGGAGGTTAAAGGCACTGACTCTCCAAGTGGGGAGAGTGTTAGTAAAGCATCTGGAATGTTGCACCCGAGTACCAGGGGACGAAAACTGAGACACATTTGAACACGTTTTCCGATCACACGGTGGATCATACTCTGGGTTCCACATGCATGTTTTAGCTGAAGGAAGAATCCCTTAAACCTGGAGAGTTGAGACCCATGGAATGGGTACCATGCAATATGACTTCAAAGGGTCTGCATTTGCTCACCGAACCTCACCAATCCTATCACTGCTGCGCTTATGCCGCTGTACACACGCTTGATTCTCTTTCGGAGACATATAAATCCATAGGTTTTAAGATTCTTACTAGTCAGGTATATTCTTAGTCGTTTAATATGGGGTGTTGAGTCCACTTCGTTGAGCAAGGAGTAGCTCTTGTCTATTACATATTTGGCTTATGGAACGGTATCTGTGCTAATTTCAATCTCTGGTTTTATGAAGCACCCCAACTCACCTTTCCCCTTAAGCAAGCATAAGTTGGTTTTCTACATTTGAGGCCCTGTTCTGTTTTGTAATTCAGTTCTTGTCTGGCCAAGTTTACATTCCGTGTAGTAGTGATATCTTATGATGTTTCTTTTTCTGTGTGACTTATTTCACTTAGAATCATCGTACCTGAATCCACTCATTATGCTGCTACGGGCCTGATGACATAGATTTCATTGCTGAGTGATATTGCATTGTACGTAAGTACCACAACTTCTTTATCCATTTTTCGCTTTCTGTGATATTGAACTTGTACCATAAACGAGGTTCTTGTAAACAGAGCCGGCCCAAACTTTGGGGTGGCTGTGTCTTTTGGATTTTAATTTCCCTAAGCTATAGGACCATAAGTGGAAGTGCCCTAGGCTCTGTTGCTTTGTTTTTTGGATGTTTCAAGAAACACCATACACTTCTCCAGAGTGGCTGTTGGCAATTTACATCCCGCCCATCAGCATAACAAGGCTCCCAGTTCTCCATGGCCTGTCCTGCCTTTCTGGATTTTACACTTTTTTCAGATAGCCCTTTTGACCAGGGGGCAGTGAGACTTCATTGTAGTGCAGATTTCCTTTGCAAGCTTGCTTGGTTGGCCAAAAAGGGCGTATGCGTTTTTTCCTGAATATATTCAGGAAAGAACGCATACGCCCTTTTTGGCCAAGTGCATCATTGTCAACGTTCTGCCTCTTTTCCTATGCTTTACATGCAATTCCAGGGTACCGCCTGAAATCAGTTTCCTGCAATTCTGCCCCGCTTTCAACTCCTCTTGGCGGCCTTACTTCAATATATTTTTGGAAGATAGCTGTCATTTATAACTCTGCATGTTTCTGAATTACAGTGCCCCTGAGCTCCTTTCTTCAACTCGCTTTCTTGTGAGCTGGCCGCAACACCGCAGTATTGCTTCAGGCCCTAGTTTGGTTCCGGCACGGCATGCTGAGCCTTTGGTTAATTCCTCTTCCTGGTGGGAAATGAGAGTTAAATTTGCCCGTCCAGACACGTCCACCTAGTCTCTAATTGGTTCTCCCTATTCCTGTTCATCTTCCACAGAAATTGCAAACTGGGCCAAACAGGAGGTTAAAGGCACTGACTCTCCAAGTGGGGAGAGTGTTAGTAAAGCGTCTGGAATGTTGCACCCGAGTACCAGGGGACGAAAACTGAGACACATTTGAACAGGTTTCCCGATCACACCGTGAATCATACTCTGGGTTCCACATGCATGTTTTAGCTGAAGGAAGAATCCCTTAAACATGGAGAGTTGAGACCCATGGAATGGGTACCATGCAATATGAATTCAAAGGGTCTGCGTTTGCTCATCGAACCTCACCAGTCGTATCACTGCTGCGCTTATGCCGCTGTACACACGCTTGATTCTCTTTCGGAGACATATAAATCCATAGGTTTTAAGATTCTTACTAGTCAGGTATATTCTTAGGCGTTTAATATGTGGTGTTGAGTCCACTTCGTTGAGCAAGGAGTAGCTCTTGTCTATTACATATTTGGCTTTTGGAACAGTATCTGTACCAATTTCAATCTCTGGTTTCATGCAGCACCCCAACTCACCATTCCCCTTAAGCAAGCATAAGTTGGTTTTCTACATTTGAGACACTCTTCTGTTTTGTAATTCAGTTCCTGTGTAGCCATGTTTACATTCCCTGTGTTAGTGATACCTTATGATGTTTCATTTTCTGTGTGACTTATTTCACTTAGAATCATCGTACCTGAATCCACTCATTATGCTGCTACGGCCCTGATGACATAGATTTCATTGCTGTGTGATACTGCATTGTACGTAAGTACCACAACTTCTTTATCCATTTTTCGCTTTCTGCGATATTGAACCTGTACCGTAAACGAGGTTCTTGTAAACAGAGCCGTCCCAAACATTGGGGTGGCTGTGTCTTTTTGATTTTAATTTCCCTAAGCTATAGGACCATAAGTTGAAGTGCCCTAGGCTCTGTTGCTTTGTTTTTTGGATGTTTCAGGAAACACCATACACTTCTCCAGAGTGGCTTCTGGCAATTTACATCCCGCCCATCAGCATAACAAGTCTCCCAGTTCTCCAGGGCCTGTCCTGCCTTTCTGGATTTTACACTTTTTTCAGATGGCCCTTTTGACCGGGGGCAGTGAGACTTCATTGTAGTGCAGATTTCCTTTGCAAGCTTGCTTGGTTGGCCAAAAAGGGCGTATGCGTTTTTTCCTGAATATATTCAGGAAAAAACGCATACGCCCTTTTTGGCCAAGTGCATCATTGTGGACGTTCTGCCTCTTTTCCTATGCTTTACATGCAATTCCAGTCTACCTCCTGAAATCGGTTTCCTGCAATTCTGCCCCGCTTTCAAGTCCTCTTGGCAGCCTTCCTTCAATATATTTTTGGACGAAAGCTGTCATTTATAACTCTGCAGGTTTGTGAATTACAGTGCCCCTGAGTTCCTTCCTTCAACTCGCTTTCTTGTGAGCTGGCCGCAACACCGCAGGATTGCTTCAGGCCCTAGTGTGCTTCTGGCATGCCACGCTGAGCCTTTGGTTAATTCCTCTTCCTGGTGGGAAATGAGAGTTAAATTTGCCCGTCCAGACACCTCCACCTAGTCTCTCATTGGTTCTCCCTATTCCTGTTCATCTTACGCAGATATTGCAAACTGGGCCAAACAGGAGGTTAAAGGCACTGACTCTCCAAGTGGGGAGAGTGTTAGTAAAGCGTCTGGAATGTTGCACCCGAGTACCAGGGGACGAAAACTGAGACACATTTGAACACGTTTCCCATCACACGGTGGATCATACTCTGTGTTCCACATGCATGTTTAGCTGAAGGAAGAATCCCTTAAACCTGGAGAGTTGAGACCCATGGATGGGTACCATGCAATATGACTTCAAAGGGTCTGCATTTGCTCACCGAACCTCACCAATCCTATCAGTGCTGCGTTTATGCCGCTGTACACACGACTGATTCTCTTTTGGAGACATATAAATCCATAGGTTTTAAGATTCTTACTAGTCACGTATATTCTTAGGCGTTTATTATGGGGTGTTGAGTCCACTTCGTTGAGCAAGGAGTAATTCTTGTCTATTACATATTTGGCTTACGGAATGGTATATGTGCTAATTTGAATCTCTGGTTTTATGCAGCACCCCAACTCACCTTTCCCCTTAAGCAAGCATGAGTTGGTTTTCTACATTTGACACCCTGTTCTGTTTTGTAATTCAGTTCCTGTGTAGCCAAGTTTACATTCCGTGTAGTAGTGATATCTTATGATGTTTCTTTTTCTGTGTGACTTATTTCACTTAGAATCATCCTACCTGAATCCACTCATTATGCTGCTACGGGCCTGATGACATAGATTTCATTGCTGAGTGATATTGCATTGTACGTAATTACCACAACTTCTTTATCCATTTTTTGCTTTCTGTGATATTGAACTTGTACCGTAAATGAGATTCTTGTAAACAGAGCCGGCCCAAACTTTGGGGTGGCTCTGTCTTTTTGATTTTAATTTCCCTAAGCTATAGGACCATAAGTGGAAATGCCCTAGGCTCTGTTGCTTTGTTTTTTGGATGTTTCAGGAAACACCATACACTTCTCCAGAGTGGCTGCTGGCAATTTACATCCCGCCCATCAGCATAACAAGGCTCCCAGTTCTCCATGGCCTGTCCTGCCTTTCTGGATTTTACACTTTTTTCAGATGGCCCTTTTGACCGGGGGGCAGTGAGACTTCATTGTAGTGCAGATTTCCTTTGCAAGCTTGCTTGGTTGGCCAAAAAGGGCGTATGCGTTTTTTCCTGAATATATTCAGGAAAAAACGCATACGCCCTTTTTGGCCAAGTGCATCATTGTGGACGTTCTGCCTCTTTTCCTATGCTTTACATGCAATTCCAGTCTACCTCCTGAAATCGGTTTCCTGCAATTCTGCCCCGCTTTCAACTCCTCTTGGCAGCCTTACTTCAATATATTTTTGGAATATAGCTGTCATTTATAACTCTGCAGGTTTGTGAATTACAGTGCCCCTGAGCTCCTTTCTTCAACTCGCTTTCTTGTGAGCTGGCCGCAACACCGCAGGATTCCGTCTGGCCGTAGTGTGGTTCCGGCATGGCACGCTGAGCCTTTGGTTAATTCCTCTTCCTGGTGGGAAATGAGAGTTAAATTTGCCCGTCCGGACACCTCCAGCTAGTCTCTCATTGGTTCTCCCTATTCCTGTTCATTTTCCATAGAAATTGCACACTGGGCCAAACAGGAGGTTAAAGGCACTGACTCTCCAAGTGGGGAGAGTGTTAGTAAAGCATCTGGAATGTTGCACCCGAGTACCAGGGAACAAAATCTGAGACACATTTGAACACGTTTCCCGATCACACGGTGGATCATACTCTGGGTTCCACATGCATGTTTTAGCTGAAGGAAGAATCCCTTAAACCTGGAGAGTTGAGACCCATGGAATGGGTACCATGCAATATGACTTCAAAGGGCCTGCATTTGCTCACCGAACCTCAACAATCCTATCACTGCTGCGTTTATGCCACTGTACACACGCTTGATTCTCTTTCGGAGACATATAAATCCATAGGTTTTAAGATTCTTACTAGTTAGGTATATTCTTAGGCGTTTAATATGGGGTGTTGAGTCCACTTCGTTGAGCAAGGAGTAGCTCTTGTCTATTACATATTTGGCTTATGGAACGGTATCTGTGCTAATTTCAATCTCTTGTTGTATGCAGCACCCCAACTCACCTTTCCCCTTAAGCAAGCATGAGTTGGTTTTCTACATTTGACACCCTGTTCTGTTTTGTAATTCTGTTTCTGTGTAGCCAAGTTTACATTCCGTGTAGTAGTGATATCTTATGATGTTTCTTTTTCTGTGTGACTTATTTCACTTAGAATCATCGTACCTGAATCCACTCATTATGCTGCTACGGGCCTGATGACATAGATTTCATTGCTGAGTGATATTGCATTGTACGTAAGTACCACAACTTCTTTATCCATTTTTCGCTTTCTGTGATATTGAACTTGTACCGTAAACGAGGTTCTTGTAAACAGAGCCGTCCCAAACTTTGGGGTGGCTGTGTCTTTTTGATTTTAATTTCCCTAAGCTATAGGACCATAAGTGGAAGTGCCCTAGGCTCTGTTGCTTTGTTTTTTGGATGTTTCAGGAAACACCGTACACTTCTCCAGAGTGGCTGCTGGCAATTTACATCCCGCCCATCAGCATAACAAGGCTCCCAGTTCTCCATGGCCTGTCTTGCCTTTCTGGATTTTACACTTTTTTCAGATGGCCCTTTTGACCGGGGGGCAGTGAGACTTCATTGTAGTGCCGATTTCCTTTGCAAGCTTGCTTGGTTGTCAAAAAAGTGCGTATGCGTTCTTTCCTGAATATATTCAGGAAAGAACGCATACGCCCTTTTTGGCCAAGTGCATCATTGTGGACGTTCTGCTTCTTTTCCTATGCTTTACATGCAATTCCAGTCTACCTCCTGAAATCGGTTTTCTGCAATTCTGCCCCGATTTCAACTCCTCTTGGCTGCCTTACTTCAATATATTTTTGGAAGATAGCTGTCATTTATAACTCTGCAGGTTTGTGAATTACAGTGCCCCTGAGCTCCTTTCTTCAACTCGCTTTCTTGTGAGCTGGCCGCAACACCGCAGGATTGCTTCAGGCCCTAGTTTGGTTCCGGCTTCGCATGCTGAGCCTTTGGTTAATTCCTCTTCCTGGTGGGAAATGAGAGTTAAATTTGCCCGTTCAGACACCTCCACCTAGTCTCTCATTGGTTCTCCCTATTCCTGTTCATTTTCCACAGAAATTGCAAACTGGGCCAAACAGGAGGTTAAAGGCACTGACTCTCCAAGTGGGGAGAGTGTTAGTAAAGCGTCTGGAATGTTGCACCCGAGTACCAGGGGACGAAACTGAGACACATTTGAACACGTTTCCCGATCACACGGTGGATCATACTCTGGGATCCACATGCATGTTTTAGCTGAAGGAAGAATCCTTAAAACTGGAGAGTTGAGACCCATGGAATGGGTACCATGCAATATGACTTCAAAGGGTCTGCATTTGCTCACCGAACCTCAACAATCCTATCACTGCTGCGTTTATGCCGCTGTACACACGCTTGATTCTCTTTCGGAGACATATAAATCCATAGGTTTTAAGATTCTTACTAGTCAGGTAGACTCTTACTAGTCAGGTATATTCTTAGGCGTTTAATATGGGGTGTTGAGTCCACTTCGTTGAGCAAGGAGTAGCTCTTGTCTATTACATATTTGGCTTATGGAACGGTATCTGTGCTACTTTCAATCTCTGGTTTTATGCAGCACCCCAACTCACCTTTCCCCTTAAGCAAGCATAAGTTGGTTTTCTACATTTGAGACCCTTTTCTGTTTTGTAATTCAGTTCTTGTGTAGCCAAGTTTACATTCCGTGTAGTAGTGATATCTTATGATGTTTCTTTTTCTGTGTGACTTATTTCACTTAGAATCATCGTACCTGAATCCACTCATTATGCTGCTACGGGCCTGATGACATAGATTTCATTGCTGAGTGATATTGCATTGTAGGTAAGTACCACAACTTCTTTATCCATTTTTCGCTTTCTGCGATATTGAACCTGTACCGTAAACGAGGTTCTTGTAAACAGAGCCGTCCCAAACATTGGGGTGGCTGTGTCTTTTTGATTTTAATTTCCCTAAGCTATAGGACCATAAGTGGAAGTGCCCTAGACTCTGTTGCTTTGTTTTTGGATGTTTCAGGAAACACCATACACTTCTCCAGAGTGGCTGCTGGCAATTTACATCCCGTCCATCAGCATAAGAAGGCTCCTAGTTCTCCTTGGCCTGTCCTGCCTTTCTGGATTTTACACTTTTTTCGGATGGCCCTTTTGACCGGGGGGCAGTGAGACTTCATTGTAGTGCAGATTTCCTTTGCAAGGTTGCTTGGTTGGCCAAAAAGGGCGTATGCGTTTTTTCCAGGAAAAAACGCATACGCCCTTTTTGGCCAAGTGCATCATTGTGGACGTTCTGCCTCTTTTCCTATGCTTTACATACAATTCCAGTCTACCTCCTGAAATCGGTTTCCTGCAATTCTGCCCCGCTTTCAACTCCTCTTGGCAGCCTTACTTCAATATATTTTTGGAAGATAGCTGTCATTTATAACTCTGCAGGTTTGTGAATTACAGTGCCCCTGAGCTCCTTTCTTCAACTCGCTTTCTTATGAGCTGCCGCAACACCGCAGGATTCTTTCTGGCCCTAGTGTGGTTCAGGCATGGCACGCTGAGCCTTTGGTTAATTCCTCTTCCTGTTGGGAAATGAGAGTTAAATTTGCCCGTCCGGACACCTCCACCTAGTCTCTCATTGGTTCTCCCCATTCCTGTTCATTTTCCACAGAAATTGCAAACTGGGCCAAACAGGAGGTTAAAGGCACTGACTCTCCAAGTGGGGAGAGTGTTAGTAAAGCATCTGGAATGTTGCACCCGAGTACCAGGGGACGAAAACTGAGACACATTTGAACACGTTTCCCGATCACACGGTGGATCATACTCTGGGTTCCACATGCATGTTTTAGCTGAAGGAAGAATCCCTTAAACATGGAGAGTTGAGACCCATGGAATGGGTACCATGCAATATGACTTCAAAGGGTCTGCATTTGCTCACCGAACCTCACCAATCCTATCACTGCTGCGTTTATGCCGCTGTACACACGCTTGATTCTCTTTCAGAGACATATAAATCCATAGGTTTTAAGATTCTTACTAGTCAGGTATATTCTTAGGCGTTTAATATGGGGTGTTGAGTCCACTTCGTTGAGCAAGGAGTAGCTCTGGTCTATTACATATTTGGCTTATGGAACGGTATCTGTGCTAATTTCAATCTCTTGTTGTATGCAGCACCCCAACTCACCTTTCCCCTTAAGCAAGCATGATTTGGTTTTCTGCATTTGACACCCTGTTCTGTTTTGTAATTCTGTTTCTGTGTAGCCAAGTTTACATTCCGTGTAGTAGTGATATCTTATGATGTTTCTTTTTCTGTGTGACTTATTTCACTTAGAATCATCGTACCTGAATCCATTCATTATGCTGCTACGGGCCTGATGACATAGATTTCATTGCTGAGTGATATTGCATTGTACGTAAGTACCACAACTTCTTTATCCATTTTTCGCTTTCTGTGATATTGAACTTGTACCGTAAACGAGGTTGTTGTAAACAGAGCCGTCCCAAACTTTGGGGTGGCTGTGTCTTTTTGATTTTAATTTCCCTAAGATATAGGACCATAAGTAGAAGTGCCCTAGGCTCTGTTGCTTTGTTTTTTGGATGTTTCAGGAAACACCATACACTTCTCCAGAGTGGCTGCTGGCAATTTACATCCCGCCCATCAGCATAACAAGGCTCCCAGTTCTCCATGGCCTGTCCTGCCTTTCTGGATTTTACACTTTTTTCAGATGGCCCTTTTGACCGGGGGGCCGTGAGCCTTCATTGTAGTGCAGATTTCCTTTGCAAGCTTTCTTGGTTGGCCAAAAAGGGCGTATGCGTTTTTTCCTGAATATATTCAGGAAAGAACGCATACGCCCTTTTTGGCCAAGTGCATCATTGTGGACGTTCTGCCTCTTTTCCTATGCTTTACATGCAATTCCAGTCTACCTCCTGAAATCGGTTTCCTGCAATTCTGCCCCGCTTTCAACTCCTCTTGGCTGCCTTACTTCAATATATTTTTGGAATATAGCTGTCATTTATAACTCTGCAGGTTTGTGAATTACAGTGCCCCTGAGCTCCTTTCTTCAACTCGCTTTCTTGTGAGCTGGCCGCAACACCGCAGGATTCCGTCTGGCCCTAGTGTGGTTCCGGCATGGCACGCTGAGCCTTTGGTTAATTCCTCTTCCTGTTGGGAAATGAGAGTTAAATTTGCCCGTCCGGACACCTCCAGCTAGTCTCTCATTGGTTCTCCCTCTTCCTGTTTATCTTACGCAGAAATTGCAAACTGGGCCAAACAAGAGGTTAAAGGCACTGACTCTCCAAGTGGGGAGAGTGTTAGTAAAGCGTCTGGAATGTTGCACCCGAGTACCAGGGGACGAAAACTGAGACACATTTGAACACGTCTCCCAATCACACGGTGGATCATACTCTGGGTTCCACATGCATGTTTTAGCTGAAGGAAGAATCCCTTAAACCTGGAGAGTTGAGACCCATGGAATGGGTCCCATGCAATATGACTTCAAAGAGTCTGCATTTGCTCACCGAACCTCACCAATCCTATCACTGTTGCGTTTATGCCGCTGTACACACGCTTGATTCTCTTTCAGAGACATATAAATCCATAGGTTTTACGATTCTTACTAGTCAGGTATATTCTTAGGCGTTTAATATGTGGTGTTGAGTCCACTTCGTTGAGCAAGGAGTAGCTCTTGTCTATTACATATTTGGCTTATGGAACGGTATCTGTGCTAATTTCAATCTCTGGTTTTATGCAGCACCCCAACTCACCTTTCCCCTTAAGCAAGCATGATTTGGTTTTCTACATTTGACACCCTGTTCTGTTTTGTAATTCTGTTTCTGTGTAGCCAAGTTTACATTCCGTGTAGTAGTGATATCTTATGATGTTTCTTTTTCTGTGTGACTTATTTCACTTAGAATCATCGTACCTGAATCCACTCATTATGCTACTACGGGCCTGATGACATAGATTTCATTGCTGAGTGATATTGCATTGTACGTAAGTACCACAACTTCTTTATCCATTCTTCGCTTTCTGTGATATTGAACTTATACCGTAAACGAGGTTCTTGTAAACAGAGCCGGCCCAAACTTTGGGGTGGCTGTGTCTTTTGGATTTTAATTTCCCTAAGCTATAGGACCATAAGTGGAAGTGCCCTAGGCTCTGTTGCTTTGTTTTTTGGATGTTTCAGGAAACACCATACACTTCTCCAGAGTGGCTGTTGGCAATTTACATCCCGCCCATCAGCATAACAAGGCTCCCAGTTCTCCATGGCCTGTCCTGCCTTTCTGGATTTTACACATTTTTCAGATAGCCCTTTTGACCGGGGGGCAGTGAGACTTCATTGTAGTGCAGATTTCCTTTGCAAGCTTGCTTGGTTGGCCAAAAAGGGCGTATGCGTTTTTTCATGAATATATTCAGGAAAAAACGCATACGCCCTTTTTGGCCAAGTGCATCATTGTGGACGTTCTGCCTCTTTTCCTATGCTTTACATGCAATTCCAGTCTACCTCCTGAAATCGGTTTCCTGCAATTCTGCCCCGCTTTCAACTCCTCTTGGCAGCCTTCCTTCAATATATTTTGGACGATAGCTGTCATTTATAACTGCAGGTTTGTGAATTACAGTGCCCCTGAGCTCCTTTCTTCAACTCGCTTTCTTGTGAGCTGGCCGCAACACCGCAGGATTGCTTCAGGCCCTAGTTTGGTTCCGGCATCGTATGCTGAGCCTTTGGTTAATTCCTCTTCCTGGTGGGAAATGAGAGTTAAATTTGCCCGTCCAGACACCTCCACCTAGTCTCCCATTGGTTCTCCCTCTTCCTGTTTATCTTACGCAGAAATTGCAAACTGGGCCAAACAAGAGGTTAAAGGCACTGACTCTCCAAGTGGGGAGAGTGTTAGTAAAGCGTCTGGAATGTTGCACCCGAGTACCAGGGGACGAAAACTGAGACACATTTGAACACGTTTCCCGATCACACGGTGGATCATACTCTGGGTTCCACATGCATGTTTTTGCTGAAGGAAGAATCCCTTAAACCTGGAGAGTTGAGACCCATGGAATGGGTACCATGCAATATGACTTGAAAGGGTCTGCATTTGCTCACCGAACCTCACCAATCCTATCACTGCTGCGTTTATGCCGCTGTATACACGCTTGATTCTCTTTCGGAGACATATAAATCCATAGGTTTTAAGATTCTTACTAGTCAGGTATATTCTTAGGCGTTTAATATGGGGTGTTGAGTCCACATCGTTGAGCAAGGAGTAGCTCTTGTCTATTACATATTTGGCTTATGGAACGGTATCTGTGCTAATTTCAATCTGTGGTTTTATGCCGCACCCCAACTCACCTTTCCCCTTAAGCAAGCATAAGTTGGTTTTCTACATTTGAGACGCTGTTCTGTTTTGTAATTCAGTTTCTGTGTAGCCAAGTTTACATTCCATGTAGTAGTGATATCTTATGATGTTTCTTTTTCTGTGTGACTTATTTCTCTTAGAATCATCATACCTGAATCCACTCATTATGCTGTCACGGGCCTGATGACATAGATTTCATTGCTGAGTGATATTGCATTGTACGTAAGTACCACAACTTCTTTATCCATTTTTCGCTTTCTGCGATATTGAACCTGTACCTTAAACGAGGTTCTTGTAAACAGAGCCGTCCCAAACTTTGGGGTAGCTGTGTCTTTTTGATTTTAATTTCCCTAAGCTATAGGACCATAAGTGGAAGTGCCCTCACCTCTGTTGCTTTTTTTTTTGGATGTTTCAGGAAACACCATACACTTCTCCAGAGTGGCTGTTGGCAATTTACATGCCGCCCATCAGCATAACAAGGCTCCCAGTTCTCCATGGCCTGTCCTGCCTTTCTGGATTTTACACTTTTTTCAGATGGCCCTTTGACCGGGGTGAAGTGAGACTTCATTGTAGTGCAGATTTTGTTTGCGAGTTTGCTTGGTTGGCCAGAAAGGGCGTATGCGTTTCTTCCTGAATATATTCAGGAAAAAACGCATACGCCCTTTTTGGCCAAGTGCATCATTGTGGACGTTCTGCCTCTTTTCCTATGCTTTACATGCAATTGCAGTCTACCTCCTGCAATCGGTTTCCTGCAGTTCTGCCTTGCTCTCAGTGCCTCTTCATAGCCTTATCTCAATATACTTTTGGAAAATAGTTGGCCTTCATAACTCTGCAGGTTTTTGAATTGCAATGGCCCTTAGCTCCATTTTTCAGCTCTTATTTTTGTGATCTTGCCTCATATCCACAGGATTTCTTCAGGCCCTATTCTTCTTCTGGGGCGCCTTGCTCTGCCTTTGGTTAATTCTTCTTCCTGATGTGAAATTAGAGTGACATGTGCCCATTGAAACCGCTACAGCTATTTACTCACTTGTTCCCCCTATTCCCATTCATTTTCCGCACTAACTGCAGACTGTGCGATTCCGGAACTTAAAGGCATTGACTCTCCATGTGGAGATGTTGTTAGTAAAGTGGCTGGAATGTTGATCCGGAGCCCCAGGAGAGGAAAATGAGGTGCATTTTAGAAACCTTTCCCGATCATATGGTATACCATCCGCTGGATTTCCCATGCATGGTTTAACTCTAGGAAGATTCCCTTCAACTTGGAGTGTTGGGACCCTTGGAATAAGTAGCATGAAGTATTGCATTAAACTTTCGGCAGTTGCTCACCAAAGCTCACCAATCCTTTCAGCCCCAAGTGTCCAGCCTTATGTCTTATCCAGCTGTGGGTTTATATGTGGTCATTCCAGGTTGCATCACAGCCCCTGAGCGAATTTTGTAAGAATTTTTCTCTCTTTCATTGTTTCTGCGTTTTGGTTTTAAAATTTATTTCTATAATGGGGTTTAGCTCATTTTCACTACTGTGTTTGTGCCGCTCTGTGCACACTTGATTCCCTTATGGAGAGATATCAATACATGGGTTTTAAGATTCTTATTACTCAGATATATTTCTCTGCGGTGTATAGGGTGTGTTGAGGCCAGTTCATTGAGCAAGGTGTAGATCTTGTCTGATACCTATTTGGTTTATTGAACGGTATCTGTGCTAATTTCAAACTCTGGTTTTATGCATCACCCCACCTCTCCTTTCCCCTTAAGCTGACATAAGTGTGTTTTCTAAATGTGAGACACTGTTCTGTTTTGTAATTAATTTTTTGTGCAGCCATATTTATCCTCCCTCTATAAGTGATATCTTATGATATGTTTCTTTTTCTGTTTGACTTATTTCAAGTAGTATTATCGGACCTCAATCCACTCTTTATCCTTCTACTAGCCTTATTACATTGATTTCATGGTGAAGAGATATTCCATTGTACATAAGTACCACATTTTCTTTATCCATTGTTCTCTTTCCTGGGATATTTAAGGTGTACTGAAGTTGAGGTTCTTGTAAACAGAGTAGCCCTAAACTGTGGTGTGCTTGTGTCTTGTTGATTTTTAGACTTCCCTAGATATACTCCCGTGATTGGAAGTGCCCTATGCTCTGTCGCTCTGTTTTTTAGATGATTTAGGAACCACCATACACTTCTCCAGAGTGGCTCTCGGCAGTTCACACACTGTCCATCAGCGTATAAAGGCTCCCTGTTCTCCATGGCCTGTCCTGCATTTCTGGTGTTTACAATTTTTTCGGATGGCCCTTTTGACCGGTGGGAAATGAGACTTCTTTGTTGTGCACATTTGCATTGCTTGCTTGCTTGGTTGCCCATAAAGTGCGTATGCGTTTTTTCCTGGATATATTCAGGAAAAAACGCATACTCCCTTTTGGGCCAACTGCATCGTTGTCGAAATTCTGCCGCTTTTCATGTGCTTTAAAGGCGAGTCCAATCTATCTCTTGAAATCTGTTTCTTGCAATTCTGTCTTGCATTCAGATCCTCTTCTTTGCCTTACCTCAACATATTTTTGGACGTTAGTTTTCATTTATAACTCTGCAGGTTTGTGAATTGCAGTGACCCTGAGCTCCATTTTTTAAGTTGCTCTTTTGTGAGCTGGCCTCAAAACCGCAGGATTGCTTCAGGCCCTATTTTGGCTCCGGCGAGGCGGGCTGAGCCTTTTTTTAATTCTTATTCTTAATGGGAAATTAGAGTGACATGTGCCCGTCCAAACCCCTACAACTATTCTCTCATTGGTTCCCCCTGTTCCCGTTCATCCTCCTCACAATTTGCAAAATGTGTGAAACAGAAGTTTAAATGTGCTGATTCTCTAAGTGGGGAGATTCTAAGTAACGTGGCTGGAATGATGAACAGGAGCACCAGGAGAGGATAAATGAGGTGCATTTTAGACACATCTCCCGATCACATGGTGTACAGTCCTCTGGGTTTTCCATGCATGTTTTAGCTGTAGGAAGATTCCTTGAACCTGCAGATTTGGGACCCATTGAATGGGTACCAGGTAGTATTACTTTAAAGGGTGTGCATTTCCTCACCCAACCTCACATTTCTCTTAGCGCGAACAGTTTCCAGCCTTATGTCTCATCCTGCTGTGGGTCTAGATGTGTTCAATCCATGTTGCATCACCGTCCCTGAGGAAAAGTTGTAAGAGGTTTTCTCTGTCTCTCTGTCGTTTATTTTTTTCAATTTATTACTATATTGGTTACAGCTGATTTTCAAAGCTCTGTTTCTTGCTGCTGTACATCCACTTGATTCACGTACAGAGAGACATCAATAAATTCTTTTTCAGATTCTTACCAGTCATAGATATTCTTTTCCGGTGACTTGAGTGTGCTGAGTGCAGTTCTTTTAGCTACCGTGTAGGCCTTGTTGATTATCAGTTTGGTATTTGGAATGGTATCTTTGCTAATTTCAACCTCCTGGATGATGCCTCACCCCTCCCCACCTTTCCCGTTTAGCAGCCTCACGCGTATTTTCTACATATTTGACTATGTTTTTGTTTTGTAATTTATTTCATGTGTAGCCATTTTGGATTCCACCTTTAAGTGATATCTTATGATATGTGTCTTTTTCTTTTTGAATTATGTCACTTAGAATGATCATACGTAACTCCTCCGGAGTTGTTACAACTGGCCATATTTCATTGATTTCCAGGCTGAGTAATATTCCACTCTACATAAGTACCACATCTCTATCCATTTTTTCCCTCCAGAGACATTTAAGTTATATCCTAGTCGAGGATCTTTTAAACAGAGGGTCAGTAAACATTGGGGTGCCTGTGTCCTCTCGATTTTTGTTTTTCCCAAGATATATGCCCATGAGTGCAAGTGCCCTATGCTCTGTAGCTCATTTTTTAGATGCTTTAGTAAACACAATACACTTCTCCAGAATGGCCGTTGGCAATATACATTTCCACTATAAGCCTCACAGGGCTCCCTCTTCTCCTTGCCCTGTCCTGCATTTCTGGCGTTTACACTTTATGAGGATGGCTCTTCTGACTGATGCGAAGTGATATCTTTTGTAGTATTGATTTCCAGTGCCCACCTGTTTGGTTGGCTAAAAAAGTGTATGCCCTTTTCTTGAATATATACAGAAAAAAACACATACAGCCTTTTTGGCCAACTGCAATGTCGGCAATGTTCAGCCCCTTTTCTTGTGCTTAATGGCGAGTCCTTTCTACCTCCTCAAATCCCTTTCCTGCCATTCTCCCTTGCTTGCCAATCCTTTTCTCTGACTTTCCTCAAGACATTTTTCAGTGATAGATATTTTCAACTCTGCAGTTTCGTGAATTTTACTGCCCCTGAGTTCCATTGTTCAACTTGTGTTTATGGGAACTGGCCACAAAGCAGTGGGATTTCCTCAAGCCCTATACTGTTTCCATGGGCAACCCTAGCCTTTGGTCAATTCATCTTCCTGATTGGAAATTAGAGTGACATGTGCCTGTCTGAACACCTAGGACTTGTCTCTCATTGTTCCTCATCCTTCCGCTTCATCCTCTGGACAAATTCCAAACTGTACGCAACAGGATGTTGACAGTGTTGACATCTCCAAGTGGGGAGACTGTTAGTAAAGACGCTGGAGGGGTGAACCCGAGCACCAGGAGATGAGGAGATGAGATGCCTTTTCCAAACTCTTCCCGATCAGACGGTATACCATCCTCTGGATGTGACAGACATGTTTTAGCAGTAGGAAGAGTCCCATTCATGTAAGGAGAACACCAGGGCTTTTTCAAAATCAGTGTCTCCCCGAAACCCAAACTGGGGAGTTTTTTAAGCTACGGCTACACATATGTTCATTAAGGGCCTTGGGAAGTAGGCAGAGTGCAAACTTTAGATGACTGAAGTCTTCAGGGTCAGAAGCACTCACCACTGGCTTCCCTTAGGTTACACTTTAACTGTCATTGATAGATGATGTCAATAAAAATATCTGTTCTTTTTCCGATTATTTCCCCTTATAGGTTATTGCACAATATTGAGTGTAGTTCCCTGTGCTATACAGTAGTTCCTTGTTGATGATCTATTTTATACATAGCAGTGTGTATGTGTTAATTCCAAACTGTTAATTTATCCCTCCTCCCACCTTTCCCCTTTGGTAATAATAAATTATAAGATTTTATACTTCTCAGAAATGGGGGAGCTGAAAGAGAGGTATCATTTTCAATGGAAAAGCATTTAAAACAAGATTGAAGCTTTAACCAAGATTATTAGATGTACATCCTTGGAAAGAAATCACTTCATTTCTCTAATATTGACCTGACAAATAAGACAAACCTTTTCACTGAACTTGCTTATAATAAAGTGATGGAAATATCAAATGGAAGTGTTAGAAACATCTTATTTTACCCGAGCCTTATAAACTGTTCTATGTTAACTACATTTTGGCTCACACATCTGTTCATTGAAGTTACAATAGTCTCAATTTCTGTTACTGATCCTCCAGAGTGGACCCCAACAAGGGTCCCCCTGCCCAGTGTCATTGGGGCCAACAGATCGAGACTGAGTTTGGTTCCCAAGCAAAGGAAACTTTATATTTTCATCAGAGAATGGAGAGGTGAGAGCATGCACTACCCCGTGGGCTGTGGGCTGGGCTGCTGTGTAGAGATCCTGTCAGAGTCAGTGGGAGGGAGGGGGCGGAGCTCTCAAGGGCCGGGTTGGCTGCAGCTCAGGCTCTATATCTCGGAGTCTGCACTGGGCCCCAGGAGCTGAGGTGTCGACCCAGCCATTCTGCACCAGGAAATCTGGTCTGAAGTGCCGGGTGTGGAACCTCTGCATGCGGGACCCTAGGAGCACGTGAAATTAGACAAAGCACAAAGGATAAAAAAGGTCAGACTTGACTTTATTGCCCACATTCTATTTTTATCTCCCAGGGATTTTTAATGGGCTTTGCTGGGGACAAACCCCTCCTCTGCCTTTTGTCCCGTTCCTCATTCTTGGAGTGCTGAGGGTGCAGACCCTTCTTCTGTAACTGCTGAGTGCTGAGTTGGGAGCCCTCATACCAGGGGACGAGGGTCAGAACTTCTCCCCAGCAGCCTCCAGGTGACGTTGATTGGCCCCAGGACCCCTGCCTCCCTGCTCGTCCGCCTGAGCACCAGCATTGGAAGTGTTATAGATTCTAATGACCTTTAAGGGTCCAGGAAAGAGATGTGCAGAGACGCTGTGGGGGCCGGTTTCACCCCGCCCCACATTTGTTCGGCCACCTTAGGCTGACCGTTTCTGCCAGCCTAGATGCTCTGACCAGTAGTCTGCTCTTTCTTCAATTAGGCCCCTGAATTAACGTAAAAACAGCACCAGGTGTCAGAGCCCTGCCCGCTCAACTCCCAGACAGTCCAGGGTCAGTGGTGATCAAGGACCATGATGGCCACTGAGTTAACAGCCTTTTGAAGTAAACAGGAGTCCAGCCGGTCTTATTGGCCACCATCATCACGGTGTCTGTAGGCTTTTCTATGGTGACAGTGTGATATACGGTTCCCCCGCCAAGATTATTAGCTCCCCTCTGGGTGCAGGAAGTCCTGCAAGCAGTAGTCTACTCCTTCGGGACACACTATTGTTGTTTTATGAGAGAAACTCCAGGTCAAGTGATGTTCACACGAGTCGTCATGGTGCCCTGTTGCCCCCGGTTATCTCTCTGGATGTTGGAGTTGGAGGGCCTCCTCACTCGAGGTCGGTGTGCCCACGGAGCGAACCCTGCAACTTCAGGGCATGGTTGGTGATTAGGATCACCACGTGGGGTCCTTTTCCCTTAGGAGGGAGGTGGCCTTTTGGGCTGCTGATTTCCAGGTTTTTAGATACCGCCAGTATCTTGGCCAGATGTGGCAGTGGGCCAAGCCCCTTGGTGACTGTAGTTTATCCTACCTGGATGGCATTCTTGCGTTGTTCCATTTCAAGTGGTCCCAGTTTTTGCACTAATTCTCCAATGGCGATTCACCTTTCACCGGGAATGGAAAGGTCAAAGGGTTTAGCTCAATTAGGGAGTTCCAGGGCAAGGGTCTGAATTGACTGCTCTTTCCATTCTTGAAAGGCCACTTCTGGATTCTGTTCAAAAGGATCATCATCTTTTCCTTTCAGTGTTTCATATAGAGGCCCAGCTAGTAGACTGTAGTTAGGGATCCAGAAGCAGCAAACCCTGGCCTCCCCAGGAACCCCTAAGCTGTCTTCTAGTTTTAGAAAGGGGTAAGGCTGCAAATGGTTTCTTCCCTTTCCTGGGATGGGCTTCTCTGACCTTGTGTGAGAATGAAGCCCAGGCAGGTCACTGCAGTCTGTGATATTTGAGCTTTTTCTTGGACAACTTCTATCCTTTATTGGCTTGGTAGTTCAGAGGCCTCCTTAGTAGGGCTGGCGATCAGAATGTCGTCTGCATATTGAAGGAGGGTTTCCTTTTCCAGAGGTAGAACTTTTCGGTCATTAGCTAAGCTTTCCCCAAAGATGGTGTGGGAATTTTTGAACCCTTGGGGCAAGACGGCCCGGAAGTATTGTTTTAGTTGTATGTTGAGTCCTGCCACTCACAAGCCAAAATTTCTTGTGACTCTGGGACTAATGGAATACAAAAGAAGGCATCATTGAAGACTAATACAGAATACCATGTCCTGGTGGTTGGTAGAATGACCAGCAGGGTGTAGGAATCAGGAGTAACTGGAGGTATATCCTCGGTGGCTTCACTGACTGTCCTGACATCCTTTACCAGGTCCCCAGCAGCCCATGGGGCTCTCGTGGTCAGGCCAATCCCAGGATATGGAGCTCTCCTGGGCAGGTACCCCACCCCCAAGCCAGCCCACGGGGCTCTCATGGTCAGGCCCCTCCCAGGATACAGAGCTACCCTTGCAGGTACCGTGGCAGGACTGGGCACACAGGAACCGTGCACATAGCCCTCATTGAAGAGCACCCCCAGCTCACCTGTCGCTCAGAGCTGACACAGAGCACCTCAGAGCAGGACTTGAACTAACAAACAGCAGCTCCGACAGGTCTGTGACCCTGGGCATCACTCTGTGTGGCCTCCCTCCACCTGGTCTTCCAGAGACTTCCACTGCACCCAGGGCACCAGGCCTCTGTCTCCAACCACCACCCACCCCTCCTCTCCCTGACTCCTGGGTTCCTCTCATTAGGAGAGGGTTTTCTTGAAGTTGTCTCCCACTCATGGGCCAGATAAAATGATTAGAAAACAAGCCAAAGCTGCAGCCCCTTGTCTATCCTGACTCTCAGGAGCCCACACCTGTTCCTTGGACCTGGCCGGTTCAGCAAGTTCCATTTTCTGCAACTGTGAGCCCCTGAGGGGTGATGATTGGCTACCTGGGCAGCCTTACCATGCCGGCCAGCCCTCCCCAGGTGTGCCTGGGTTGAGATCAATATAAATACCACTCCAGGCAGCAAAAGCCCCTGCAGCTGTGCCTGACGCCATTTTCTCTGCCCTGTCAGCAGTCTCGGGGCTGGGCTGGTGGGAGGGAGTGAGAGGCCACGGCTTTGTGGGTGGCCCAGTGTGAGTGGGGCTCTGCTGGACTTTCTGCAGCAGTTGCCAGGCTGCCACCTGCTAAAGAAGAGGATGTGTCACCCATACCTGCTGCTGGAATTTCTCCCTGGGCAGAGGTGAGGAAGGAAAAAAGCAGTGGGGGCAGGGACAGGACGGGTATCTCAGGCAGGGAAATGGAAATCTTCCAGAAGAGCACCCAGGGCCAGGACCATCCTGGCTGGCCTGCAGGCACCAAGTCAGCTGGCATGCTGTCACTCGTGTGGCTCCATGGCCCTTCCTCTAGGCTTTCAAGTCCTTGTATATATTCAGGTGTTTTACCTGGGAAGGGCGGGAACAGTTCAGCAGCAACTGGCCTGGGGCTCAGCTCACGTTTACTCACAGATGCCTCGGCACGGTGCCCCAGCTTTGCAATGAGGACGCTTGTTGTGTGGGGGCTGCTGGCTGAATGGGAGACGATTCCCCACCACTGACCAACTTCAGAATTGTTTACAACTGGAGCAAGTGCCCTGATACGGTTTTCCTCTGAGTAACTGGTGGGTTCTGTTTTTTTTTTTTCTCTTTTTCGTTTTTGGTTCAAGGTAGATTTTATTCCTCTTTTTTGTATTTACAGATATAAGCATGGAAATAATTTATTCATATAAATACATGTATGTGAAGGGAATAATTGTTTTTTCTGTTTTATTTTTTAAATTTTATTTCTTTTTAATTTTGAATTTTATTTTATATTTTTATACAGCAGGTTCTCATTGGTTATCTATTTTATACATATAAATGTTTACATGCCAATCCCAATCTCTCAACTCCTCCCACCACCACCCCTCCAAGAGCTTTCCCCCCTTGTTGTCCATACGATTGTTGTCTATATCTGTTGCTCTATTTATGCCTTGCAAAACGGTTAATCTGTACAGTTTTTCTAGGTTCCACATATATGCATGAATATACAAGATTTGTTTTTCTCTTTCTGACTTACTTCACTCTGTATGACAGTCTCTAGATCCATCGACGTCTCTACAAATGACCCAATTTCATTCCTTTCATGGCTTAGTAATATTCCATTTTATATATGTACCACAGCTTTATGCATTCGTCTGTCTGTGGGCATTTAGGTTGCTTCCATTACCTCGATATTGTAAATAGTGATGCAATGAACATTGCGGTGAATGTCTCTTTTTGATTTATGGTTTTGTCTGGGTATATGTCCAGTCCTGGGATTGCTGTATCATATGGTAATTCTATTATTAGTTTCTTAAGAAACTCCATATTGTTCTCCATAGTGAATGTATCAATTTATATTCCCAACAATAGTGGAAGAGGGTTCCTTTTCTCCACACCCTTTCCAGCATTTGTTGTTTGTAGATTTTCAGATGATGCCCATTCTAACAGGTGTGAGGTGATACCTCATTGTTGAGTCCATTTCGTTGAGCAGGGGGTAGGTCTTGTCTATTACATATTTGGCTTATGGAACGGTATCTGTGCTAATTTCAATCTCTGGTTTTATGAAGCACCCCAACTCACCTTTCCCCTTAAGCAAGCATAAGTTGGTTTTCTAATCTTGAGACCCTGTTCTGTTTTGTAATTCAGTTCATGTGTAGCCAAGTTTACATTCCGTGCATTAGTGATACCTTATGATGTTTCTTTTTCTGTGTGACTTATTTCACTTAGAATCATCATGCCTCAATCCACTCATTATGCTGGTACAGGCCTGGTGACACAGATTTCATTGCTGAGTGGTATTCTGTTGTACGTAAGTACCGCAACTTCTTTATCAATTATTTGTTCTCTGGGATATTTAACTCGTACTGTAGAAGAGGTTCCTGTAAACAGAGCCGTCCCAAATTTTGGGGTGGCTGTGTCTTTTTGATTTTAATTTCCCTAAGCTATAGGACCATAAGTGGAAATGCCCTAGACTCTGTTGCTTGGTTTTTCAGATGTATCAGGAAACACCATACACTTCTCCAGAGTGGCTGTTGGCAATTTACATCCCGCCCATCAGCATAACAAGGCTCCTTTTTCCCCATGGCCTGTCTTGCCTTTCTGGATTTTACACTTTTCTCAGATGGCCCTTTAGACCGGGGGGAAGTGACACTCATAGTTCGGATTTCCATTGCAAGCTTGCTTGGTTTGCCAAAAAGGGCGTATGTGTTTTTTCCTGAATATATTCAGGAACAAACTCATACGCCCTTTGTTGCCAAGTGCATCATTGTCGATGTTCTGCCTCTTTTCCTATGCTTTAAATGCAAATCCAGTCTACCTCCTGAAATCGGTTTCCTGAAATTCTGCCCCGCTTTCAAGTCCTCTTCGCAGCCTTACTTCAATATATTTTTGGACGTTATCTGTCATTTATAACTCTCCAGGTTTGTGAATTACAGGGCCCCTGAGCTCCTTTCTTCAACTCGCTTTCTTGTGAGCTGGCCGCAAACCCGCAAGACTGCTTCAGGCCCTAATCTGCTTCTGGCAGGGCACGCTGAGCCTTTGGTTAATTTCTCTTCCTGGTGGGAAATGAGTGTTAAATATGCCCGTCCAGACACCTACCTCACTCTCAACCCCTTGGTGATGTGGGTCCTCTGGTTTGTGGCCACCTTTTCTGGGTTCCTCACCTTTCGATGATGTGGCCCCACTAGTGTGAGGACACTCCTGCCTGGTTCTCATCCACGTGGTTATGTGGACCCCCTGGTGAGAGTCTGTTCCTGGCTTTGTTCCTCACCCACCTGTGAGGGAGACCCTCTGCTGATAGGTCACTCCTGCATGGCTGGCACACATTGCCTTGGTGAAGTCAGCCGTGTGGTGGCAGTTGGAGCGTGCTGGGAATCTCCTCCCCCCGGTGATGAGGGCCCTCTTGCGTCAGGCCCTAACTGCTGGGCTCACCAACTATTCTTAGGGAGCCCAGTGATGCTTTGGCACTCCTCTTAGGATCCCATCTCCATGGAGATGTGGGCCTTCTGCTCTGAGGTCCCAACGGCTGGGTTGTTCACATTTTCATGATGTGGGCTCTCTGGTGTTCACAGAGGCCTGGATCCCATAGCCTCTGTGCTCTTGGCCGCCTGCTGGGAGGTTCCAACTGCTGGATTCCTCACTTTTTTAATTTTTTGAGCCCTCTGTTGTGAGGATCCTCCTGCCTGCCTCACTCCCAGTCCCTTCGTGATGTGTGTCGTCTGGTTTGAGGCCACATGTGCTGGGTTCCTCACCTTTCGATGATGTGGGACCAATGGTCTTAGGAGACTCCTGCCTGGTTCACATCCCCTTGGTGATGTGGGCCCTCTGTTGAGAGTCTGATCCTGGCTGGGTTCCTCACCCATCTGTGAGGTGGGCCGTCTGATGTGAGGTCACTCCTGCCTGGCTTGCTCACCTCGCCTTGTGGACATGAGCCCTCTGGTGGCACTTGGAGCCTGCTGGGAGCCTCCTCTCCTGGGTGATGAGGGCCCTCTGGCGTCAGGCCCTAACTGCTGGGCTCCCCACATTTTGTGATGTGCGCCCAGTGGTGCGAGGACACTCCAGCCAGGTTCACATCCCCATTGGGATGTGGGCCTTCTGCTCTGAGGTCCCAAAGCCTGGATTGCTCACAGTTTCATGATGTGGGCTCTCTGGTATTAGTTCACTCCTGCCTGCATCCCATAGCTTCTGTGCTCTGGGCCGCCTGCTGGGAGGTTCCAACTGCTGGATTCCTCACCTTTCTTATTCTTTGGGCCCTCTGTTTTTAGGCTACTCCTGCCTGCCTCACTCCCATTCCCTTTGTGATATGTGTCCTCTGATTTGAGGCCACATGTGCTGGGTTCCGCACCTTTCGATGATGTGACCCCACTGGAGGGAAGACAGTCCTGACTGGTTCCCATCCCCTTGCTGATGTGGGCCCTCAGGTGAGAGTCTGATCCTGGCTGGGTTCCTCACCCTTCTGTGAGGTGGGCCCTCTGCTGTGAGGTCAGTCATGCCTGTCTGGCACACGTCACCTTGGCGACGTGGGCCCTCTGGTGGCAGTTGGAGTGTGCTGGGATCCTCCTCCCCTCGGTGATGAGGGCCCTCTTGCCTTAGGCCATAACTGCTGGGCTCCCCACATTTTCTGATGTGCGCCAAGTGAGTGAGGACACTCTTGCCAGGTTCCCATCCCCATGGCGATATGGGCCTTCTGCTCTGAGGTCAAAACGGCTGGCTTGCTCACAGTACCAAGATGTGGGCCCTCTGCTGTGAGTTCACTCCGGCAAGGATCCCTTATCATCGGTGCTCTGAGCCGCCTGCTGGGAGGTTCCAACTGCTGGATTCCTCAACTTTTTTATTCTATGTGCCCTCTGTTGTGAGGCTCCTCCTGCCTGCCTCACTGCCAGCCCCTTGGTGATGACTGTCCTATGGCTTGAGGCCACATGTGCTGCGTTCCTCACCTTTCGATGATGTGACCCCACTCGTGTGAGGACACTCCTGCCTGGTTCCCATCCCCTTGGTGAGGTGGGCCCTCTGGCGAGAGTCTAATCCTGGCTGGGTTCCTCAACGTTCTGTGAGGTAGGCCCTCTGCTGTGAGGTCACTCCTGCCTGGCTGGCACACGTCACCTTGGAGACGTGAGCCCTCTGGTGGCAGTTGGAGCGTGCAGGGCGCCTCCTCCTCTCGGTGATGACGGCCCTCTGGCGTCAGGCCCTAAATGGTGGGCTCCCCACATTTTCTGATGTGCGCCCAGTGGTGCGAGGACACTCCAGCCAGGTTCCCATTCCCATGGGGATGTGGTCCTTCTGCGCTGAGGTCTCAACTCCTGGGTTGCTCACAGTTTTGTGATGTGGGCCCTCTGCTGTGAGTTCACTGTGGCCTGGATCCCATAGCCTCGGTGTTCTGGGCCGCCTGCTGGAAGGTCTAAATGCTGGAATCCTCACGTTTTTTATATTATGTGCCCTGTGTTGTGAGGTTACTCCTGCCTGCCTCACTCCAAGGCCCTTGGTGATGTGGGTCCTCTGGTTTGAGGACACATGTGCTGGGTTCCTCACCTTAAGATGATGAGGCCCCACTGGTGTGAGGATAATCCTGACTGGGTCCCATCCCCTTTGTGATGTGGGCCCTCTGGTGAGAGTCTGATCCTGGCTGGGTTCCTCACCCATCTGTGAGGTGGGCCCTCTACTATCAGGTAACTCTTGCCTGGGTTGCTCACCTCGCCTTGTTGACATGAGCCCTCTGGTGGCAATTGGACCCTGCTGGGAGCCTCCTCAGCTCTGTGATGAGGGCCCTCTGACGTCAGGCCCTAACTGCTGGGCTCCCCAACTTTTCTTAGTGAGCCCAGTGTTGCTCAAGCACTCCTCTTAGGTTCCCATCCCCATGGGGATGTGGGCCTTCTGCTCTGAGGTTCCAACGGCTGGGTTGATCACAATTTCATGATGTGGGCTCTCTGGTGTTAGTTCACTGTGGCCTGGATCCCATAGCCTCTGTGGTCTTGGCTGCCTGCTGGGAGGTTCCAACTGCTCGATTCCTCAACTTTTGTATTCTATGGGTCCTGTGTTGTGATGCTCCTCCTGCCTGCCTCACTCGCAACCCCTTCGTGATGTGGGTCTTCTGGTTTGAGGCCACATGTGCTGGGTTAGGCAACTTTCAATGATGTGGCCCCACTGGTGTGAGGACACTCCTGTCTGGTTCCCATCCCCTTGGTGATGTGGGCCTTCTGGTGACAGTCTTATCCTGGCTGGGTTCCTCACTCTTCTGTGAGGTAGGCCCTCTGCTGTGAGGTCAATCCTGCCTGACTTGCACACATCACCTTGGCGACGTGGGCCCTCTGTTGGCACATGGAACCTGCTGGGAGCCTCCTGCCCTCGGTGATGACGGCCCTCTAGCATCAGGCTCTAACTGCTGGGCTCCCCACGTTTTCTGATGTGAGCCCAGTGATGCCAGGACACTCCTGTCAGGTTCCCATCCCCATGGGGATGTGGGCTTTCTGCTCTGAGGTCCCAATGCCTGGGTTGCTCACAGTTTCATGATGTGGGCTCTCTGGTGTTAGTTAACTCCTGCCTGCATCCCATAGCTTCTGTGCTCTCGGCCGCCTGCTGGGAGGTTCCAAATGCTGGATTCCTCACTTTTTTTATTCTTTGGGCCCTCTGTTTTTAGGCTACTCCTACCTGCCTCACTCCCATCCCCTTTGTGATGTATGTCCTCTGATATGAGGCCACATGTGCTGGGTTCCTCACCTTTCGATGATGTGGCCCCACTGGTGGGAGGACAGTCCTGACTGGTTCCCATCCCCTTGGTGTTGTGGGCCCTCTGGTGAGAGTCTCATCCTGCCTCGGTTCCTCACCCTTCTGTGAGATAGGCCCTCTGCTGTGAGGTCACTACTGCCTGGCTGGCGCATGCCACCTTGTAGACGTGGTCCCTCTGTTGGCAGTTGGAACCTGCTGGGAGTCTCCTCCCCTCAGTTATGAGGGCCCCCTGGCATCAGGCCCTAACTGCTGGGCTCCTAACATTTTCTGATATGTGCTAAGTGGTGCAAAGCCACTCCTGCCAGGTTCCCATCCCAATGGGGATGTGGGCCTTCTGTTCTGAGGTCCCAACAGCTGGGCTGCTCACAGGTTCATGATGTGGGCCCTCTGCTGTGAGTTCACTGCGGCCTGGATCCCATAGCCTCGGTGCTCTGGGCCACTTGCTGGGAGGTTCCAACTGCTGGATTCCTCAACTTTTATATTCTATGGACCCTGTGTTGTGAGGCCAGTCCTGCCAGCCTCATTCCGAACCCCTTGGTGATGTGGTTCCTCTGGTTTGAGGACACATGTGCTGGGATCCTCACCTTTCGATGATGTTGTCCCACTGGTGTGGGGACACTCCTGCCTGGTTCCCATCCCCTTGGTGATGTGGGTCCTCTGGTGAGAGTCTGATCCTGGCTGTGTTCCTCACCCTTCTGTGAGGTGGGCCCTCTGCTGTGAGGTCATTCGTGCCTGGTTGGCACACATCGCCTTGGCGACGTCAGCCCTCTGGTGGCAGTTGGAGCCTGCTGGGAGCCTCCTTCCCTTGGTGATGAGGGTCCTCTGGCGTCAGGCCCTAACTGCTGGTCGCCCAAAATTTTCTGATACGTTCTCAGTGGTGCGAGGACACTCCTACCAGAATTCCATCCCCATGGGGATGTGGGCCTCCTGCTCTGAGGTCCCAATGGCTGGGTTGCTCAGTTTCATGACATGGGCCCTGTTCTGTGAGTTCACTGTGGCCTGGATCCCATAGCCTCGGTGCTCTGGGCCGCCTGCTGGGAGGTTCCAACTGCTGGATTCCTCACTTTTTTATTCTATGTGCCCAGTGTTGTGAGGCTACTCCTGCCTGCCTCACTCCGAGGTCCTTGGTGATGTGGGTCCTCTGGTTTGAGGACACATGTGCTGAGTACCTCAGCTTTCGATGATGTGGCCCCACTGATGTGAAGACACTCCTGCCTGGTTCCCATCCCCTTGGTGATGTGGGCCCTCTGGTGAGAGTCTGATGTTGGCTGGGTTTCTCACCCTTCTGTGAGGTGGGACCTCTGCTGTGAGGTAACTCCTGCCTGGCATGCTCACGTGGCCTTGGCAATGTGAGCCCTCAGGTGGCACTTGGAGCCTGCTGGGAATCTCCTCCCCTCAGTTATGAGAGCTCTGGATAAAACACATATGCCCTTTTTTGCCAAGTGCATTATTTTCCAAGTTCTGTCTCTTTTCCTATGCTTTAAGAGCTACTCCCGTGTACGTTCTGAAATCAGTTTCCAGCAATTCTGCCCCGCATTCAAGTCCTCTTCGCAGCCTTACTTCAGTATAATTTTGGATGATAGCTGTCATTTATAACATCGCAGGTTTCTGAATTACAGTGTCCCTGAGCTCCTTTCTTCAACTCGCTTTCTTGTGAGCTGGCCGCAACACCGCAGGATCTCCTCAGGCCCTAATCTAGTTCCAGCATGGCACAGGGAGCCTTTGGTTCATTTATCTTCCTGGTGGGAAATGAGAGTTAAATTTGCCCGTCCAGACACCTACAGATAGTCTCCCATTGCTTCTCCTTATTCCTGTTCATCTTCCGAAGAAATTAAAAACTGGGCCAAACAGGAGGTTAAAGGCACTCACTCTCCAAGTGGGGAGAGTGTTAGTAAAGCGTCTGGAATGTTGCACCCGAGTACCAGGGGACGAAAACTGAGACACATTTGAACACGTTTCCCGATCACACGGTGGATCATACTCTGGGTTCCACATGCATGTTTTAGCTGAAGGAAGAATCCCTTAAACCTGGAGAGTTGAGACCCATGGAATGGGTACCATGCAATATGACTTCAAAGGGTCTGCATTTGCTCACCGAACCTCACCAATCCTATCACTGCTGCGCTTATGCCGCTGTACACACGCTTGATTCTCTTTCGGAGACATATAAATCCTTAGGTTTTAAGATTCTTACTAGTCAGGTATATTCTTAGGCGTTTAATATTGGGTGTTGAGTCCACATCGTTGAGAAAGGAGTAGCTCTTGTCTATTACATATTTGGTTTATGGAACGGTATCTGTGCTAATTTCAATCTGTGGTTTTATGCCGCACCCCAACTCACCTTTCCCCTTAAGCAAGCATAAGTTGGTTTTCTACATTTGAGACGCTGTTCTGTTTTGTAATTCAGTTTCTGTGTAGCCAAGTTTACATTCCGTGTAGTAGTGATATCTTATGATGTTTCTTTTTCTGTGTGACTTATTTCTCTTAGAATCATCATACCTGAATCCACTCATTATGCTGTCATGGGCCTGATGACATAGATTTCATTGCTGAGTGATATTGCATTGTACGTAAGTACCACAATTTCTTTATCCATTTTTCGCTTTCTGCGATATTGAACCTGTACCGTAAACGAGGTTCTTGTAAACAGAGCCATCCCAAACTTTGGGGAGGCTGTGTCTTTTTGATTATTATTTCCCTAAGCTAAAGGACCATAAGTGGAAATGCCCTAGGCTCTGTTGCTTGGTTTTTTGGATGTTTCAGGAAACACCATACACTTCTCCAGAGTGGCTGTTGGCAATTTACATCCCGCCCATCAGCACAACAAGGCTCCCAGTTCTCCATGGCCTGTCCTGCCTTTCTGGATTTTACACTTTTTTCAGATGGCCCTTTTGACCGGGGGGCAGTGAGACTTCATTGTAGTGCAGATTTCCTTTGCAAGCTTGCTTGGTTGGCCAAAAAGGGCGTATGCGTTTTTTCCTGAATATATTCAGGAAAAAACGCATACGCCCTTTTTGGCCAAGTGCATCATTGTGGACGTTCTGCCTCTTTTCCTATGCTTTACATGCAATTCCAGTCTACCTCCTGAAATCGGTTTCCTGCAATTCTGCCCCGCTTTCAACACCTCTTGGCAGCCTTACTTTAATATATTTTTGGAAGATGGCTGTCATTTATAACTCTGCAGGTTTGTGAATTACAGTGCCCCTGAGCTCCTTTCTTCAACTCGCTTTCTTGTGAGCTGGCCGCAACACCGCAGGATTGCTTCGGGCCCTAGTTTGGTTCCGGCATGGCACGCTGAGCCTTTGGTTAATTCCTCTTCCTGGTGGGAAATGAGAGTTAAATTTGCCCGTCCGGACACCTCCACCTAGTCTCTCATTGTTCTCCCTATTCCTGTTCATTTTCCACAGAAATTGCAAACTGGGCCAAACAGGAGGTTAAAGTCACTGACATTCCAAGTGGGGAGAGTGTTAGTAAAGCATCTGGAATGTTGCACCCGAGTACCAGGGGACGAAAACTGAGACACATTTGAACACGTTTTCCGATCACACGGTGGATCATACTCTGGGTTCCACATGCATGTTTTAGCTGAAGGAAGAATCCCTTAAACCTGGAGAGTTGAGACCCATGGAATGGGTACCATGCAATATGACCTCAAAGGGTCTGCATTTGCTCACCGAACCTCACCAATCCTATCACTGCTGCACTTATGCCTCTCTACACACGCTTGATTCTCTTTCGGAGACATATAAATCCATAGGTTTTAAGATTCTTACTAGTCAGGTATATTCTTAGTCGTTTAATATGGGGTGTTGAGTCCACTTCGTTGAGCAAGGAGTAGCTCTTGTCTATTACATATTTGGCTTATGGAACGGTATCTGTGCTAATTTCAATCTCTGGTTTTATGAAGCACCCCAACTCACCTTTCCCCTTAAGCAAGCATAAGTTGGTTTTCTACATTTGAGGCCCTGTTCTGTTTTGTAATTCAGTTCTTGTCTGGCCAAGTTTACATTCCGTGTAGTAGTGATATCTTATGATGTTTCTTTTTCTGTGTGACTTATTTCACTTAGAATCATCGTACCTGAATCCACTCATTATGCTGCTACGGGCCTGATGACATAGATTTCTTTGCTGAGTGATATTGCATTGTACGTAAGTACCACAATTTCTTTATCCATTTTTCGCTTTCTGCGATATTGAACCTGTACCGTAAACGAGGTTCTTGTAAACAGAGCCATCCCAAACTTTGGGGAGGCTGTGTCTTTTTGATTATTATTTCCCTAAGCTAAAGGACCATAAGTGGAAATGCCCTAGGCTCTGTTGCTTTGTTTTTTGGATGTTTCAGGAAACACCATACACTTCTCCAGAGTGGCTGTTGGCAATTTACATGCCGCCCATCAGCATAACAAGGCTCCCAGTTCTCCATGGCCTGTCCTGCCTTTCTGGATTTTACACTTTTTTCAGATGGCCCTTTTGACCGGGGGGCAGTGAGACTTCATTGTAGTGCAGATTTCCTTTGCAAGCTTGCTTGGTTGGCCAAAAAGGGCGTATGCGTTTTTTCCTGAATATATTCAGGAAAGAACGCATACGCCCTTTTTGGCCAAGTGCATCATTGTCGACGTTCTGCCTCTTTTCCTATGCTTTACATGCAATTCCAGTCTACCTCCTGAAATCGGTTTCCTGCAATTCTGCCCCGCTTTCAAGTCCTCTTGGCAGCCTTCCTTCAATATATTTTTGGAAGATAGCTGTCATTTATAACTCTGCAGGTTTGTGAATTACAGTGCCCCTGAGCTCCTTTCTTCAACTCGCTTTCTTGTGAGCTGGCCGCAACACCGCAGGATTGCTTCGGGCCCTAGTGTGGTTCCGGCATGGCACGCTGAGCCTTTGGTTAACACCTCTTCCTGGTGGGAAATGACAGTTAAATTTGCCCGTCCGGACACCTCCACCTAGTCTCTCATTGGTTCTCCCTATTCCTGTTCATTTTCCACAGAAATTGCAAACTGGGCGAAACAGGAGGTTAAAGTCACTGACATTCCAAGTAGGGAGAGTGTTAGTAAAGCATCTGGAATGTTGCACCCGAGTACCAGGGGACGAAAACTGAGACACATTTGAACACGTTTTCCGATCACACAGTGGATCATACTCTGGGTTCCACATGCATGTTTTAGCTGAAGGAAGAATCCCTTAAACCTGGAGAGTTGAGACCCATGGAATGGGTACCATGCAATATGACTTCAAAGGGTCTGCATTTGCTCACCGAACCTCACCAATCCTATCACTGCTGCGCTTATGCCGCTGTACACACTCTTGATTCTCTTTCGGAGACATATAAATCCATAGGTTTTAAGATTCTTACTAGTCAGGTATATTCTTAGTCGTTTAATATGGGGTGTTGAGTCCACTTCGTTGAGCAAGGAGTAGCTCTTGTCTATTACATATTTGGCTTATGGAACGGTATCTATGCTAATTTCAATCTCTGGTTTTATGAAGCACCCCAACTCACCTTTCCCCTTAAGCAAGCATAAGTTGGTTTTCTACATTTGAGGCCCTGTTCTGTTTTGTAATTCAGTTCTTGTCTGGCCAAATTTACATTCCGTGTAGTAGTGATATCTTATGATGTTTCTTTTTCTGTGTGACTTATTTCACTTAGAATCATCGTACCTGAATCCACTCATTATGCTGCTACGGGCCTGATGACATAGATTTCATTGCTGAGTGATATTGCATTGTACGTAAGTACCACAACTTCTTTATCCATTTTTCGCTTTCTGTGATATTGAACTTGTACCATAAACGAGGTTCTTGTAAACAGAGCCGGCCCAAACTTTGGGGTGGCTGTGTCTTTTGGATTTTAATTTCCCTAAGCTATAGGACCATAAGTGGAAGTGCCCTCAGCTCTGTTGCTTTGTTTTTTGGATGTTTCAGGAAACACCATACACTTCTCCAGAGTGGCTGTTGGCAATTTACATCCCGCCCATCAGCATAACAAGGCTCCCAGTTCTCCATGGACTGTACTGCCTTTCTGGATTTTACACTTTTTTCAGATGGCCCTTTTGACCGGGGGGCAGTGAGACTTCATTTTAGTGCAGATTTCCTTTGCAAGCTTGCTTGGTTGGCCAAAAAGGGCGTATGCGTTTTTTCCTGAATATATTCAGGAAAAAACGCATACGCCCTTTTTGGCCAAGTGCATCATTGTGGACGTTCTGCCTCTTTTCCTATGCTTTACATGCAATTCCAGTCTACCTCCTGAAATCGGTTTCCTGCAATTCTGCCTCGCTTTCAAGTCCTCTTGGCAGCCTTCCTTCAATATATTTTTGGACGATAGCTGTCATTTTTAACTCTGCAAGTTTGTGTATTACAGTGCCTCTGAGCTCCTTTCTTCAACTCGCTTTCTTGTGAGCTGGCCGCAACACCACAGGATTGCTTCAGGCCCTAGGGTGGTTCCGGCATGCCACGCTGAGCCTTTGGTTAATTCCTCTTCATGGTGGGAAATGAGAGTTAAATTTGCCCGTCCAGACACCTCCACCTAGTCTCTCATTGGTTCTCCCTATTCCTGTTCATTTTCCGCAGAAATTGCAAACTGGGCCTAACAGGAGGTTAAAGGCACTGACTCTCCAAGTGGGGAGAGTGTTAGTAAAGCGTCTGGAATGTTGCACCCGAGTACCAGGGGACAAAAACTGAGACACATTTGAACACGTTTCCCGATCACACGGTGGATCATACTCTGGGTTCCACATGCATGTTTTAGCTGAAGGAAGAATCCCTTAAACCTGGAGAGTTGAGACCCATGGAATGGGTACCATGCAATATGACTTCAAAGGGTCTGCATTTGCTCACCAAACCTCACCAATCCTATCACTGCTGCACTTATGCCGCTGTACACACGCTTGATTCTCTTTCGGAGACATATAAATCCATAGGTTTTAAGATTCTTACTAGTCAGGTATATTCTTAGGCGTTTAATATGGGGTGTTGAGTCCACTTCGTTGAGCAAGGAGTAGCTCTTGTCTATTACATATTTGGCTTATGGAACGGTATGTGTGCTAATTTCAATCTCTGGTTTTATGCAGCACCCCAACTCACCTTTCCCCTTAAGCAAGCATAAGTTGGTTTTCTACATTAGAGACCCTGTTCTGTTTTGTAATTCAGTTCCTGTGTAGCTAAGTTTACATTCCGTGTAGTAGTGATATCTTATGATGTTTCTTTTTCTGTGTGACTTATTTCACTTAGAATCATCGTACCTGAATCCACTCATTATGCTGCTACGGGCCTGATGACATAGATTTCATTGCTGAGTGATATTGCATTGTACGTAAGTACCACAACTTCTTTATCCATTTTTCGCTTTCTGTGATATTGAACTTGTACGGTAAACGAGGTTCTTGTAAACAGATCCGTCCCAAACTTTCCGGTGGCTGTGTCTTTTTGATTTTAATTTCCCTAAGCTATAGGACCATAAGTGGAAGTGCCCTAGGCTCTGTTGCTTTGTTTTTGGATGTTTCAGGAAACACCATACACTTCTCCAGAGTGGCTGCTGGCAATTTACATCCCGCCCATCAGCATAACAAGGCTCCCAGTTCTCCATGGCCTGTCCTGCCTTTCTGGATTTTACACTTTTTTCAGATGGCCCTTTAGACCGGAGGGCAGTGAGACTTTATTGTAGTGCAGATTTCCTTTGCAAGCTTGCTTGGTTGGCCAAAAAGGGCGTATGCGTTTTTTCCTGAATATATTCAGGAAAGAACGCATACGCCCTTTTTGGCCAAGTGCATCATTGTCAACGTTCTGCCTCTTTTCCTATGCTTTACATGCAATTCCACTGTACCGCCTGAAATCAGTTTCCTGCAATTCTGCCCCGCTTTCAACTCCTCTTGGCGGCCTTACTTCAATATATTTTTGGAAGATAGCTGTCATTTATAACTCTGCATGTTTCTGAATGACAGTGCCCCTGAGCTCCTATCTTCAACTCGCTTTCTTGTGAGCTGGCCGCAACACCGCAGTATTGCTTCAGGCCCTAGTTTGGTTCCGGCACGGCATGCTGAGCCTTTGGTTAATTCCTCTTCCTGGTGGGAAATGAGAGTTAAATTTGCCCGTCCAGACACGTCCACCTAGTCTCTCATTGGTTCTCCCTATTCCTGTTCATCTTCCACAGAAATTGCAAACTGGGCCAAACAGGAGGTTAAAGGCACTGACTCTCCAAGTGGGGAGAGTGTTAGTAAAGCGTCTGGAATGTTGCACCCGAGTACCAGGGGACGAAAACTGAGACACATTTGAACAGGTTTCCCGATCACACCGTGAATCATACTCTGGGTTCCACATGCATGTTTTAGCTGAAGGAAGAATCCCTTAAACATGGAGAGTTGAGACCCATGGAATGGGTACCATGCAATATGAATTCAAAGGGTCTGTGTTTGCTCATCGAACCTCACCAGTCGTATCACTGCTGCACTTATGCCGCTGTACACACGCTTGATTCTCTTTCGGAGACATATAAATCCATAGGTTTTAAGATTCTTACTAGTCAGGTATATTCTTAGGCGTTTAATATGGGGTGTTGAGTCCACTTCGTTGAGCAAGGAGTAGCTCTTGTCTATTACATATTTGGCTTTTGGAACAGTATCTGTACCAATTTCAATCTCTGGTTTCATGCAGCACCCCAACTCACCATTCCCCTTAAGCAAGCATAAGTTGGTTTTCTACATTTGAGACACTGTTCTGTTTTGTAATTCAGTTCCTGTGTAGCCATGTTTACATTCCCTGTGTTAGTGATACCTTATGATGTTTCTTTTTCTGTGTGACTTATTTCACTTAGAATCATCGTACCTGAATCCACTCATTATGCTGCTACGGCCCTGATGACATAGATTTCATTGCTGTGTGATACTGCATTGTACGTAAGTACCACAACTTCTTTATCCATTTTTCGCTTTCTGTGATATTCAACTTGTACCGTAAACGAGGTTCTTGTAAACAGATCCGTCCCAAACTTTGGGGTGGCTGTGTCTTTTTGATTTTAATTTCCCTAAGCTATAGGACCATAAGTGGAAGTGCCCTAGGCTCTGTTGCTTTGTTTTTTGGATGTTTCAGGAAACACCATACACTTCTCCAGAGTAGCTGTTGGCAATTTACATGCCGCCCATCAGCATAACAAGGCTCCCAGTTCTCCATGGCCTGTCCTGCCTTTCTGGATTTTACACTTTTTTCAGATAGCCCTTTTGACCAGGGGGCAGTGAGACTTCATTGTAGTGCAGATTTCCTTTGCAAGCTTGCTTGGTTGGCCAAAAAGGGCGTATGCGTTTTTTCCTGAATATATTCAGGAAAAAACGCATGCACCCTTTTTGGCCAAGTGCATCATTGTGGACGTTCTGCCTCTTTTCCTATGCTTTACATGCAATTCCAGTCTACCTCCTGAAATCGGTTTCCTGCAATTCTGCCCCGCTTTCAACACCTCTTGGCAACCTTACTTTAATATATTTTTGGAAGATGGCTGTCATTTATAACTCTGCAGGTTTGTGAATTACAGTTCCCCTGAGCTCCTTTCTTCAACTCGCTTTCTTGTGAGCTGGCCGCAACACCGCAGGATTGCTTCGGGCCCTAGTGTGGTTCCGGCATGGCACGCTGAGCCTTTGGTTAATTCCTCTTCCTGGTGGGAAATGAGAGTTAAATTTGCCCGTCCGGACACCTCCACCTAGTCTCTCATTGGTTCTCCCTATTCCTGTTCATTTTCCACAGAAATTGCAAACTGGGCCAAACAGGAGGTTAAAGGCACTGACTCTCCAAGTGGGGAGAGTGTTAGTAAAGCATCTGGAATGTTGCACCCGAGTACCAGGGGACGAAAACTGAGACACATTTGAACACGTTTTCCGATCACACGGTGGATCATACTCTGGGTTCCACATGCATGTTTTAGCTGAAGGAAGAATCCCTTAAACCTGGAGAGTTGAGACCCATGGAATGGGTACCATGCAATATGACTTCAAAGGGTCTGCATTTGCTCACCGAACCTCACCAATCCTATCACTGCTGCGCTTATGCCGCTGTACACACGCTTGATTCTCTTTCGGAGACATATAAATCCATAGGTTTTAAGATTCTTACTAGTCAGGTATATTCTTAGTCGTTTAATATGGGGTGTTGAGTCCACTTCGTTGAGCAAGGAGTAGCTCTTGTCTATTACATATTTGGCTTATGGAACGGTATCTGTGCTAATTTCAATCTCTGGTTTTATGAAGCACCCCAACTCACCTTTCCCCTTAAGGAAGCATAAGTTGGTTTTCTACATTTGAGGCCCTGTTCTGTTTTGTAATTCAGTTCTTGTCTGGCCAAGTTTACATTCCGTGTAGTAGTGATATCTTATGATGTTTCTTTTTCTGTGTGACTTATTTCACTTAGAATCATCCTACCTGAATCCACTCATTATGCTGCTACGGGCCTGATGACATAGATTTCATTGCTGAGTGATATTGCATTGTACGTAAGTACCACAACTTCTTTATCCATTTTTCGCTTTCTGTGATATTGAACTTGTACCATAAACGAGGTTCTTGTAAACAGAGCCGTCCCAAACTTTGGGGTGGCTGTGTCTTTTGGATTTTAATTTCCCTAAGCTATAGGACCATAAGTGGAAGTGCCCTAGGCTCTGTTGCTTTGTTTTTTGGATGTTTCAAAAAACACCATACACTTCTCCAGAGTGGCTGTTGGCAATTTACATCCCGCCCATCAGCATAACAAGGCTCCCAGTTCTCCATGGCCTGTCCTGCCTTTCTGGATTTTACACTTTTTTCAGATAGCCCTTTTGACCAGGGGGCAGTGAGACTTCATTGTAGTGCAGATTTCCTTTGCAAGCTTGCTTGGTTGGCCAAAAAGGGCGTATGCGTTTTTTCCTGAATATATTCAGGAAAGAACGCATACGCCCTTTTTGGCCAAGTGCATCATTGTCAACGTTCTGCCTCTTTTCCTATGCTTTACATGCAATTCCAGTGTACCGCCTGAAATCAGTTTCCTGCAATTCTGCCCCGCTTTCAACTCCTCTTGGCGGCCTTACTTCAATATATTTTTGGAAGATAGCTGTCATTTATAACTCTGCATGTTTCTGAATTACAGTGCCCCTGAGCTCCTTTCTTCAACGCGCTTTCTTGTGAGCTGGCCGCAACACCGCAGTATTGCTTCAGGCCCTAGTTTGGTTCCGGCACGGCATGCTGAGCCTTTGGTTAATTCCTCTTCCTGGTGGGAAATGAGAGTTAAATTTGCCCGTCCAGACACGTCCACCTAGTCTCTCATTGGTTCTCCCTATTCCTGTTCATCTTCCACAGAAATTGCAAACTGGGCCAAACAGGAGGTTAAAGGCACTGACTCTCCAAGTGGGGAGAGTGTTAGTAAAGCGTCTGGAATGTTGCACCCGAGTACCAGGGGACGAAAACTGAGACACATTTGAACACGTTTCCCGATCACACCGTGAATCATACTCTGGGTTCCACATGCATGTTTTAGCTGAAGGAAGAATCCCTTAAACATGGAGAGTTGAGACCCATGGAATGGGTACCATGCAATATGAATTCAAAGGGTCTGCGTTTGCTCATCGAACCTCACCAGTCGTATCACTGCTGCGCTTATGCCGCTGTACACACGCTTGATTCTCTTTCGGAGACATATAAATCCATAGGTTTTAAGATTCTTACTAGTCAGGTATATTCTTAGGCGTTTAATATGGGGTGTTGAGTCCACTTCGTTGAGCAAGGAGTAGCTCTTGTCTATTACATATTTGGCTTTTGGAACAGTATCTGTACCAATTTCAATCTCTGGTTTCATGCAGCACCCCAACTCACCATTCCCCTTAAGCAAGCATAAGTTGGTTTTCTACATTTGAGACACTCTTCTGTTTTGTAATTCAGTTCCTGTGTAGCCATGTTTACATTCCCTGTGTTAGTGATACCTTATGATGTTTCATTTTCTGTGTGACTTATTTCACTTAGAATCATCGTACCTGAATCCACTCATTATGCTGCTACGGCCCTGATGACATAGATTTCATTGCTGTGTGATACTGCATTGTACGTAAGTACCACAACTTCTTTATCCATTTTTCGCTTTCTGCGATATTGAACCTGTACCGTAAACGAGGTTCTTGTAAACAGAGCCGTCCCAAACATTGGGGTGGCTGTGTCTTTTTGATTTTAATTTCCCTAAGCTATAGGACCATAAGTTGAAGTGCCCTAGGCTCTGTTGCTTTGTTTTTTGGATGTTTCAGGAAACACCATACACTTCTCCAGAGTGGCTTCTGGCAATTTACATCCCGCCCATCAGCATAACAAGTCTCCCAGTTCTCCAGGGCCTGTCCTGCCTTTCTGGATTTTACACTTTTTTCAGATGGCCCTTTTGACCGGGGGCAGTGAGACTTCATTGTAGTGCAGATTTCCTTTGCAAGCTTGCTTGGTTGGCCAAAAAGGGCGTATGCGTTTTTTCCTGAATATATTCAGGAAAAAACGCATACGCCCTTTTTGGCCAAGTGCATCATTGTGGACGTTCTGCCTCTTTTCCTATGCTTTACATGCAATTCCAGTCTACCTCCTGAAATCGGTTTCCTGCAATTCTGCCCCGCTTTCAAGTCCTCTTGGCAGCCTTCCTTCAATATATTTTTGGACGAAAGCTGTCATTTATAACTCTGCAGGTTTGTGAATTACAGTGCCCCTGAGTTCCTTCCTTCAACTCGCTTTCTTGTGAGCTGGCCGCAACACCGCAGGATTGCTTCAGGCCCTAGTGTGCTTCTGGCATGCCACGCTGAGCCTTTGGTTAATTCCTCTTCCTGGTGGGAAATGAGAGTTAAATTTGCCCGTCCAGACACCTCCACCTAGTCTCTCATTGGTTCTCCCTATTCCTGTTCATCTTACGCAGATATTGCAAACTGGGCCAAACAGGAGGTTAAAGGCACTGACTCTCCAAGTGGGGAGAGTGTTAGTAAAGCGTCTGGAATGTTGCACCCGAGTACCAGGGGACGAAAACTGAGACACATTTGAACACGTTTCCCATCACACGGTGGATCATACTCTGTGTTCCACATGCATGTTTAGCTGAAGGAAGAATCCCTTAAACCTGGAGAGTTGAGACCCATGGATGGGTACCATGCAATATGACTTCAAAGGGTCTGCATTTGCTCACCGAACCTCACCAATCCTATCAGTGCTGCGTTTATGCCGCTGTACACACGACTGATTCTCTTTTGGAGACATATAAATCCATAGGTTTTAAGATTCTTACTAGTCACGTATATTCTTAGGCGTTTATTATGGGGTGTTGAGTCCACTTCGTTGAGCAAGGAGTAATTCTTGTCTATTACATATTTGGCTTACGGAATGGTATCTGTGCTAATTTGAATCTCTGGTTTTATGCAGCACCCCAACTCACCTTTCCCCTTAAGCAAGCATGAGTTGGTTTTCTACATTTGACACCCTGTTCTGTTTTGTAATTCAGTTCCTGTGTAGCCAAGTTTACATTCCGTGTAGTAGTGATATCTTATGATGTTTCTTTTTCTGTGTGACTTATTTCACTTAGAATCATCCTACCTGAATCCACTCATTATGCTGCTACGGGCCTGATGACATAGATTTCATTGCTGAGTGATATTGCATTGTACGTAATTACCACAACTTCTTTATCCATTTTTTGCTTTCTGTGATATTGAACTTGTACCGTAAATGAGATTCTTGTAAACAGAGCCGGCCCAAACTTTGGGGTGGCTCTGTCTTTTTGATTTTAATTTCCCTAAGCTATAGGACCATAAGTGGAAATGCCCTAGGCTCTGTTGCTTTGTTTTTTGGATGTTTCAGGAAACACCATACACTTCTCCAGAGTGGCTGCTGGCAATTTACATCCCGCCCATCAGCATAACAAGGCTCCCAGTTCTCCATGGCCTGTCCTGCCTTTCTGGATTTTACACTTTTTTCAGATGGCCCTTTTGACCGGGGGGCAGTGAGACTTCATTGTAGTGCAGATTTCCTTTGCAAGCTTGCTTGGTTGGCCAAAAAGGGCGTATGCGTTTTTTCCTGAATATATTCAGGAAAAAACGCATACGCCCTTTTTGGCCAAGTGCATCATTGTGGACGTTCTGCCTCTTTTCCTATGCTTTACATGCAATTCCAGTCTACCTCCTGAAATCGGTTTCCTGCAATTCTGCCCCGCTTTCAACTCCTCTTGGCAGCCTTCCTTCAATATATTTTTGGAAGATAGCTGTCATTTATAACTCTGCAGGTTTGTGAATTACAGTGCCCCTGAGCTCCTTTCTTCAACTCGCTTTCTTGTGAGCTGGCCGCAACACCGCAGGATTCCGTCTGGCCGTAGTGTGGTTCCGGCATGGCACGCTGAGCCTTTGGTTAATTCCTCTTCCTGGTGGGAAATGAGAGTTAAATTTGCCCGTCCGGACACCTCCAGCTAGTCTCTCATTGGTTCTCCCTATTCCTGTTCATTTTCCATAGAAATTGCACACTGGGCCAAACAGGAGGTTAAAGGCACTGACTCTCCAAGTGGGGAGAGTGTTAGTAAAGCATCTGGAATGTTGCACCCGAGTACCAGGGAACAAAATCTGAGACACATTTGAACACGTTTCCCGATCACACGGTGGATCATACTCTGGGTTCCACATGCATGTTTTAGCTGAAGGAAGAATCCCTTAAACCTGGAGAGTTGAGACCCATGGAATGGGTACCATGCAATATGACTTCAAAGGGCCTGCATTTGCTCACCGAACCTCAACAATCCTATCACTGCTGCGTTTATGCCACTGTACACACGCTTGATTCTCTTTCGGAGACATATAAATCCATAGGTTTTAAGATTCTTACTAGTTAGGTATATTCTTAGGCGTTTAATATGGGGTGTTGAGTCCACTTCGTTGAGCAAGGAGTAGCTCTTGTCTATTACATATTTGGCTTATGGAACGGTATCTGTGCTAATTTCAATCTCTTGTTGTATGCAGCACCCCAACTCACCTTTCCCCTTAAGCAAGCATGAGTTGGTTTTCTACATTTGACACCCTGTTCTGTTTTGTAATTCTGTTTCTGTGTAGCCAAGTTTACATTCCGTGTAGTAGTGATATCTTATGATGTTTCTTTTTCTGTCTGACTTATTTCACTTAGAATCATCGTACCTGAATCCACTCATTATGCTGCTACGGGCCTGATGACATAGATTTCATTGCTGAGTGATATTGCATTGTACGTAAGTACCACAACTTCTTTATCCATTTTTCGCTTTCTGTGATATTGAACTTGTACCGTAAACGAGGTTCTTGTAAACAGAGCCGTCCCAAACTTTGGGGTGGCTGTGTCTTTTTGATTTTAATTTCCCTAAGCTATAGGACCATAAGTGGAAGTGCCCTAGGCTCTGTTGCTTTGTTTTTTGGATGTTTCAGGAAACACCATACACTTCTCCAGAGTGGCTGCTGGCAATTTACATCCCGCCCATCAGCATAACAAGGCTCCCAGTTCTCCATGGCCTGTCTTGCCTTTCTGGATTTTACACTTTTTTCAGATGGCCCTTTTGACCGGGGGGCAGTGAGACTTCATTGTAGTGCCGATTTCCTTTGCAAGCTTGCTTGGTTGTCAAAAAAGTGCGTATGCGTTCTTTCCTGAATATATTCAGGAAAGAACGCATACGCCCTTTTTGGCCAAGTGCATCATTGTGGACGTTCTGCTTCTTTTCCTATGCTTTACATGCAATTCCAGTCTACCTCCTGAAATCGGTTTTCTGCAATTCTGCCCCGATTTCAACTCCTCTTGGCTGCCTTACTTCAATATATTTTTGGAAGATAGCTGTCATTTATAACTCTGCAGGTTTGTGAATTACAGTGCCCCTGAGCTCCTTTCTTCAACTCGCTTTCTTGTGAGCTGGCCGCAACACCGCAGGATTGCTTCAGGCCCTAGTTTGGTTCCGGCTTCGCATGCTGAGCCTTTGGTTAATTCCTCTTCCTGGTGGGAAATGAGAGTTAAATTTGCCCGTTCAGACACCTCCACCTAGTCTCTCATTGGTTCTCCCTATTCCTGTTCATTTTCCACAGAAATTGCAAACTGGGCCAAACAGGAGGTTAAAGGCACTGACTCTCCAAGTGGGGAGAGTGTTAGTAAAGCGTCTGGAATGTTGCACCCGAGTACCAGGGGACGAAACTGAGACACATTTGAACACGTTTCCCGATCACACGGTGGATCATACTCTGGGATCCACATGCATGTTTTAGCTGAAGGAAGAATCCTTAAAACTGGAGAGTTGAGACCCATGGAATGGGTACCATGCAATATGACTTCAAAGGGTCTGCATTTGCTCACCGAACCTCAACAATCCTATCACTGCTGCGTTTATGCCGCTGTACACACGCTTGATTCTCTTTCGGAGACATATAAATCCATAGGTTTTAAGATTCTTACTAGTCAGGTAGACTCTTACTAGTCAGGTATATTCTTAGGCGTTTAATATGGGGTGTTGAGTCCACTTCGTTGAGCAAGGAGTAGCTCTTGTCTATTACATATTTGGCTTATGGAACGGTATCTGTGCTACTTTCAATCTCTGGTTTTATGCAGCACCCCAACTCACCTTTCCCCTTAAGCAAGCATAAGTTGGTTTTCTACATTTGAGACCCTTTTCTGTTTTGTAATTCAGTTCTTGTGTAGCCAAGTTTACATTCCGTGTAGTAGTGATATCTTATGATGTTTCTTTTTCTGTGTGACTTATTTCACTTAGAATCATCGTACCTGAATCCACTCATTATGCTGCTACGGGCCTGATGACATAGATTTCATTGCTGAGTGATATTGCATTGTAGGTAAGTACCACAACTTCTTTATCCATTTTTCGCTTTCTGCGATATTGAACCTGTACCGTAAACGAGGTTCTTGTAAACAGAGCCGTCCCAAACATTGGGGTGGCTGTGTCTTTTTGATTTTAATTTCCCTAAGCTATAGGACCATAAGTGGAAGTGCCCTAGGCTCTGTTGCTTTGTTTTTTGGATGTTTCAGGAAACACCATACACTTCTCCAGAGTGGCTGCTGGCAATTTACATCCCGCCCATCAGCATAACAAGGCTCCCAGTTCTCCATGGCCTGTCCTGCCTTTCTGGATTTTACACTTTTTTCAGATGGCCCTTTTGACCGGGGGGCAGTGAGACTTCATTGTAGTGCAGATTTCCTTTGCAAGCTTGCTTGGTTGGCCAAAAAGTGCGTATGCGTTTTTTCCTGAATATATTCAGGAAAAAACGCATACGCCCTTTTTGGCCAAGTGCATCATTGTGGACGTTCTGCCTCTTTTCCTATGCTTTACATGCAATTCCAGTCTACCTCCTGAAATCGGTTTCCTGCAATTCTGCCCCGCTTTCAACTCCTCTTGGCAGCCTTACTTCAATATATTTTTGGAATATAGCTGTCATTTATAACTCTGCAGGTTTGTGAATTACAGTGCCCCTGAGCTCCTTTCTTCAACTCGCTTTCTTGTGAGCTGGCCGCAACACCGCAGGATTCCGTCTGGCCGTAGTGTGGTTCCGGCATGGCACGCTGAGCCTTTGGTTAATTCCTCTTCCTGGTGGGAAATGAGAGTTAAATTTGCCCGTCCGGACACCTCCAGCTAGTCTCTCATTGGTTCTCCCTATTCCTGTTCATTTTCCATAGAAATTGCACACTGGGCCAAACAGGAGGTTAAAGGCACTGACTCTCCAAGTGGGGAGAGTGTTAGTAAAGCATCTGGAATGTTGCACCCGAGTACCAGGGAACAAAATCTGAGACACATTTGAACACGTTTCCCGATCACACGGTGGATCATACTCTGGGTTCCACATGCATGTTTTAGCTGAAGGAAGAATCCCTTAAACCTGGAGAGTTGAGACCCATGGAATGGGTACCATGCAATATGACTTCAAAGGGCCTGCATTTGCTCACCGAACCTCAACAATCCTATCACTGCTGCGTTTATGCCACTGTACACACGCTTGATTCTCTTTCGGAGACATATAAATCCATAGGTTTTAAGATTCTTACTAGTTAGGTATATTCTTAGGCGTTTAATATGGGGTGTTGAGTCCACTTCGTTGAGCAAGGAGTAGCTCTTGTCTATTACATATTTGGCTTATGGAACGGTATCTGTGCTAATTTCAATCTCTTGTTGTATGCAGCACCCCAACTCACCTTTCCCCTTAAGCAAGCATGAGTTGGTTTTCTACATTTGACACCCTGTTCTGTTTTGTAATTCTGTTTCTGTGTAGCCAAGTTTACATTCCGTGTAGTAGTGATATCTTATGATGTTTCTTTTTCTGTCTGACTTATTTCACTTAGAATCATCGTACCTGAATCCACTCATTATGCTGCTACGGGCCTGATGACATAGATTTCATTGCTGAGTGATATTGCATTGTACGTAAGTACCACAACTTCTTTATCCATTTTTCGCTTTCTGTGATATTGAACTTGTACCGTAAACGAGGTTCTTGTAAACAGAGCCGTCCCAAACTTTGGGGTGGCTGTGTCTTTTTGATTTTAATTTCCCTAAGCTATAGGACCATAAGTGGAAGTGCCCTAGGCTCTGTTGCTTTGTTTTTTGGATGTTTCAGGAAACACCGTACACTTCTCCAGAGTGGCTGCTGGCAATTTACATCCCGCCCATCAGCATAACAAGGCTCCCAGTTCTCCATGGCCTGTCTTGCCTTTCTGGATTTTACACTTTTTTCAGATGGCCCTTTTGACCGGGGGGCAGTGAGACTTCATTGTAGTGCCGATTTCCTTTGCAAGCTTGCTTGGTTGTCAAAAAAGTGCGTATGCGTTCTTTCCTGAATATATTCAGGAAAGAACGCATACGCCCTTTTTGGCCAAGTGCATCATTGTGGACGTTCTGCTTCTTTTCCTATGCTTTACATGCAATTCCAGTCTACCTCCTGAAATCGGTTTTCTGCAATTCTGCCCCGATTTCAACTCCTCTTGGCTGCCTTACTTCAATATATTTTTGGAAGATAGCTGTCATTTATAACTCTGCAGGTTTGTGAATTACAGTGCCCCTGAGCTCCTTTCTTCAACTCGCTTTCTTGTGAGCTGGCCGCAACACCGCAGGATTGCTTCAGGCCCTAGTTTGGTTCCGGCTTCGCATGCTGAGCCTTTGGTTAATTCCTCTTCCTGGTGGGAAATGAGAGTTAAATTTGCCCGTTCAGACACCTCCACCTAGTCTCTCATTGGTTCTCCCTATTCCTGTTCATTTTCCACAGAAATTGCAAACTGGGCCAAACAGGAGGTTAAAGGCACTGACTCTCCAAGTGGGGAGAGTGTTAGTAAAGCGTCTGGAATGTTGCACCCGAGTACCAGGGGACGAAACTGAGACACATTTGAACACGTTTCCCGATCACACGGTGGATCATACTCTGGGATCCACATGCATGTTTTAGCTGAAGGAAGAATCCTTAAAACTGGAGAGTTGAGACCCATGGAATGGGTACCATGCAATATGACTTCAAAGGGTCTGCATTTGCTCACCGAACCTCAACAATCCTATCACTGCTGCGTTTATGCCGCTGTACACACGCTTGATTCTCTTTCGGAGACATATAAATCCATAGGTTTTAAGATTCTTACTAGTCAGGTAGACTCTTACTAGTCAGGTATATTCTTAGGCGTTTAATATGGGGTGTTGAGTCCACTTCGTTGAGCAAGGAGTAGCTCTTGTCTATTACATATTTGGCTTATGGAACGGTATCTGTGCTACTTTCAATCTCTGGTTTTATGCAGCACCCCAACTCACCTTTCCCCTTAAGCAAGCATAAGTTGGTTTTCTACATTTGAGACCCTTTTCTGTTTTGTAATTCAGTTCTTGTGTAGCCAAGTTTACATTCCGTGTAGTAGTGATATCTTATGATGTTTCTTTTTCTGTGTGACTTATTTCACTTAGAATCATCGTACCTGAATCCACTCATTATGCTGCTACGGGCCTGATGACATAGATTTCATTGCTGAGTGATATTGCATTGTAGGTAAGTACCACAACTTCTTTATCCATTTTTCGCTTTCTGCGATATTGAACCTGTACCGTAAACGAGGTTCTTGTAAATAGAGCCGTCCCAAACATTGGGGTGGCTGTGTCTTTTTGATTTTAATTTCCCTAAGCTATAGGACCATAAGTGGAAGTGCCCTAGACTCTGTTGCTTTGTTTTTGGATGTTTCAGGAAACACCATACACTTCTCCAGAGTGGCTGCTGGCAATTTACATCCCGTCCATCAGCATAAGAAGGCTCCTAGTTCTCCTTGGCCTGTCCTGCCTTTCTGGATTTTACACTTTTTTCGGATGGCCCTTTTGACCGGGGGGCAGTGAGACTTCATTGTAGTGCAGATTTCCTTTGCAAGGTTGCTTGGTTGGCCAAAAAGGGCGTATGCGTTTTTTCCAGGAAAAAACGCATACGCCCTTTTTGGCCAAGTGCATCATTGTGGACGTTCTGCCTCTTTTCCTATGCTTTACATACAATTCCAGTCTACCTCCTGAAATCGGTTTCCTGCAATTCTGCCCCGCTTTCAACTCCTCTTGGCAGCCTTACTTCAATATATTTTTGGAAGATAGCTGTCATTTATAACTCTGCAGGTTTGTGAATTACAGTGCCCCTGAGCTCCTTTCTTCAACTCGCTTTCTTATGAGCTGCCGCAACACCGCAGGATTCTTTCTGGCCCTAGTGTGGTTCAGGCATGGCACGCTGAGCCTTTGGTTAATTCCTCTTCCTGTTGGGAAATGAGAGTTAAATTTGCCCGTCCGGACACCTCCACCTAGTCTCTCATTGGTTCTCCCCATTCCTGTTCATTTTCCACAGAAATTGCAAACTGGGCCAAACAGGAGGTTAAAGGCACTGACTCTCCAAGTGGGGAGAGTGTTAGTAAAGCATCTGGAATGTTGCACCCGAGTACCAGGGGACGAAAACTGAGACACATTTGAACACGTTTCCCGATCACACGGTGGATCATACTCTGGGTTCCACATGCATGTTTTAGCTGAAGGAAGAATCCCTTAAACATGGAGAGTTGAGACCCATGGAATGGGTACCATGCAATATGACTTCAAAGGGTCTGCATTTGCTCACCGAACCTCACCAATCCTATCACTGTTGCGTTTATGCCACTGTACACACGCTTGATTCTCTTTCGGAGACATATAAATACATAGGTTTTAAGATTCTTACTAGTCAGGTATATTCTTACTAGTCAGGTATATTCTTAGGCGTTTAATATGGGGTGTTGAGTCCACTTCGTTGAGCAAGGAGTAGCTCTGGTCTATTACATATTTGGCTTATGGAACGGTATCTGTGCTAATTTCAATCTCTTGTTGTATGCAGCACCCCAACTCACCTTTCCCCTTAAGCAAGCATGATTTGGTTTTCTGCATTTGACACCCTGTTCTGTTTTGTAATTCTGTTTCTGTGTAGCCAAGTTTACATTCCGTGTAGTAGTGATATCTTATGATGTTTCTTTTTCTGTGTGACTTATTTCACTTAGAATCATCGTACCTGAATCCATTCATTATGCTGCTACGGGCCTGATGACATAGATTTCATTGCTGAGTGATATTGCATTGTACGTAAGTACCACAACTTCTTTATCCATTTTTCGCTTTCTGTGATATTGAACTTGTACCGTAAACGAGGTTCTTGTAAACAGAGCCGTCCCAAACTTTGGGGTGGCTGTGTCTTTTTGATTTTAATTTCCCTAAGATATAGGACCATAAGTAGAAGTGCCCTAGGCTCTGTTGCTTTGTTTTTTGGATGTTTCAGGAAACACCATACACTTCTCCAGAGTGGCTGCTGGCAATTTACATCCCGCCCATCAGCATAACAAGGCTCCCAGTTCTCCATGGCCTGTCCTGCCTTTCTGGATTTTACACTTTTTTCAGATGGCCCTTTTGACCGGGGGGCCGTGAGCCTTCATTGTAGTGCAGATTTCCTTTGCAAGCTTTCTTGGTTGGCCAAAAAGGGCGTATGCGTTTTTTCCTGAATATATTCAGGAAAGAACGCATACGCCCTTTTTGGCCAAGTGCATCATTGTGGACGTTCTGCCTCTTTTCCTATGCTTTACATGCAATTCCAGTCTACCTCCTGAAATCGGTTTTCTGCAATTCTGCCCCGATTTCAACTCCTCTTGGCTGCCTTACTTCAATATATTTTTGGAAGATAGCTGTCATTTATAACTCTGCAGGTTTGTGAATTACAGTGCCCCTGAGCTCCTTTCTTCAACTCGCTTTCTTGTGAGCTGGCCGCAACACCGCAGGATTCCGTCTGGCCCTAGTGTGGTTCCGGCATGGCACGCTGAGCCTTTGGTTAATTCCTCTTCCTGTTGGGAAATGAGAGTTAAATTTGCCCGTCCGGACACCTCCAGCTAGTCTCTCATTGGTTCTCCCTCTTCCTGTTTATCTTACGCAGAAATTGCAAACTGGGCCAAACAAGAGGTTAAAGGCACTGACTCTCCAAGTGGGGAGAGTGTTAGTAAAGCGTCTGGAATGTTGCACCCGAGTACCAGGGGACGAAAACTGAGACACATTTGAACACGTCTCCCAATCACACGGTGGATCATACTCTGGGTTCCACATGCATGTTTTAGCTGAAGGAAGAATCCCTTAAACCTGGAGAGTTGAGACCCATGGAATGGGTACCATGCAATATGACTTCAAAGGGTCTGCATTTGCTCACCGAACCTCACCAATCCTATCACTGCTGCGCTTATGCCGCTGTACACACGCTTGATTCTCTTTCGGAGACATATAAATCCATAGGTTTTAAGATTCTTACTAGTCAGGTATATTCTTAGTCATTTAATACGGGGTGTTGAGTCCACTTCGTTGAGCAAGGAGTAGCTCTTGTCTATTACATATTTGGCTTATGGAACGGTATCTGTGCTAATTTCAATCTCTGGTTTTATGAAGCACCCCAACTCACCTTTCCCCTTAAGCAAGCATAAGTTGGTTTTCTACATTTGAGGCCCTGTTCTGTTTTGTAATTCAGTTCTTGTCTGGCCAAATTTACATTCCGTGTAGTAGTGATATCTTATGATGTTTCTTTTTCTGTGTGACTTATTTCACTTAGAATCATCGTACCTGAATCCACTCATTATGCTGCTACGGGCCTGATGACATAGATTTCATTGCTGAGTGATATTGCATTGTACGTAAGTACCACAACTTCTTTATCCATTTTTCGCTTTCTGTGATATTGAACTTGTACCATAAACGAGGTTCTTGTAAACAGAGCCGGCCCAAACTTTGGGGTGGCTGTGTCTTTTGGATTTTAATTTCCCTAAGCTATAGGACCATAAGTGGAAGTGCCCTCAGCTCTGTTGCTTTGTTTTTTGGATGTTTCAGGAAACACCATACACTTCTCCAGAGTGGCTGTTGGCAATTTACATCCCGCCCATCAGCATAACAAGGCTCCCAGTTCTCCATGGACTGTACTGCCTTTCTGGATTTTACACTTTTTTCAGATGGCCCTTTTGACCGGGGGGCAGTGAGACTTCATTTTAGTGCAGATTTCCTTTGCAAGCTTGCTTGGTTGGCCAAAAAGGGCGTATGCGTTTTTTCCTGAATATATTCAGGAAAAAACGCATACGCCCTTTTTGGCCAAGTGCATCATTGTGGACGTTCTGCCTCTTTTCCTATGCTTTACATGCAATTCCAGTCTACCTCCTGAAATCGGTTTCCTGCAATTCTGCCTCGCTTTCAAGTCCTCTTGGCAGCCTTCCTTCAATATATTTTTGGACGATAGCTGTCATTTTTAACTCTGCAAGTTTGTGTATTACAGTGCCTCTGAGCTCCTTTCTTCAACTCGCTTTCTTGTGAGCTGGCCGCAACACCACAGGATTGCTTCAGGCCCTAGGGTGGTTCCGGCATGCCACGCTGAGCCTTTGGTTAATTCCTCTTCATGGTGGGAAATGAGAGTTAAATTTGCCCGTCCAGACACCTCCACCTAGTCTCTCATTGGTTCTCCCTATTCCTGTTCATTTTCCGCAGAAATTGCAAACTGGGCCTAACAGGAGGTTAAAGGCACTGACTCTCCAAGTGGGGAGAGTGTTAGTAAAGCGTCTGGAATGTTGCACCCGAGTACCAGGGGACAAAAACTGAGACACATTTGAACACGTTTCCCGATCACACGGTGGATCATACTCTGGGTTCCACATGCATGTTTTAGCTGAAGGAAGAATCCCTTAAACCTGGAGAGTTGAGACCCATGGAATGGGTACCATGCAATATGACTTCAAAGGGTCTGCATTTGCTCACCGAACCTCACCAATCCTATCACTGCTGCGCTTATGCCGCTGTACACACGCTTGATTCTCTTTCGGAGACATATAAATCCATAGGTTTTAAGATTCTTACTAGTCAGGTATATTCTTAGTCATTGAATACGGGGTGTTGAGTCCACTTCGTTGAGCAAGGAGTAGCTCTTGTCTATTACATATTTGGCTTATGGAACGGTATCTGTGCTAATTTCAATCTCTGGTTTTATGAAGCACCCCAACTCACCTTTCCCCTTAAGCAAGCATAAGTTGGTTTTCTACATTAGAGACCCTGTTCTGTTTTGTAATTCAGTTCCTGTGTAGCTAAGTTTACATTCCGTGTAGTAGTGATATCTTATGATGTTTCTTTTTCTGTGTGACTTATTTCACTTAGAATCATCGTACCTGAATCCACTCATTATGCTGCTACGGGCCTGATGACATAGATTTCATTGCTGAGTGATATTGCATTGTACGTAAGTACCACAACTTCTTTATCCATTTTTCGCTTTCTGTGATATTGAACTTGTACGGTAAACGAGGTTCTTGTAAACAGATCCGTCCCAAACTTTCCGGTGGCTGTGTCTTTTTGATTTTAATTTCCCTAAGCTATAGGACCATAAGTGGAAGTGCCCTAGGCTCTGTTGCTTTGTTTTTGGATGTTTCAGGAAACACCATACACTTCTCCAGAGTGGCTGCTGGCAATTTACATCCCGCCCATCAGCATAACAAGGCTCCCAGTTCTCCATGGCCTGTCCTGCCTTTCTGGATTTTACACTTTTTTCAGATGGCCCTTTAGACCGGAGGGCAGTGAGACTTTATTGTAGTGCAGATTTCCTTTGCAAGCTTGCTTGGTTGGCCAAAAAGGGCGTATGCGTTTTTTCCTGAATATATTCAGGAAAGAACGCATACGCCCTTTTTGGCCAAGTGCATCATTGTCAACGTTCTGCCTCTTTTCCTATGCTTTACATGCAATTCCACTGTACCGCCTGAAATCAGTTTCCTGCAATTCTGCCCCGCTTTCAACTCCTCTTGGCGGCCTTACTTCAATATATTTTTGGAAGATAGCTGTCATTTATAACTCTGCATGTTTCTGAATGACAGTGCCCCTGAGCTCCTATCTTCAACTCGCTTTCTTGTGAGCTGGCCGCAACACCGCAGTATTGCTTCAGGCCCTAGTTTGGTTCCGGCACGGCATGCTGAGCCTTTGGTTAATTCCTCTTCCTGGTGGGAAATGAGAGTTAAATTTGCCCGTCCAGACACGTCCACCTAGTCTCTCATTGGTTCTCCCTATTCCTGTTCATCTTCCACAGAAATTGCAAACTGGGCCAAACAGGAGGTTAAAGGCACTGACTCTCCAAGTGGGGAGAGTGTTAGTAAAGCGTCTGGAATGTTGCACCCGAGTACCAGGGGACGAAAACTGAGACACATTTGAACAGGTTTCCCGATCACACCGTGAATCATACTCTGGGTTCCACATGCATGTTTTAGCTGAAGGAAGAATCCCTTAAACATGGAGAGTTGAGACCCATGGAATGGGTACCATGCAATATGAATTCAAAGGGTCTGTGTTTGCTCATCGAACCTCACCAGTCGTATCACTGCTGCACTTATGCCGCTGTACACACGCTTGATTCTCTTTCGGAGACATATAAATCCATAGGTTTTAAGATTCTTACTAGTCAGGTATATTCTTAGGCGTTTAATATGGGGTGTTGAGTCCACTTCGTTGAGCAAGGAGTAGCTCTTGTCTATTACATATTTGGCTTTTGGAACAGTATCTGTACCAATTTCAATCTCTGGTTTCATGCAGCACCCCAACTCACCATTCCCCTTAAGCAAGCATAAGTTGGTTTTCTACATTTGAGACACTGTTCTGTTTTGTAATTCAGTTCCTGTGTAGCCATGTTTACATTCCCTGTGTTAGTGATACCTTATGATGTTTCTTTTTCTGTGTGACTTATTTCACTTAGAATCATCGTACCTGAATCCACTCATTATGCTGCTACGGCCCTGATGACATAGATTTCATTGCTGTGTGATACTGCATTGTACGTAAGTACCACAACTTCTTTATCCATTTTTCGCTTTCTGTGATATTCAACTTGTACCGTAAACGAGGTTCTTGTAAACAGATCCGTCCCAAACTTTGGGGTGGCTGTGTCTTTTTGATTTTAATTTCCCTAAGCTATAGGACCATAAGTGGAAGTGCCCTAGGCTCTGTTGCTTTGTTTTTTGGATGTTTCAGGAAACACCATACACTTCTCCAGAGTAGCTGTTGGCAATTTACATGCCGCCCATCAGCATAACAAGGCTCCCAGTTCTCCATGGCCTGTCCTGCCTTTCTGGATTTTACACTTTTTTCAGATAGCCCTTTTGACCAGGGGGCAGTGAGACTTCATTGTAGTGCAGATTTCCTTTGCAAGCTTGCTTGGTTGGCCAAAAAGGGCGTATGCGTTTTTTCCTGAATATATTCAGGAAAAAACGCATGCACCCTTTTTGGCCAAGTGCATCATTGTGGACGTTCTGCCTCTTTTCCTATGCTTTACATGCAATTCCAGTCTACCTCCTGAAATCGGTTTCCTGCAATTCTGCCCCGCTTTCAACACCTCTTGGCAACCTTACTTTAATATATTTTTGGAAGATGGCTGTCATTTATAACTCTGCAGGTTTGTGAATTACAGTTCCCCTGAGCTCCTTTCTTCAACTCGCTTTCTTGTGAGCTGGCCGCAACACCGCAGGATTGCTTCGGGCCCTAGTGTGGTTCCGGCATGGCACGCTGAGCCTTTGGTTAATTCCTCTTCCTGGTGGGAAATGAGAGTTAAATTTGCCCGTCCGGACACCTCCACCTAGTCTCTCATTGGTTCTCCCTATTCCTGTTCATTTTCCACAGAAATTGCAAACTGGGCCAAACAGGAGGTTAAAGGCACTGACTCTCCAAGTGGGGAGAGTGTTAGTAAAGCATCTGGAATGTTGCACCCGAGTACCAGGGGACGAAAACTGAGACACATTTGAACACGTTTTCCGATCACACGGTGGATCATACTCTGGGTTCCACATGCATGTTTTAGCTGAAGGAAGAATCCCTTAAACCTGGAGAGTTGAGACCCATGGAATGGGTACCATGCAATATGACTTCAAAGGGTCTGCATTTGCTCACCGAACCTCACCAATCCTATCACTGCTGCGCTTATGCCGCTGTACACACGCTTGATTCTCTTTCGGAGACATATAAATCCATAGGTTTTAAGATTCTTACTAGTCAGGTATATTCTTAGTCGTTTAATATGGGGTGTTGAGTCCACTTCGTTGAGCAAGGAGTAGCTCTTGTCTATTACATATTTGGCTTATGGAACGGTATCTGTGCTAATTTCAATCTCTGGTTTTATGAAGCACCCCAACTCACCTTTCCCCTTAAGGAAGCATAAGTTGGTTTTCTACATTTGAGGCCCTGTTCTGTTTTGTAATTCAGTTCTTGTCTGGCCAAGTTTACATTCCGTGTAGTAGTGATATCTTATGATGTTTCTTTTTCTGTGTGACTTATTTCACTTAGAATCATCCTACCTGAATCCACTCATTATGCTGCTACGGGCCTGATGACATAGATTTCATTGCTGAGTGATATTGCATTGTACGTAAGTACCACAACTTCTTTATCCATTTTTCGCTTTCTGTGATATTGAACTTGTACCATAAACGAGGTTCTTGTAAACAGAGCCGTCCCAAACTTTGGGGTGGCTGTGTCTTTTGGATTTTAATTTCCCTAAGCTATAGGACCATAAGTGGAAGTGCCCTAGGCTCTGTTGCTTTGTTTTTTGGATGTTTCAAAAAACACCATACACTTCTCCAGAGTGGCTGTTGGCAATTTACATCCCGCCCATCAGCATAACAAGGCTCCCAGTTCTCCATGGCCTGTCCTGCCTTTCTGGATTTTACACTTTTTTCAGATAGCCCTTTTGACCAGGGGGCAGTGAGACTTCATTGTAGTGCAGATTTCCTTTGCAAGCTTGCTTGGTTGGCCAAAAAGGGCGTATGCGTTTTTTCCTGAATATATTCAGGAAAGAACGCATACGCCCTTTTTGGCCAAGTGCATCATTGTCAACGTTCTGCCTCTTTTCCTATGCTTTACATGCAATTCCAGTGTACCGCCTGAAATCAGTTTCCTGCAATTCTGCCCCGCTTTCAACTCCTCTTGGCGGCCTTACTTCAATATATTTTTGGAAGATAGCTGTCATTTATAACTCTGCATGTTTCTGAATTACAGTGCCCCTGAGCTCCTTTCTTCAACGCGCTTTCTTGTGAGCTGGCCGCAACACCGCAGTATTGCTTCAGGCCCTAGTTTGGTTCCGGCACGGCATGCTGAGCCTTTGGTTAATTCCTCTTCCTGGTGGGAAATGAGAGTTAAATTTGCCCGTCCAGACACGTCCACCTAGTCTCTCATTGGTTCTCCCTATTCCTGTTCATCTTCCACAGAAATTGCAAACTGGGCCAAACAGGAGGTTAAAGGCACTGACTCTCCAAGTGGGGAGAGTGTTAGTAAAGCGTCTGGAATGTTGCACCCGAGTACCAGGGGACGAAAACTGAGACACATTTGAACACGTTTCCCGATCACACCGTGAATCATACTCTGGGTTCCACATGCATGTTTTAGCTGAAGGAAGAATCCCTTAAACATGGAGAGTTGAGACCCATGGAATGGGTACCATGCAATATGAATTCAAAGGGTCTGCGTTTGCTCATCGAACCTCACCAGTCGTATCACTGCTGCGCTTATGCCGCTGTACACACGCTTGATTCTCTTTCGGAGACATATAAATCCATAGGTTTTAAGATTCTTACTAGTCAGGTATATTCTTAGGCGTTTAATATGGGGTGTTGAGTCCACTTCGTTGAGCAAGGAGTAGCTCTTGTCTATTACATATTTGGCTTTTGGAACAGTATCTGTACCAATTTCAATCTCTGGTTTCATGCAGCACCCCAACTCACCATTCCCCTTAAGCAAGCATAAGTTGGTTTTCTACATTTGAGACACTCTTCTGTTTTGTAATTCAGTTCCTGTGTAGCCATGTTTACATTCCCTGTGTTAGTGATACCTTATGATGTTTCATTTTCTGTGTGACTTATTTCACTTAGAATCATCGTACCTGAATCCACTCATTATGCTGCTACGGCCCTGATGACATAGATTTCATTGCTGTGTGATACTGCATTGTACGTAAGTACCACAACTTCTTTATCCATTTTTCGCTTTCTGCGATATTGAACCTGTACCGTAAACGAGGTTCTTGTAAACAGAGCCGTCCCAAACATTGGGGTGGCTGTGTCTTTTTGATTTTAATTTCCCTAAGCTATAGGACCATAAGTTGAAGTGCCCTAGGCTCTGTTGCTTTGTTTTTTGGATGTTTCAGGAAACACCATACACTTCTCCAGAGTGGCTTCTGGCAATTTACATCCCGCCCATCAGCATAACAAGTCTCCCAGTTCTCCAGGGCCTGTCCTGCCTTTCTGGATTTTACACTTTTTTCAGATGGCCCTTTTGACCGGGGGCAGTGAGACTTCATTGTAGTGCAGATTTCCTTTGCAAGCTTGCTTGGTTGGCCAAAAAGGGCGTATGCGTTTTTTCCTGAATATATTCAGGAAAAAACGCATACGCCCTTTTTGGCCAAGTGCATCATTGTGGACGTTCTGCCTCTTTTCCTATGCTTTACATGCAATTCCAGTCTACCTCCTGAAATCGGTTTCCTGCAATTCTGCCCCGCTTTCAAGTCCTCTTGGCAGCCTTCCTTCAATATATTTTTGGACGAAAGCTGTCATTTATAACTCTGCAGGTTTGTGAATTACAGTGCCCCTGAGTTCCTTCCTTCAACTCGCTTTCTTGTGAGCTGGCCGCAACACCGCAGGATTGCTTCAGGCCCTAGTGTGCTTCTGGCATGCCACGCTGAGCCTTTGGTTAATTCCTCTTCCTGGTGGGAAATGAGAGTTAAATTTGCCCGTCCAGACACCTCCACCTAGTCTCTCATTGGTTCTCCCTATTCCTGTTCATCTTACGCAGATATTGCAAACTGGGCCAAACAGGAGGTTAAAGGCACTGACTCTCCAAGTGGGGAGAGTGTTAGTAAAGCGTCTGGAATGTTGCACCCGAGTACCAGGGGACGAAAACTGAGACACATTTGAACACGTTTCCCATCACACGGTGGATCATACTCTGTGTTCCACATGCATGTTTAGCTGAAGGAAGAATCCCTTAAACCTGGAGAGTTGAGACCCATGGATGGGTACCATGCAATATGACTTCAAAGGGTCTGCATTTGCTCACCGAACCTCACCAATCCTATCAGTGCTGCGTTTATGCCGCTGTACACACGACTGATTCTCTTTTGGAGACATATAAATCCATAGGTTTTAAGATTCTTACTAGTCACGTATATTCTTAGGCGTTTATTATGGGGTGTTGAGTCCACTTCGTTGAGCAAGGAGTAATTCTTGTCTATTACATATTTGGCTTACGGAATGGTATCTGTGCTAATTTGAATCTCTGGTTTTATGCAGCACCCCAACTCACCTTTCCCCTTAAGCAAGCATGAGTTGGTTTTCTACATTTGACACCCTGTTCTGTTTTGTAATTCAGTTCCTGTGTAGCCAAGTTTACATTCCGTGTAGTAGTGATATCTTATGATGTTTCTTTTTCTGTGTGACTTATTTCACTTAGAATCATCCTACCTGAATCCACTCATTATGCTGCTACGGGCCTGATGACATAGATTTCATTGCTGAGTGATATTGCATTGTACGTAATTACCACAACTTCTTTATCCATTTTTTGCTTTCTGTGATATTGAACTTGTACCGTAAATGAGATTCTTGTAAACAGAGCCGGCCCAAACTTTGGGGTGGCTCTGTCTTTTTGATTTTAATTTCCCTAAGCTATAGGACCATAAGTGGAAATGCCCTAGGCTCTGTTGCTTTGTTTTTTGGATGTTTCAGGAAACACCATACACTTCTCCAGAGTGGCTGCTGGCAATTTACATCCCGCCCATCAGCATAACAAGGCTCCCAGTTCTCCATGGCCTGTCCTGCCTTTCTGGATTTTACACTTTTTTCAGATGGCCCTTTTGACCGGGGGGCAGTGAGACTTCATTGTAGTGCAGATTTCCTTTGCAAGCTTGCTTGGTTGGCCAAAAAGGGCGTATGCGTTTTTTCCTGAATATATTCAGGAAAAAACGCATACGCCCTTTTTGGCCAAGTGCATCATTGTGGACGTTCTGCCTCTTTTCCTATGCTTTACATGCAATTCCAGTCTACCTCCTGAAATCGGTTTCCTGCAATTCTGCCCCGCTTTCAACTCCTCTTGGCAGCCTTCCTTCAATATATTTTTGGAAGATAGCTGTCATTTATAACTCTGCAGGTTTGTGAATTACAGTGCCCCTGAGCTCCTTTCTTCAACTCGCTTTCTTGTGAGCTGGCCGCAACACCGCAGGATTCCGTCTGGCCGTAGTGTGGTTCCGGCATGGCACGCTGAGCCTTTGGTTAATTCCTCTTCCTGGTGGGAAATGAGAGTTAAATTTGCCCGTCCGGACACCTCCAGCTAGTCTCTCATTGGTTCTCCCTATTCCTGTTCATTTTCCATAGAAATTGCACACTGGGCCAAACAGGAGGTTAAAGGCACTGACTCTCCAAGTGGGGAGAGTGTTAGTAAAGCATCTGGAATGTTGCACCCGAGTACCAGGGAACAAAATCTGAGACACATTTGAACACGTTTCCCGATCACACGGTGGATCATACTCTGGGTTCCACATGCATGTTTTAGCTGAAGGAAGAATCCCTTAAACCTGGAGAGTTGAGACCCATGGAATGGGTACCATGCAATATGACTTCAAAGGGCCTGCATTTGCTCACCGAACCTCAACAATCCTATCACTGCTGCGTTTATGCCACTGTACACACGCTTGATTCTCTTTCGGAGACATATAAATCCATAGGTTTTAAGATTCTTACTAGTTAGGTATATTCTTAGGCGTTTAATATGGGGTGTTGAGTCCACTTCGTTGAGCAAGGAGTAGCTCTTGTCTATTACATATTTGGCTTATGGAACGGTATCTGTGCTAATTTCAATCTCTTGTTGTATGCAGCACCCCAACTCACCTTTCCCCTTAAGCAAGCATGAGTTGGTTTTCTACATTTGACACCCTGTTCTGTTTTGTAATTCTGTTTCTGTGTAGCCAAGTTTACATTCCGTGTAGTAGTGATATCTTATGATGTTTCTTTTTCTGTCTGACTTATTTCACTTAGAATCATCGTACCTGAATCCACTCATTATGCTGCTACGGGCCTGATGACATAGATTTCATTGCTGAGTGATATTGCATTGTACGTAAGTACCACAACTTCTTTATCCATTTTTCGCTTTCTGTGATATTGAACTTGTACCGTAAACGAGGTTCTTGTAAACAGAGCCGTCCCAAACTTTGGGGTGGCTGTGTCTTTTTGATTTTAATTTCCCTAAGCTATAGGACCATAAGTGGAAGTGCCCTAGGCTCTGTTGCTTTGTTTTTTGGATGTTTCAGGAAACACCATACACTTCTCCAGAGTGGCTGCTGGCAATTTACATCCCGCCCATCAGCATAACAAGGCTCCCAGTTCTCCATGGCCTGTCTTGCCTTTCTGGATTTTACACTTTTTTCAGATGGCCCTTTTGACCGGGGGGCAGTGAGACTTCATTGTAGTGCCGATTTCCTTTGCAAGCTTGCTTGGTTGTCAAAAAAGTGCGTATGCGTTCTTTCCTGAATATATTCAGGAAAGAACGCATACGCCCTTTTTGGCCAAGTGCATCATTGTGGACGTTCTGCTTCTTTTCCTATGCTTTACATGCAATTCCAGTCTACCTCCTGAAATCGGTTTTCTGCAATTCTGCCCCGATTTCAACTCCTCTTGGCTGCCTTACTTCAATATATTTTTGGAAGATAGCTGTCATTTATAACTCTGCAGGTTTGTGAATTACAGTGCCCCTGAGCTCCTTTCTTCAACTCGCTTTCTTGTGAGCTGGCCGCAACACCGCAGGATTGCTTCAGGCCCTAGTTTGGTTCCGGCTTCGCATGCTGAGCCTTTGGTTAATTCCTCTTCCTGGTGGGAAATGAGAGTTAAATTTGCCCGTTCAGACACCTCCACCTAGTCTCTCATTGGTTCTCCCTATTCCTGTTCATTTTCCACAGAAATTGCAAACTGGGCCAAACAGGAGGTTAAAGGCACTGACTCTCCAAGTGGGGAGAGTGTTAGTAAAGCGTCTGGAATGTTGCACCCGAGTACCAGGGGACGAAACTGAGACACATTTGAACACGTTTCCCGATCACACGGTGGATCATACTCTGGGATCCACATGCATGTTTTAGCTGAAGGAAGAATCCTTAAAACTGGAGAGTTGAGACCCATGGAATGGGTACCATGCAATATGACTTCAAAGGGTCTGCATTTGCTCACCGAACCTCAACAATCCTATCACTGCTGCGTTTATGCCGCTGTACACACGCTTGATTCTCTTTCGGAGACATATAAATCCATAGGTTTTAAGATTCTTACTAGTCAGGTAGACTCTTACTAGTCAGGTATATTCTTAGGCGTTTAATATGGGGTGTTGAGTCCACTTCGTTGAGCAAGGAGTAGCTCTTGTCTATTACATATTTGGCTTATGGAACGGTATCTGTGCTACTTTCAATCTCTGGTTTTATGCAGCACCCCAACTCACCTTTCCCCTTAAGCAAGCATAAGTTGGTTTTCTACATTTGAGACCCTTTTCTGTTTTGTAATTCAGTTCTTGTGTAGCCAAGTTTACATTCCGTGTAGTAGTGATATCTTATGATGTTTCTTTTTCTGTGTGACTTATTTCACTTAGAATCATCGTACCTGAATCCACTCATTATGCTGCTACGGGCCTGATGACATAGATTTCATTGCTGAGTGATATTGCATTGTAGGTAAGTACCACAACTTCTTTATCCATTTTTCGCTTTCTGCGATATTGAACCTGTACCGTAAACGAGGTTCTTGTAAACAGAGCCGTCCCAAACATTGGGGTGGCTGTGTCTTTTTGATTTTAATTTCCCTAAGCTATAGGACCATAAGTGGAAGTGCCCTAGGCTCTGTTGCTTTGTTTTTTGGATGTTTCAGGAAACACCATACACTTCTCCAGAGTGGCTGCTGGCAATTTACATCCCGCCCATCAGCATAACAAGGCTCCCAGTTCTCCATGGCCTGTCCTGCCTTTCTGGATTTTACACTTTTTTCAGATGGCCCTTTTGACCGGGGGGCAGTGAGACTTCATTGTAGTGCAGATTTCCTTTGCAAGCTTGCTTGGTTGGCCAAAAAGTGCGTATGCGTTTTTTCCTGAATATATTCAGGAAAAAACGCATACGCCCTTTTTGGCCAAGTGCATCATTGTGGACGTTCTGCCTCTTTTCCTATGCTTTACATGCAATTCCAGTCTACCTCCTGAAATCGGTTTCCTGCAATTCTGCCCCGCTTTCAACTCCTCTTGGCAGCCTTACTTCAATATATTTTTGGAATATAGCTGTCATTTATAACTCTGCAGGTTTGTGAATTACAGTGCCCCTGAGCTCCTTTCTTCAACTCGCTTTCTTGTGAGCTGGCCGCAACACCGCAGGATTCCGTCTGGCCGTAGTGTGGTTCCGGCATGGCACGCTGAGCCTTTGGTTAATTCCTCTTCCTGGTGGGAAATGAGAGTTAAATTTGCCTGTCCGGACACCTCCAGCTAGTCTCTCATTGGTTCTCCCTATTCCTGTTCATTTTCCATAGAAATTGCACACTGGGCCAAACAGGAGGTTAAAGGCACTGACTCTCCAAGTGGGGAGAGTGTTAGTAAAGCATCTGGAATGTTGCACCCGAGTACCAGGGAACAAAATCTGAGACACATTTGAACACGTTTCCCGATCACACGGTGGATCATACTCTGGGTTCCACATGCATGTTTTAGCTGAAGGAAGAATCCCTTAAACCTGGAGAGTTGAGACCCATGGAATGGGTACCATGCAATATGACTTCAAAGGGCCTGCATTTGCTCACCGAACCTCAACAATCCTATCACTGCTGCGTTTTTGCCACTGTACACACGCTTGATTCTCTTTCGGAGACATATAAATCCATAGGTTTTAAGATTCTTACTAGTTAGGTATATTCTTAGGCGTTTAATATGGGGTGTTGAGTCCACTTCGTTGAGCAAGGAGTAGCTCTTGTCTATTACATATTTGGCTTATGGAACGGTATCTGTGCTAATTTCAATCTCTTGTTGTATGCAGCACCCCAACTCACCTTTCCCCTTAAGCAAGCATGAGTTGGTTTTCTACATTTGACACCCTGTTCTGTTTTGTAATTCTGTTTCTGTGTAGCCAAGTTTACATTCCGTGTAGTAGTGATATCTTATGATGTTTCTTTTTCTGTCTGACTTATTTCACTTAGAATCATCGTACCTGAATCCACTCATTATGCTGCTACGGGCCTGATGACATAGATTTCATTGCTGAGTGATATTGCATTGTACGTAAGTACCACAACTTCTTTATCCATTTTTCGCTTTCTGTGATATTGAACTTGTACCGTAAACGAGGTTCTTGTAAACAGAGCCGTCCCAAACTTTGGGGTGGCTGTGTCTTTTTGATTTTAATTTCCCTAAGCTATAGGACCATAAGTGGAAGTGCCCTAGGCTCTGTTGCTTTGTTTTTTGGATGTTTCAGGAAACACCGTACACTTCTCCAGAGTGGCTGCTGGCAATTTACATCCCGCCCATCAGCATAACAAGGCTCCCAGTTCTCCATGGCCTGTCTTGCCTTTCTGGATTTTACACTTTTTTCAGATGGCCCTTTTGACCGGGGGGCAGTGAGACTTCATTGTAGTGCCGATTTCCTTTGCAAGCTTGCTTGGTTGTCAAAAAAGTGCGTATGCGTTCTTTCCTGAATATATTCAGGAAAGAACGCATACGCCCTTTTTGGCCAAGTGCATCATTGTGGACGTTCTGCTTCTTTTCCTATGCTTTACATGCAATTCCAGTCTACCTCCTGAAATCGGTTTTCTGCAATTCTGCCCCGATTTCAACTCCTCTTGGCTGCCTTACTTCAATATATTTTTGGAAGATAGCTGTCATTTATAACTCTGCAGGTTTGTGAATTACAGTGCCCCTGAGCTCCTTTCTTCAACTCGCTTTCTTGTGAGCTGGCCGCAACACCGCAGGATTGCTTCAGGCCCTAGTTTGGTTCCGGCTTCGCATGCTGAGCCTTTGGTTAATTCCTCTTCCTGGTGGGAAATGAGAGTTAAATTTGCCCGTTCAGACACCTCCACCTAGTCTCTCATTGGTTCTCCCTATTCCTGTTCATTTTCCACAGAAATTGCAAACTGGGCCAAACAGGAGGTTAAAGGCACTGACTCTCCAAGTGGGGAGAGTGTTAGTAAAGCGTCTGGAATGTTGCACCCGAGTACCAGGGGACGAAACTGAGACACATTTGAACACGTTTCCCGATCACACGGTGGATCATACTCTGGGATCCACATGCATGTTTTAGCTGAAGGAAGAATCCTTAAAACTGGAGAGTTGAGACCCATGGAATGGGTACCATGCAATATGACTTCAAAGGGTCTGCATTTGCTCACCGAACCTCAACAATCCTATCACTGCTGCGTTTATGCCGCTGTACACACGCTTGATTCTCTTTCGGAGACATATAAATCCATAGGTTTTAAGATTCTTACTAGTCAGGTAGACTCTTACTAGTCAGGTATATTCTTAGGCGTTTAATATGGGGTGTTGAGTCCACTTCGTTGAGCAAGGAGTAGCTCTTGTCTATTACATATTTGGCTTATGGAACGGTATCTGTGCTACTTTCAATCTCTGGTTTTATGCAGCACCCCAACTCACCTTTCCCCTTAAGCAAGCATAAGTTGGTTTTCTACATTTGAGACCCTTTTCTGTTTTGTAATTCAGTTCTTGTGTAGCCAAGTTTACATTCCGTGTAGTAGTGATATCTTATGATGTTTCTTTTTCTGTGTGACTTATTTCACTTAGAATCATCGTACCTGAATCCACTCATTATGCTGCTACGGGCCTGATGACATAGATTTCATTGCTGAGTGATATTGCATTGTAGGTAAGTACCACAACTTCTTTATCCATTTTTCGCTTTCTGCGATATTGAACCTGTACCGTAAACGAGGTTCTTGTAAACAGAGCCGTCCCAAACATTGGGGTGGCTGTGTCTTTTTGATTTTAATTTCCCTAAGCTATAGGACCATAAGTGGAAGTGCCCTAGACTCTGTTGCTTTGTTTTTGGATGTTTCAGGAAACACCATACACTTCTCCAGAGTGGCTGCTGGCAATTTACATCCCGTCCATCAGCATAAGAAGGCTCCTAGTTCTCCTTGGCCTGTCCTGCCTTTCTGGATTTTACACTTTTTTCGGATGGCCCTTTTGACCGGGGGGCAGTGAGACTTCATTGTAGTGCAGATTTCCTTTGCAAGGTTGCTTGGTTGGCCAAAAAGGGCGTATGCGTTTTTTCCAGGAAAAAACGCATACGCCCTTTTTGGCCAAGTGCATCATTGTGGACGTTCTGCCTCTTTTCCTATGCTTTACATACAATTCCAGTCTACCTCCTGAAATCGGTTTCCTGCAATTCTGCCCCGCTTTCAACTCCTCTTGGCAGCCTTACTTCAATATATTTTTGGAAGATAGCTGTCATTTATAACTCTGCAGGTTTGTGAATTACAGTGCCCCTGAGCTCCTTTCTTCAACTCGCTTTCTTATGAGCTGCCGCAACACCGCAGGATTCTTTCTGGCCCTAGTGTGGTTCAGGCATGGCACGCTGAGCCTTTGGTTAATTCCTCTTCCTGTTGGGAAATGAGAGTTAAATTTGCCCGTCCGGACACCTCCACCTAGTCTCTCATTGGTTCTCCCCATTCCTGTTCATTTTCCACAGAAATTGCAAACTGGGCCAAACAGGAGGTTAAAGGCACTGACTCTCCAAGTGGGGAGAGTGTTAGTAAAGCATCTGGAATGTTGCACCCGAGTACCAGGGGACGAAAACTGAGACACATTTGAACACGTTTCCCGATCACACGGTGGATCATACTCTGGGTTCCACATGCATGTTTTAGCTGAAGGAAGAATCCCTTAAACATGGAGAGTTGAGACCCATGGAATGGGTACCATGCAATATGACTTCAAAGGGTCTGCATTTGCTCACCGAACCTCACCAATCCTATCACTGTTGCGTTTATGCCACTGTACACACGCTTGATTCTCTTTCGGAGACATATAAATACATAGGTTTTAAGATTCTTACTAGTCAGGTATATTCTTACTAGTCAGGTATATTCTTAGGCGTTTAATATGGGGTGTTGAGTCCACTTCGTTGAGCAAGGAGTAGCTCTGGTCTATTACATATTTGGCTTATGGAACGGTATCTGTGCTAATTTCAATCTCTTGTTGTATGCAGCACCCCAACTCACCTTTCCCCTTAAGCAAGCATGATTTGGTTTTCTGCATTTGACACCCTGTTCTGTTTTGTAATTCTGTTTCTGTGTAGCCAAGTTTACATTCCGTGTAGTAGTGATATCTTATGATGTTTCTTTTTCTGTGTGACTTATTTCACTTAGAATCATCGTACCTGAATCCATTCATTATGCTGCTACGGGCCTGATGACATAGATTTCATTGCTGAGTGATATTGCATTGTACGTAAGTACCACAACTTCTTTATCCATTTTTCGCTTTCTGTGATATTGAACTTGTACCGTAAACGAGGTTCTTGTAAACAGAGCCGTCCCAAACTTTGGGGTGGCTGTGTCTTTTTGATTTTAATTTCCCTAAGATATAGGACCATAAGTAGAAGTGCCCTAGGCTCTGTTGCTTTGTTTTTTGGATGTTTCAGGAAACACCATACACTTCTCCAGAGTGGCTGCTGGCAATTTACATCCCGCCCATCAGCATAACAAGGCTCCCAGTTCTCCATGGCCTGTCCTGCCTTTCTGGATTTTACACTTTTTTCAGATGGCCCTTTTGACCGGGGGGCCGTGAGCCTTCATTGTAGTGCAGATTTCCTTTGCAAGCTTTCTTGGTTGGCCAAAAAGGGCGTATGCGTTTTTTCCTGAATATATTCAGGAAAGAACGCATACGCCCTTTTTGGCCAAGTGCATCATTGTGGACGTTCTGCCTCTTTTCCTATGCTTTACATGCAATTCCAGTCTACCTCCTGAAATCGGTTTTCTGCAATTCTGCCCCGATTTCAACTCCTCTTGGCTGCCTTACTTCAATATATTTTTGGAAGATAGCTGTCATTTATAACTCTGCAGGTTTGTGAATTACAGTGCCCCTGAGCTCCTTTCTTCAACTCGCTTTCTTGTGAGCTGGCCGCAACACCGCAGGATTCCGTCTGGCCCTAGTGTGGTTCCGGCATGGCACGCTGAGCCTTTGGTTAATTCCTCTTCCTGTTGGGAAATGAGAGTTAAATTTGCCCGTCCGGACACCTCCAGCTAGTCTCTCATTGGTTCTCCCTCTTCCTGTTTATCTTACGCAGAAATTGCAAACTGGGCCAAACAAGAGGTTAAAGGCACTGACTCTCCAAGTGGGGAGAGTGTTAGTAAAGCGTCTGGAATGTTGCACCCGAGTACCAGGGGACGAAAACTGAGACACATTTGAACACGTCTCCCAATCACACGGTGGATCATACTCTGGGTTCCACATGCATGTTTTAGCTGAAGGAAGAATCCCTTAAACCTGGAGAGTTGAGACCCATGGAATGGGTACCATGCAATATGACTTCAAAGGGTCTGCATTTGCTCACCGAACCTCACCAATCCTATCACTGCTGCGTTTATGCCGCTGTATACACGCTTGATTCTCTTTCGGAGACATATAAATCCATAGGTTGTAAGATTCTTACTAGTCAGGTATATTCTTAGGCGTTTAATATGGGGTGTTGAGTCCACATTGTTGAGCAAGGAGTAGCTCTTGTCTATTACATATTTGGCTTATGGAACGGTATCTGTGCTAATTTCAATCTGTGGTTTTATGCCGCACCCCAACTCACCTTTCCCCTTAAGCAAGCATAAGTTGGTTTTCTACATTTGAGACGCTGTTCTGTTTTGTAATTCAGTTTCTGTGTAGCCAAGTTTACATTCCGTGTAGTAGTGATATCTTATGATGTTTCTTTTTCTGTGTGACTTATTTCTCTTAGAATCATCATACCTGAATCCACTCATTATGCTGTCACGGGCCTGATGACATAGATTTCATTGCTGAGTGATATTGCATTGTACGTAAGTACCACAATTTCTTTATCCATTTTTCACTTTCTGCGATATTGAACCTGTACCGTAAACGAGGTTCTTGTAAACAGAGCTGTCCCAAACTTTGGGGAGTCTGTGTCTTTTTGATTATTATTTCCCTAAGCTAAAGGACCATAAGTGGAAATGCCCTAGGCTCTGTTGCTTGGTTTTTTGGATGTTTCAGGAAACACCATACACTTCTCCAGAGTGGCTGCTGGCAATTTACATGCCGCCCATCAGCATAACAAGGCTCCCAGTTCTCCATGGCCTGTCCTGCCTTTCTGGATTTTACACTTTTTCAGATGACCCTTTTGACCAGGGGGCAGTGAGATTTCATTGTAGTGCAGATTTCCTTTGCAAGCTTGCTTGGTTGGCCAAAAAGGGCGTATGCGTTTTTTCCTGAATATATTCAGGAAAAAACGCATACGCCCTTTTTGGCCAAGTGCATCATTCTGGACGTTCTGCCTCTTTTCCTATGCTTTACATGCAATTCCAGTCTACCTCCTGAAATCGGTTTCCTGCAATTCTGCCCCGCTTTCAACTCCTCTTGGCAGCCTTACTTTAATATATTTTTGGAAGATGGCTGTCATTTATAACTCTGCAGGTTTGTGAATTACCGTGCCCCTGAGCTCCTTTCTTCAACTCGCTTTCTTGTGAGCTGGTCGCAACACCGCAGGATTGCTTCGGGCCCTAGTGTGGTTCCGGCATGGCACGCTGAGCCTTTGGTTAATTCCTCTTCCTGGTGGGAAATGAGAGTTAAATTTGCCCGTCCGGACACCTCCACCTAGTCTCTCATTGGTTCTCCCTATTCCTGTTCATTTTCCACAGAAATTGCAAACTGGGCCAAACAGGAGGTTAAAGGCACTGACTCTCCAAGTGGGGAGAGTGTTAGTAAAGCGTCTGGAATGTTGCACCTGAGTACCAGGGGACAAAAACTGAGACACATTTGAACACGTTTTCTGATCACACGGTGGATCATACTCTGGGTTCCACATGCATGTTTTAGCTGAAGGAAGAATCCCTTAAACATGGAGAGTTGAGACCCATGGAATGGGTCCCATGCAATATGACTTCAAAGAGTCTGCATTTGCTCACCGAACCTCACCAATCCTATCACTGTTGCGTTTATGCCGCTGTACACACGCTTGATTCTCTTTCAGAGACATATAAATCCATAGGTTTTACGATTCTTACTAGTCAGGTATATTCTTAGGCGTTTAATATGTGGTGTTGAGTCCACTTCGTTGAGCAAGGAGTAGCTCTTGTCTATTACATATTTGGCTTATGGAACGGTATCTGTGCTAATTTCAATCTCTGGTTTTATGCAGCACCCCAACTCACCTTTCCCCTTAAGCAAGCATGATTTGGTTTTCTACATTTGACACCCTGTTCTGTTTTGTAATTCTGTTTCTGTGTAGCCAAGTTTACATTCCGTGTAGTAGTGATATCTTATGATGTTTCTTTTTCTGTGTGACTTATTTCACTTAGAATCATCGTACCTGAATCCACTCATTATGCTACTACGGGCCTGATGACATAGATTTCATTGCTGAGTGATATTGCATAGTACGTAAGTACCACAACTTCTTTATCCATTCTTCGCTTTCTGTGATATTGAACTTATACCGTAAACGAGGTTCTTGTAAACAGAGCCGGCCCAAACTTTGGGGTGGCTGTGTCTTTTGGATTTTAATTTCCCTAAGCTATAGGACCATAAGTGGAAGTGCCCTAGGCTCTGTTGCTTTGTTTTTTGGATGTTTCAGGAAACACCATACACTTCTCCAGAGTGGCTGTTGGCAATTTACATCCCGCCCATCAGCATAACAAGGCTCCCAGTTCTCCATGGCCTGTCCTGCCTTTCTGGATTTTACACATTTTTCAGATAGCCCTTTTGACCGGGGGGCAGTGAGACTTCATTGTAGTGCAGATTTCCTTTGCAAGCTTGCTTGGTTGGCCAAAAAGGGCGTATGCGTTTTTTCATGAATATATTCAGGAAAAAACGCATACGCCCTTTTTGGCCAAGTGCATCATTGTGGACGTTCTGCCTCTTTTCCTATGCTTTACATGCAATTCCAGTCTACCTCCTGAAATCGGTTTCCTGCAATTCTGCCCCGCTTTCAACTCCTCTTGGCAGCCTTCCTTCAATATATTTTGGACGATAGCTGTCATTTATAACTGCAGGTTTGTGAATTACAGTGCCCCTGAGCTCCTTTCTTCAACTCGCTTTCTTGTGAGCTGGCCGCAACACCGCAGGATTGCTTCAGGCCCTAGTTTGGTTCCGGCATCGTATGCTGAGCCTTTGGTTAATTCCTCTTCCTGGTGGGAAATGAGAGTTAAATTTGCCCGTCCAGACACCTCCACCTAGTCTCCCATTGGTTCTCCCTCTTCCTGTTTATCTTACGCAGAAATTGCAAACTGGGCCAAACAAGAGGTTAAAGGCACTGACTCTCCAAGTGGGGAGAGTGTTAGTAAAGCGTCTGGAATGTTGCACCCGAGTACCAGGGGACGAAAACTGAGACACATTTGAACACGTTTCCCGATCACACGGTGGATCATACTCTGGGTTCCACATGCATGTTTTTGCTGAAGGAAGAATCCCTTAAACCTGGAGAGTTGAGACCCATGGAATGGTTACCATGCAATATGACTTGAAAGGGTCTGCATTTGCTCACCGAACCTCACCAATCCTATCACTGCTGCGTTTATGCCGCTGTATACACGCTTGATTCTCTTTCGGAGACATATAAATCCATAGGTTTTAAGATTCTTACTAGTCAGGTATATTCTTAGGCGTTTAATATGGGGTGTTGAGTCCACATCGTTGAGCAAGGAGTAGCTCTTGTCTATTACATATTTGGCTTATGGAACGGTATCTGTGCTAATTTCAATCTGTGGTTTTATGCCGCACCCCAACTCACCTTTCCCCTTAAGCAAGCATAAGTTGGTTTTCTACATTTGAGACGCTGTTCTGTTTTGTAATTCAGTTTCTGTGTAGCCAAGTTTACATTCCATGTAGTAGTGATATCTTATGATGTTTCTTTTTCTGTGTGACTTATTTCTCTTAGAATCATCATACCTGAATCCACTCATTATGCTGTCACGGGCCTGATGACATAGATTTCATTGCTGAGTGATATTGCATTGTACGTAAGTACCACAACTTCTTTATCCATTTTTCGCTTTCTGCGATATTGAACCTGTACCTTAAACGAGGTTCTTGTAAACAGAGCCGTCCCAAACTTTGGGGTAGCTGTGTCTTTTTGATTTTAATTTCCCTAAGCTATAGGACCATAAGTGGAAGTGCCCTCACCTCTGTTGCTTTATTTTTTGGATGTTTCAGGAAACACCATACACTTCTCCAGAGTGGCTGTTGGCAATTTACATGCCGCCCATCAGCATAACAAGGCTCCCAGTTCTCCATGGCCTGTCCTGCCTTTCTGGATTTTACACTTTTTTCAGATGGCCCTTTGACCGGGGTGAAGTGAGACTTCATTGTAGTGCAGATTTTGTTTGCGAGTTTGCTTGGTTGGCCAGAAAGGGCGTATGCGTTTCTTCCTGAATATATTCAGGAAAAAACGCATACGCCCTTTTTGGCCAAGTGCATCATTGTGGACGTTCTGCCTCTTTTCCTATGCTTTACATGCAATTCCAGTCTACCTCCTGCAATCGGTTTCCTGCAGTTCTGCCTTGCTCTCAGTGCCTCTTCATAGCCTTATCTCAATATACTTTTGGAAAATAGTTGGCCTTCATAACTCTGCAGGTTTTTGAATTGCAATGGCCCTTAGCTCCATTTTTCAGCTCTTATTTTTGTGATCTTGCCTCATATCCACAGGATTTCTTCAGGCCCTATTCTTCTTCTGGGGCGCCTTGCTCTGCCTTTGGTTAATTCTTCTTCCTGATGTGAAATTAGAGTGACATGTGCCCATTGAAACCGCTACAGCTATTTACTCACTTGTTCCCCCTATTCCCATTCATTTTCCGCACTAACTGCAGACTGTGCGATTCCGGAACTTAAAGGCATTGACTCTCCATGTGGAGATGTTGTTAGTAAAGTGGCTGGAATGTTGATCCGGAGCCCCAGGAGAGGAAAATGAGGTGCATTTTAGAAACCTTTCCCGATCATATGGTATACCATCCGCTGGATTTCCCATGCATGGTTTAACTCTAGGAAGATTCCCTTCAACTTGGAGTGTTGGGACCCTTGGAATAAGTAGCATGAAGTATTGCATTAAACTTTCGGCAGTTGCTCACCAAAGCTCACCAATCCTTTCAGCCCCAAGTGTCCAGCCTTATGTCTTATCCAGCTGTGGGTTTATATGTGGTCATTCCAGGTTGCATCACAGCCCCTGAGCGAATTTTGTAAGAATTTTTCTCTCTTTCATTGTTTCTGCGTTTTGGTTTTAAAATTTATTTCTATAATGGGGTTTAGCTCATTTTCACTACTGTGTTTGTGCCGCTCTGTGCACACTTGATTCCCTTATGGAGAGATATCAATACATGGGTTTTAAGATTCTTATTACTCAGATATATTTCTCTGCGGTGTATAGGGTGTGTTGAGGCCAGTTCATTGAGCAAGGTGTAGATCTTGTCTGATACCTATTTGGTTTATTGAACGGTATCTGTGCTAATTTCAAACTCTGGTTTTATGCATCACCCCACCTCTCCTTTCCCCTTAAGCTGACATAAGTGTGTTTTCTAAATGTGAGACACTGTTCTGTTTTGTAATTAATTTTTTGTGCAGCCATATTTATCCTCCCTCTATAAGTGATATCTTATGATATGTTTCTTTTTCTGTTTGACTTATTTCAAGTAGTATTATCGGACCTCAATCCACTCTTTATCCTTCTACTAGCCTTATTACATTGATTTCATGGTGAAGAGATATTCCATTGTACATAAGTACCACATTTTCTTTATCCATTGTTCTCTTTCCTGGGATATTTAAGGTGTACTGAAGTTGAGGTTCTTGTAAACAGAGTAGCCCTAAACTGTGGTGTGCTTGTGTCTTGTTGATTTTTAGACTTCCCTAGATATACTCCCGTGATTGGAAGTGCCCTATGCTCTGTCGCTCTGTTTTTTAGATGATTTAGGAACCACCATACACTTCTCCAGAGTGGCTCTCGGCAGTTCACACACTGTCCATCAGCGTATAAAGGCTCCCTGTTCTCCATGGCCTGTCCTGCATTTCTGGTGTTTACAATTTTTTCGGATGGCCCTTTTGACCGGTGGGAAATGAGACTTCTTTGTTGTGCACATTTGCATTGCTTGCTTGCTTGGTTGCCCATAAAGTGCGTATGCGTTTTTTCCTGGATATATTCAGGAAAAAACGCATACTCCCTTTTGGGCCAACTGCATCGTTGTCGAAATTCTGCCGCTTTTCATGTGCTTTAAAGGCGAGTCCAATCTATCTCTTGAAATCTGTTTCTTGCAATTCTGTCTTGCATTCAGATCCTCTTCTTTGCCTTACCTCAACATATTTTTGGACGTTAGTTTTCATTTATAACTCTGCAGGTTTGTGAATTGCAGTGACCCTGAGCTCCATTTTTTAAGTTGCTCTTTTGTGAGCTGGCCTCAAAACCGCAGGATTGCTTCAGGCCCTATTTTGGCTCCGGCGAGGCGGGCTGAGCCTTTTTTTAATTCTTATTCTTAATGGGAAATTAGAGTGACATGTGCCCGTCCAAACCCCTACAACTATTCTCTCATTGGTTCCCCCTGTTCCCGTTCATCCTCCTCACAATTTGCAAAATGTGTGAAACAGAAGTTTAAATGTGCTGATTCTCTAAGTGGGGAGATTCTAAGTAACGTGGCTGGAATGATGAACAGGAGCACCAGGAGAGGATAAATGAGGTGCATTTTAGACACATCTCCCGATCACATGGTGTACAGTCCTCTGGGTTTTCCATGCATGTTTTAGCTGTAGGAAGATTCCTTGAACCTGCAGATTTGGGACCCATTGAATGGGTACCAGGTAGTATTACTTTAAAGGGTGTGCATTTCCTCACCCAACCTCACATTTCTCTTAGCGCGAACAGTTTCCAGCCTTATGTCTCATCCTGCTGTGGGTCTAGATGTGTTCAATCCATGTTGCATCACCGTCCCTGAGGAAAAGTTGTAAGAGGTTTTCTCTGTCTCTCTGTCGTTTATTTTTTTCAATTTATTACTATATTGGTTACAGCTGATTTTCAAAGCTCTGTTTCTTGCTGCTGTACATCCACTTGATTCACGTACAGAGAGACATCAATAAATTCTTTTTCAGATTCTTACCAGTCATAGATATTCTTTTCCGGTGACTTGAGTGTGCTGAGTGCAGTTCTTTTAGCTACCGTGTAGGCCTTGTTGATTATCAGTTTGGTATTTGGAATGGTATCTTTGCTAATTTCAACCTCCTGGATGATGCCTCACCCCTCCCCACCTTTCCCGTTTAGCAGCCTCACGCGTATTTTCTACATATTTGACTATGTTTTTGTTTTGTAATTTATTTCATGTGTAGCCATTTTGGATTCCACCTTTAAGTGATATCTTATGATATGTGTCTTTTTCTTTTTGAATTATGTCACTTAGAATGATCATACGTAACTCCTCCGGAGTTGTTACAACTGGCCATATTTCATTGATTTCCAGGCTGAGTAATATTCCACTCTACATAAGTACCACATCTCTATCCATTTTTTCCCTCCAGAGACATTTAAGTTATATCCTAGTCGAGGATCTTTTAAACAGAGGGTCAGTAAACATTGGGGTGCCTGTGTCCTCTCGATTTTTGTTTTTCCCAAGATATATGCCCATGAGTGCAAGTGCCCTATGCTCTGTAGCTCATTTTTTAGATGCTTTAGTAAACACAATACACTTCTCCAGAATGGCCGTTGGCAATATACATTTCCACTATAAGCCTCACAGGGCTCCCTCTTCTCCTTGCCCTGTCCTGCATTTCTGGCGTTTACACTTTATGAGGATGGCTCTTCTGACTGATGCGAAGTGATATCTTTTGTAGTATTGATTTCCAGTGCCCACCTGTTTGGTTGGCTAAAAAAGTGTATGCCCTTTTCTTGAATATATACAGAAAAAAACACATACAGCCTTTTTGGCCAACTGCAATGTCGGCAATGTTCAGCCCCTTTTCTTGTGCTTAATGGCGAGTCCTTTCTACCTCCTCAAATCCCTTTCCTGCCATTCTCCCTTGCTTGCCAATCCTTTTCTCTGACTTTCCTCAAGACATTTTTCAGTGATAGATATTTTCAACTCTGCAGTTTCGTGAATTTTACTGCCCCTGAGTTCCATTGTTCAACTTGTGTTTATGGGAACTGGCCACAAAGCAGTGGGATTTCCTCAAGCCCTATACTGTTTCCATGGGCAACCCTAGCCTTTGGTCAATTCATCTTCCTGATGGGAAATTAGAGTGACATGTGCCTGTCTGAACACCTAGGACTTGTCTCTCATTGTTCCTCATCCTTCCGCTTCATCCTCTGGACAAATTCCAAACTGTACGCAACAGGATGTTGACAGTGTTGACATCTCCAAGTGGGGAGACTGTTAGTAAAGACGCTGGAGGGGTGAACCCGAGCACCAGGAGATGAGGAGATGAGATGCCTTTTCCAAACTCTTCCCGATCAGACGGTATACCATCCTCTGGATGTGACAGACATGTTTTAGCAGTAGGAAGAGTCCCATTCATGTAAGGAGAACACCAGGGCTTTTTCAAAATCAGTGTCTCCCCAAAACCCAAACTGGGGAGTTTTTTAAGCTACGGCTACACATATGTTCATTAAGGGCCTTGGGAAGTAGGCAGAGTGCAAACTTTAGATGACTGAAGTCTTCAGGGTCAGAAGCACTCACCACTGGCTTCCCTTAGGTTACACTTTAACTGTCATTGATAGATGATGTCAATAAAAATATCTGTTCTTTTTCCGATTATTTCCCCTTATAGGTTATTGCACAATATTGAGTGTAGTTCCCTGTGCTATACAGTAGTTCCTTGTTGATGATCTATTTTATACATAGCAGTGTGTATGTGTTAATTCCAAACTGTTAATTTATCCCTCCTCCCACCTTTCCCCTTTGGTAATAATAAATTATAAGATTTTATACTTCTCAGAAATGGGGGAGCTGAAAGAGAGGTATCATTTTCAATGGAAAAGCATTTAAAACAAGATTGAAGCTTTAACCAAGATTATTAGATGTACATCCTTGGAAAGAAATCACTTCATTTCTCTAATATTGACCTGACAAATAAGACAAACCTTTTCACTGAACTTGCTTATAATAAAGTGATGGAAATATCAAATGGAAGTGTTAGAAACATCTTATTTTACCCGAGCCTTATAAACTGTTCTATGTTAACTACATTTTGGCTCACACATCTGTTCATTGAAGTTACAATAGTCTCAATTTCTGTTACTGATCCTCCAGAGTGGACCCCAACAAGGGTCCCCCTGCCCAGTGTCATTGGGGCCAACAGATCGAGACTGAGTTTGGTTCCCAAGCAAAGGAAACTTTATATTTTCATCAGAGAATGGAGAGGTGAGAGCATGCACTACCCCGTGGGCTGTGGGCTGGGCTGCTGTGTAGAGATCCTGTCAGAGTCAGTGGGAGGGAGGGGGCGGAGCTCTCAAGGGCCGGGTTGGCTGCAGCTCAGGCTCTATATCTCGGAGTCTGCACTGGGCCCCAGGAGCTGAGGTGTCGACCCAGCCATTCTGCACCAGGAAATCTGGTCTGAAGTGCCGGGTGTGGAACCTCTGCATGCGGGACCCTAGGAGCACGTGAAATTAGACAAAGCACAAAGGATAAAAAAGGTCAGACTTGACTTTATTGCCCACATTCTATTTTTATCTCCCAGGGATTTTTAATGGGCTTTGCTGGGGACAAACCCCTCCTCTGCCTTTTGTCCCGTTCCTCATTCTTGGAGTGCTGAGGGTGCAGACCCTTCTTCTGTAACTGCTGAGTGCTGAGTTGGGAGCCCTCATACCAGGGGACGAGGGTCAGAACTTCTCCCCAGCAGCCTCCAGGTGACGTTGATTGGCCCCAGGACCCCTGCCTCCCTGCTCGTCCGCCTGAGCACCAGCATTGGAAGTGTTATAGATTCTAATGACCTTTAAGGGTCCAGGAAAGAGATGTGCAGAGACGCTGTGGGGGCCGGTTTCACCCCGCCCCACATTTGTTCGGCCACCTTAGGCTGACCGTTTCTGCCAGCCTAGATGCTCTGACCAGTAGTCTGCTCTTTCTTCAATTAGGCCCCTGAATTAACGTAAAAACAGCACCAGGTGTCAGAGCCCTGCCCGCTCAACTCCCAGACAGTCCAGGGTCAGTGGTGATCAAGGACCATGATGGCCACTGAGTTAACAGCCTTTTGAAGTAAACAGGAGTCCAGCCGGTCTTATTGGCCACCATCATCACGGTGTCTGTAGGCTTTTCTATGGTGACAGTGTGATATACGGTTCCCCCGCCAAGATTATTAGCTCCCCTCTGGGTGCAGGAAGTCCTGCAAGCAGTAGTCTACTCCTTCGGGACACACTATTGTTGTTTTATGAGAGAAACTCCAGGTCAAGTGATGTTCACACGAGTCGTCATGGTGCCCTGTTGCCCCCGGTTATCTCTCTGGATGTTGGAGTTGGAGGGCCTCCTCACTCGAGGTCGGTGTGCCCACGGAGCGAACCCTGCAACTTCAGGGCATGGTTGGTGATTAGGATCACCACGTGGGGTCCTTTTCCCTTAGGAGGGAGGTGGCCTTTTGGGCTGCTGATTTCCAGGTTTTTAGATACTGCCAGTATCTTGGCCAGATGTGGCAGTGGGCCAAGCCCCTTGGTGACTGTAGTTTATCCTACCTGGATGGCATTCTTGCGTTGTTCCATTTCAAGTGGTCCCAGTTTTTGCACTAATTCTCCAATGGCGATTCACCTTTCACCGGGAATGGAAAGGTCAAAGGGTTTAGCTCAATTAGGGAGTTCCAGGGCAAGGGTCTGAATTGACTGCTCTTTCCATTCTTGAAAGGCCACTTCTGGATTCTGTTCAAAAGGATCATCATCTTTTCCTTTCAGTGTTTCATATAGAGGCCCAGCTAGTAGACTGTAGTTAGGGATCCAGAAGCAGCAAACCCTGGCCTCCCCAGGAACCCCTAAGCTGTCTTCTAGTTTTAGAAAGGGGTAAGGCTGCAAATGGTTTCTTCCCTTTCCTGGGATGGGCTTCTCTGACCTTGTGTGAGAATGAAGCCCAGGCAGGTCACTGCAGTCTGTGATATTTGAGCTTTTTCTTGGACAACTTCTATCCTTTATTGGCTTGGTAGTTCAGAGGCCTCCTTAGTAGGGCTGGCGATCAGAATGTCGTCTGCATATTGAAGGAGGGTTTCCTTTTCCAGAGGTAGAACTTTTCGGTCGTTAGCTAAGCTTTCCCCAAAGATGGTGTGGGAATTTTTGAACCCTTGGGGCAAGACGGCCCGGAAGTATTGTTTTAGTTGTATGTTGAGTCCTGCCACTCACAAGCCAAAATTTCTTGTGACTCTGGGACTAATGGAATACAAAAGAAGGCATCATTGAAGACTAATACAGAATACCATGTCCTGGTGGTTGGTAGAATGACCAGCAGGGTGTAGGAATCAGGAGTAACTGGAGGTATATCCTCGGTGGCTTCACTGACTGTCCTGACATCCTTTACCAGGTCCCCAGCAGCCCATGGGGCTCTCGTGGTCAGGCCAATCCCAGGATATGGAGCTCTCCTGGGCAGGTACCCCACCCCCAACCCAGCCCACGGGGCTCTCATGGTCAGGCCCCTCCCAGGATACAGAGCTACCCTTGCAGGTACCGTGGCAGGGCTGGGCACACAGGAACCGTGCACATAGCCCTCATTGAAGAGCACCCCCAGCTCACCTGTCGCTCAGAGCTGACACAGAGCACCTCAGAGCAGGACTTGAACTAACAAACAGCAGCTCCGACAGGTCTGTGACCCTGGGCATCACTCTGTGTGGCCTCCCTCCACCTGGTCTTCCAGAGACTTCCACTGCACCCAGGGCACCAGGCCTCTGTCTCCAACCACCACCCACCCCTCCTCTCCCTGACTCCTGGGTTCCTCTCATTAGGAGAGGGTTTTCTTGAAGTTGTCTCCCACTCATGGGCCAGATAAAATGATTAGAAAACAAGCCAAAGCTGCAGCCCCTTGTCTATCCTGACTCTCAGGAGCCCACACCTGTTCCTTGGACCTGGCCGGTTCAGCAAGTTCCATTTTCTGCAACTGTGAGCCCCTGAGGGGTGATGATTGGCTACCTGGGCAGCCTTACCATGCCGGCCAGCCCTCCCCAGGTGTGCCTGGGTTGAGATCAATATAAATACCACTCCAGGCAGCAAAAGCCCCTGCAGCTGTGCCTGACGCCATTTTCTCTGCCCTGTCAGCAGTCTCGGGGCTGGGCTGGTGGGAGGGAGTGAGAGGCCACGGCTTTGTGGGTGGCCCAGTGTGAGTGGGGCTCTGCTGGACTTTCTGCAGCAGTTGCCAGGCTGCCACCTGCTAAAGAAGAGGATGTGTCACCCATACCTGCTGCTGGAATTTCTCCCTGGGCAGAGGTGAGGAAGGAAAAAAGCAGTGGGGGCAGGGACAGGACGGGTATCTCAGGCAGGGAAATGGAAATCTTCCAGAAGAGCACCCAGGGCCAGGACCATCCTGGCTGGCCTGCAGGCACCAAGTCAGCTGGCATGCTGTCACTCGTGTGGCTCCATGGCCCTTCCTCTAGGCTTTCAAGTCCTTGTATATATTCAGGTGTTTTACCTGGGAAGGGCGGGAACAGTTCAGCAGCAACTGGCCTGGGGCTCAGCTCACGTTTACTCACAGATGCCTCGGCACAGTGCCCCAGCTTTGCAATGAGGACGCTTGTTGTGTGGGGGCTGCTGGCTGAATGGGAGACGATTCCCCACCACTGACCAACTTCAGAATTGTTTACAACTGGAGCAAGTGCCCTGATACGGTTTTCCTCTGAGTAACTGGTGGGTTCTGTTTTTTTTTTTCTCTTTTTCGTTTTTGGTTCAAGGTAGATTTTATTCCTCTTTTTTGTATTTACAGATATAAGCATGGAAATAATTTATTCATATAAATACATGTATGTGAAGGGAATAATTGTTTTTTCTGTTTTATTTTTTAAATTTTATTTCTTTTTAATTTTGAATTTTATTTTATATTTTTATACAGCAGGTTCTCATTGGTTATCTATTTTATACATATAAATGTTTACATGCCAATCCCAATCTCTCAACTCCTCCCACCACCACCCCTCCAAGAGCTTTCCCCCCTTGTTGTCCATACGATTGTTGTCTATATCTGTTGCTCTATTTATGCCTTGCAAAACGGTTAATCTGTACAGTTTTTCTAGGTTCCACATATATGCATGAATATACAAGATTTGTTTTTCTCTTTCTGACTTACTTCACTCTGTATGACAGTCTCTAGATCCATCGACGTCTCTACAAATGACCCAATTTCATTCCTTTCATGGCTTAGTAATATTCCATTTTATATATGTACCACAGCTTTATGCATTCGTCTGTCTGTGGGCATTTAGGTTGCTTCCATTACCTCGATATTGTAAATAGTGATGCAATGAACATTGCGGTGAATGTCTCTTTTTGATTTATGGTTTTGTCTGGGTATATGTCCAGTCCTGGGATTGCTGTATCATATGGTAATTCTATTATTAGTTTCTTAAGAAACTCCATATTGTTCTCCATAGTGAATGTATCAATTTATATTCCCAACAATAGTGGAAGAGGGTTCCTTTTCTCCACACCCTTTCCAGCATTTGTTGTTTGTAGATTTTCAGATGATGCCCATTCTAACAGGTGTGAGGTGATACCTCATTGTTGAGTCCATTTCGTTGAGCAGGGGGTAGGTCTTGTCTATTACATATTTGGCTTATGGAACGGTATCTGTGCTAATTTCAAACTCTGGTTTTATGCAGCACCCCCTTAACTCACCTTTCCCCTTAAGCAAGCATAAGTTGGTTTTCTAATCTTGAGACCCTGTTCTGTTTTGTAATTCAGTTCATGTGTAGCCAAGTTTACATTCCGTGCATTAGTGATACCTTATGATGTTTCTTTTTCTGTGTGACTTATTTCACTTAGAATCATCATGCCTCAATCCACTCATTATGCTGGTACAGGCCTGGTGACACAGATTTCATTGCTGAGTGGTATTCTGTTGTACGTAAGTACCGCAACTTCTTTATCAATTATTTGTTCTCTGGGATATTTAACTCGTACTGTAGAAGAGGTTCCTGTAAACAGAGCCGTCCCAAATTTTGGGGTGGCTGTGTCTTTTTGATTTTAATTTCCCTAAGCTATAGGACCATAAGTGGAAATGCCCTAGACTCTGTTGCTTGGTTTTTCAGATGTATCAGGAAACACCATACACTTCTCCAGAGTGGCTGTTGGCAATTTACATCCCGCCCATCAGCATAACAAGGCTCCTTTTTCCCCATGGCCTGTCTTGCCTTTCTGGATTTTACACTTTTCTCAGATGGCCCTTTAGACCGGGGGGAAGTGACACTCATAGTTCGGATTTCCATTGCAAGCTTGCTTGGTTTGCCAAAAAGGGCGTATGTGTTTTTTCCTGAATATATTCAGGAACAAACTCATATGCCCTTTGTTGCCAAGTGCATCATTGTCGATGTTCTGCCTCTTTTCCTATGCTTTAAATGCAAATCCAGTCTACCTCCTGAAATCGGTTTCCTGAAATTCTGCCCCGCTTTCAAGTCCTCTTCGCAGCCTTACTTCAATATATTTTTGGACGTTATCTGTCATTTATAACTCTCCAGGTTTGTGAATTACAGGGCCCCTGAGCTCCTTTCTTCAACTCGCTTTCTTGTGAGCTGGCCGCAAACCCGCAAGACTGCTTCAGGCCCTAATCTGCTTCTGGCAGGGCACGCTGAGCCTTTGGTTAATTTCTCTTCCTGGTGGGAAATGAGTGTTAAATATGCCCGTCCAGACACCTACCTCACTCTCAACCCCTTGGTGATGTGGGTCCTCTGGTTTGTGGCCACCTTTTCTGGGTTCCTCACCTTTCGATGATGTGGCCCCACTAGTGTGAGGACACTCCTGCCTGGTTCTCATCCACGTGGTTATGTGGACCCCCTGGTGAGAGTCTGTTCCTGGCTTTGTTCCTCACCCACCTGTGAGGGAGACCCTCTGCTGATAGGTCACTCCTGCATGGCTGGCACACATTGCCTTGGTGAAGTCAGCCGTGTGGTGGCAGTTGGAGCGTGCTGGGAATCTCCTCCCCCCGGTGATGAGGGCCCTCTTGCGTCAGGCCCTAACTGCTGGGCTCACCAACTTTTCTTAGGGAGCCCAGTGATGCTTTGGCACTCCTCTTAGGATCCCATCTCCATGGAGATGTGGGCCTTCTGCTCTGAGGTCCCAACGGCTGGGTTGTTCACATTTTCATGATGTGGGCTCTCTGGTGTTCACAGAGGCCTGGATCCCATAGCCTCTGTGCTCTTGGCCGCCTGCTGGGAGGTTCCAACTGCTGGATTCCTCACTTTTTTAATTTTTTGGGCCCTCTGTTGTGAGGATCCTCCTGCCTGCCTCACTCCCAGCCCCTTCGTGATGTGTGTCGTCTGGTTTGAGGCCACATGTGCTGGGTTCCTCACCTTTCGATGATGTGGGACCAATGGTCTTAGGAGACTCCTGCCTGGTTCACATCCCCTTGGTGATGTGGGCCCTCTGTTGAGAGTCTGATCCTGGCTGGGTTCCTCACCCATCTGTGAGGTGGGCCGTCTGCTGTGAGGTCACTCCTGCCTGGCTTGCTCACCTCGCCTTGTGGACATGAGCCCTCTGGTGGCACTTGGAGCCTGCTGGGAGCCTCCTCTCCTGGGTGATGAGGGCCCTCTGGCGTCAGGCCCTAACTGCTGGGCTCCCCACATTTTGTGATGTGCGCCCAGTGGTGCGAGGACACTCCAGCCAGGTTCACATCCCCATTGGGATGTGGGCCTTCTGCTCTGAGGTCCCAAAGCCTGGATTGCTCACAGTTTCATGATGTGGGCTCTCTGGTATTAGTTCACTCCTGCCTGCATCCCATAGCTTCTGTGCTCTGGGCCGCCTGCTGGGAGGTTCCAACTGCTGGATTCCTCACCTTTCTTATTCTTTGGGCCCTCTGTTTTTAGGCTACTCCTGCCTGCCTCACTCCCATTCCGTTTGTGATATGTGTCCTCTGATTTGAGGCCACATGTGCTGGGTTCCGCACCTTTCGATGATGTGACCCCACTGGAGGGAAGACAGTCCTGACTGGTTCCCATCCCCTTGCTGATGTGGGCCCTCAGGTGAGAGTCTGATCCTGGCTGGGTTCCTCACCCTTCTGTGAGGTGGGCCCTCTGCTGTGAGGTCAGTCATGCCTGTCTGGCACACGTCACCTTGGCGACGTGGGCCCTCTGGTGGCAGTTGGAGTGTGCTGGGATCCTCCTCCCCTCGGTGATGAGGGCCCTCTTGCCTTAGGCCATAACTGCTGGGCTCCCCACATTTTCTGATGTGCGCCAAGTGAGTGAGGACACTCTTGCCAGGTTCCCATCCCCATGGCGATATGGGCCTTCTGCTCTGAGGTCAAAACGGCTGGCTTGCTCACAGTACCAAGATGTGGGCCCTCTGCTGTGAGTTCACTCCGGCAAGGATCCCTTATCATCGGTGCTCTGAGCCGCCTGCTGGGAGGTTCCAACTGCTGGATTCCTCAACTTTTTTATTCTATGTGCCCTCTGTTGTGAGGCTCCTCCTGCCTGCCTCACTGCCAGCCCCTTGGTGATGACTGTCCTATGGCTTGAGGCCACATGTGCTGCGTTCCTCACCTTTCGATGATGTGACCCCACTCGTGTGAGGACACTCCTGCCTGGTTCCCATCCCCTTGGTGAGGTGGGCCCTCTGGCGAGAGTCTAATCCTGGCTGGGTTCCTCAACGTTCTGTGAGGTAGGCCCTCTGCTGTGAGGTCACTCCTGCCTGGCTGGCACACGTCACCTTGGAGACGTGAGCCCTCTGGTGGCAGTTGGAGCGTGCAGGGCGCCTCCTCCTCTCGGTGATGACGGCCCTCTGGCGTCAGGCCCTAAATGGTGGGCTCCCCACATTTTCTGATGTGCGCCCAGTGGTGCGAGGACACTCCAGCCAGGTTCCCATTCCCATGGGGATGTGGTCCTTCTGCGCTGAGGTCTCAACTCCTGGGTTGCTCACAGTTTTGTGATGTGGGCCCTCTGCTGTGAGTTCACTGTGGCCTGGATCCCATAGCCTCGGTGTTCTGGGCCGCCTGCTGGAAGGTCTAAATGCTGGAATCCTCACGTTTTTTATATTATGTGCCCTGTGTTGTGAGGTTACTCCTGCCTGCCTCACTCCAAGGCCCTTGGTGATGTGGGTCCTCTGGTTTGAGGACACATGTGCTGGGTTCCTCACCTTAAGATGATGAGGCCCCACTGGTGTGAGGATAATCCTGACTGGGTCCCATCCCCTTTGTGATGTGGGCCCTCTGGTGAGAGTCTGATCCTGGCTGGGTTCCTCACCCATCTGTGAGGTGGGCCCTCTACTATCAGGTAACTCTTGCCTGGGTTGCTCACCTCGCCTTGTTGACATGAGCCCTCTGGTGGCAATTGGACCCTGCTGGGAGCCTCCTCAGCTCTGTGATGAGGGCCCTCTGACGTCAGGCCCTAACTGCTGGGCTCCCCAACTTTTCTTAGTGAGCCCAGTGTTGCTCAAGCACTCCTCTTAGGTTCCCATCCCCATGGGGATGTGGGCCTTCTGCTCTGAGGTTCCAACGGCTGGGTTGATCACAATTTCATGATGTGGGCTCTCTGGTGTTAGTTCACTGTGGCCTGGATCCCATAGCCTCTGTGGTCTTGGCTGCCTGCTGGGAGGTTCCAACTGCTCGATTCCTCAACTTTTGTATTCTATGGGTCCTGTGTTGTGATGCTCCTCCTGCCTGCCTCACTCGCAACCCCTTCGTGATGTGGGTCTTCTGGTTTGAGGCCACATGTGCTGGGTTAGGCAACTTTCAATGATGTGGCCCCACTGGTGTGAGGACACTCCTGTCTGGTTCCCATCCCCTTGGTGGTGTGGGCCTTCTGGTGACAGTCTTATCCTGGCTGGGTTCCTCACTCTTCTGTGAGGTAGGCCCTCTGCTGTGAGGTCAATCCTGCCTGACTTGCACACATCACCTTGGCGACGTGGGCCCTCTGTTGGCACATGGAACCTGCTGGGAGCCTCCTGCCCTCGGTGATGACGGCCCTCTAGCATCAGGCTCTAACTGCTGGGCTCCCCACGTTTTCTGATGTGAGCCCAGTGATGCCAGGACACTCCTGTCAGGTTCCCATCCCCATGGGGATGTGGGCTTTCTGCTCTGAGGTCCCAATGCCTGGGTTGCTCACAGTTTCATGATGTGGGCTCTCTGGTGTTAGTTAACTCCTGCCTGCATCCCATAGCTTCTGTGCTCTTGGCCGCCTGCTGGGAGGTTCCAAATGCTGGATTCCTCACTTTTTTTATTCTTTGGGCCCTCTGTTTTTAGGCTACTCCTACCTGCCTCACTCCCATCCCCTTTGTGATGTATGTCCTCTGATATGAGGCCACATGTGCTGGGTTCCTCACCTTTCGATGATGTGGCCCCACTGGTGGGAGGACAGTCCTGACTGGTTCCCATCCCCTTGGTGTTGTGGGCCCTCTGGTGAGAGTCTCATCCTGCCTCGGTTCCTCACCCTTCTGTGAGATAGGCCCTCTGCTGTGAGGTCACTACTGCCTGGCTGGCGCATGCCACCTTGTAGACGTGGTCCCTCTGTTGGCAGTTGGAACCTGCTGGGAGTCTCCTCCCCTCAGTTATGAGGGCCCCCTGGCATCAGGCCCTAACTGCTGGGCTCCTAACATTTTCTGATATGTGCTAAGTGGTGCAAAGCCACTCCTGCCAGGTTCCCATCCCAATGGGGATGTGGGCCTTCTGTTCTGAGGTCCCAACAGCTGGGCTGCTCACAGGTTCATGATGTGGGCCCTCTGCTGTGAGTTCACTGCGGCCTGGATCCCATAGCCTCGGTGCTCTGGGCCACTTGCTGGGAGGTTCCAACTGCTGGATTCCTCAACTTTTATATTCTATGGACCCTGTGTTGTGAGGCCAGTCCTGCCAGCCTCATTCCGAACCCCTTGGTGATGTGGTTCCTCTGGTTTGAGGACACATGTGCTGGGATCCTCACCTTTCGATGATGTTGTCCCACTGGTGTGGGGACACTCCTGCCTGGTTCCCATCCCCTTGGTGATGTGGGCCCTCTGGTGAGAGTCTGATCCTGGCTGTGTTCCTCACCCTTCTGTGAGGTGGGCCCTCTGCTGTGAGGTCATTCGTGCCTGGTTGGCACACATCGCCTTGGCGACGTCAGCCCTCTGGTGGCAGTTGGAGCCTGCTGGGAGCCTCCTCTTCTCGGTGATGAGTGCCCTCTGGCGTCAGGCCCTAACTGCTGGTCGCCCAAAATTTTCTGATACGTTCTCAGTGGTGCGAGGACACTCCTACCAGAATTCCATCCCCATGGGGATGTGGGCCTCCTGCTCTGAGGTCCCAATGGCTGGGTTGCTCAGTTTCATGACATGGGCCCTGTTCTGTGAGTTCACTGTGGCCTGGATCCCATAGCCTCGGTGCTCTGGGCCGCCTGCTGGGAGGTTCCAACTGCTGGATTCCTCACTTTTTTATTCTATGTGCCCAGTGTTGTGAGGCTACTCCTGCCTGCCTCACTCCGAGGTCCTTGGTGATGTGGGTCCTCTGGTTTGAGGACACATGTGCTGAGTACCTCAGCTTTCGATGATGTGGCCCCACTGATGTGAAGACACTCCTGCCTGGTTCCCATCCCCTTGGTGATGTGGGCCCTCTGGTGAGAGTCTGATGTTGGCTGGGTTTCTCACCCTTCTGTGAGGTGGGACCTCTGCTGTGAGGTAACTCCTGCCTGGCATGCTCACGTTGCCTTGGCAATGTGAGCCCTCAGGTGGCACTTGGAGCCTGCTGGGAATCTCCTCCCCTCAGTTATGAGAGCTCTGGATAAAACACATATGCCCTTTTTTGCCAAGTGCATTATTTTCCAAGTTCTGTCTCTTTTCCTATGCTTTAAGAGCTACTCCCGTGTACGTTCTGAAATCAGTTTCCAGCAATTCTGCCCCGCATTCAAGTCCTCTTCGCAGCCTTACTTCAGTATAATTTTGGATGATAGCTGTCATTTATAACTCCGCAGGTTTCTGAATTACAGTGTCCCTGAGCTCCTTTCTTCAACTCGCTTTCTTGTGAGCTGGCCGCAACACCGCAGGATCTCCTCAGGCCCTAATCTAGTTCCAGCATGGCACAGGGAGCCTTTGGTTCATTTATCTTCCTGGTGGGAAATGAGAGTTAAATTTGCCCGTCCAGACACCTACAGATAGTCTCCCATTGCTTCTCCTTATTCCTGTTCATCTTCCGAAGAAATTGAAAACTGGGCCAAACAGGAGGTTAAAGGCACTCACTCTCCAAGTGGGGAGAGTGTTAGTAAAGCGTCTGGAATGTTGCACCCGAGTACCAGGGGACGAAAACTGAGACACATTTGAACACGTTTCCCGATCACACGGTGGATCATACTCTGGGTTCCACATGCATGTTTTAGCTGAAGGAAGAATCCCTTAAACCTGGAGAGTTGAGACCCATGGAATGGGTACCATGCAATATGACTTCAAAGGGTCTGCATTTGCTCACCGAACCTCACCAATCCTATCACTGCTGCGCTTATGCCGCTGTACACACGCTTGATTCTCTTTTGGAGACATATAAATCCTTAGGTTTTAAGATTCTTACTAGTCAGGTATATTCTTAGGCGTTTAATATTGGGTGTTGAGTCCACATCGTTGAGAAAGGAGTAGCTCTTGTCTATTACATATTTGGTTTATGGAACGGTATCTGTGCTAATTTCAATCTGTGGTTTTATGCCGCACCCCAACTCACCTTTCCCCTTAAGCAAGCATAAGTTGGTTTTCTACATTTGAGACGCTGTTCTGTTTTGTAATTCAGTTTCTGTGTAGCCAAGTTTACATTCCGTGTAGTAGTGATATCTTATGATGTTTCTTTTTCTGTGTGACTTATTTCTCTTAGAATCATCATACCTAAATCCACTCATTATGCTGTCATGGGCCTGATGACATAGATTTCATTGCTGAGTGATATTGCATTGTACGTAAGTACCACAATTTCTTTATCCATTTTTCGCTTTCTGCGATATTGAACCTGTACCGTAAACGAAGTTCTTGTAAACAGAGCCGTCCCAAACTTTGGGGAGGCTGTGTCTTTTTGATTATTATTTCCCTAAGCTAAAGGACCATAAGTGGAAATGCCCTAGGCTCTGTTGCTTGGTTTTTTGGATGTTTCAGGAAACACCATACACTTCTCCAGAGTGGCTGTTGGCAATTTACATCCCGCCCATCAGCACAACAAGGCTCCCTGTTCTGCATGGCCTGTCCTGCCTTTCTGGATTTTACACTTTTTTCAGATGGCCCTTTTGACCGGGGGGCAGTGAGACTTCATTGTAGTGCAGATTTCCTTTGCAAGCTTGCTTGGTTGGCCAAAAAGGGCGTATGCGTTTTTTCCTGAATATATTCAGGAAAAAACGCATACGCCCTTTTTGGCCAAGTGCATCATTGTGGACGTTCTGCCTCTTTTCCTATGCTTTACATGCAATTCCAGTCTACCTCCTGAAATCAGTTTCCTGCAATTCTGCCTCGCTTTCAAGTCCTCTTGGCAGCCTTCCTTCAATATATTTTTGGACGATAGCTGTCATTTTTAACTCTGCAAGTTTGTGTATTACAGTGCCTCTGAGCTCCTTTCTTCAACTCGCTTTCTTGTGAGCTGGCCGCAACACCACAGGATTGCTTCAGGCCCTAGTGTGGTTCCGGCATGCCACGCTGAGCCTTTGGTTAATTCCTCTTCATGGTGGGAAATGAGAGTTAAATTTGCCCGTCCAGACACCTCCACCTAGTCTCTCATTGGTTCTCCCTATTCCTGTTCATTTTCCGCAGAAATTGCAAACTGGGCCTAACAGGAGGTTAAAGGCACTGACTCTCCAACTGGGGAGAGTGTTAGTAAAGCGTATGGAATGTTGCACCCGAGTACCAGGGGACAAAAAGTGAGACACATTTGAACACGTTTCCCGATCACACGGTGGATCATACTCTGGGTTCCACATGCATGTTTTAGCTGAAGGAAGAATCCCTTAAACCTGGAGAGTTGAGACCCATGGAATGGGTACCATGCAATATGACTTCAAAGGGTCTGCATTTGCTCACCCAACCTCACCAATCCTATCACTGCTGCGCTTATGCCGCTGTACACACGCTTGATTCTCTTTCGGAGACATATAAATCCATAGGTTTTAAGATTCTTACTAGTCAGGTATATTCTTAGGCGTTTAATATGGGGTGTTGTGTCCTCTTCGTTGAACAAGGAGTAGCTCTTGTCTATTACATATTTGGCTTATGGAACGGTATCTGTGCTAATTTCAATCTCTGGTTTTATGCAGCACCCCAACTCACCTTTCCCCTTAAGCAAGCATAAGTTGGTTTTCTACATTAGAGACCCTGTTCTGTTTTGTAATTCAGTTCCTGTGTAGCTAAGTTTACATTCCGTGTAGTAGTGATATCTTATGATGTTTCTTTTTCTGTGTGACTTATTTCACTTAGAATCATCGTACCTGAATCCACTCATTATGCTGCTACGGGCCTGATGACATAGATTTCATTGCTGAGTGATATTGCATTGTACGTAAGTACCACAACTTCTTTATCCATTTTTCACTTTCTGTGATATTGAACTTGTACGGTAAACGAGGTTCTTGTAAACAGATCCGTCCCAAACTTTGGGGTGGCTGTGTCTTTTTGATTTTAATTTCCCTAAGCTATAGGACCATAAGTGGAAGTGCCCTAGGCTCTGTTGCTTTGTTTTTGGATGTTTCAGGAAACACCATACACTTCTCCAGAGTGGCTGCTGGCAATTTACATCCCGCCCATCAGCATAACAAGGCTCCCAGTTCTCCATGGCCTGTCCTGCCTTTCTGGATTTTACACTTTTTTCAGATGGCCCTTTAGACCGGAGGGCAGTGAGACATTATTGTAGTGCAGATTTCCTTTGCAAGCTTGCTTGGTTGGCCAAAAAGGGCGTATGCGTTTTTTCCTGAATATATTCAGGAAAGAACGCATACGCCCTTTTTGGCCAAGTGCATCATTGTCAACGTTCTGCCTCTTTTCCTATGCTTTACATGCAATTCCAGTGTACCGCCTGAAATCAGTTTCCTGCAATTCTGCCCCGCTTTCAACTCCTCTTGGCGGCCTTACTTCAATATATTTTTGGAAGATAGCTGTCATTTATAACTCTGCATGTTTCTGAATTACAGTGCCCCTGAGCTCCTTTCTTCAACTCGCTTTCTTGTGAGCTGGCCGCAACACTGCAGTATTGCTTCAGGCCCTAGTTTGGTTCTGGCACGGCATGCTGAGCCTTTGGTTAATTCCTCTTCCTGGTGGGAAATGAGAGTTAAATTTGCCCGTCCAGACACGTCCACCTAGTCTCTCATTGGTTCTCCCTATTCCTGTTCATCTTCCACAGAAATTGCAAACTGGGCCAAACAGGAGGTTAAAGGCACTGACTCTCCAAGTGGGGAGAGTGTTAGTAAAGCGTCTGGAATGTTGCACCCGAGTACTAGGGGACGAAAACTGAGACACATTTGAACACGTTTCCCGATCACACCGTGAATCATACTCTGGGTTCCACATGCATGTTTTAGCTGAAGGAAGAATCCCTTAAACATGGAGAGTTGAGACCCATGGAATGGGTACCATGCAATATGAATTCAAAGGGTCTGCGTTTGCTCATCGAACCTCACCAGTCGTATCACTGCTGCGCTTATGCCGCTGTACACACGCTTGATTCTCTTTCGGAGACATATAAATCCATAGGTTTTAAGATTCTTACTAGTCAGGTATATTCTTAGGCGTTTAATATGGGGTGTTGAGTCCACTTCGTTGAGCAAGGAGTAGCTCTTGTCTATTACATATTTGGCTTTTGGAACAGTATCTGTACCAATTTCAATCTCTGGTTTCAAGCAGCACCCCAACTCACCATTCCCCTTAAGCAAGCATAAGTTGGTTTTCTACATTTGAGACACTGTTCTGTTTTGTAATTCAGTTCCTGTGTAGCCATGTTTACATTCCCTGTGTTAGTGATACCTTATGATGTTTCTTTTTCTGTGTCACTTATTTCACTTAGAATCATCGTACCTGAATCCACTCATTATGCTGCTACGGCCCTGATGACATAGATTTCATTGCTGTGTGATACTGCATTGTACGTAAGTACCACAACTTCTTTATCCATTTTTCGCTTTCTGTGATATTCAACTTGTACCGTAAACGAGGTTCTTGTAAACAGAGCCGTCCCAAACTTTGGGGTGGCTGTGTCTTTTTGATTTTAATTTCCCTAAGCTATAGGACCATAAGTTGAAGTGCCCTAGGCTCTGTTGCTTTGTTTTTTGGATGTTTCAGGAAACACCATACACTTCTCCAGAGTAGCTGTTGGCAATTTACATGCCGCCCATCAGCATAACAAGGCTCCCAGTTCTCCATGGCCTGTCCGGCCTTTCTGGATTTTACACTTTTTTCAGATAGCCCTTTTGACCAGGGGGCAGTGAGACTTCATTGTAGTGCAGATTTCCTTTGCAAGCTTGCTTGGTTGGCCAAAAAGGGCGTATGCGTTTTTTACTGAATATATTCAGGAAAAAACGCATGCACCCTTTTTGGCCAAGTGCATCATTGTGGACATTCTGCCTCTTTTCCTATGCTTTACATGCAATTCCAGTCTACCTCCTGAAATCGGTTTCCTGCAATTCTGCCCCGCTTTCAACACCTCTTGGCAGCCTTACTTTAATATATTTTTGGAAGATGGCTGTCATTTATAACTCTGCAGGTTTGTGAATTACAGTTCCCCTGAGCTCCTTTCTTCAACTCGCTTTCTTGTGAGCTGGCCGCAACACCGCAGGATTGCTTCGGGCCCTAGTGTGGTTCCGGCATGGCACGCTGAGCCTTTGGTTAATTCCTCTTCCTGGTGGGAAATGAGAGTTAAATTTGCCCGTCCGGACACCTCCACCTAGTCTCTCATTGGTTCTCCCTATTCCTGTTCATTTTCCACAGAAATTGCAAACTGGGCCAAACAGGAGGTTAAAGGCACTGACTCTCCAAGTGGGGAGAGTGTTAGTAAAGCATCTGGAATGTTGCACCCGAGTACCAGGGGACGAAAACTGAGACACATTTGAACACGTTTTCCGATCACACGGTGGATCATACTCTGGGTTCCACATGCATGTTTTAGCTGAAGGAAGAATCCCTTAAACCTGGAGAGTTGAGACCCATGGAATGGGTACCATGCAATATGACTTCAAAGGGTCTGCATTTGCTCACCGAACCTCATCAATCGTATCACTGCTGCGCTTATGCCGCTGTACACACGCTTGATTCTCTTTCGGAGACATATAAATCCATAGGTTTTAAGATTCTTACTAGTCAGGTATATTCTTAGTCGTTTAATATGGGGTGTTGAGTCCACTTCGTTGAGCAAGGAGTAGCTCTTGTCTATTACATATTTGGCTTATGGAACGGTATCTGTGCTAATTTCAATCTCTGGTTTTATGAAGCACCCCAACTCACCTTTCCCCTTAAGCAAGCATTAGTTGGTTTTCTACATTTGAGGCCCTGTTCTGTTTTGTAATTCAGTTCTTTTCTGGCCAAGTTTACATTCCGTGTAGTAGTGATATCTTATGATGTTTCTTTTTCTGTGTGACTTATTTCACTTAGAATCATCCTACCTGAATCCACTCATTATGCTGCTACGGGCCTGATGACATAGATTTCATTGCTGAGTGATATTGCATTGTACGTAAGTACCACAACTTCTTTATCCATTTTTCGCTTTCTGTGATATTGAACTTGTACCATAAACGAGGTTCTTGTAAACAGAGCCGGCCCAAACTTTGGGGTGGCTGTGTCTTTTGGATTTTAATTTCCCTAAGCTATAGGACCATAATTGGAAGTGCCCTAGGCTCTGTTGCTTTGTTTTTTGGATGTTTCAGGAAACACCATACACTTCTCCAGAGTGGCTGTTGGCAATTTACATCCCGCCCATCAGCATAACAAGGCTCCCAGTTCTCCATGGCCTGTCCTGCCTTTCTGGATTTTACACTTTTTTCAGATAGCCCTTTTGACCGGGGGGCAGTGAGACTTCATTGTAGTGCAGATTTCCTTTGCAAGCTTGCTTGGTTGGCCAAAAAGGGCGTATGCGTTTTTTCCTGAATATATTCAGGAAAAAACGCATACGCCCTTTTTGGCCAAGTGCATCATTGTGGACGTTCTGCCTCTTTTCCTATGCTTTACATGCAATTCCAGTCTACCTCCTGAAATCGGTTTCCTGCAATTCTGCCCCGCTTTCAACTCCTCTTGGCAGCCTTCCTTCAATATATTTTTGGAAGATAGCTGTCATTTATAACTCTGCAGGTTTGTGAATTACAGTGCTCCTGAGCTCCTTTCTTCAACTTGCTTTCTTGTGAGCTGGCCGCAACACCGCAGGATTGCTTCTGGCCTTAGTGTGGTTCCGGCATGGCACGCTGAGCCTTTGGTTAATTCCTCTTCCTGGTGGGAAATGAGAGTTAAATTTGCCCGTCCAGACACCTCCAGCTAGTCTCTCATTGGTTCTCCCTATTCCTGTTCATTTTCCGCAGAAATTGCAAACTGGGCCAAACAGGAGGTTAAAGGCACTGACTCTCCAAGGGGGGAGAGTGTTAGTAAAGCGTCTGGAATGTTGCACCCGAGTACCAGGGGACGAAAACTGAGACACATTTGAACACGTTTCCCGATCACACGGTGGATCATACTCTGGGTTCCACATGCATGTTTTAGCTGAAGGAAGAATCCCTTAAACCTGGAGAGTTGAGACCCATGGAATGGGTACCATGCAATATGACTTCAAAGGGTCTGCATTTGCTCACCGAACCTCACCAATCCTATCACTGCTGCGCTTATGCCGCTGTACACACGCTTGATTCTCTTTTGGAGACATATAAATCCTTAGGTTTTAAGATTCTTACTAGTCAGGTATATTCTTAGGCGTTTAATATTGGGTGTTGAGTCCACATCGTTGAGAAAGGAGTAGCTCTTGTCTATTACATATTTGGTTTATGGAACGGTATCTGTGCTAATTTCAATCTGTGGTTTTATGCCGCACCCCAACTCACCTTTCCCCTTAAGCAAGCATAAGTTGGTTTTCTACATTTGAGACGCTGTTCTGTTTTGTAATTCAGTTTCTGTGTAGCCAAGTTTACATTCCGTGTAGTAGTGATATCTTATGATGTTTCTTTTTCTGTGTGACTTATTTCTCTTAGAATCATCATACCTAAATCCACTCATTATGCTGTCATGGGCCTGATGACATAGATTTCATTGCTGAGTGATATTGCATTGTACGTAAGTACCACAATTTCTTTATCCATTTTTCGCTTTCTGCGATATTGAACCTGTACCGTAAACGAAGTTCTTGTAAACAGAGCCGTCCCAAACTTTGGGGAGGCTGTGTCTTTTTGATTATTATTTCCCTAAGCTAAAGGACCATAAGTGGAAATGCCCTAGGCTCTGTTGCTTGGTTTTTTGGATGTTTCAGGAAACACCATACACTTCTCCAGAGTGGCTGTTGGCAATTTACATCCCGCCCATCAGCACAACAAGGCTCCCTGTTCTGCATGGCCTGTCCTGCCTTTCTGGATTTTACACTTTTTTCAGATGGCCCTTTTGACCGGGGGGCAGTGAGACTTCATTGTAGTGCAGATTTCCTTTGCAAGCTTGCTTGGTTGGCCAAAAAGGGCGTATGCGTTTTTTCCTGAATATATTCAGGAAAAAACGCATACGCCCTTTTTGGCCAAGTGCATCATTGTGGACGTTCTGCCTCTTTTCCTATGCTTTACATGCAATTCCAGTGTACCGCCTGAAATCAGTTTCCTGCAATTCTGCCCCGCTTTCAACTCCTCTTGGCGGCCTTACTTCAATATATTTTTGGAAGATAGCTGTCATTTATAACTCTGCATGTTTCTGAATTACAGTGCCCCTGAGCTCCTTTCTTCAACTCGCTTTCTTGTGAGCTGGCCGCAACACTGCAGTATTGCTTCAGGCCCTAGTTTGGTTCTGGCACGGCATGCTGAGCCTTTGGTTAATTCCTCTTCCTGGTGGGAAATGAGAGTTAAATTTGCCCGTCCAGACACGTCCACCTAGTCTCTCATTGGTTCTCCCTATTCCTGTTCATCTTCCACAGAAATTGCAAACTGGGCCAAACAGGAGGTTAAAGGCACTGACTCTCCAAGTGGGGAGAGTGTTAGTAAAGCGTCTGGAATGTTGCACCCGAGTACTAGGGGACGAAAACTGAGACACATTTGAACACGTTTCCCGATCACACCGTGAATCATACTCTGGGTTCCACATGCATGTTTTAGCTGAAGGAAGAATCCCTTAAACATGGAGAGTTGAGACCCATGGAATGGGTACCATGCAATATGAATTCAAAGGGTCTGCGTTTGCTCATCGAACCTCACCAGTCGTATCACTGCTGCGCTTATGCCGCTGTACACACGCTTGATTCTCTTTCGGAGACATATAAATCCATAGGTTTTAAGATTCTTACTAGTCAGGTATATTCTTAGGCGTTTAATATGGGGTGTTGAGTCCACTTCGTTGAGCAAGGAGTAGCTCTTGTCTATTACATATTTGGCTTTTGGAACAGTATCTGTACCAATTTCAATCTCTGGTTTCAAGCAGCACCCCAACTCACCATTCCCCTTAAGCAAGCATAAGTTGGTTTTCTACATTTGAGACACTGTTCTGTTTTGTAATTCAGTTCCTGTGTAGCCATGTTTACATTCCCTGTGTTAGTGATACCTTATGATGTTTCTTTTTCTGTGTCACTTATTTCACTTAGAATCATCGTACCTGAATCCACTCATTATGCTGCTACGGCCCTGATGACATAGATTTCATTGCTGTGTGATACTGCATTGTACGTAAGTACCACAACTTCTTTATCCATTTTTCGCTTTCTGTGATATTCAACTTGTACCGTAAACGAGGTTCTTGTAAACAGAGCCGTCCCAAACTTTGGGGTGGCTGTGTCTTTTTGATTTTAATTTCCCTAAGCTATAGGACCATAAGTTGAAGTGCCCTAGGCTCTGTTGCTTTGTTTTTTGGATGTTTCAGGAAACACCATACACTTCTCCAGAGTAGCTGTTGGCAATTTACATGCCGCCCATCAGCATAACAAGGCTCCCAGTTCTCCATGGCCTGTCCGGCCTTTCTGGATTTTACACTTTTTTCAGATAGCCCTTTTGACCAGGGGGCAGTGAGACTTCATTGTAGTGCAGATTTCCTTTGCAAGCTTGCTTGGTTGGCCAAAAAGGGCGTATGCGTTTTTTACTGAATATATTCAGGAAAAAACGCATGCACCCTTTTTGGCCAAGTGCATCATTGTGGACATTCTGCCTCTTTTCCTATGCTTTACATGCAATTCCAGTCTACCTCCTGAAATCGGTTTCCTGCAATTCTGCCCCGCTTTCAACACCTCTTGGCAGCCTTACTTTAATATATTTTTGGAAGATGGCTGTCATTTATAACTCTGCAGGTTTGTGAATTACAGTTCCCCTGAGCTCCTTTCTTCAACTCGCTTTCTTGTGAGCTGGCCGCAACACCGCAGGATTGCTTCGGGCCCTAGTGTGGTTCCGGCATGGCACGCTGAGCCTTTGGTTAATTCCTCTTCCTGGTGGGAAATGAGAGTTAAATTTGCCCGTCCGGACACCTCCACCTAGTCTCTCATTGGTTCTCCCTATTCCTGTTCATTTTCCACAGAAATTGCAAACTGGGCCAAACAGGAGGTTAAAGGCACTGACTCTCCAAGTGGGGAGAGTGTTAGTAAAGCATCTGGAATGTTGCACCCGAGTACCAGGGGACGAAAACTGAGACACATTTGAACACGTTTTCCGATCACACGGTGGATCATACTCTGGGTTCCACATGCATGTTTTAGCTGAAGGAAGAATCCCTTAAACCTGGAGAGTTGAGACCCATGGAATGGGTACCATGCAATATGACTTCAAAGGGTCTGCATTTGCTCACCGAACCTCATCAATCGTATCACTGCTGCGCTTATGCCGCTGTACACACGCTTGATTCTCTTTCGGAGACATATAAATCCATAGGTTTTAAGATTCTTACTAGTCAGGTATATTCTTAGTCGTTTAATATGGGGTGTTGAGTCCACTTCGTTGAGCAAGGAGTAGCTCTTGTCTATTACATATTTGGCTTATGGAACGGTATCTGTGCTAATTTCAATCTCTGGTTTTATGAAGCACCCCAACTCACCTTTCCCCTTAAGCAAGCATTAGTTGGTTTTCTACATTTGAGGCCCTGTTCTGTTTTGTAATTCAGTTCTTTTCTGGCCAAGTTTACATTCCGTGTAGTAGTGATATCTTATGATGTTTCTTTTTCTGTGTGACTTATTTCACTTAGAATCATCCTACCTGAATCCACTCATTATGCTGCTACGGGCCTGATGACATAGATTTCATTGCTGAGTGATATTGCATTGTACGTAAGTACCACAACTTCTTTATCCATTTTTCGCTTTCTGTGATATTGAACTTGTACCATAAACGAGGTTCTTGTAAACAGAGCCGGCCCAAACTTTGGGGTGGCTGTGTCTTTTGGATTTTAATTTCCCTAAGCTATAGGACCATAATTGGAAGTGCCCTAGGCTCTGTTGCTTTGTTTTTTGGATGTTTCAGGAAACACCATACACTTCTCCAGAGTGGCTGTTGGCAATTTACATCCCGCCCATCAGCATAACAAGGCTCCCAGTTCTCCATGGCCTGTCCTGCCTTTCTGGATTTTACACTTTTTTCAGATAGCCCTTTTGACCGGGGGGCAGTGAGACTTCATTGTAGTGCAGATTTCCTTTGCAAGCTTGCTTGGTTGGCCAAAAAGGGCGTATGCGTTTTTTCCTGAATATATTCAGGAAAAAACGCATACGCCCTTTTTGGCCAAGTGCATCATTGTGGACGTTCTGCCTCTTTTCCTATGCTTTACATGCAATTCCAGTCTACCTCCTGAAATCGGTTTCCTGCAATTCTGCCCCGCTTTCAACTCCTCTTGGCAGCCTTCCTTCAATATATTTTTGGAAGATAGCTGTCATTTATAACTCTGCAGGTTTGTGAATTACAGTGCTCCTGAGCTCCTTTCTTCAACTTGCTTTCTTGTGAGCTGGCCGCAACACCGCAGGATTGCTTCTGGCCTTAGTGTGGTTCCGGCATGGCACGCTGAGCCTTTGGTTAATTCCTCTTCCTGGTGGGAAATGAGAGTTAAATTTGCCCGTCCAGACACCTCCAGCTAGTCTCTCATTGGTTCTCCCTATTCCTGTTCATTTTCCGCAGAAATTGCAAACTGGGCCAAACAGGAGGTTAAAGGCACTGACTCTCCAAGGGGGGAGAGTGTTAGTAAAGCGTCTGGAATGTTGCACCCGAGTACCAGGGGACGAAAACTGAGACACATTTGAACACGTTTCCCGATCACACGGTGGATCATACTCTGGGTTCCACATGCATGTTTTAGCTGAAGGAAGAATCCCTTAAACCTGGAGAGTTGAGACCCATGGAATGGGTACCATGCAATATGACTTCAAAGGGTCTGCATTTGCTCACCGAACCTCACCAATCCTATCACTGCTGCGCTGATGCCACTGTACACACGCTTGATTCTCTTTCGGAGACATATAAATCCATAGGTTTTAAGATTCTTACTAGTCAGGTATATTCTTAGGCGTTTAATATGGTATGTCGTGTCCTCTTCGTTGAGCAAGGAGTAGCTCTTGTCTATTACATATTTGGCTTATGGAACGGTATCTGTGCTAATTTCAATCTCTGGTTTTATGCAGCACCCCAACTCACCTTTCCCCTTAAGCAAGAATAAGTTGGTTTTCTACATTAGAGACCCTGTTCTGTTTTGTAATTCAGTTCCTGTGTAGCCAAGTTTACATTCCGTGTAGTAGTGATATCTTATGATATTTCTTTTTCTGTGTGACTTATTTCACATAGAATCATCATACCTGAATCCACTCATTATGCTGCTACAGGCCTGATGACATAGAATTCATTGCTGAGTGATATTGCATTGTACGTAAGTACCACAACTTCTTTATCCATTTTTCGCTTCCTGCGATATTGAACTTGTACCGTAAACGAGGTTCTTGTAAACAGAGCCGGCCCAAACTTTGGGGTGGCTGTGTCTTTTTGATTTTAATTTCCCTAAGCTATAGGACCATAAGTGGAAGTGCCCTAGGCTCTGTTGCTTTGTTTTCTAGTTGTTTCAGGAAACACCATACACTTCTCCAGAGTGGCTGTTGGCAATTTACATCCCGCCCATCAGCATAACAAGGCTCCCAGTTCTCCATGGACTGTACTGCCTTTCTGGATTTTACACTTTTTTCAGATGGCCCTTTTGACCGGGGGGCAGTGAGACTTCATTTTAGTGCAGATTTCCTTTGCAAGCTTGCTTGGTTGGCCAAAAAGGGCGTATGCGTTTTTTCCTGAATATATTCAGGAAAAAACGCATACGCCCTTTTTAGCCAAGTGCATCATTGTGGACGTTCTGCCTCTTTTCCTATGCTTTACATGCAATTCCAGTCTACCTCCTGAAATCGGTTTCCTGCAATTCTGCCTCGCTTTCAAGTCCTCTTGGCAGCCTTCCTTCAATATATTTTTGGACGATAGCTGTCATTTTTAACTCTGCAAGTTTGTGTATTACAGTGCCTCTGAGCTCCTTTCTTCAACTCGCTTTCTTGTGAGCTGGCCGCAACACCACAGGATTGCTTCAGGCCCTAGGGTGGTTCCGGCATGCCACGCTGAGCCTTTGGTTAATTCCTCTTCATGGTGGGAAATGAGAGTTAAATTTGCCCGTCCAGACACCTCCACCTAGTCTCTCATTGGTTCTCCCTATTCCTGTTCATTTTCCGCAGAAATTGCAAACTGGGCCTAACAGGAGGTTAAAGGCACTGACTCTCCAACTGGGGAGAGTGTTAGTAAAGCGTCTGGAATGTTGCACCCGAGTACCAGGGGACAAACACTGAGACATATTTGAACACGTTTCCCGATCACACGGTGGATCATACTCTGGGTTCCACATGCATGTTTAGCTGAAGGAAGAATCCCTTAAACCTGGAGAGTTGAGACCCATGGATGGATACCATGCAATATGACTTCAAAGGGTCTGCATTTGCTCACCGAACCTCACCAATCCTATCACTGCTGCGTTTATGCCGCTGTACACACGATTGATTCTCTTTTGGAGACATATAAATCCATAGGTTTTAAGATTCTTACTAGTCACGTATATTCTTAGGCGTTTATTATGGGGTGTTGAGTCCACTTCGTTGAGCAAGGAGTAATTCTTGTCTATTACATATTTGGCTTACGGAATGGTATCTGTGCTAATTTGAATCTCTGGTTTTATGCAGCACCCCAACTCACCTTTCCCCTTAAGCAAGCGTGAGTTGGTTTTCTACATTTGACACCCTGTTCTGTTTTGTAATTCAGTTCCTGTGTAGCCAAGTTTACATTCCGTGTAGTAGTGATATCTTATGATGTTTATTTTTCTGTGTGACTTATTTCACTTAGAATCATCCTACCTGAATCCACTCATTATGCTGCTACGGGCCTGATGACATAGATTTCATTGCTGAGTGATATTGCATTGTACGTAATTACCACAACTTCTTTATCCATTTTTGCTTTCTGTGATATTGAACTTGTACCATAAACGAGATTCTTGTAAACAGAGCCGGCCCAAACTTTGGGGTGGCTGTGTCTTTTTGATTTTAATTTCCCTAAGCTATAGGACCATAAGTGGAAATGCCCTAGGCTCTGTTGCTTTGTTTTTTGGATGTTTCAGGAAACACCATACACTTCTCCAGAGTGGCTGCTGGCAATTTACATCCCGCCCATCAGCATAACAAGGCTCCCAGTTCTCCATGGCCTGTCCTGCCTTTCTGGATTTTACACTTTTTTCAGATGGCCCTTTTGACCGGGGGGCAGTGAGACTTCATTGTAGTGCAGATTTCCTTTGCAAGCTTGCTTGGTTGGCCAAAAAGGGCGTATGCGTTTTTTCCTGAATATATTCAGGAAAAAACGCATACGCTCTTTTTGGCCAAGTGCATCATTGTGGACGTTCTGCCTCTTTTCCTATGCTTTACATGCAATTCCAGTCTACCTCCTGAAATCGGTTTCCTGCAATTCTGCCCCGCTTTCAAGTCCTCTTGGCAGCCTTCCTTCAATATATTTTTGGAAGATAGTTGTCATTTATAACTCTGCAGGTTTGTGAATTACAGTGCCCCTGAGCTCCTTTCTTCAACTCGCTTTCTTGTGAGCTGGCCGCAACACCGCAGGATTGCTTCAGGCTCTAGTTTGGTTCCGGCACGGCATGCTGAGCCTTTGGTTAATTCCTCTTCCTGGTGGGAAATGAGAGTTAAATTTGCCCGTCCAGACACCTCCACCTAGTCTCTCATTGGTTCTCCCTATTCCTGTTCATTTTCCACAGAAATTGCAAACTGGGCCAAACAGGAGGTTAAAGGCACTGACTCTCCAAGTGGGGAGAGTGTTAGTAAAGCGTCTGGAATGTTGCACCCGAGTACCAGGGGACGAAACTGAGACACATTTGAACACGTTTCCCGAACACACGGTGGATCATACTCTGGGATCCACATGCATGTTTTAGCTGAAGGAAGAATCCTTAAAACTGGAGAGTTGAGACCCATGGAATGGGTACCATGCAATATGACTTCAAAGGGTCTGCATTTGCTCACCGAACATCAACAATCCTATCACTGCTGCGTTTATGCCGCTGTACACACGCTTGATTCTCTTTCGGAGACATATAAATCCATAGGTTTTAAGATTCTTACTAGTCAGGTAGACTCTTACTAGTCAGGTATATTCTTAGGCGTTTAATATGGGGTGTTGAGTCCACTTCGTTGAGCAAGGAGTAGCTCTTGTCTATTACATATTTGGCTTATGGAACGGTATCTGTGCTACTTTCAATCTCTGGTTTTATGCAGCACCCCAACTCACCTTTCCCCTTAAGCAAGCATAAGTTGGTTTTCTACATTTGAGACCCTTTTCTGTTTTGTAATTCAGTTCTTGTGTAGCCAAGTTTACATTCCGTGTAGTAGTGATATCTTATGATGTTTCTTTTTCTGTGTGACTTATTTCACTTAGAATCATCGTACCTGAATCCACTCATTATGCTGCTACGGGCCTGATGACATAGATTTCATTGCTGAGTGATATTGCATTGTACGTAAGTACCACAACTTCTTTATCCATTTTTCGCTTTCTGTGATATTGAACTTGTACTGTAAACGAGGTTCTTGTAAACAGAGCCGTCCCAAACATTGGGGTGGCTGTGTCTTTTTGATTTTAATTTCCCTAAGCTATAGGACCATAAGTGGAAGTGCCCTAGACTCTGTTGCTTTATTTTTTGGATGTTTCAGGAAACACCATACACTTCTCCAGAGTGGCTGCTGGCAATTTACATCCCGTCCATCAGCATAAGAAGGCTCCTAGTTCTCCTTGGCCTGTCCTGCCTTTCTGGATTTTACACTTTTTTCGGATGGCCCTTTTGACCGGGGGGCAGTGAGACTTCATTGTAGTGCAGATTTCCTTTGCAAGGTTGCTTGGTTGGCCAAAAAGGGCGTATGCGTTTTTTCCTGAATATATTCAGGAAAAAACGCATATGCCCTTTTTGGCCAAGTGCATCATTGTGGACGTTCTACCTCTTTTCCTATGCTTTACATGCCATTCCAGTCTACCTCCTGAAATCGGTTTCCTGTAATTCTGCCCCGCTTTCAACTCCTCTTGGCTGCCTTACTTCAATATATTTTTGGAAGATAGCTGTCATTTATAACTCTGCGGGTTTGTGAATTACAGTGCCCCTGAGCTCCTTTCTTTAACTCGCTTTCTTGTGAGCTGGCCGCAACACTGCAGGATTGCTTCTGGCCCAGTGTGGTTCTGGCATGGCACGCTGAGCCTTTGGTTATTTCCTCTTCCTGGTGGGAAATGAGAGTTAAATTTCCCCGTCTGGACACCTCCACCTAGTCTCTCATTGGTTCTCCCTATTCCTGTTCATTTTCCACAGAAATTGCAAACTGGGCCAAACAGGAGGTTAAAGGCACTGACTCTCCAAGTGGGGAGAGTGTTAGTAAAGCGTCTGGAATGTTGCACCCGAGTACCAGGGGACGAAAACTGAGACACATTTGAACACGTTTCCCGATCACACGGTGGATCATACTCTGGGTTCCACATGCATGTTTTAGCTAAAGGAAGAATCCCTTAAACCTGGAGAGTTGAGACCCATGGAATGGGTACCATGCAATATGACTTCAAAGGGCCTGCATTTGCTCACCGAACCTCACCAATCCTATCACTGCTGCGTTTATGCCACTGTACACACACTTGATTCTCTTTTGGAGACATATAAATCCATAGGTTTTACGATTCTGACTAGTCAGGTAGATTCTTACTAGTCAGGTATATTCTTAGGGGTTTAATATGGGGTGTTGAGTCCACTTCGTTGAGCAAGGAGTAGCTCTTTTCTATTACATATTTGGCTTATGGAACGGTATCTGTGCTAATTTCAATCTCTGGTTTTATGCAGCACCCCAACTCACCCTTCCCCTTAAGCAAGCATTAGTTGGTTTTCTACATTTGACACCCTGTTCTGTTTTGTAATTCAGTTCTTGTGTAGCCAAGTTTACATTCCGTGTAGTAGTGATATCTTATGATGTTTCTTTTTCTGTGTGACTTATATTTCACTTAGAATCATCATACCTGAATCCACTCATTATATTGCTACGGGCCTGATGACATAGATTTCATTGCTGAGTGATATTGCATTGTACGTAAGTACCACAACTTCTTTATCCATTTTTCGCTTTCTGTGATATTGAACTTGTACCGTTAACGAGGTTCTTGTAAACAAAGCCGTCCCAAATTTGGGGTGGCTGTGTCTTTTTGATTTTAATTTCCCTAAGCTATAGGACCATAAGTGGAAGTGCCCTAGGCTCTGTTGCTTGGTTTTTTGGATGTTTCAGGAAACACCATACACTTCTCCAGAGTGGCTGCTGGCAATTTACATCCCGCCCATCAGCATAACAAGGCTCCCAGTTCTCCATGGCCTGTCCTGCCTTTCTGGATTTTACACTTTTTTCAGATGACCCTTTTGACCAAGGGGCAGTAAGACTTCATTGTAGTGCAGATTTCCTTTGCAAGCTTGCTTGGTTGGCCAAAAAGGGCGTATGCGTTTTTTCCTGAATATATTCAGGAAAAAACACATACGCCCTTTTTGGCCAAGGGCATCATTGTGGACGTTCTGCCTCTTTTCCTATGCTTTACATGCAATTCCAGTCTACCTCCTGAAATCGGTTTCCTGCAATTCTGCCCCACGTTCAACTCCTCTTGGCAGCCTTACTTCAATATATTTTTGGAAGATAGCTGTCATTTATAACTCTGCAGGTTTGTGAATTACAGTGCCCCTGAGCTCCTTTCTTCAACTCGCTTTCTTGTGAGCTGGCCGCAACACCACAGTATTGCTTCAGGCCCTAGTTTGGTTCTGGCATGGCATGTTGAGCCTTTGGTTAATTCCTCTTCCTGGTGGGAAATGAGAGTTAAATTTGCCCGTCCAGACACCTCCACCTAGTCTCTCATTGGTTCTCCCTATTCCTGTTCATTTTCCACAGAAATTGCAAACTGGGCCAAACAGGAGGTTAAAGGCACCGACTCTCCAAGTGGGGAGAGTGTTAGTAAAGTGTCTGGAATGTTGCACCCGAGTACCAGGGGACGAAAACTGAGACACATTTGAACACGTTTCCCGATCACACGGTGGATCATACTCTGGGTTCCACATGCATGTTTTAGCTGAAGGAAGAATCCCTTAAACATGGAGAGTTGAGACCCATGGAATGGGTACCATGCAATATGACTTCAAAGGGTCTGCATTTGCTCACCGAACCTCACCAGTCCTATCACTGCTGCGTTTATGCCGCTGTACACACGCTTGATTCTCTTTCGGAGACATATAAATCCATAGGTTTTAAGATTCTTACTAGTCAGGTATATTCTTAGGCGTTTAATATGGGGTGTTGAGTCCACTTCGTTGAGCAAGGAGTAGCTCTTGTCTATTACATATTTGGCTTATGGAACGGTATCTGTGCTAATTTCAATCTCTGGTTTTATGCAGCACCCCAACTCACCTTTCCCCTTAAGCAAGCATAAGTTGGTTTTCTACATTTGACACCCTGTTCTGTTTTGTAATTCAGTTCTTGTGTAGCCAAGTTTACATTCCGTGTATTAGTGATATCTTATGATGTTTCTTTTTCTGTGTGACTTATTTCACTTAGAATCATCGTACCTGAATCCACTCATTATGCTGCTACGGGCCTGATGACATAGATTTCATTGCTGAGTGATATTGCATTGTACGTAAGTACCACAATTTCTTTATCCATTTTTCGCTTTCTGTGATATTGAACTTGTACTGTAAATGAGGTTCTTCTAAACAGAGCCGTCCCAAACTTTGGGGTGGCTGTGTCTTTTTGATTTTAATTTCCCTAAGCTATAGGACCATAAGTGGAAGTGCCCTAGGCTCTGTTGATTTGTTTTTTGGATGTTTCAGGAAACACCATACACTTCTCCAGAGTGGCTGCTGGCAATTTACATCCCGCCCATCAGCATAACAAGGCTCCCAGTTCTCCATGGCCTGTCCTGCCTTTCTGGATTTTACACTTTTTTCAGATGGCCCTTTTGACCAGGGGGCAGTGAGACTTCATTGTAGTGCAGATTTCCTTTGCAAGCTTGCTTGGTTGTCCAAAATGTGCATATGCGTTTTTTCCTGAATATATTCAGGAAAAAACGCATACGCCCTTTTTGGCCAAGTGCATCATTGTGGACATTCTGCCTCTTTTCCTATGCTTTACATGCAATTCCAGTCTACTTCCTGAAATCGGTTTCCTGCAATTCTGCCCCGTTTTCAACTCCTCTTGGCTGCCTTACTTCAATATATTTTTGGAAGATAGCTGTCATTTATAACTCTGCAGGTTTGTGAATTACAATGCCCCTGAGCTCCTTTCTTCAACTTGCTTTCTTGTGAGCTGGCCGCAACACCGCAGGATTGCTTCAGGCCCTAGTTTGTTTCCGGCACGGCATGCTGAGCCTTTGGATAATTCCTCTTCCTGGTGAGAAATGAGAGTTAAATTTGCCCGTCCAGACACCTCCACCTAGTCTCTCATTGGTTCTCCCTATTCCTGTTCATTTTCCACAGAAATTGCAAACTGGGCCAAACAGGAGGTTAAAGGCACTGACTCTCCAAGTGGGGAGAGTGTTAGTAAAGCGTCTGGAATGTTGCACCCGAGTACCAGAGGACGAAAACTGAGACACATTTGAACACGTTTTCTGATCACACGGTGGATCATACTCTGGGTTCCACATGCATGTTTTAGCTGAAGGAAGAATCCCTTAAACATGGAGAGTTGAGACCCATGGAATGGGTACCATGCAATATGACTTCAAAGGGTCTGCATTTGCTCACCGAACCTCACCAATCCTATCACTGCTGCATTTATGCCGCTGTACACACGCTTGATTCTCTTTCAGAGACATATAAATCCATAGGTTTTAAGATTCTTACTAGTCAGGTATATTCTTAGGCGTTTAATATGGGGTGTTGAGTCCACTTCGTTGAGCAAGGAGTAGCTCTTGTCTATTACATATTTGGCTTATGGAATGGTATCTGTGCTAATTTCAATCTCTTGTTGTATGCAGCACCCCAACTCACCTTTCCCCTTAAGCAAGCATGATTTGGTTTTCTGCATTTGACACCCTGTTCTGTTTTGTAATTCTGTTTCTGTGTAGCCAAGTTTACATTCCGTGTAGTAGTGATATCTTATGATGTTTCTTTTTCTGTGTGACTTATTTCACTTAGAATCATCGTACCTGAATCCATTCATTATGCTGCTACGGGCCTGATGACATAGATTTCATTGCTGAGTGATATTGCATTGTACGTAAGTACCACAACTTCTTTATCCATTTTTCGCTTTCTGTGATATTGAACTTGTACCGTAAACGAGGTTCTTGTAAACAGAGCCGTCCCAAACTTTGGGGTGGCTGTGTCTTTTTGATTTTAATTTCCCTAAGCTATAGGACCATAAGTGGAAGTGCCCTAGGCTCTGTTGCTTTGTTTTTTGGATGTTTCAGGAAACACCATACACTTCTCCAGAGTGGCTGTTGGCAATTTACATCCCGCCCATAAGCATAACAAGTCTCCCAGTTCTCCATGGCCTGTCCTGCCTTTCTGGATTTTACACTTTTTTCAGATGGCCCTTTTGACCGGGGGGCCGTGAGCCTTCATTGTAGTGCAGATTTCCTTTGCAAGCTTTCTTGGTTGGCCAAAAAGGGCGTATGCGTTTTTTCCTGAATATATTCAGGAAAGAACGCATACGCCCTTTTTGGCCAAGTGCATCATTGTGGACGTTCTGCCTCTTTTCCTATGCTTTACATGCAATTCCAGTCTACCTCCTGAAATCGGTTTCCTGCAATTCTGCCCCGCTTTCAACTCCTCTTGGCTGCCTTACTTCAATATATTTTTGGAAGATAGCTGTCATTTATAACACTGCAGGTTTGTGAATTACAGTGCCCCTGAGCTCCTTTCTTCAACTCGCTTTCTTGTGAGCTGGCCGCAACACCGCAGGATTCCGTCTGGCCCTAGTGTGGTTCCGGCATGGCACGCTGAGCCTTTGGTTAATTCCTCTTCCTGTTGGGAAATGAGAGTTAAATTTGCCCGTCCGGACACCTCCAGCTAGTCTCTCATTGGTTCTCCCTCTTCCTGTTTATCTTACTCAGAAATTGCAAACTGGGCCAAACAAGAGGTTAAAGGCACTGACTCTCCAAGTGGGGAGAGTGTTAGTAAAGCGTCTGGAATGTTGCACCCGAGTACCAGGGGACGAAAACTGAGACACATTTGAACACGTCTCCCAATCACACGGTGGATCATACTCTGGGTTCCACATGCATGTTTTAGCTGAAGGAAGAATCCCTTAAACCTTGAGAGTTGAGACCCATGGAATGGGTACCATGCAATATGACTTCAAAGAGTCTGCATTTGCTCACCGAACCTCACCAATCCTATCACTGCTGCGTTTATGCCGCTGTATACACCCTTGATTCTCTTTCGGAGACATATAAATCCATAGGTTGTAAGATTCTTACTAGTCAGGTATATTCTTAGGCGTTTAATATGGGGTGTTGAGTCCACATTTTTGAGCAAGGAGTAGCTCTTGTCTATTACATATTTGGCTTATGGAACGGTATCTGTGCTAATTTCAATCTGTGGTTTTATGCCGCACCCCAACTCACCTTTCCCCTTAAGCAAGCATAAGTTGGTTTTCTACATTTGAGATGCTGTTCTGTTTTGTAATTCAGTTTCTGTGTAGCCAAGTTTACATTCCGTGTAGTAGTGATATCTTATGATGTTTCTTTTTCTGTGTGACTTATTTCTCTTAGAATCATCATACCTGAATCCACTCATTATGCTGTCACGGGCCTGATGACATAGATTTCATTGCTGAGTGATATTGCATTGCACGTAAGTACCACAATTTCTTTATCCATTTTTCACTTTCTGCGATATTGAACCTGTACCGTAAACGAGGTTCTTGTAAACAGAGCTGTCCCAAACTTTGGGGAGTCTGTGTCTTTTTGATTATTATTTCCCTAAGCTAAAGGACCATAAGTGGAAATGCCCTAGGCTCTGTTGCTTGGTTTTTTGGATGTTTCAGGAAACACCATATACTTCTCCAGAGTGGCTGCTGGCAATTTACATGCCGCCCATCAGCATAACAATGCTCCCAGTTCTCCATGGCCTGTCGTGCCTTTCTGGATTTTACACTTTTTCAGATGACCCTTTTGACCAGGGGGCAGTGAGATTTCATTGTAGTGCAGATTTCCTTTGCAAGCTTGCTTGGTTGGCCAAAAAGGGCGTATGCGTTTTTTCCTGAATATATTCAGGAAAAAACGCATACGCCCTTTTTGGCCAAGTGCATCATTCTGGACGTTCTGCCTCTTTTCCTATGCTTTACATGCAATTCCAGTCTACCTCCTGAAATCGGTTTCCTGCAATTCTGCCCCGCTTTCAACTCCTCTTGGCAGCCTTACTTTAATATATTTTTGGAAGATGGCTGTCATTTATAACTCTGCAGGTTTGTGAATTACCATGCCCCTGAGCTCCTTTCTTCAACTCGCTTTCTTGTGAGCTGGCCGCAACACCGCAGGATTGCTTCGGGCCCTAGTGTGGTTCCGTCATGGCACGCTGAGCCTTTGGTTAATTCCTCTTCCTGGTGGGAAATGAGAGTTAAATTTGCCCGTCCGGACACCTCCACCTAGTCTCTCATTGGTTCTCCCTATTCCTGTTCATTTTCCACAGAAATTGCAAACTGGGCCAAACAGGAGGTTAAAGGCACTGACTCTCCAAGTGGGGAGAGTGTTAGTAAAGCGTCTGGAATGTTGCACCCGAGAACCAGGGGACAAAAACTGAGACACATTTGAACACGTTTTCTGATCACATGGTGGATCATACTCTGGGTTCCACATGCATGTTTTAGCTGAAGGAAGAATCCCTTAAACATGGAGAGTTGAGACCCATGGAATGGGTACCATGCAATATGACTTCAAAGAGTCTGCATTTGCTCACCGAACCTCACCAATCCTATCACTGTTGTGTTTATGGCGCTGTACACACGCTTGATTCTCTTTCAGAGACATATAAATCCATAGGTTTTACGATTCTTACTAGTCAGGTATATTCTTAGGCGTTTAATATGGGGTGTTGAGTCCACTTCGTTGAGCAAGGAGTAGCTCTTGTCTATTACATATTTGGCTTATGGAACGGTATCTGTGCTAATTTCAATCTCTGGTTTTATGCAGCACCCCAACTCACCTTTCCCCTTAAGCAAGCATGATTTGGTTTTCTACATTTGACACCCTGTTCTGTTTTGTAATTCTGTTTCTGTGTAGCCAAGTTTACATTCCGTGTAGTAGTGATATCTTATGATGTTTCTTTTTCTGTGTGACTTATTTCACTTAGAATCATCGTACCTGAATCCACTCATTATGCTGCTACGGGCCTGATGACATAGATTTCATTGCTGAGTGATATTGCATTGTACGTAAGTACCACAACTTCTTTATCCATTCTTCGCTTTCTGTGATATTGAACTTGTACTGTAAACGAGGTTCTTGTAAACAGAGCCGGCCCAAACTTTGGGGTGGCTGTGTCTTTTGGATTTTAATTTCCCTAAGCTATAAGACCATAAGTGGAAGTGCCCTAGGCTCTGTTGCTTTGTTTTTTGGATGTTTCAGGAAACACCATACACTTCTCCAGAGTGGCTGTTGGCAATTTACATCCCGCCCATCAGCATAACAAGGCTCCCAGTTCTCCATGGCCTGTCCTGCCTTTCTGGATTTTACACATTTTTCAGATAGCCCTTTTGACCGGGGGGCAGTGAGACTTCATTGTAGTGCAGATTTCCTTTGCAAGCTTGCTTGGTTGGCCAAAAAGGGCGTATGCGTTTTTTCCTGAATATATTCAGGAAAAAACGCATACGCCCTTTTTGGCCAAGTGCATCATTGTGGACGTTCTGCCTCTTTTCCTATGCTTTACATGCAATTGCAGTCTACCTCCTGAAATCAGTTTCCTGCAATTCTGCCCCACTTTCAACTCCTCTTGGCAGCCTTCCTTCAATATATTTTGGACGATAGCTGTCATTTATAACTGCAGGTTTGTGAATTACAGTGCCCCTGAGCTCCTTTCTTCAACTCGCTTTCTTGTGAGCTGGCCGCAACACCGCAGGATTGCTTCAGGCCCTAGTTTGGTTCCGGCATCGTATGCTGAGCCTTTGGTTAATTCCTCTTCCTGGTGGGAAATGAGAGTTAAATTTGCCCGTCCAGACACCTCCACCTAGTCTCCCATTGGTTCTCCCTCTTCCTGTTTATCTTTCGCAGAAATTGCAAACTGGGCCAAACAAGAGGTTAAAGGCACTGACTCTCCAAGTGGGGAGAGTGTTAGTAAAGCGTCTGGAATGTTGCACCCGAGTACCAGGGGACGAAAACTGAGACACATTTGAACACGTTTCCCGATCACACGGTGGATCATACTCTGGGTTCCACATGCATGTTTTTGCTGAAGGAAGAATCCCTTAAACCTGGAGAGTTGAGACCCATGGAATGGGTACCATGCAATATGACTTCAAAGGGTCTGCATATGCTCACCGAACCTCACCAATCCTATCACTGCTGCGTTTATGCCGCTGTATACACGCTTGATTCTCTTTCGGAGACATATAAATCCATAGGTGTTAAGATTCTTACTAGTCAGGTATATTCTTAGGCGTTTAATATGGGGTGTTGAGTCCACTTCGTTGAGCAAGGAGTAGCTCTTGTCTATTACATATTTGGCTTATGGAACGGTATCTGTGCTAATTTCAATCTGTGGTTTTATGCCGCACCCCAACTCACCTTTCCCCTTAAGCAAGCATAAGTTGGTTTTCTACATTTGAGACGCTGTTCTGTTTTGTAATTCAGTTTCTGTGTAGCCAAGTTTACATTCCATGTAGTAGTGATATCTTATGATGTTTCTTTTTCTGTGTGACTTATTTCTCTTAGAATCATCATACCTGAATCCACTCATTATGCTGTCACGGGCCTGATGACATAGATTTCATTGCTGAGTGATATTGCATTGTACGTAAGTACCACAACTTCTTTATCCATTTTTCGCTTTCTGCGATATTGAACCTGTACCGTAAACGAGGTTCTTGTAAACAGAGCCGTCCCAAACTTTGGGGTAGCTGTGTCTTTTTGATTTTAATTTCCCTAAGCTATAGGACCATAAGTGGAAGTGCCCTCAGCTCTGTTGCTTTGTTTTTTGGATGTTTCAGGAAACACCATACACTTCTCCAGAGTGGCTGTTGGCAATTTACATGCCGCCCATCAGCATAACAAGGCTCCCAGTTCTCCATGGCCTGTCCTGCCTTTCTGGATTTTACACTTTTTTCAGATGGCCCTTTGACCGGGGTGAAGTGAGACTTCATTGTAGTGCAGATTTTGTTTGCGAGTTTGCTTGGTTGGCCAGAAAGGGCGTATGCGTTTCTTCCTGAATATATTCAGGAAAAAACGCATACGCCCTTTTTGGCCAAGTGCATCATTGTGGACGTTCTGCCTCTTTTCCTATGCTTTACATGCAATTCCAGTCTACCTCCTGCAATCGGTTTCCTGCAGTTCTGCCTTGCTCTCAGTGCCTCTTCATAGCCTTATCTCAATATACTTTTGGAAAATAGTTGGCCTTCATAACTCTGCAGGTTTTTGAATTGCAATGGCCCTTAGCTCCATTTTTCAGCTCTTATTTTTGTGATCTTGCCTCATATCCACAGGATTTCTTCAGGCCCTATTCTTCTTCTGGGGCGCCTTGCTCTGCCTTTGGTTAATTCTTCTTCCTGATGTGAAATTAGAGTGACATGTGCCCATTGAAACCGCTACAGCTATTTACTCACTTGTTCCCCCTATTCCCATTCATTTTCCGCACTAACTGCAGACTGTGCGATTCCGGAACTTAAAGGCATTGACTCTCCATGTGGAGATGTTGTTAGTAAAGTGGCTGGAATGTTGATCCGGAGCCCCAGGAGAGGAAAATGAGGTGCATTTTAGAAACCTTTCCCGATCATATGGTATACCATCCGCTGGATTTCCCATGCATGGTTTAACTCTAGGAAGATTCCCTTCAACTTGGAGTGTTGGGACCCTTGGAATAAGTAGCATGAAGTATTGCATTAAACTTTCGGCAGTTGCTCACCAAAGCTCACCAATCCTTTCAGCCCCAAGTGTCCAGCCTTATGTTTTATCCAGCTGTGGGTTTATATGTGGTCATTCCAGGTTGCATCACAGCCCCTGAGCGAATTTTGTAAGAATTTTTCTCTCTTTCATTGTTTCTGCGTTTTGGTTTTAAAATTTATTTCTATAATGGGGTTTAGCTCATTTTCACTACTGTGTTTGTGCCGCTCTGTGCACACTTGATTCCCTTATGGAGAGATATCAATACATGGGTTTTAAGATTCTTATTACTCAGATATATTTCTCTGCGGTGTATAGGGTGTGTTGAGGCCAGTTCATTGAGCAAGGTGTAGATCTTGTCTGATACCTATTTGGTTTATTGAACGGTATCTGTGCTAATTTCAAACTCTGGTTTTATGCATCACCCCACCTCTCCTTTCCCCTTAAGCTGACATAAGTGTGTTTTCTAAATGTGAGACACTGTTCTGTTTTGTAATTAATTTTTTGTGCAGCCATATTTATCCTCCCTCTATAAGTGATATCTGATGATATGTTTCTTTTTCTGTTTGACTTATTTCAAGTAGTATTATCGGACCTCAATCCACTCTTTATCCTTCTACTAGCCTTATTACATTGATTTCATGGTGAAGAGATATTCCATTGTACATAAGTACCACATTTTCTTTATCCATTGTTCTCTTTCCTGGGATATTTAAGGTGTACTGAAGTTGAGGTTCTTGTAAACAGAGTAGCCCTAAACTGTGGTGTGCTTGTGTCTTGTTGATTTTTAGACTTCCCTAGATATACTCCCGTGATTGGAAGTGCCCTATGCTCTGTCGCTCTGTTTTTTAGATGATTTAGGAACCACCATACACTTCTCCAGAGTGGCTCTCGGCAGTTCACACACTGTCCATCAGCGTATAAAGGCTCCCTGTTCTCCATGGCCTGTCCTGCATTTCTGGTGTTTACAATTTTTTCGGATGGCCCTTTTGACCGGTGGGAAATGAGACTTCTTTGTTGTGCAGATTTGCATTGCTTGCTTGCTTGGTTGCCCATAAAGTGCGTATGCGTTTTTTCCTGGATATATTCAGGAAAAAACGCATACTCCCTTTTGGGCCAACTGCATCGTTGTCGAAATTCTGCCGCTTTTCATGTGCTTTAAAGGCGAGTCCAATCTATCTCTTGAAATCTGTTTCTTGCAATTCTGTCTTGCATTCAGATCCTCTTCTTTGCCTTACCTCAACATATTTTTGGACGTTAGTTTTCATTTATAACTCTGCAGGTTTGTGAATTGCAGTGACCCTGAGCTCCATTTTTTAAGTTGCTCTTTTGTGAGCTGGCCTCAAAACTGCAGGATTGCTTCAGGCCCTATTTTGGCTCCGGCAAGGCGGGCTGAGCCTTTTTTTAATTCTTATTCTTAATGGGAAATTAGAGTGACATGTGCCCGTCCAAACCCCTACAACTATTCTCTCATTGGTTCCCCCTGTTCCCGTTCATCCTCCTCACAATTTGCAAAATGTGTGAAACAGAAGTTTAAATGTGCTGATTCTCTAAGTGGGGAGATTCTAAGTAACGTGGCTGGAATGATGAACAGGAGCACCAGGAGAGGATAAATGAGGTGCATTTTAGACACATCTCCCGATCACATGGTGTACAGTCCTCTGGGTTTTCCATGCATGTTTTAGCTGTAGGAAGATTCCTTGAACCTGCAGATTTGGGACCCATTGAATGGGTACCAGGTAGTATTACTTTAAAGGGTGTGCATTTCCTCACCCAACCTCACATTTCTCTTAGCGCGAACAGTTTCCAGCCTTATGTCTCATCCTGCTGTGGGTCTAGATGTGTTCAATCCATGTTGCATCACCGTCCCTGAGGAAAAGTTGTAAGAGGTTTTCTCTGTCTCTCTGTCATTTATTTTTTTCAATTTATTACTATATTGGTTACAGCTGATTTTCAAAGCTCTGTTTCTTGCTGCTGTACATCCACTTGATTCACGTACAGAGAGACATCAATAAATTCTTTTTCAGATTCTTACCAGTCATAGATATTCTTTTCCGGTGACTTGAGTGTGCTGAGTGCAGTTCTTTTAGCTACCGTGTAGGCCTTGTTGATTATCAGTTTGGTATTTGGAATGGTATCTTTGCTAATTTCAACCTCCTGGATGATGCCTCACCCCTCCCCACCTTTCCCGTTTAGCAGCCTCACGCGTATTTTCTACATATTTGACTATGTTTTTGTTTTGTAATTTATTTCATGTGTAGCCATTTTGGATTCCACCTTTAAGTGATATCTTATGATATGTGTCTTTTTCTTTTTGAATTATGTCACTTAGAATGATCATACGTAACTCCTCCAGAGTTGTTACAACTGGCCATATTTCATTGATTTCCAGGCTGAGTAATATTCCACTCTACATAAGTACCACATCTCTATCCATTTTTTCCCTCCAGAGACATTTAAGTTATATCCTAGTCGAGGATCTTTTAAACAGAGGGGCAGTAAACATTGGGGTGCCTGTGTCCTCTCGATTTTTGTTTTTCCCAAGATATATGCCCATGAGTGCAAGTGCCCTATGCTCTGTAGCTCATTTTTTAGATGCTTTAGTAAACACAATACACTTCTCCAGAATGGCCGTTGGCAATATACATTTCCACTATAAGCCTCACAGGGCTCCCTCTTCTCCTTGCCCTGTCCTGCATTTCTGGCGTTTACACTTTATGAGGATGGCTCTTCTGACTGATGCGAAGTGATATCTTTTGTAGTATTGATTTCCAGTGCCCACCTGTTTGGTTGGCTAAAAAAGTGTATGCCCTTTTCTTGAATATATACAGAAAAAAACACATACAGCCTTTTTGGCCAACTGCAATGTCGGCAATGTTCAGCCCCTTTTCTTGTGCTTAATGGCGAGTCCTTTCTACCTCCTCAAATCCCTTTCCTGCCATTCTCCCTTGCTTGCCAATCCTTTTCTCTGACTTTCCTCAAGACATTTTTCAGTGATAGATATTTTCAACTCTGCAGTTTCGTGAATTTTACTGCCCCTGAGTTCCATTGTTCAACTTGTGTTTATGGGAACTGGCCACAAAGCAGTGGGATTTCCTCAAGCCCTATACTGTTTCCATGGGCAACCCTAGCCTTTGGTCAATTCATCTTCCTGATGGGAAATTAGAGTGACATGTGCCTGTCTGAACACCTAGGACTTGTCTCTCATTGTTCCTCATCCTTCCGCTTCATCCTCTGGACAAATTCCAAACTGTACGCAACAGGATGTTGACAGTGTTGACATCTCCAAGTGGGGAGACTGTTAGTAAAGACGCTGGAGGGGTGAACCCGAGCACCAGGAGATGAGGAGATGAGATGCCTTTTCCAAACTCTTCCCGATCAGACGGTATACCATCCTCTGGATGTGACAGACATGTTTTAGCAGTAGGAAGAGTCCCATTCATGTAAGGAGAACACCAGGGCTTTTTCAAAATCAGTGTCTCCCCGAAACCCAAACTGGGGAGTTTTTTAAGCTACGGCTACACATATGTTCATTAAGGGCCTTGGGAAGTAGGCAGAGTGCAAACTTTAGATGACTGAAGTCTTCAGGGTCAGAAGCACTCACCACTGGCTTCCCTTAGGTTACACTTTAACTGTCATTGATAGATGATGTCAATAAAAATATCTGTTCTTTTTCCGATTATTTCCCCTTATAGGTTATTGCACAATATTGAGTGTAGTTCCCTGTGCTATACAGTAGTTCCTTGTTGATGATCTATTTTATACATAGCAGTGTGTATGTGTTAATTCCAAACTGTTAATTTATCCCTCCTCCCACCTTTCCCCTTTGGTAATAATAAATTATAAGATTTTATACTTCTCAGAAATGGGGGAGCTGAAAGAGAGGTATCATTTTCAATGGAAAAGCATTTAAAACAAGATTGAAGCTTTAACCAAGATTATTAGATGTACATCCTTGGAAAGAAATCACTTCATTTCTCTAATATTGACCTGACAAATAAGACAAACCTTTTCACTGAACTTGCTTATAATAAAGTGATGGAAATATCAAATGGAAGTGTTAGAAACATCTTATTTTACCCGAGCCTTATAAACTGTTCTATGTTAACTACATTTTGGCTCACACATCTGTTCATTGAAGTTACAATAGTCTCAATTTCTGTTACTGATCCTCCAGAGTGGACCCCAACAAGGGTCCCCCTGCCCAGTGTCATTGGGGCCAACAGATCGAGACTGAGTTTGGTTCCCAAGCAAAGGAAACTTTATATTTTCATCAGAGAATGGAGAGGTGAGAGCATGCACTACCCCGTGGGCTGTGGGCTGGGCTGCTGTGTAGAGATCCTGTCAGAGTCAGTGGGAGGGAGGGGGCGGAGCTCTCAAGGGCCGGGTTGGCTGCAGCTCAGGCTCTATATCTCGGAGTCTGCACTGGGCCCCAGGAGCTGAGGTGTCGACCCAGCCATTCTGCACCAGGAAATCTGGTCTGAAGTGCCGGGTGTGGAACCTCTGCATGCGGGACCCTAGGAGCACGTGAAATTAGACAAAGCACAAAGGATAAAAAAGGTCAGACTTGACTTTATTGCCCACATTCTATTTTTATCTCCCAGGGATTTTTAATGGGCTTTGCTGGGGACAAACCCCTCCTCTGCCTTTTGTCCCGTTCCTCATTCTTGGAGTGCTGAGGGTGCAGACCCTTCTTCTGTAACTGCTGAGTGCTGAGTTGGGAGCCCTCATACCAGGGGACGAGGGTCAGAACTTCTCCCCAGCAGCCTCCAGGTGACGTTGATTGGCCCCAGGACCCCTGCCTCCCTGCTCGTCCGCCTGAGCACCAGCATTGGAAGTGTTATAGATTCTAATGACCTTTAAGGGTCCAGGAAAGAGATGTGCAGAGACGCTGTGGGGGCCGGTTTCACCCCGCCCCACATTTGTTCGGCCACCTTAGGCTGACCGTTTCTGCCAGCCTAGATGCTCTGACCAGTAGTCTGCTCTTTCTTCAATTAGGCCCCTGAATTAACGTAAAAACAGCACCAGGTGTCAGAGCCCTGCCCGCTCAACTCCCAGACAGTCCAGGGTCAGTGGTGATCAAGGACCATGATGGCCACTGAGTTAACAGCCTTTTGAAGTAAACAGGAGTCCAGCCGGTCTTATTGGCCACCATCATCACGGTGTCTGTAGGCTTTTCTATGGTGACAGTGTGATATACGGTTCCCCCGCCAAGATTATTAGCTCCCCTCTGGGTGCAGGAAGTCCTGCAAGCAGTAGTCTACTCCTTCGGGACACACTATTGTTGTTTTATGAGAGAAACTCCAGGTCAAGTGATGTTCACACGAGTCGTCATGGTGCCCTGTTGCCCCCGGTTATCTCTCTGGATGTTGGAGTTGGAGGGCCTCCTCACTCGAGGTCGGTGTGCCCACGGAGCGAACCCTGCAACTTCAGGGCATGGTTGGTGATTAGGATCACCACGTGGGGTCCTTTTCCCTTAGGAGGGAGGTGGCCTTTTGGGCTGCTGATTTCCAGGTTTTTAGATACCGCCAGTATCTTGGCCAGATGTGGCAGTGGGCCAAGCCCCTTGGTGACTGTAGTTTATCCTACCTGGATGGCATTCTTGCGTTGTTCCATTTCAAGTGGTCCCAGTTTTTGCACTAATTCTCCAATGGCGATTCACCTTTCACCGGGAATGGAAAGGTCAAAGGGTTTAGCTCAATTAGGGAGTTCCAGGGCAAGGGTCTGAATTGACTGCTCTTTCCATTCTTGAAAGGCCACTTCTGGATTCTGTTCAAAAGGATCATCATCTTTTCCTTTCAGTGTTTCATATAGAGGCCCAGCTAGTAGACTGTAGTTAGGGATCCAGAAGCAGCAAACCCTGGCCTCCCCAGGAACCCCTAAGCTGTCTTCTAGTTTTAGAAAGGGGTAAGGCTGCAAATGGTTTCTTCCCTTTCCTGGGATGGGCTTCTCTGACCTTGTGTGAGAATGAAGCCCAGGCAGGTCACTGCAGTCTGTGATATTTGAGCTTTTTCTTGGACAACTTCTATCCTTTATTGGCTTGGTAGTTCAGAGGCCTCCTTAGTAGGGCTGGCGATCAGAATGTCGTCTGCATATTGAAGGAGGGTTTCCTTTTCCAGAGGTAGAACTTTTCGGTCGTTAGCTAAGCTTTCCCCAAAGATGGTGTGGGAATTTTTGAACCCTTGGGGCAAGACGGCCCGGAAGTATTGTTTTAGTTGTATGTTGAGTCCTGCCACTCACAAGCCAAAATTTCTTGTGACTCTGGGACTAATGGAATACAAAAGAAGGCATCATTGAAGACTAATACAGAATACCATGTCCTGGTGGTTGGTAGAATGACCAGCAGGGTGTAGGAATCAGGAGTAACTGGAGGTATATCCTCGGTGGCTTCACTGACTGTCCTGACATCCTTTACCAGGTCCCCAGCAGCCCATGGGGCTCTCGTGGTCAGGCCAATCCCAGGATATGGAGCTCTCCTGGGCAGGTACCCCACCCCCAACCCAGCCCACGGGGCTCTCATGGTCAGGCCCCTCCCAGGATACAGAGCTACCCTTGCAGGTACCGTAGCAGGACTGGGCACACAGGAACCGTGCACATAGCCCTCATTGAAGAGCACCCCCAGCTCACCTGTTGCTCAGAGCTGACACAGAGCACCTCAGAGCAGGACTTGAACTAACAAACAGCAGCTCCGACAGGTCTGTGACCCTGGGCATCACTCTGTGTGGCCTCCCTCCACCTGGTCTTCCAGAGACTTCCACTGCACCCAGGGCACCAGGCCTCTGTCTCCAACCACCACCCACCCCTCCTCTCCCTGACTCCTGGGTTCCTCTCATTAGGAGAGGGTTTTCTTGAAGTTGTCTCCCACTCATGGGCCAGATAAAATGATTAGAAAACAAGCCAAAGCTGCAGCCCCTTGTCTATCCTGACTCTCAGGAGCCCACACCTGTTCCTTGGACCTGGCCGGTTCAGCAAGTTCCATTTTCTGCAACTGTGAGCCCCTGAGGGGTGATGATTGGCTACCTGGGCAGCCTTACCATGCCGGCCAGCCCTCCCCAGGTGTGCCTGGGTTGAGATCAATATAAATACCACTCCAGGCAGCAAAAGCCCCTGCAGCTGTGCCTGACGCCATTTTCTCTGCCCTGTCAGCAGTCTCGGGGCTGGGCTGGTGGGAGGGAGTGAGAGGCCACGGCTTTGTGGGTGGCCCAGTGTGAGTGGGGCTCTGCTGGACTTTCTGCAGCAGTTGCCAGGCTGCCACCTGCTAAAGAAGAGGATGTGTCACCCATACCTGCTGCTGGAATTTCTCCCTGGGCAGAGGTGAGGAAGGAAAAAAGCAGTGGGGGCAGGGACAGGACGGGTATCTCAGGCAGGGAAATGGAAATCTTCCAGAAGAGCACCCAGGGCCAGGACCATCCTGGCTGGCCTGCAGGCACCAAGTCAGCTGGCATGCTGTCACTCGTGTGGCTCCATGGCCCTTCCTCTAGGCTTTCAAGTCCTTGTATATATTCAGGTGTTTTACCTGGGAAGGGCGGGAACAGTTCAGCAGCAACTGGCCTGGGGCTCAGCTCACGTTTACTCACAGATGCCTCGGCACGGTGCCCCAGCTTTGCAATGAGGACGCTTGTTGTGTGGGGGCTGCTGGCTGAATGGGAGACGATTCCCCACCACTGACCAACTTCAGAATTGTTTACAACTGGAGCAAGTGCCCTGATACGGTTTTCCTCTGAGTAACTGGTGGGTTCTGTTTTTTTTTTTCTCTTTTTCGTTTTTGGTTCAAGGTAGATTTTATTCCTCTTTTTTGTATTTACAGATATAAGCATGGAAATAATTTATTCATATAAATACATGTATGTGAAGGGAATAATTGTTTTTTCTGTTTTATTTTTTAAATTTTATTTCTTTTTAATTTTGAATTTTATTTTATATTTTTATACAGCAGGTTCTCATTGGTTATCTATTTTATACATATAAATGTTTACATGCCAATCCCAATCTCTCAACTCCTCCCACCACCACCCCTCCAAGAGCTTTCCCCCCTTGTTGTCCATACGATTGTTGTCTATATCTGTTGCTCTATTTATGCCTTGCAAAACGGTTAATCTGTACAGTTTTTCTAGGTTCCACATATATGCATGAATATACAAGATTTGTTTTTCTCTTTCTGACTTACTTCACTCTGTATGACAGTCTCTAGATCCATCGACGTCTCTACAAATGACCCAATTTCATTCCTTTCATGGCTTAGTAATATTCCATTTTATATATGTACCACAGCTTTATGCATTCGTCTGTCTGTGGGCATTTAGGTTGCTTCCATTACCTCGATATTGTAAATAGTGATGCAATGAACATTGCGGTGAATGTCTCTTTTTGATTTATGGTTTTGTCTGGGTATATGTCCAGTCCTGGGATTGCTGTATCATATGGTAATTCTATTATTAGTTTCTTAAGAAACTCCATATTGTTCTCCATAGTGAATGTATCAATTTATATTCCCAACAATAGTGGAAGAGGGTTCCTTTTCTCCACACCCTTTCCAGCATTTGTTGTTTGTAGATTTTCAGATGATGCCCATTCTAACAGGTGTGAGGTGATACCTCATTGTTGAGTCCATTTCGTTGAGCAGGGGGTAGGTCTTGTCTATTACATATTTGGCTTATGGAACGGTATCTGTGCTAATTTCAAACTCTGGTTTTATGCAGCACCCCCTTAACTCACCTTTCCCCTTAAGCAAGCATAAGTTGGTTTTCTAATCTTGAGACCCTGTTCTGTTTTGTAATTCAGTTCATGTGTAGCCAAGTTTACATTCCGTGCATTAGTGATACCTTATGATGTTTCTTTTTCTGTGTGACTTATTTCACTTAGAATCATCATGCCTCAATCCACTCATTATGCTGGTACAGGCCTGGTGACACAGATTTCATTGCTGAGTGGTATTCTGTTGTACGTAAGTACCGCAACTTCTTTATCAATTATTTGTTCTCTGGGATATTTAACTCGTACTGTAGAAGAGGTTCCTGTAAACAGAGCCGTCCCAAATTTTGGGGTGGCTGTGTCTTTTTGATTTTAATTTCCCTAAGCTATAGGACCATAAGTGGAAATGCCCTAGACTCTGTTGCTTGGTTTTTCAGATGTATCAGGAAACACCATACACTTCTCCAGAGTGGCTGTTGGCAATTTACATCCCGCCCATCAGCATAACAAGGCTCCTTTTTCCCCATGGCCTGTCTTGCCTTTCTGGATTTTACACTTTTCTCAGATGGCCCTTTAGACCGGGGGGAAGTGACACTCATAGTTCGGATTTCCATTGCAAGCTTGCTTGGTTTGCCAAAAAGGGCGTATGTGTTTTTTCCTGAATATATTCAGGAACAAACTCATACGCCCTTTGTTGCCAAGTGCATCATTGTCGATGTTCTGCCTCTTTTCCTATGCTTTAAATGCAAATCCAGTCTACCTCCTGAAATCGGTTTCCTGAAATTCTGCCCCGCTTTCAAGTCCTCTTCGCAGCCTTACTTCAATATATTTTTGGACGTTATCTGTCATTTATAACTCTCCAGGTTTGTGAATTACAGGGCCCCTGAGCTCCTTTCTTCAACTCGCTTTCTTGTGAGCTGGCCGCAAACCCGCAAGACTGCTTCAGGCCCTAATCTGCTTCTGGCAGGGCACGCTGAGCCTTTGGTTAATTTCTCTTCCTGGTGGGAAATGAGTGTTAAATATGCCCGTCCAGACACCTACCTCACTCTCAACCCCTTGGTGATGTGGGTCCTCTGGTTTGTGGCCACCTTTTCTGGGTTCCTCACCTTTCGATGATGTGGCCCCACTAGTGTGAGGACACTCCTGCCTGGTTCTCATCCACGTGGTTATGTGGACCCCCTGGTGAGAGTCTGTTCCTGGCTTTGTTCCTCACCCACCTGTGAGGGAGACCCTCTGCTGATAGGTCACTCCTGCATGGCTGGCACACATTGCCTTGGTGAAGTCAGCCGTGTGGTGGCAGTTGGAGCGTGCTGGGAATCTCCTCCCCCCGGTGATGAGGGCCCTCTTGCGTCAGGCCCTAACTGCTGGGCTCACCAACTTTTCTTAGGGAGCCCAGTGATGCTTTGGCACTCCTCTTAGGATCCCATCTCCATGGAGATGTGGGCCTTCTGCTCTGAGGTCCCAACGGCTGGGTTGTTCACATTTTCCTGATGTGGGCTCTCTGGTGTTCACAGAGGCCTGGATCCCATAGCCTCTGTGCTCTTGGCCGCCTGCTGGGAGGTTCCAACTGCTGGATTCCTCACTTTTTTAATTTTTTGGGCCCTCTGTTGTGAGGATCCTCCTGCCTGCCTCACTCCCAGCCCCTTCGTGATGTGTGTCGTCTGGTTTGAGGCCACATGTGCTGGGTTCCTCACCTTTCGATGATGTGGGACCAATGGTCTTAGGAGACTCCTGCCTGGTTCACATCCCCTTGGTGATGTGGGCCCTCTGTTGAGAGTCTGATCCTGGCTGGGTTCCTCACCCATCTGTGAGGTGGGCCGTCTGCTGTGAGGTCACTCCTGCCTGGCTTGCTCACCTCGCCTTGTGGACATGAGCCCTCTGGTGGCACTTGGAGCCTGCTGGGAGCCTCCTCTCCTGGGTGATGAGGGCCCTCTGGCGTCAGGCCCTAACTGCTGGGCTCCCCACATTTTGTGATGTGCGCCCAGTGGTGCGAGGACACTCCAGCCAGGTTCACATCCCCATTGGGATGTGGGCCTTCTGCTCTGAGGTCCCAAAGCCTGGGTTGCTCACAGTTTCATGATGTGGGCTCTCTGGTATTAGTTCACTCCTGCCTGCATCCCATAGCTTCTGTGCTCTGGGCCGCCTGCTGGGAGGTTCCAACTGCTGGATTCCTCACCTTTCTTATTCTTTGGGCCCTCTGTTTTTAGGCTACTCCTGCCTGCCTCACTCCCATTCCCTTTGTGATATGTGTCCTCTGATTTGAGGCCACATGTGCTGGGTTCCGCACCTTTCGATGATGTGACCCCACTGGAGGGAAGACAGTCCTGACTGGTTCCCATCCCCTTGCTGATGTGGGCCCTCAGGTGAGAGTCTGATCCTGGCTGGGTTCCTCACCCTTCTGTGAGGTGGGCCCTCTGCTGTGAGGTCAGTCATGCCTGTCTGGCACACGTCACCTTGGCGACGTGGGCCCTCTGGTGGCAGTTGGAGTGTGCTGGGATCCTCCTCCCCTCGGTGATGAGGGCCCTCTTGCCTTAGGCCATAACTGCTGGGCTCCCCACATTTTCTGATGTGCGCCAAGTGAGTGAGGACACTCTTGCCAGGTTCCCATCCCCATGGCGATATGGGCCTTCTGCTCTGAGGTCAAAACGGCTGGCTTGCTCACAGTACCAAGATGTGGGCCCTCTGCTGTGAGTTCACTCCGGCAAGGATCCCTTATCATCGGTGCTCTGAGCCGCCTGCTGGGAGGTTCCAACTGCTGGATTCCTCAACTTTTTTATTCTATGTGCCCTCTGTTGTGAGGCTCCTCCTGCCTGCCTCACTGCCAGCCCCTTGGTGATGACTGTCCTATGGCTTGAGGCCACATGTGCTGCGTTCCTCACCTTTCGATGATGTGACCCCACTCGTGTGAGGACACTCCTGCCTGGTTCCCATCCCCTTGGTGAGGTGGGCCCTCTGGCGAGAGTCTAATCCTGGCTGGGTTCCTCAACGTTCTGTGAGGTAGGCCCTCTGCTGTGAGGTCACTCCTGCCTGGCTGGCACACGTCACCTTGGAGACGTGAGCCCTCTGGTGGCAGTTGGAGCGTGCAGGGCGCCTCCTCCTCTCGGTGATGACGGCCCTCTGGCGTCAGGCCCTAAATGGTGGGCTCCCCACATTTTCTGATGTGCGCCCAGTGGTGCGAGGACACTCCAGCCAGGTTCCCATTCCCATGGGGATGTGGTCCTTCTGCGCTGAGGTCTCAACTCCTGGGTTGCTCACAGTTTTGTGATGTGGGCCCTCTGCTGTGAGTTCACTGTGGCCTGGATCCCATAGCCTCGGTGTTCTGGGCCGCCTGCTGGAAGGTCTAAATGCTGGAATCCTCACGTTTTTTATATTATGTGCCCTGTGTTGTGAGGCTACTCCTGCCTGCCTCACTCCAAGGCCCTTGGTGATGTGGGTCCTCTGGTTTGAGGACACATGTGCTGGGTTCCTCACCTTAAGATGATGAGGCCCCACTGGTGTGAGGATAATCCTGACTGGGTCCCATCCCCTTTGTGATGTGGGCCCTCTGGTGAGAGTCTGATCCTGGCTGGGTTCCTCACCCATCTGTGAGGTGGGCCCTCTACTATCAGGTAACTCTTGCCTGGGTTGCTCACCTCGCCTTGTTGACATGAGCCCTCTGGTGGCAATTGGACCCTGCTGGGAGCCTCCTCAGCTCTGTGATGAGGGCCCTCTGACGTCAGGCCCTAACTGCTGGGCTCCCCAACTTTTCTTAGTGAGCCCAGTGTTGCTCAAGCACTCCTCTTAGGTTCCCATCCCCATGGGGATGTGGGCCTTCTGCTCTGAGGTTCCAACGGCTGGGTTGATCACAATTTCATGATGTGGGCTCTCTGGTGTTAGTTCACTGTGGCCTGGATCCCATAGCCTCTGTGGTCTTGGCTGCCTGCTGGGAGGTTCCAACTGCTCGATTCCTCAACTTTTGTATTCTATGGGTCCTGTGTTGTGATGCTCCTCCTGCCTGCCTCACTCGCAACCCCTTCGTGATGTGGGTCTTCTGGTTTGAGGCCACATGTGCTGGGTTAGGCAACTTTCAATGATGTGGCCCCACTGGTGTGAGGACACTCCTGTCTGGTTCCCATCCCCTTGGTGATGTGGGCCTTCTGGTGACAGTCTTATCCTGGCTGGGTTCCTCACTCTTCTGTGAGGTAGGCCCTCTGCTGTGAGGTCAATCCTGCCTGACTTGCACACATCACCTTGGCGACGTGGGCCCTCTGTTGGCACATGGAACCTGCTGGGAGCCTCCTGCCCTCGGTGATGACGGCCCTCTAGCATCAGGCTCTAACTGCTGGGCTCCCCACGTTTTCTGATGTGAGCCCAGTGATGCCAGGACACTCCTGTCAGGTTCCCATCCCCATGGGGATGTGGGCTTTCTGCTCTGAGGTCCCAATGCCTGGGTTGCTCACAGTTTCATGATGTGGGCTCTCTGGTGTTAGTTAACTCCTGCCTGCATCCCATAGCTTCTGTGCTCTCGGCCGCCTGCTGGGAGGTTCCAAATGCTGGATTCCTCACCTTTTTTATTCTTTGGGCCCTCTGTTTTTAGGCTACTCCTACCTGCCTCACTCCCATCCCCTTTGTGATGTATGTCCTCTGATATGAGGCCACATGTGCTGGGTTCCTCACCTTTCGATGATGTGGCCCCACTGGTGGGAGGACAGTCCTGACTGGTTCCCATCCCCTTGGTGTTGTGGGCCCTCTGGTGAGAGTCTCATCCTGCCTCGGTTCCTCACCCTTCTGTGAGATAGGCCCTCTGCTGTGAGGTCACTACTGCCTGGCTGGCGCATGCCACCTTGTAGACGTGGTCCCTCTGTTGGCAGTTGGAACCTGCTGGGAGTCTCCTCCCCTCAGTTATGAGGGCCCCCTGGCATCAGGCCCTAACTGCTGGGCTCCTAACATTTTCTGATATGTGCTAAGTGGTGCAAAGCCACTCCTGCCAGGTTCCCATCCCAATGGGGATGTGGGCCTTCTGTTCTGAGGTCCCAACAGCTGGGCTGCTCACAGGTTCATGATGTGGGCCCTCTGCTGTGAGTTCACTGCGGCCTGGATCCCATAGCCTCGGTGCTCTGGGCCACTTGCTGGGAGGTTCCAACTGCTGGATTCCTCAACTTTTATATTCTATGGACCCTGTGTTGTGAGGCCAGTCCTGCCAGCCTCATTCCGAACCCCTTGGTGATGTGGTTCCTCTGGTTTGAGGACACATGTGCTGGGATCCTCACCTTTCGATGATGTTGTCCCACTGGTGTCGGGACACTCCTGCCTGGTTCCCATCCCCTTGGTGATGTGGGCCCTCTGGTGAGAGTCTGATCCTGGCTGTGTTCCTCACCCTTCTGTGAGGTGGGCCCTCTGCTGTGAGGTCATTCGTGCCTGGTTGGCACACATCGCCTTGGCGACGTCAGCCCTCTGGTGGCAGTTGGAGCCTGCTGGGAGCCTCCTTCCCTTGGTGATGAGGGTCCTCTGGCGTCAGGCCCTAACTGCTGGTCGCCCAAAATTTTCTGATACGTTCTCAGTGGTGCGAGGACACTCCTACCAGAATTCCATCCCCATGGGGATGTGGGCCTCCTGCTCTGAGGTCCCAATGGCTGGGTTGCTCAGTTTCATGACATGGGCCCTGTTCTGTGAGTTCACTGTGGCCTGGATCCCATAGCCTCGGTGCTCTGGGCCGCCTGCTGGGAGGTTCCAACTGCTGGATTCCTCACTTTTTTATTCTATGTGCCCAGTGTTGTGAGGCTACTCCTGCCTGCCTCACTCCGAGGTCCTTGGTGATGTGGGTCCTCTGGTTTGAGGACACATGTGCTGAGTACCTCAGCTTTCGATGATGTGGCCCCACTGATGTGAAGACACTCCTGCCTGGTTCCCATCCCCTTGGTGATGTGGGCCCTCTGGTGAGAGTCTGATGTTGGCTGGGTTTCTCACCCTTCTGTGAGGTGGGACCTCTGCTGTGAGGTAACTCCTGCCTGGCATGCTCACGTTGCCTTGGCAATGTGAGCCCTCAGGTGGCACTTGGAGCCTGCTGGGAATCTCCTCCCCTCAGTTATGAGAGCTCTGGATAAAACACATATGCCCTTTTTTGCCAAGTGCATTATTTTCCAAGTTCTGTCTCTTTTCCTATGCTTTAAGAGCTACTCCCGTGTACGTTCTGAAATCAGTTTCCAGCAATTCTGCCCCGCATTCAAGTCCTCTTCGCAGCCTTACTTCAGTATAATTTTGGATGATAGCTGTCATTTATAACTCCGCAGGTTTCTGAATTACAGTGCCCCTGAGCTCCTTTCTTCAACTCGCTTTCTTGTGAGCTGGCCGCAACACCGCAGGATCTCCTCAGGCCCTAATCTAGTTCCAGCATGGCACACGGAGCCTTTGGTTCATTTATCTTCCTGGTGGGAAATGAGAGTTAAATTTGCCCGTCCAGACACCTACAGATAGTCTCCCATTGCTTCTCCTTATTCCTGTTCATCTTCCGAAGAAATTGCAAACTGGGCCAAACAGGAGGTTAAAGGCACTGACTCTCCAAGTGGGGAGAGTGTTAGTAAAGCGTCTGGAATGTTGCACCCGAGTACCAGGGGACGAAAACTGAGACACATTTGAACACGTTTCCCGATCACACGGTGGATCATACTCTGGGTTCCACATGCATGTTTTAGCTGAAGGAAGAATCCCTTAAACCTGGAGAGTTGAGACCCATGGAATGGGTACCATGCAATATGACTTCAAAGAGTCTACATTTGCTAACCGAACCTCACCAATCCTATCACTGCTGCGTTTATGACACTGTACACACGCTTGATTCTCTTTCGGAGACATATAAATCCATAGGTTTTAAGATTCTTACTAGTCAGGTATATTCTTAGGCGTTTAATATGGGGTGTTGAGTCCACTTCGTTGAGCAAGGAGTAGCTCTTGTCTATTACATATTTGGCTTATGGAACAGTATCTGTGCTAATTTCAATCTCTGATTTTATGCCGCACCCTAACTCACCTTTCCCCTTAAGCAAGCATAAGTTGGTTTTCTACATTTGACACCCTGTTCTGTTTTGTAATTCAGTTCCTGTGTAGCCAAGTTTACATTCCGTGTAGTAGTGATATCTTATGATGTTTATTTTTCTGTGTGACATATTTCTCTTAGAATCATCATACCTGAATCCACTCATTATGCTGTCACGGGCCTGATGACATAGATTTCTTTGCTGAGTGATATTGCATTGTACGTAAGTACCACAACTTCTTTATCCATTTTTCGCTTTCTTTGATATTGAACTTGTACCGTAAACGAGATTCTTGTAAACAGAGCCGGCCCAAACTTTGGGGTGGCTGTGTCTCTTGGATTTTAATTTCCCTAAGCTATAGGACCATAAGTGGAAGTGCCCTAGGCTCTGTTGCTTTGTTTCTTGGATGTTTCAGGAAACACCATACACTTCTCCAGAGTGGCTGTTGGCAATTTACATGCCGCCCATCAGCATAACAAGGCTCCCAGTTCTCCATGGCCTGTCCTGCCTTTCTGGATTTTACAATTTTTTCAGATAGCCCTTTTGACCGGGGGGCAGTGAGACTTCATTGTAGTGCAGATTTCCTTTGCAAGCTTGCTTGGTTGGCCAAAAAGGGCGTATGCGTTTTTTCCTGAATATATTCAGGAAAAAACGCATACGCCCTTTTTGGCCAAGTGCATCATTGTGGACGTTCTGCCTCTTTTCCTATGCTTTACATGCAATTCCAGTCTACCTCCTGAAATCGGTTCCCTGCAATTCTGCCCCGCATTCAACTCCTCTTGGCAGCCTTACTTCAATATATTTTTGGAAGATAGCTGTCATTTATAACTCTGCAGGTTTGTGAATTACAGTGCCCCTGAGCTCCTTTCTTCAACTCGCTTTCTTGTGAGCTGGCCGCAACACCGCAGGATTGCTTCAGGCCCTAGTTTGGTTCTGGCACGGCATGCTGAGCCTTTGGTTAATTCCTCTTCCTGGTGGGAAATGAGAGTTAAATTTGCCCGTCCAGACACCTCCACCTAGTCTCTCATTGGTTCTCCCTATTCCTGTTCATTTTCCACAGAAATTGCAAACTGGGCCAAACAGGAGGTTAAAGGCACTGACTCTCCAAGTGGGGAGAGTGTTAGTAAAGCGACTGGAATGTTGCACCCGAGTACCAGGGGACGAAAACTGAGACACATTTCAACACGTTTCCCGATCACATGGTGGATCGTACTCTGGGTTCCACATGCATGTTTTAGCTGAAGGAAGAATCCCTTAAACATGGAGAGTTGAGACCCATGGAATGGGTACCATGCAATATGACTTCAAAGAGTCTGCATTTCCTCACCGAACCTCACCAATCCTATCACTGCTGCGTTTATGCCACTGTACACACGCTTGATTCTCTTTCGGAGACATATAAATCCATAGGTTTTAAGATTCTTACTAGTCAGGTATATTCTTAGGCGTTTAATATTGGGTGTTGAGTCCACTTCGTTGAGCAAGGAGTAGCTCTTGTCTATTACATATTTGGCTTATGGAACGGTATCTGTGCTAATTTCAATCTGTGGTTTTATGCCGCACCCCAACTCACCTTTCCCCTTAAGCAAGCATAAGTTGGTTTTCTACATTTGAGACGCTGTTCTGTTTTGTAATTCAGTTTCTGTGTAGCCAAGTTTACATTCCGTGTAGTAGTGATATCTTATGATGTTTCTTTTTCTGTGTGACTTATTTCTCTTAGAATCATCATACCTGAATCCACTCATTATGCTGTCATGGGCCTGATGACATAGATTTCATTGCTGAGTGATATTGCATTGTACGTAAGTATCACAATTTCTTTTTCCATTTTTCGCTTTCTGCGATATTGAACCTGTACCATAAACGAGGTTCTTGTAAACAGAGCCGTCCCAAACTTTGGGGTAGCTGTGTCTTTTTGATTTTAATTTCCCTAAGCTATAGGACCGTAATTGGAAGTGCCCTCAGCTCTGTTGCTTTGTTTTTTGGATGTTTCAGGAAACACCATACACTTCTCCAGAGTGGCTGTTGGCAATTTACATGCCGCCCATCAGCATAACAAGGCTCCCAGTTCTCCATGGCCTGTCCTGCCTTTCTGGATTTTACACTTTTTTCAGATGGCCCTTTGACCGGGGTGAAGTGAGACTTCATTGTAGTGCAGATTTCGTTTGCGAGTTTGCTTGGTTGGCCAGAAAGGGCGTATGCGTTTCTTCCTGAATATATTCAGGAAAAAACGCATACGCCCTTTTTGGCCAAGTGCATCATTGTGGACGTTCTGCCTCTTTTCCTATGCTTTACATGCAATTCCAGTCTACCTCCTGCAATCGGTTTCCTGCAGTTCTGCCTTGCTCTCAGTGCCTCTTCATAGCCTTATCTCAATATACTTTTGGAAAATAGTTGGCCTTCATAACTCTGCAGGTTTTTGAATTGCAATGGCCCTTAGCTCCATTTTTCAGCTCTTATTTTTGTGATCTTGCCTCATATCCACAGGATTTCTTCAGGCCCTATTCTTCTTCTGGGGCGCCTTGCTCTGCCTTTGGTTAATTCTTCTTCCTGATGTGAAATTAGAGTGACATGTGCCCATTGAAACCGCTACAGCTATTTTCTCACTTGTTCCCCCTATTCCCATTCATTTTCCGCACTAACTGCAGACTGTGCGATTCCGGAACTTAAAGGCATTGACTCTCCATGTGGAGATGTTGTTAGTAAAGTGGCTGGAATGTTGATCCGGAGCCCCAGGAGAGGAAAATGAGGTGCATTTTAGAAACCTTTCCCGATCATATGGTATACCATCCGCTGGATTTCCCATGCATGGTTTAGCTCTAGGAAGATTCCCTTCAACTTGGAGTGTTGGGACCCTTGGAATAAGTAGCATGAAGTATTGCATTAAACTTTCGGCAGTTGCTCACCAAAGCTCACCAATCCTTTCAGCCCCAAGTGTCCAGCCTTATGTCTTATCCAGCTGTGGGTTTATATGTGGTCATTCCAGGTTGCATCACAGCCCCTGAGCGAATTTTGTAAGAATTTTTCTCTCTTTCATTGTTTCTGCGTTTTGGTTTTAAAATTTATTTCTATAATGGGGTTTAGCTCATTTTCACTACTGTGTTTGTGCCGCTCTGTGCACACTTGATTCCCTTATGGAGAGATATCAATACATGGGTTTTAAGATTCTTATTACTCAGATATATTTCTCTGCGGTGTATAGGGTGTGTTGAGGCCAGTTCATTGAGCAAGGTGTAGATCTTGTCTGATACCTATTTGGTTTATTGAACGGTATCTGTGCTAATTTCAAACTCTGGTTTTATGCATCACCCCACCTCTCCTTTCCCCTTAAGCTGACATAAGTGTGTTTTCTAAATGTGAGACACTGTTCTGTTTTGTAATTAATTTTTTGTGCAGCCATATTTATCCTCCCTCTATAAGTGATATCTTATGATATGTTTCTTTTTCTGTTTGACTTATTTCAAGTAGTATTATCGGACCTCAATCCACTCTTTATCCTTCTACTAGCCTTATTACATTGATTTCATGGTGAAGAGATATTCCATTGTACATAAGTACCACATTTTCTTTATCCATTGTTCTCTTTCCTGGGATATTTAAGGTGTACTGAAGTTGAGGTTCTTGTAAACAGAGTAGCCCTAAACTGTGGTGTGCTTGTGTCTTGTTGATTTTTAGACTTCCCTAGATATACTCCCGTGATTGGAAGTGCCCTATGCTCTGTCGCTCTGTTTTTTAGATGATTTAGGAACCACCATACACTTCTCCAGAGTGGCTCTCGGCAGTTCACACACTGTCCATCAGCGTATAAAGGCTCCCTGTTCTCCATGGCCTGTCCTGCATTTCTGGTGTTTACAATTTTTTCGGATGGCCCTTTTGACCGATGGGAAATGAGACTTCTTTGTTGTGCACATTTGCATTGCTTGCTTGCTTGGTTGCCCATAAAGTGCGTATGCGTTTTTTCCTGGATATATTCAGGAAAAAACGCATACTCCCTTTTGGGCCAACTGCATCGTTGTCGAAATTCTGCCGCTTTTCATGTGCTTTAAAGGTGAGTCCAATCTATCTCTTGAAATCTGTTTCTTGCAATTCTGTCTTGCATTCAGATCCTCTTCTTTGCCTTACCTCAACATATTTTTGGACGTTAGTTTTCATTTATAACTCTGCAGGTTTGTGAATTGCAGTGACCCTGAGCTCCATTTTTTAAGTTGCTCTTTTGTGAGCTGGCCTCAAAACCGCAGGATTGCTTCAGGCCCTATTTTGGCTCCGGCGAGGCGGGCTGAGCCTTTTTTTAATTCTTATTCTTAATGGGAAATTAGAGTGACATGTGCCCGTCCAAACCCCTACAACTATTCTCTCATTGGTTCCCCCTGTTCCCGTTCATCCTCCTCACAATTTGCAAAATGTGTGAAACAGAAGTTTAAATGTGCTGATTCTCTAAGTGGGGAGATTCTAAGTAACGTGGCTGGAATGATGAACAGGAGCACCAGGAGAGGATAAATGAGGTGCATTTTAGACACATCTCCCGATCACATGGTGTACAGTCCTCTGGGTTTTCCATGCATGTTTTAGCTGTAGGAAGATTCCTTGAACCTGCAGATTTGGGACCCATTGAATGGGTACCAGGTAGTATTACTTTAAAGGGTGTGCATTTCCTCACCCAACCTCACATTTCTCTTAGCGCGAACAGTTTCCAGCCTTATGTCTCATCCTGCTGTGGGTCTAGATGTGTTCAATCCATGTTGCATCACCGTCCCTGAGGAAAAGTTGTAAGAGGTTTTCTCTGTCTCTCTGTCGTTTATTTTTTTCAATTTATTACTATATTGGTTACAGCTGATTTTCAAAGCTCTGTTTCTTGCTGCTGTACATCCACTTGATTCACGTACAGAGAGACATCAATAAATTCTTTTTCAGATTCTTACCAGTCATAGATATTCTTTTCCGGTGACTTGAGTGTGCTGAGTGCAGTTCTTTTAGCTACCGTGTAGGCCTTGTTGATTATCAGTTTGGTATTTGGAATGGTATCTTTGCTAATTTCAACCTCCTGGATGATGCCTCACCCCTCCCCACCTTTCCCGTTTAGCAGCCTCACGCGTATTTTCTACATATTTGACTATGTTTTTGTTTTGTAATTTATTTCATGTGTAGCCATTTTGGATTCCACCTTTAAGTGATATCTTATGATATGTGTCTTTTTCTTTTTGAATTATGTCACTTAGAATGATCATACGTAACTCCTCCGGAGTTGTTACAACTGGTCATATTTCATTGATTTCCAGGCTGAGTAATATTCCACTCTACATAAGTACCACATCTCTATCCATTTTTTCCCTCCAGAGACATTTAAGTTATATCCTAGTCGAGGATCTTTTAAACAGAGGGGCAGTAAACATTGGGGTGCCTGTGTCCTCTCGATTTTTGTTTTTCCCAAGATATACGCCCATGAGTGCAAGTGCCCTATGCTCTGTAGCTCATTTTTTAGATGCTTTAGTAAACACAATACACTTCTCCAGAATGGCCGTTGGCAATATACATTTCCACTATAAGCCTCACAGGGCTCCCTCTTCTCCTTGCCCTGTCCTGCATTTCTGGCGTTTACACTTTATGAGGATGGCTCTTCTGACTGATGCGAAGTGATATCTTTTGTAGTATTGATTTCCAGTGCCCACCTGTTTGGTTGGCTAAAAAAGTGTATGCCCTTTTCTTGAATATATACAGAAAAAAACACATACAGCCTTTTTGGCCAACTGCAATGTCGGCAATGTTCAGCCCCTTTTCTTGTGCTTAATGGCGAGTCCTTTCTACCTCCTCAAATCCCTTTCCTGCCATTCTCCCTTGCTTGCCAATCCTTTTCTCTGACTTTCCTCAAGACATTTTTCAGTGATAGATATTTTCAACTCTGCAGTTTCGTGAATTTTACTGCCCCTGAGTTCCATTGTTCAACTTGTGTTTATGGGAACTGGCCACAAAGCAGTGGGATTTCCTCAAGCCCTATACTGTTTCCATGGGCAACCCTAGCCTTTGGTCAATTCATCTTCCTGATTGGAAATTAGAGTGACATGTGCCTGTCTGAACACCTAGGACTTGTCTCTCATTGTTCCTCATCCTTCCGCTTCATCCTCTGGACAAATTCCAAACTGTACGCAACAGGATGTTGACAGTGTTGACATCTCCAAGTGGGGAGACTGTTAGTAAAGACGCTGGAGGGGTGAACCCGAGCACCAGGAGATGAGGAGATGAGATGCCTTTTCCAAACTCTTCCCGATCAGACGGTATACCATCCTCTGGATGTGACAGACATGTTTTAGCAGTAGGAAGAGTCCCATTCATGTAAGGAGAACACCAGGGCTTTTTCAAAATCAGTGTCTCCCCGAAACCCAAACTGGGGAGTTTTTTAAGCTACGGCTACACATATGTTCATTAAGGGCCTTGGGAAGTAGGCAGAGTGCAAACTTTAGATGACTGAAGTCTTCAGGGTCAGAAGCACTCACCACTGGCTTCCCTTAGGTTACACTTTAACTGTCATTGATAGATGATGTCAATAAAAATATCTGTTCTTTTTCCGATTATTTCCCCTTATAGGTTATTGCACAATATTGGGTGTAGTTCCCTGTGCTATACAGTAGTTCCTTGTTGATGATCTATTTTATACATAGCAGTGTGTATGTGTTAATTCCAAACTGTTAATTTATCCCTCCTCCCACCTTTCCCCTTTGGTAATAATAAATTATAAGATTTTATACTTCTCAGAAATGGGGGAGCTGAAAGAGAGGTATCATTTTCAATGGAAAAGCATTTAAAACAAGATTGAAGCTTTAACCAAGATTATTAGATGTACATCCTTGGAAAGAAATCACTTCATTTCTCTAATATTGACCTGACAAATAAGACAAACCTTTTCACTGAACTTGCTTATAATAAAGTGATGGAAATATCAAATGGAAGTGTTAGAAACATCTTATTTTACCCGAGCCTTATAAACTGTTCTATGTTAACTACATTTTGGCTCACACATCTGTTCATTGAAGTTACAATAGTCTCAATTTCTGTTACTGATCCTCCAGAGTGGACCCCAACAAGGGTCCCCCTGCCCAGTGTCATTGGGGCCAACAGATCGAGACTGAGTTTGGTTCCCAAGCAAAGGAAACTTTATATTTTCATCAGAGAATGGAGAGGTGAGAGCATGCACTACCCCGTGGGCTGTGGGCTGGGCTGCTGTGTAGAGATCCTGTCAGAGTCAGTGGGAGGGAGGGGGCGGAGCTCTCAAGGGCCGGGTTGGCTGCAGCTCAGGCTCTATATCTCGGAGTCTGCACTGGGCCCCAGGAGCTGAGGTGTCGACCCAGCCATTCTGCACCAGGAAATCTGGTCTGAAGTGCCGGGTGTGGAACCTCTGCATGCGGGACCCTAGGAGCACGTGAAATTAGACAAAGCACAAAGGATAAAAAAGGTCAGACTTGACTTTATTGCCCACATTCTATTTTTATCTCCCAGGGATTTTTAATGGGCTTTGCTGGGGACAAACCCCTCCTCTGCCTTTTGTCCCGTTCCTCATTCTTGGAGTGCTGAGGGTGCAGACCCTTCTTCTGTAACTGCTGAGTGCTGAGTTGGGAGCCCTCATACCAGGGGACGAGGGTCAGAACTTCTCCCCAGCAGCCTCCAGGTGACGTTGATTGGCCCCAGGACCCCTGCCTCCCTGCTCGTCCGCCTGAGCACCAGCATTGGAAGTGTTATAGATTCTAATGACCTTTAAGGGTCCAGGAAAGAGATGTGCAGAGACGCTGTGGGGGCCGGTTTCACCCCGCCCCACATTTGTTCGGCCACCTTAGGCTGACCGTTTCTGCCAGCCTAGATGCTCTGACCAGTAGTCTGCTCTTTCTTCAATTAGGCCCCTGAATTAACGTAAAAACAGCACCAGGTGTCAGAGCCCTGCCCGCTCAACTCCCAGACAGTCCAGGGTCAGTGGTGATCAAGGACCATGATGGCCACTGAGTTAACAGCCTTTTGAAGTAAACAGGAGTCCAGCCGGTCTTATTGGCCACCATCATCACGGTGTCTGTAGGCTTTTCTATGGTGACAGTGTGATATACGGTTCCCCCGCCAAGATTATTAGCTCCCCTCTGGGTGCAGGAAGTCCTGCAAGCAGTAGTCTACTCCTTCGGGACACACTATTGTTGTTTTATGAGAGAAACTCCAGGTCAAGTGATGTTCACACGAGTCGTCATGGTGCCCTGTTGCCCCCGGTTATCTCTCTGGATGTTGGAGTTGGAGGGCCTCCTCACTCGAGGTCGGTGTGCCCACGGAGCGAACCCTGCAACTTCAGGGCATGGTTGGTGATTAGGATCACCACGTGGGGTCCTTTTCCCTTAGGAGGGAGGTGGCCTTTTGGGCTGCTGATTTCCAGGTTTTTAGATACCGCCAGTATCTTGGCCAGATGTGGCAGTGGGCCAAGCCCCTTGTTGACTGTAGTTTATCCTACCTGGATGGCATTCTTGCGTTGTTCCATTTCAAGTGGTCCCAGTTTTTGCACTAATTCTCCAATGGCGATTCACCTTTCACCGGGAATGGAAAGGTCAAAGGGTTTAGCTCAATTAGGGAGTTCCAGGGCAAGGGTCTGAATTGACTGCTCTTTCCATTCTTGAAAGGCCACTTCTGGATTCTGTTCAAAAGGATCATCATCTTTTCCTTTCAGTGTTTCATATAGAGGCCCAGCTAGTAGACTGTAGTTAGGGATCCAGAAGCAGCAAACCCTGGCCTCCCCAGGAACCCCTAAGCTGTCTTCTAGTTTTAGAAAGGGGTAAGGCTGCAAATGGTTTCTTCCCTTTCCTGGGATGGGCTTCTCTGACCTTGTGTGAGAATGAAGCCCAGGCAGGTCACTGCAGTCTGTGATATTTGAGCTTTTTCTTGGACAACTTCTATCCTTTATTGGCTTGGTAGTTCAGAGGCCTCCTTAGTAGGGCTGGCGATCAGAATGTCGTCTGCATATTGAAGGAGGGTTTCCTTTTCCAGAGGTAGAACTTTTCGGTCGTTAGCTAAGCTTTCCCCAAAGATGGTGTGGGAATTTTTGAACCCTTGGGGCAAGACGGCCCGGAAGTATTGTTTTAGTTGTATGTTGAGTCCTGCCACTCACAAGCCAAAATTTCTTGTGACTCTGGGACTAATGGAATACAAAAGAAGGCATCATTGAAGACTAATACAGAATACCATGTCCTGGTGGTTGGTAGAATGACCAGCAGGGTGTAGGAATCAGGAGTAACTGGAGGTATATCCTCGGTGGCTTCACTGACTGTCCTGACATCCTTTACCAGGTCCCCAGCAGCCCATGGGGCTCTCGTGGTCAGGCCAATCCCAGGATATGGAGCTCTCCTGGGCAGGTACCCCATCCCCAAGCCAGCCCACGGGGCTCTCATGGTCAGGCCCCTCCCAGGATACAGAGCTACCCTTGCAGGTACCGTGGCAGGGCTGGGCACACAGGAACCGTGCACATAGCCCTCATTGAAGAGCACCCCCAGCTCACCTGTCGCTCAGAGCTGACACAGAGCACCTCAGAGCAGGACTTGAACTAACAAACAGCAGCTCCGACAGGTCTGTGACCCTGGGCATCACTCTGTGTGGCCTCCCTCCACCTGGTCTTCCAGAGACTTCCACTGCACCCAGGGCACCAGGCCTCTGTCTCCAACCACCACCCACCCCTCCTCTCCCTGACTCCTGGGTTCCTCTCATTAGGAGAGGGTTTTCTTGAAGTTGTCTCCCACTCATGGGCCAGATAAAATGATTAGAAAACAAGCCAAAGCTGCAGCCCCTTGTCTATCCTGACTCTCAGGAGCCCACACCTGTTCCTTGGACCTGGCCGGTTCAGCAAGTTCCATTTTCTGCAACTGTGAGCCCCTGAGGGGTGATGATTGGCTACCTGGGCAGCCTTACCATGCCGGCCAGCCCTCCCCAGGTGTGCCTGGGTTGAGATCAATATAAATACCACTCCAGGCAGCAAAAGCCCCTGCAGCTGTGCCTGACGCCATTTTCTCTGCCCTGTCAGCAGTCTCGGGGCTGGGCTGGTGGGAGGGAGTGAGAGGCCACGGCTTTGTGGGTGGCCCAGTGTGAGTGGGGCTCTGCTGGACTTTCTGCAGCAGTTGCCAGGCTGCCACCTGCTAAAGAAGAGGATGTGTCACCCATACCTGCTGCTGGAATTTCTCCCTGGGCAGAGGTGAGGAAGGAAAAAAGCAGTGGGGGCAGGGACAGGACGGGTATCTCAGGCAGGGAAATGGAAATCTTCCAGAAGAGCACCCAGGGCCAGGACCATCCTGGCTGGCCTGCAGGCACCAAGTCAGCTGGCATGCTGTCACTCGTGTGGCTCCATGGCCCTTCCTCTAGGCTTTCAAGTCCTTGTATATATTCAGGTGTTTTACCTGGGAAGGGCGGGAACAGTTCAGCAGCAACTGGCCTGGGGCTCAGCTCACGTTTACTCACAGATGCCTCGGCACGGTGCCCCAGCTTTGCAATGAGGACGCTTGTTGTGTGGGGGCTGCTGGCTGAATGGGAGACGATTCCCCACCACTGACCAACTTCAGAATTGTTTACAACTGGAGCAAGTGCCCTGATACGGTTTTCCTCTGAGTAACTGGTGGGTTCTGTTTTTTTTTTTCTCTTTTTCGTTTTTGGTTCAAGGTAGATTTTATTCCTCTTTTTTGTATTTACAGATATAAGCATGGAAATAATTTATTCATATAAATACATGTATGTGAAGGGAATAATTGTTTTTTCTGTTTTATTTTTTAAATTTTATTTCTTTTTAATTTTGAATTTTATTTTATATTTTTATACAGCAGGTTCTCATTGGTTATCTATTTTATACATATAAATGTTTACATGCCAATCCCAATCTCTCAACTCCTCCCACCACCACCCCTCCAAGAGCTTTCCCCCCTTGTTGTCCATACGATTGTTGTCTATATCTGTTGCTCTATTTATGCCTTGCAAAACGGTTAATCTGTACAGTTTTTCTAGGTTCCACATATATGCATGAATATACAAGATTTGTTTTTCTCTTTCTGACTTACTTCACTCTGTATGACAGTCTCTAGATCCATCGACGTCTCTACAAATGACCCAATTTCATTCCTTTCATGGCTTAGTAATATTCCATTTTATATATGTACCACAGCTTTATGCATTCGTCTGTCTGTGGGCATTTAGGTTGCTTCCATTACCTCGATATTGTAAATAGTGATGCAATGAACATTGCGGTGAATGTCTCTTTTTGATTTATGGTTTTGTCTGGGTATATGTCCAGTCCTGGGATTGCTGTATCATATGGTAATTCTATTATTAGTTTCTTAAGAAACTCCATATTGTTCTCCATAGTGAATGTATCAATTTATATTCCCAACAATAGTGGAAGAGGGTTCCTTTTCTCCACACCCTTTCCAGCATTTGTTGTTTGTAGATTTTCAGATGATGCCCATTCTAACAGGTGTGAGGTGATACCTCATTGTTGAGTCCATTTCGTTGAGCAGGGGGTAGGTCTTGTCTATTACATATTTGGCTTATGGAACGGTATCTGTGCTAATTTCAAACTCTGGTTTTATGCAGCACCCCCTTAACTCACCTTTCCCCTTAAGCAAGCATAAGTTGGTTTTCTAATCTTGAGACCCTGTTCTGTTTTGTAATTCAGTTCATGTGTAGCCAAGTTTACATTCCGTGCATTAGTGATACCTTATGATGTTTCTTTTTCTGTGTGACTTATTTCACTTAGAATCATCATCCCTCAATCCACTCATTATGCTGGTACAGGCCTGGTGACACAGATTTCATTGCTGAGTGGTATTCTGTTGTACGTAAGTACCGCAACTTCTTTATCAATTATTTGTTCTCTGGGATATTTAACTCGTACTGTAGAAGAGGTTCCTGTAAACAGAGCCGTCCCAAATTTTGGGGTGGCTGTGTCTTTTTGATTTTAATTTCCCTAAGCTATAGGACCATTAGTGGAAATGCCCTAGACTCTGTTGCTTGGTTTTTCAGATGTATCAGGAAACACCATACACTTCTCCAGAGTGGCTGTTGGCAATGTACATCCCGCCCATCAGCATAACAAGGCTCCTTTTTCCCCATGGCCTGTCTTGCCTTTCTGGATTTTACACTTTTCTCAGATGGCCCTTTAGACCGGGGGGAAGTGACACTCATAGTTCGGATTTCCATTGCAAGCTTGCTTGGTTTGCCAAAAAGGGCGTATGTGTTTTTTCCTGAATATATTCAGGAACAAACTCATACGCCCTTTGTTGCCAAGTGCATCATTGTCGATGTTCTGCCTCTTTTCCTATGCTTTAAATGCAAATCCAGTCTACCTCCTGAAATCGGTTTCCTGAAATTCTGCCCCGCTTTCAAGTCCTCTTCGCAGCCTTACTTCAATATATTTTTGGACGTTATCTGTCATTTATAACTCTCCAGGTTTGTGAATTACAGGGCCCCTGAGCTCCTTTCTTCAACTCGCTTTCTTGTGAGCTGGCCGCAAACCCGCAAGACTGCTTCAGGCCCTAATCTGCTTCTGGCAGGGCACGCTGAGCCTTTGGTTAATTTCTCTTCCTGGTGGGAAATGAGTGTTAAATATGCCCGTCCAGACACCTACCTCACTCTCAACCCCTTGGTGATGTGGGTCCTCTGGTTTGTGGCCACCTTTTCTGGGTTCCTCACCTTTCGATGATGTGGCCCCACTAGTGTGAGGACACTCCTGCCTGGTTCTCATCCACGTGGTTATGTGGACCCCCTGGTGAGAGTCTGTTCCTGGCTTTGTTCCTCACCCACCTGTGAGGGAGACCCTCTGCTGATAGGTCACTCCTGCATGGCTGGCACACATTGCCTTGGTGAAGTCAGCCGTGTGGTGGCAGTTGGAGCGTGCTGGGAATCTCCTCCCCCCGGTGATGAGGGCCCTCTTGCGTCAGGCCCTAACTGCTGGGCTCACCAACTTTTCTTAGGGAGCCCAGTGATGCTTTGGCACTCCTCTTAGGATCCCATCTCCATGGAGATGTGGGCCTTCTGCTCTGAGGTCCCAACGGCTGGGTTGTTCACATTTTCATGATGTGGGCTCTCTGGTGTTCACAGAGGCCTGGATCCCATAGCCTCTGTGCTCTTGGCCGCCTGCTGGGAGGTTCCAACTGCTGGATTCCTCACTTTTTTAATTTTTTGGGCCCTCTGTTGTGAGGATCCTCCTGCCTGCCTCACTCCCAGTCCCTTCGTGATGTGTGTCGTCTGGTTTGAGGCCACATGTGCTGGGTTCCTCACCTTTCGATGATGTGGGACCAATGGTCTTAGGAGACTCCTGCCTGGTTCACATCCCCTTGGTGATGTGGGCCCTCTGTTGAGAGTCTGATCCTGGCTGGGTTCCTCACCCATCTGTGAGGTGGGCCGTCTGCTGTGAGGTCACTCCTGCCTGGCTTGCTCACCTCGCCTTGTGGACATGAGCCCTCTGGTGGCACTTGGAGCCTGCTGGGAGCCTCCTCTCCTGGGTGATGAGGGCCCTCTGGCGTCAGGCCCTAACTGCTGGGCTCCCCACATTTTGTGATGTGCGCCCAGTGGTGCGAGGACACTCCAGCCAGGTTCACATCCCCATTGGGATGTGGGCCTTCTGCTCTGAGGTCCCAAAGCCTGGGTTGCTCACAGTTTCATGATGTGGGCTCTCTGGTATTAGTTCACTCCTGCCTGCATCCCATAGCTTCTGTGCTCTGGGCCGCCTGCTGGGAGGTTCCAACTGCTGGATTCCTCACCTTTCTTATTCTTTGGGCCCTCTGTTTTTAGGCTACTCCTGCCTGCCTCACTCCCATTCCCTTTGTGATATGTGTCCTCTGATTTGAGGCCACATGTGCTGGGTTCCGCACCTTTCGATGATGTGACCCCACTGGAGGGAAGACAGTCCTGACTGGTTCCCATCCCCTTGCTGATGTGGGCCCTCAGGTGAGAGTCTGATCCTGGCTGGGTTCCTCACCCTTCTGTGAGGTGGGCCCTCTGCTGTGAGGTCAGTCATGCCTGTCTGGCACACGTCACCTTGGCGACGTGGGCCCTCTGGTGGCAGTTGGAGTGTGCTGGGATCCTCCTCCCCTCGGTGATGAGGGCCCTCTTGCCTTAGGCCATAACTGCTGGGCTCCCCACATTTTCTGATGTGCGCCAAGTGAGTGAGGAGACTCTTGCCAGGTTCCCATCCCCATGGCGATATGGGCCTTCTGCTCTGAGGTCAAAACGGCTGGCTTGCTCACAGTACCAAGATGTGGGCCCTCTGCTGTGAGTTCACTCCGGCAAGGATCCCTTATCATCGGTGCTCTGAGCCGCCTGCTGGGAGGTTCCAACTGCTGGATTCCTCAACTTTTTTATTCTATGTGCCCTCTGTTGTGAGGCTCCTCCTGCCTGCCTCACTGCCAGCCCCTTGGTGATGACTGTCCTATGGCTTGAGGCCACATGTGCTGCGTTCCTCACCTTTCGATGATGTGACCCCACTCGTGTGAGGACACTCCTGCCTGGTTCCCATCCCCTTGGTGAGGTGGGCCCTCTGACGAGAGTCTAATCCTGGCTGGGTTCCTCAACGTTCTGTGAGGTAGGCCCTCTGCTGTGAGGTCACTCCTGCCTGGCTGGCACACGTCACCTTGGAGACGTGAGCCCTCTGGTGGCAGTTGGAGCGTGCAGGGCGCCTCCTCCTCTCGGTGATGACGGCCCTCTGGCGTCAGGCCCTAAATGGTGGGCTCCCCACATTTTCTGATGTGCGCCCAGTGGTGCGAGGACACTCCAGCCAGGTTCCCATTCCCATGGGGATGTGGTCCTTCTGCGCTGAGGTCTCAACTCCTGGGTTGCTCACAGTTTTGTGATGTGGGCCCTCTGCTGTGAGTTCACTGTGGCCTGGATCCCATAGCCTCGGTGTTCTGGGCCGCCTGCTGGAAGGTCTAAATGCTGGAATCCTCACGTTTTTTATATTATGTGCCCTGTGTTGTGAGGCTACTCCTGCCTGCCTCACTCCAAGGCCCTTGGTGATGTGGGTCCTCTGGTTTGAGGACACATGTGCTGGGTTCCTCACCTTAAGATGATGAGGCCCCACTGGTGTGAGGATAATCCTGACTGGGTCCCATCCCCTTTGTGATGTGGGCCCTCTGGTGAGAGTCTGATCCTGGCTGGGTTCCTCACCCATCTGTGAGGTGGGCCCTCTACTATCAGGTAACTCTTGCCTGGGTTGCTCACCTCGCCTTGTTGACATGAGCCCTCTGGTGGCAATTGGACCCTGCTGGGAGCCTCCTCAGCTCTGTGATGAGGGCCCTCTGACGTCAGGCCCTAACTGCTGGGCTCCCCAACTTTTCTTAGTGAGCCCAGTGTTGCTCAAGCACTCCTCTTAGGTTCCCATCCCCATGGGGATGTGGGCCTTCTGCTCTGAGGTTCCAACGGCTGGGTTGATCACAATTTCATGATGTGGGCTCTCTGGTGTTAGTTCACTGTGGCCTGGATCCCATAGCCTCTGTGGTCTTGGCTGCCTGCTGGGAGGTTCCAACTGCTCGATTCCTCAACTTTTGTATTCTATGGGCCCTGTGTTGTGATGCTCCTCCTGCCTGCCTCACTCGCAACCCCTTCGTGATGTGGGTCTTCTGGTTTGAGGCCACATGTGCTGGGTTAGGCAACTTTCAATGATGTGGCCCCACTGGTGTGAGGACACTCCTGCCTGGTTCCCATCCCCTTGGTGATGTGGGCCTTCTGGTGACAGTCTTATCCTGGCTGGGTTCCTCACTCTTCTGTGAGGTAGGCCCTCTGCTGTGAGGTCAATCCTGCCTGACTTGCACACATCACCTTGGCGACGTGGGCCCTCTGTTGGCACATGGAACCTGCTGGGAGCCTCCTGCCCTCGGTGATGACGGCCCTCTAGCATCAGGCTCTAACTGCTGGGCTCCCCACGTTTTCTGATGTGAGCCCAGTGATGCCAGGACACTCCTGTCAGGTTCCCATCCCCATGGGGATGTGGGCTTTCTGCTCTGAGGTCCCAATGCCTGGGTTGCTCACAGTTTCATGATGTGGGCTCTCTGGTGTTAGTTAACTCCTGCCTGCATCCCATAGCTTCTGTGCTCTCGGCCGCCTGCTGGGAGGTTCCAAATGCTGGATTCCTCACTTTTTTTATTCTTTGGGCCCTCTGTTTTTAGGCTACTCCTACCTGCCTCACTCCCATCCCCTTTGTGATGTATGTCCTCTGATATGAGGCCACATGTGCTGGGTTCCTCACCTTTCAATGATGTGGCCCCACTGGTGGGAGGACAGTCCTGACTGGTTCCCATCCCCTTGGTGTTGTGGGCCCTCTGGTGAGAGTCTCATCCTGCCTCGGTTCCTCACCCTTCTGTGAGATAGGCCCTCTGCTGTGAGGTCACTACTGCCTGGCTGGCGCATGCCACCTTGTAGACGTGGTCCCTCTGTTGGCAGTTGGAACCTGCTGGGAGTCTCCTCCCCTCAGTTATGAGGGCCCCCTGGCATCAGGCCCTAACTGCTGGGCTCCTAACATTTTCTGATATGTGCTAAGTGGTGCAAAGCCACTCCTGCCAGGTTCCCATCCCAATGGGGATGTGGGCCTTCTGTTCTGAGGTCCCAACAGCTGGGCTGCTCACAGGTTCATGATGTGGGCCCTCTGCTGTGAGTTCACTGCGGCCTGGATCCCATAGCCTCGGTGCTCTGGGCCACTTGCTGGGAGGTTCCAACTGCTGGATTCCTCAACTTTTATATTCTATGGACCCTGTGTTATGAGGCCAGTCCTGCCAGCCTCATTCCGAACCCCTTGGTGATGTGGTTCCTCTGGTTTGAGGACACATGTGCTGGGATCCTCACCTTTCGATGATGTTGTCCCACTGGTGTGGGGACACTCCTGCCTGGTTCCCATCCCCTTGGTGATGTGGGCCCTCTGGTGAGAGTCTGATCCTGGCTGTGTTCCTCACCCTTCTGTGAGGTGGGCCCTCTGCTGTGAGGTCATTCGTGCCTGGTTGGCACACATCGCCTTGGTGACGTCAGCCCTCTGGTGGCAGTTGGAGCCTGCTGGGAGCCTCCTCTTCTCGGTGATGAGTGCCCTCTGGCGTCAGGCCCTAACTGCTGGTCGCCCAAAATTTTCTGATACATTCTCAGTGGTGCGAGGACACTCCTACCAGAATTCCATCCCCATGGGGATGTGGGCCTCCTGCTCTGAGGTCCCAATGGCTGGGTTGCTCAGTTTCATGACATGGGCCCTGTTCTGTGAGTTCACTGTGGCCTGGATCCCATAGCCTCGGTGCTCTGGGCCGCCTGCTGGGAGGTTCCAACTGCTGGATTCCTCACTTTTTTATTCTATGTGCCCAGAGTTGTGAGGCTACTCCTGCCTGCCTCACTCCGAGGTCCTTGGTGATGTGGGTCCTCTGGTTTGAGGACACATGTGCTGAGTACCTCAGCTTTCGATGATGTGGCCCCACTGATGTGAAGACACTCCTGCCTGGTTCCCATCCCCTTGGTGATGTGGGCCCTCTGGTGAGAGTCTGATGTTGGCTGGGTTTCTCACCCTTCTGTGAGGTGGGACCTCTGCTGTGAGGTAACTCCTGCCTGGCATGCTCAAGTTGCCTTGGCAATGTGAGCCCTCAGGTGGCACTTGGAGCCTGCTGGGAATCTCCTCCCCTCAGTTATGAGAGCTCTGGATAAAACACATATGCCCTTTTTTGCCAAGTGCATTATTTTCCAAGTTCTGTCTCTTTTCCTATGCTTTAAGAGCTACTCCCGTGTACGTTCTGAAATCAGTTTCCAGCAATTCTGCCCCACATTCAAGTCCTCTTCGCAGCCTTACTTCAGTATAATTTTGGATGATAGCTGTCATTTATAACTCCGCAGGTTTCTGAATTACAGTGCCCCTGAGCTCCTTTCTTCAACTCACTTTCTTGTGAGCTGGCCGCAACACCGCAGGATCTCCTCAGGCCCTAATCTAGTTCCAGCATGGCACACGGAGCCTATGGTTCATTTATCTTCCTGGTGGGAAATGAGAGTTAAATTTGCCCGTCCGGACACCTCCACCTAGTCTCTCATTGGTTCTCCCTATTCCTGTTCATTTTCCACAGAAATTGCAAACTGGGCCAAACAGGAGGTTAAAGTCACTGACATTCCAAGTGGGGAGAGTGTTAGTAAAGCATCTGGAATGTTGCACCCGAGTACCAGGGGACGAAAACTGAGACACATTTGAACACGTTTTCCAATCACACGGTGGATCATACTCTGGGTTCCACATGCATGTTTTAGCTGAAGGAAGAATCCCTTAAACCTGGAGAGTTGAGACCCATGGAATGGGTACCATGCAATATGACTTCAAAGGGTGTGCATTTGCTCACCGAACCTCACCAATCCTATCACTGCTGCGCTTATGCCGCTGTACACACGATTGATTCTCTTTCGGAGACATATAAATCCATAGGTTTTAAGATTCTTACTAGTCAGGTATATTCTTAGGCGTTTAATATGGGGTGTTGAGTCCACTTCGTTGAGCAAGGAGTAGCTCTTGTATATTACATATTTGGCTTATGGAACGGTATCTGTGCTAATTTCAATCTCTGGTTTTATGCACCACCCCAACTCACCTTTCCCCTTAAGCAAGCATAAGTTGGTTTTCTACATCTGAGGCCCTGTTCTGTTTTGTAATTCAGTTCTTGTCTGGCCAAGTTTACATTCCGTGTAGTAGTGATATCTTATGATGTTTCTTTTTCTGTGTGACTTATTTCACTTAGAATCATCGTACCTGAATCCACTCATTATGATGCTACGGGCCTGATGACATAGATTTCATTGCTGAGTGATATTGCATTGTACGTAAGTACCACAATTTATTTATCCATTTTTCGCTTTCTGCGATATTGAACCTGTACCGTAAACGAGGTTCTTGTAAACAGAGCCGTCCCAAACTTTGGGGAGGCTGTGTCTTTTTGATTATTATTTCCCTAAGCTAAAGGACCATAAGTGGAATTGCCCTAGGCTCTGTTGCTTGGTTTTTTGGATGTTTCAGGAAACACCATACACTTCTCCAGAGTGGCTGTTGGCAATTTACATCCCGGCCATCAGCACAACAAGGCTCCCAGTTCTCCATGGCCTGTCCTGCCTTTCTGGATTTTACACTTTTTTCAGATGGCCCTTTGACCGGGGGGCAGTGAGACTTCATTGTAGTGCAGATTTCCTTTGCAAGCTTGCTTGGTTGGCCAAAAAGGGCGTATGCGTTTTTTCCTGAATATATTCAGGAAAAAACGCATACGCCCTTTTTGGCCAAGTGCATCATTGTGGACGTTCTGCCTCTTTTCCTATGCTTTACATGCAATTCCAGTCTACCTCCTGAAATCGGTTTCCTGCAATTCTGCCCCGCTTTCAACTCCTCTTGGTAGCCTTACTTTAATATATTTTTGGAAGATGGCTGTCATTTATAACTCTGCAGGTTTGTGAATTACAGTGCCCCTGAGCTCCTTTCTTCAACTCGCTTTCTTGTGAGCTGGCCGCAACACCGCAGGATTGCTTCGGGCCCTAGTGTGGTTCCGGCATGGCACGCTGAGCCTTTGGTTAATTCCTCTTCCTGGTGGGAAATGAGAGTTAAATTTGCCCGTCCGGACACCTCCACCTAGTCTCTCATTGGTTCTCCCTATTCCTGTTCATTTTCCACAGAAATTGCAAACTGGGCCAAACAGGAGTTTAAAGGCACTGACTCTCCAAGTGGAGAGAGTGTTAGTAAAGCATCTGGAATGTTGCACCCGAGTACCAGGGGACGAAAACTGAGACACATTTGAACACGTTTTCCGATCACATGGTGGATCATACTCTGGGTTCCACATACATGTTTTAGCTGAAGGAAGAATCCCTTAAACCTGGAGAGTTGAGACCCATGGAATGGGTACCATGCAATATGACTTCAAAGGGTCTGCATTTGCTCACCGAACCTCACCAATCCTATCACTGCTGCGCTTATGCCGCTGTACACACGCTTGATTCTCTTTCGGAGACATATAAATCCATAGGTTTTAAGATTCTTACTAGTCAGGTATATTCTTAGGCGTTTAATATGGGGTGTTGAGTCCACTTCGTTGAGCAAGGAGTAGCTCTTGTCTATTACATATTTGGCTTATGGAACGGTATCTGTGCTAATTTCAATCTCTGGTTTTATGCAGCACCCCAACTCACCTTTCCCCTTAAGCAAGCATAAGTTGGTTTTCTACATTTGAGGCCCTGTTCTGTTTTGTAATTCAGTTCTTGTGTAGCCAAGTTTACATTCCGTGTAGTAGTGATATCTTATGATGTTTCTTTTTCTGTGTGACTTATTTCACTTAGAATCATCGTACCTGAATCCACTCATTATGCTGCTACGGGCCTGATGACATAGATTTCACTGCTGAGTGATATTGCATTGTACGTAAGTACCACAACTTCTTTATCCATTTTTCGCTTTCTGTGATATTGAACTTGTACTGTAAACGAGGTTCTTGTAAACAGAGCCGTCCCAAACTTTGGGGTGGCTGTGTCTTTTGGATTTTAATTTCCCTAAGGTATAGGACCATAAGTGGAAGTGCCCTAGGCTCTGTTGCTTTGTTTTTTGGATGTTTCAGGAAACACCATACACTTCTCCAGAGTGGCTGTTGGCAATTTACATGCCGCCCATCAGCATAACAAGGCTCCCAGTTCTCCATGGCCTGTCCTGCCTTTCTGGATTTTACACTTTGTTCAGATAGCCCTTTTGACCGGGGGGCAGTGAGACTTCATTGTAGTGCAGATTTCCTTTGCAAGCTTGCTTGGTTGGCCAAAAAGCGTGTATGCGTTTTTTCCTGAATATATTCAGGAAAAAACGCATACGCCCTTTTTGGCCAAGTGCATCATTGTGGACATTCTGCCTCTTTTCCTATGCTTTACATGCAATTCCAGTCTACCTCCTGAAATCGGTTTCCTGCAATTCTGCCCCACTTTCAAGTCCTCTTGGCAGCCTTACTTTAATATATTTTTGGAAGATGGCTGTCATTTATAACTCTGCAGGTTTGTGAATTACAGTGCCCCTGAGCTCCTTTCTTCAACTCGCTTTCTTGTGAGCTGGCCGCAACACCGCAGGATTGCTTCGGGCCCTAGTGTGGTTCCGGCATGGCACGCTGAGCCTTTGGTTAATTCCTCTTCCTGGTGGGAAATGAGAGTTAAATTTGCCCGTCCGGACACCTCCACCTAGTCTCTCATTGGTTCTCCCTATTCCTGTTCATTTTCCACAGAAATTGCAAACTGGGCCAAACAGGAGTTTAAAGGCACTGACTCTCCAAGTGGAGAGAGTGTTAGTAAAGCATCTGGAATGTTGCACCCGAGTACCAGGGGACGAAAACTGAGACACATTTGAACACGTTTTCCGATCACACGGTGGATCATACTCTGGGTTCCACATGCATGTTTTAGCTGAAGGAAGAATCCCTTAAACCTGGAGAGTTGAGACCCATGGAATGGGTACCATGCAATATGACTTCAAAGGGTCTGCATTTGCTCACCGAACCTCACCAATCCTATCACTGCTGCGCTTATGCCGCTGTACACACGCTTGATTCTCTTTCGGAGACATATAAATCCATAGGTTTTAAGATTCTTACTAGTCAGGTATATTCTTAGGCGTTTAATATGGGGTGTTGAGTCCACTTCGTTGAGCAAGGAGTAGCTCTTGTCTATTACATATTTGGCTTATGGAACGGTATCTGTGCTAATTTCAATCTCTGGTTTTATGCAGCACCCCAACTCACCTTTCCCCTTAAGCAAGCATAAGTTGGTTTTCTACATTTGAGGCCCTGTTCTGTTTTGTAATTCAGTTCTTGTGTAGCCAAGTTTACATTCCGTGTAGTAGTGATATCTTATGATGTTTCTTTTTCTGTGTGACTTATTTCACTTAGAATCATTGTACCTGAATCCACTCATTATGCTGCTACGGGCCTGATGACATAGATTTCACTGCTGAGTGATATTGCATTGTACGTAAGTACCACAACTTCTTTATCCATTTTTCGCTTTCTGTGATATTGAACTTGTACTGTAAACGAGGTTCTTGTAAACAGAGCCGTCCCAAACTTTGGGGTGGCTGTGTCTTTTGGATTTTAATTTCCCTAAGGTATAGGACCATAAGTGGAAGTGCCCTAGGCTCTGTTGCTTTGTTTTTTGGATGTTTCAGGAAACACCATACACTTCTCCAGAGTGGCTGTTGGCAATTTACATGCCGCCCATCAGCATAACAAGGCTCCCAGTTCTCCATGGCCTGTCCTGCCTTTCTGGATTTTACACTTTGTTCAGATAGCCCTTTTGACCGGGGGGCAGTGAGACTTCATTGTAGTGCAGATTTCCTTTGCAAGCTTGCTTGGTTGGCCAAAAAGCGTGTATGCGTTTTTTCCTGAATATATTCAGGAAAAAACGCATACGCCCTTTTTGGCCAAGTGCATCATTGTGGACATTCTGCCTCTTTTCCTATGCTTTACATGCAATTCCAGTCTACCTCCTGAAATCGGTTTCCTGCAATTCTGCCCCACTTTCAAGTCCTCTTGACAGCCTTACTTTAATATATTTTTGGAAGATGGCTGTCATTTATAACTCTGCAGGTTTGTGAATTACAGTGCCCCTGAGCTCCTTTCTTCAACTCGCTTTCTTGTGAGCTGGCCGCAACACCGCAGGATTGCTTCGGGCTCTAGTGTGGTTCCGGCATGGCACGCTGAGCCTTTGGTTAATTCCTCTTCCTGGTGGGAAATGAGAGTTAAATTTGCCCGTCCGGACACCTCCACCTAGTCTCTCATTGGTTCTCCCTATTCCTGTTCATTTTCCACAGAAATTGCAAACTGGGCCAAACAGGAGGTTAAAGTCACTGACACTCCAAGTGGGGAGAGTGTTAGTAAAGCATCTGGAATGTTGCACCCGAGTACCAGGGGACGAAAACTGAGACACATTTGAACACGTTTTCCGATCACACGGTGGATCATACTCTGGGTTCCACATGCATGTTTTAGCTGAAGGAAGAATCCCTTAAACCTGGAGAGTTGAGACCCATGGAATGGGTACCATGCAATATGACTTCAAAGGGTCTGCATTTGCTCACCGAACCTCACCAATCCTATCACTGCTGCGCTTATGCCGCTGTACACACACTTGATTCTCTTTCGGAGACATATAAATCCATAGGTTTTAAGATTCTTACTAGTCAGGTATATTCTTAGGCGTTTAATATGGGGTGTTGAGTCCACTTCGTTGAGCAAGGAGTAGCTCTTGTCTATTACATATTTGCCTTATGGAACGGTATCTGTGCTAATTTCAATCTCTGGTTTTATGAAGCACCCCAACTCACCTTTCCCCTTAAGCAAGCATAAGTTGGTTTTCTACATTTGAGGCCCTGTTCTGTTTTGTAATTCAGTTCTTGTCTGGCCAAGTTTACATTCCGTGTAGTAGTGATATCTTATGATGTTTCTTTTTCTGTGTGACTTATTTCACTTAGAATCATCGTACCTGAATCCACTCATTATGCTGCTACGGGCCTGATGACATAGATTTCATTGCTGAGTGATATTGCATTGTACGTAAGTACCACAACTTCTTTATCCATTTTTCGCTTTCTGTGATATTGAACTTGTACCGTAAACGAGGTTCTTGTAAACAGAGCCGGCCCAAACTTTGGGGTGGCTGTGTCTTTTTGATTTTAATTTCCCTAAGCTATAGGACCATAAGTGGAAGTGCCCTAGGCTCTGTTGCTTTGTTTTTTGGATGTTTCAGGAAACACCATACACTTCTCCAGAGTGGCTGCTGGCAATTTACATCCCGCCCATCAGCATAACAAGGCTCCCAGTTCTCCATGGCCTGTCCTGCCTTTCTGGATTTTACACTTTTTTCAGATGGCCCTTTGACCGGGGTGAAGTGAGACTTCATTGTAGTGCAGATTTCGTTTGCGAGTTTGCTTGGTTGGCCAGAAAGGGCGTATGCGTTTCTTCCTGAATATATTCAGGAAAAAACGCATACGCCCTTTTTGGCCAAGTGCATCATTGTGGACGTTCTGCCTCTTTTCCTATGCTTTACATGCAATTCCATTCTACCTCCTGCAATTGGTTTCCTGCAGTTCTGCCTTGCTCTCAGTGCCTCTTCATAGCCTTATCTCAATATACTTTTGGAAAATAGTTGGCCTTCATAACTCTGCAGGTTTTTGAATTGCAATGGCCCTTAGCTCCATTTTTCAGCTCTTATTTTTGTGATCTTGCCTCATATCCACAGGATTTCTTCAGGCCCTATTCTTCTTCTGGGGCGCCTTGCTCTGCCTTTGGTTAATTCTTCTTCCTGATGTGAAATTAGAGTGACATGTGCCCATTGAAACCGCTACAGCTATTTTCTCACTGGTTCCCCCTATTCCCATTCATTTTCCGCACTAACTGCAGACTGTGCGATTCCGGAACTTAAAGGCATTGACTCTCCATGTGGAGATGTTGTTAGTAAAGTGGCTGGAATGTTGATCCGGAGCCCCAGGAGAGGAAAATGAGGTGCATTTTAGAAACCTTTCCCGATCATATGGTATACCATCCGCTGGATTTCCCATGCATGGTTTAGCTCTAGGAAGATTCCCTTCAACTTGGAGTGTTGGGACCCTTGGAATAAGTAGCATGAAGTATTGCATTAAACTTTCGGCAGTTGCTCACCAAAGCTCACCAATCCTTTCAGCCCCAAGTGTCCAGCCTTATGTCTTATCCAGCTGTGGGTTTATATGTGGTCATTCCAGGTTGCATCACAGCCCCTGAGCGAATTTTGTAAGAATTTTTCTCTCTTTCATTGTTTCTGCGTTTTGGTTTTAAAATTTATTTCTATAAAGGGGTTTAGCTCATTTTCACTACTGTGTTTGTGCCGCTCTGTGCACACTTGATTCCCTTATGGAGAGATATCAATACATGGGTTTTAAGATTCTTATTACTCAGATATATTTCTCTGCGGTGTATAGGGTGTGTTGAGGCCAGTTCATTGAGCAAGGTGTAGATCTTGTCTGATACCTATTTGGTTTATTGAACGGTATCTGTGCTAATTTCAAACTCTGGTTTTATGCATCACCCCACCTCTCCTTTCCCCTTAAGCTGACATAAGTGTGTTTTCTAAATGTGAGACACTGTTCTGTTTTGTAATTAATTTTTTGTGCAGCCATATTTATCCTCCCTCTATAAGTGATATCTTATATGTTTCTTTTTCTGTTTGACTTATTTCAAGTAGTATTATCGGACCTCAATCCACTCTTTATCCTTCTACTAGCCTTATTACATTGATTTCATGGTGAAGAGATATTCCATTGTACATAAGTACCACATTTTCTTTATCCATTGTTCTCTTTCCTGGGATATTTAAGGTGTACTGAAGTTGAGGTTCTTGTAAACAGAGTAGCCCTAAACTGTGGTGTGCTTGTGTCTTGTTGATTTTTAGACTTCCCTAGATATACTCCCGTGATTGGAAGTGCCCTATGCTCTGTCGCTCTGTTTTTTAGATGATTTAGGAACCACCATACACTTCTCCAGAGTGGCTCTCGGCAGTTCACACACTGTCCATCAGCGTATAAAGGCTCCCTGTTCTCCATGGCCTGTCCTGCATTTCTGGTGTTTACAATTTTTTCGGATGGCCCTTTTGACCGGTGGAAAATGAGACTTCTTTGTTGTGCACATTTGCATTGCTTGCTTGCTTGGTTGCCCATAAAGTGCGTATGCGTTTTTTCCTGGATATATTCAGGAAAAAACGCATACTCCCTTTTGGGCCAACTGCATCGTTGTCGAAATTCTGCCGCTTTTCATGTGCTTTAAAGGCGAGTCCAATCTATCTCTTGAAATCTGTTTCTTGCAATTCTGTCTTGCATTCAGATCCTCTTCTTTGCCTTACCTCAACATATTTTTGGACGTTAGTTTTCATTTATAACTCTGCAGGTTTGTGAATTGCAGTGACCCTGAGCTCCATTTTTTAAGTTGCTCTTTTGTGAGCTGGCCTCAAAACCGCAGGATTGCTTCAGGCCCTATTTTGGCTCCGGCGAGGCGGGCTGAGCCTTTTTTTAATTCTTATTCTTAATGGGAAATTAGAGTGACATGTGCCCGTCCAAACCCCTACAACTATTCTCTCATTGGTTCCCCCTGTTCCCGTTCATCCTCCTCACAATTTGCAAAATGTGTGAAACAGAAGTTTAAATGTGCTGATTCTCTAAGTGGGGAGATTCTAAGTAACGTGGCTGGAATGATGAACAGGAGCACCAGGAGAGGATAAATGAGGTGCATTTTAGACACATCTCCCGATCACATGGTGTACAGTCCTCTGGGTTTTCCATGCATGTTTTAGCTGTAGGAAGATTCCTTGAACCTGCAGATTTGGGACCCATTGAATGGGTACCAGGTAGTATTACTTTAAAGGGTGTGCATTTCCTCACCCAACCTCACATTTCTCTTAGCGCGAACAGTTTCCAGCCTTATGTCTCATCCTGCTGTGGGTCTAGATGTGTTCAATCCATGTTGCATCACCGTCCCTGAGGAAAAGTTGTAAGAGGTTTTCTCTGTCTCTCTGTCGTTTATTTTTTTCAATTTATTACTATATTGGTTACAGCTGATTTTCAAAGCTCTGTTTCTTGCTGCTGTACATCCACTTGATTCACGTACAGAGAGACATCAATAAATTCTTTTTCAGATTCTTACCAGTCATAGATATTCTTTTCCGGTGACTTGAGTGTGCTGAGTGCAGTTCTTTTAGCTACCGTGTAGGCCTTGTTGATTATCAGTTTGGTATTTGGAATGGTATCTTTGCTAATTTCAACCTCCTGGATGATGCCTCACCCCTCCCCACCTTTCCCGTTTAGCAGCCTCACGCGTATTTTCTACATATTTGACTATGTTTTTGTTTTGTAATTTATTTCATGTGTAGCCATTTTGGATTCCACCTTTAAGTGATATCTTATGATATGTGTCTTTTTCTTTTTGAATTATGTCACTTAGAATGATCATACGTAACTCCTCCAGAGTTGTTACAACTGGCCATATTTCATTGATTTCCAGGCTGAGTAATATTCCACTCTACATAAGTACCACATCTCTATCCATTTTTTCCCTCCAGAGACATTTAAGTTATATCCTAGTCGAGGATCTTTTAAACAGAGGGGCAGTAAACATTGGGGTGCCTGTGTCCTCTCGATTTTTGTTTTTCCCAAGATATATGCCCATGAGTGCAAGTGCCCTATGCTCTGTAGCTCATTTTTTAGATGCTTTAGTAAACACAATACACTTCTCCAGAATGGCCGTTGGCAATATACATTTCCACTATAAGCCTCACAGGGCTCCCTCTTCTCCTTGCCCTGTCCTGCATTTCTGGTGTTTACACTTTATGAGGATGGCTCTTCTGACTGATGCGAAGTGATATCTTTTGTAGTATTGATTTCCAGTGCCCACCTGTTTGGTTGGCTAAAAAAGTGTATGCCCTTTTCTTGAATATATACAGAAAAAAACACATACAGCCTTTTTGGCCAACTGCAATGTCGGCAATGTTCAGCCCCTTTTCTTGTGCTTAATGGCGAGTCCTTTCTACCTCCTCAAATCCCTTTCCTGCCATTCTCCCTTGCTTGCCAATCCTTTTCTCTGACTTTCCTCAAGACATTTTTCAGTGATAGATATTTTCAACTCTGCAGTTTCGTGAATTTTACTGCCCCTGAGTTCCATTGTTCAACTTGTGTTTATGGGAACTGGCCACAAAGCAGTGGGATTTCCTCAAGCCCTATACTGTTTCCATGGGCAACCCTAGCCTTTGGTCAATTCATCTTCCTGATGGGAAATTAGAGTGACATGTGCCTGTCTGAACACCTAGGACTTGTCTCTCATTGTTCCTCATCCTTCCGCTTCATCCTCTGGACAAATTCCAAACTGTACGCAACAGGATGTTGACAGTGTTGACATCTCCAAGTGGGGAGACTGTTAGTAAAGACGCTGGAGGGGTGAACCCGAGCACCAGGAGATGAGGAGATGAGATGCCTTTTCCAAACTCTTCCCGATCAGACGGTATACCATCCTCTGGATGTGACAGACATGTTTTAGCAGTAGGAAGAGTCCCATTCATGTAAGGAGAACACCAGGGCTTTTTCAAAATCAGTGTCTCCCCGAAACCCAAACTGGGGAGTTTTTTAAGCTACGGCTACACATATGTTCATTAAGGGCCTTGGGAAGTAGGCAGAGTGCAAACTTTAGATGACTGAAGTCTTCAGGGTCAGAAGCACTCACCACTGGCTTCCCTTAGGTTACACTTTAACTGTCATTGATAGATGATGTCAATAAAAATATCTGTTCTTTTTCCGATTATTTCCCCTTATAGGTTATTGCACAATATTGAGTGTAGTTCCCTGTGCTATACAGTAGTTCCTTGTTGATGATCTATTTTATACATAGCAGTGTGTATGTGTTAATTCCAAACTGTTAATTTATCCCTCCTCCCACCTTTCCCCTTTGGTAATAATAAATTATAAGATTTTATACTTCTCAGAAATGGGGGAGCTGAAAGAGAGGTATCATTTTCAATGGAAAAGCATTTAAAACAAGATTGAAGCTTTAACCAAGATTATTAGATGTACATCCTTGGAAAGAAATCACTTCATTTCTCTAATATTGACCTGACAAATAAGACAAACCTTTTCACTGAACTTGCTTATAATAAAGTGATGGAAATATCAAATGGAAGTGTTAGAAACATCTTATTTTACCCGAGCCTTATAAACTGTTCTATGTTAACTACATTTTGGCTCACACATCTGTTCATTGAAGTTACAATAGTCTCAATTTCTGTTACTGATCCTCCAGAGTGGACCCCAACAAGGGTCCCCCTGCCCAGTGTCATTGGGGCCAACAGATCGAGACTGAGTTTGGTTCCCAAGCAAAGGAAACTTTATATTTTCATCAGAGAATGGAGAGGTGAGAGCATGCACTACCCCGTGGGCTGTGGGCTGGGCTGCTGTGTAGAGATCCTGTCAGAGTCAGTGGGAGGGAGGGGGCGGAGCTCTCAAGGGCCGGGTTGGCTGCAGCTCAGGCTCTATATCTCGGAGTCTGCACTGGGCCCCAGGAGCTGAGGTGTCGACCCAGCCATTCTGCACCAGGAAATCTGGTCTGAAGTGCCGGGTGTGGAACCTCTGCATGCGGGACCCTAGGAGCATGTGAAATTAGACAAAGCACAAAGGATAAAAAAGGTCAGACTTGACTTTATTGCCCACATTCTATTTTTATCTCCCAGGGATTTTTAATGGGCTTTGCTGGGGACAAACCCCTCCTCTGCCTTTTGTCCCGTTCCTCATTCTTGGAGTGCTGAGGGTGCAGACCCTTCTTCTGTAACTGCTGAGTGCTGAGTTGGGAGCCCTCATACCAGGGGACGAGGGTCAGAACTTCTCCCCAGCAGCCTCCAGGTGACGTTGATTGGCCCCAGGACCCCTGCCTCCCTGCTCGTCCGCCTGAGCACCAGCATTGGAAGTGTTATAGATTCTAATGACCTTTAAGGGTCCAGGAAAGAGATGTGCAGAGACGCTGTGGGGGCCGGTTTCACCCCGCCCCACATTTGTTCGGCCACCTTAGGCTGACCGTTTCTGCCAGCCTAGATGCTCTGACCAGTAGTCTGCTCTTTCTTCAATTAGGCCCCTGAATTAACGTAAAAACAGCACCAGGTGTCAGAGCCCTGCCCGCTCAACTCCCAGACAGTCCAGGGTCGGTGGTGATCAAGGACCATGATGGCCACTGAGTCAACAGCCTTTTGAAGTAAACAGGAGTCCAGCCGGTCTTATTGGCCACCATCATCACGGTGTCTGTAGGCTTTTCTATGGTGACAGTGTGATATACGGTTCCCCCGCCAAGATTATTAGCTCCCCTCTGGGTGCAGGAAGTCCTGCAAGCAGTAGTCTACTCCTTCGGGACACACTATTGTTGTTTTATGAGAGAAACTCCAGGTCAAGTGATGTTCACACGAGTCGTCATGGTGCCCTGTTGCCCCCGGTTATCTCTCTGGATGTTGGAGTTGGAGGACCTCCTCACTCGAGGTCGGTGTGCCCACGGAGCGAACCCTGCAACTTCAGGGCATGGTTGGTGATTAGGATCACCACGTGGGGTCCTTTTCCCTTAGGAGGGAGGTGGCCTTTTGGGCTGCTGATTTCCAGGTTTTTAGATACCGCCAGTATCTTGGCCAGATGTGGCAGTGGGCCAAGCCCCTTGGTGACTGTAGTTTATCCTACCTGGATGGCATTCTTGCGTTGTTCCATTTCAAGTGGTCCCAGTTTTTGCACTAATTCTCCAATGGCGATTCACCTTTCACCGGGAATGGAAAGGTCAAAGGGTTTAGCTCAATTAAGGAGTTCCAGGGCAAGGGTCTGAATTGACTGCTCTTTCCATTCTTGAAAGGCCACTTCTGGATTCTGTTCAAAAGGATCATCATCTTTTCCTTTCAGTGTTTCATATAGAGGCCCAGCTAGTAGACGGTAGTTAGGGATCCAGAAGCAGCAAACCCTGGCCTCCCCAGGAACCCCTAAGCTGTCTTCTAGTTTTAGAAAGGGGTAAGGCTGCAAATGGTTTCTTCCCTTTCCTGGGATGGGCTTCTCTGACCTTGTGTGAGAATGAAGCCCAGGCAGGTCACCGCAGTCTGTGATATTTGAGCTTTTACTTGGACAACTTCTATCCTTTATTGGCTTGGTAGTTCAGAGGCCTCCTTAGTAGGGCTGGCGATCAGAATGTCGTCTGCATATTGAAGGAGGGTTTCCTTTTCCAGAGGTAGAACTTTTCGGTCTTTAGCTAAGCTTTCCCCAAAGATGGTGTGGGAATTTTTGAACCCTTGGGGCAAGACGGCCCGGAAGTATTGTTTTAGTTGTATGTTGAGTCCTGCCACTCACAAGCCAAAATTTCTTGTGACTCTGGGACTAATGGAATACAAAAGAAGGCATCATTGAAGACTAATACAGAATACCATGTCCTGGTGGTTGGTAGAATGACCAGCAGGGTGTAGGAATCAGGAGCAACTGGAGGTATATCCTCGGTGGCTTCACTGACTGTCCTGACATCCTTTACCAGGTCCCCAGCAGCCCATGGGGCTCTCGTGGTCAGGCCAATCCCAGGATATGGAGCTCTCCTGGGCAGGTACCCCACCCCCAACCCAGCCCACGGGGCTCTCATGATCAGGCCCCTCCCAGGATACAGAGGTACCCTTGCAGGTACCGTGGCAGGGCTGGGCACACAGGAACCGTGCACATAGCCCTCATTGAAGAGCACCCCCAGCTCACCTGTCGCTCAGAGCTGACACAGAGCACCTCAGAGCAGTACTTGAACTAACAAACAGCAGCTCCGACAGGTCTGTGACCCTGGGCATCACTCTGTGTGGCCTCCCTCCACCTGGTCTTCCAGAGACTTCCACTGCACCCAGGGCACCAGGCCTCTGTCTCCAACCACCACCCACCCCTCCTCTCCCTGACTCCTGGGTTCCTCTCATTAGGAGAGGGTTTTCTTGAAGTTGTCTCCCACTCATGGGCCAGATAAAATGATTAGAAAACAAGCCAAAGCTGCAGCCCCTTGTCTATCCTGACTCTCAGGAGCCCACACCTGTTCCTTGGACCTGGCCGGTTCAGCAAGTTCCATTTTCTGCAACTGTGAGCCCCTGAGGGGTGATGATTGGCTACCTGGGCAGCCTTACCATGCCGGCCAGCCCTCCCCAGGTGTGCCTGGGTTGAGATCAATATAAATACCACTCCAGGCAGCAAAAGCCCCTGCAGCTGTGCCTGACGCCATTTTCTCTGCCCTGTCAGCAGTCTCGGGGCTGGGCTGGTGGGAGGGAGTGAGAGGCCACGGCTTTGTGGGTGGCCCAGTGTGAGTGGGGCTCTGCTGGACTTTCTGCAGCAGTTGCCAGGCTGCCACCTGCTAAAGAAGAGGATGTGTCACCCATACCTGCTGCTGGAATTTCTCCCTGGGCAGAGGTGAGGAAGGAAAAAAGCAGTGGGGGCAGGGACAGGACGGGTATCTCAGGCAGGGAAATGGAAATCTTCCAGAAGAGCACCCAGGGCCAGGACCATCCTGGCTGGCCTGCAGGCACCAAGTCAGCTGGCATGCTGTCACTCGTGTGGCTCCATGGCCCTTCCTCTAGGCTTTCAAGTCCTTGTATATATTCAGGTGTTTTACCTGGGAAGGGCGGGAACAGTTCAGCAGCAACTGGCCTGGGGCTCAGCTCACGTTTACTCACAGATGCCTCGGCACGGTGCCCCAGCTTTGCAATGAGGACGCTTGTTGTGTGGGGGCTGCTGGCTGAATGGGAGACGATTCCCCACCACTGACCAACTTCAGAATTGTTTACAACTGGAGCAAGTGCCCTGATACGGTTTTCCTCTGAGTAACTGGTGGGTTCTGTTTTTTTTTTTTCTCTTTTTCGTTTTTGGTTCAAGGTAGATTTTATTCCTCTTTTTTGTATTTACAGATATAAGCATGGAAATAATTTATTCATATAAATACATGTATGTGAAGGGAATAATTGTTTTTTCTGTTTTATTTTTTAAATTTTATTTCTTTTTAATTTTGAATTTTATTTTATATTTTTATACAGCAGGTTCTCATTGGTTATCTATTTTATACATATAAATGTTTACATGCCAATCCCAATCTCTCAACTCCTCCCACCACCACCCCTCCAAGAGCTTTCCCCCCTTGTTGTCCATACGATTGTTGTCTATATCTGTTGCTCTATTTATGCCTTGCAAAACGGTTAATCTGTACAGTTTTTCTAGGTTCCACATATATGCATGAATATACAAGATTTGTTTTTCTCTTTCTGACTTACTTCACTCTGTATGACAGTCTCTAGATCCATCGACGTCTCTACAAATGACCCAATTTCATTCCTTTCATGGCTTAGTAATATTCCATTTTATATATGTACCACAGCTTTATGCATTCGTCTGTCTGTGGGCATTTAGGTTGCTTCCATTACCTCGATATTGTAAATAGTGATGCAATGAACATTGCGGTGAATGTCTCTTTTTGATTTATGGTTTTGTCTGGGTATATGTCCAGTCCTGGGATTGCTGTATCATATGGTAATTCTATTATTAGTTTCTTAAGAAACTCCATATTGTTCTCCATAGTGAATGTATCAATTTATATTCCCAACAATAGTGGAAGAGGGTTCCTTTTCTCCACACCCTTTCCAGCATTTGTTGTTTGTAGATTTTCAGATGATGCCCATTCTAACAGGTGTGAGGTGATACCTCATTGTTGAGTCCATTTCGTTGAGCAGGGGGTAGGTCTTGTCTATTACATATTTGGCTTATGGAACGGTATCTGTGCTAATTTCAAACTCTGGTTTTATGCAGCACCCCCTTAACTCACCTTTCCCCTTAAGCAAGCATAAGTTGGTTTTCTAATCTTGAGACCCTGTTCTGTTTTGTAATTCAGTTCATGTGTAGCCAAGTTTACATTCCGTGCATTAGTGATACCTTATGATGTTTCTTTTTCTGTGTGACTTATTTCACTTAGAATCATCATGCCTCAATCCACTCATTATGCTGGTACAGGCCTGGTGACACAGATTTCATTGCTGAGTGGTATTCTGTTGTACGTAAGTACCGCAACTTCTTTATCAATTATTTGTTCTCTGGGATATTTAACTCGTACTGTAGAAGAGGTTCCTGTAAACAGAGCCGTCCCAAATTTTGGGGTGGCTGTGTCTTTTTGATTTTAATTTCCCTAAGCTATAGGACCATAAGTGGAAATGCCCTAGACTCTGTTGCTTGGTTTTTCAGATGTATCAGGAAACACCATACACTTCTCCAGAGTGGCTGTTGGCAATTTACATCCCGCCCATCAGCATAACAAGGCTCCTTTTTCCCCATGGCCTGTCTTGCCTTTCTGGATTTTACACTTTTCTCAGATGGCCCTTTAGACCGGGGGGAAGTGACACTCATAGTTCGGATTTCCATTGCAAGCTTGCTTGGTTTGCCAAAAAGGGCGTATGTGTTTTTTCCTGAATATATTCAGGAACAAACTCATACGCCCTTTGTTGCCAAGTGCATCATTGTCGATGTTCTGCCTCTTTTCCTATGCTTTAAATGCAAATCCAGTCTACCTCCTGAAATCGGTTTCCTGAAATTCTGCCCCACTTTCAAGTCCTCTTCGCAGCCTTACTTCAATATATTTTTGGACGTTATCTGTCATTTATAACTCTCCAGGTTTGTGAATTACAGGGCCCCTGAGCTCCTTTCTTCAACTCGCTTTCTTGTGAGCTGGCCGCAAACCCGCAAGACTGCTTCAGGCCCTAATCTGCTTCTGGCAGGGCACGCTGAGCCTTTGGTTAATTTCTCTTCCTGGTGGGAAATGAGTGTTAAATATGCCCGTCCAGACACCTACCTCACTCTCAACCCCTTGGTGATGTGGGTCCTCTGGTTTGTGGCCACCTTTTCTGGGTTCCTCACCTTTCGATGATGTGGCCCCACTAGTGTGAGGACACTCCTGCCTGGTTCTCATCCACGTGGTTATGTGGACCCCCTGGTGAGAGTCTGTTCCTGGCTTTGTTCCTCACCCACCTGTGAGGGAGACCCTCTGCTGATAGGTCACTCCTGCATGGCTGGCACACATTGCCTTGGTGAAGTCAGCCGTGTGGTGGCAGTTGGAGCGTGCTGGGAATCTCCTCCCCCCAGTGATGAGGGCCCTCTTGCGTCAGGCCCTAACTGCTGGGCTCACCAACTTTTCTTAGGGAGCCCAGTGATGCTTTGGCACTCCTCTTAGGATCCCATCTCCATGGAGATGTGGGCCTTCTGCTCTGAGGTCCCAACGGCTGGGTTGTTCACATTTTCATGATGTGGGCTCTCTGGTGTTCACAGAGGCCTGGATCCCATAGCCTCTGTGCTCTTGGCCGCCTGCTGGGAGGTTCCAACTGCTGGATTCCTCACTTTTTTAATTTTTTGGGCCCTCTGTTGTGAGGATCCTCCTGCCTGCCTCACTCCCAGCCCCTTCGTGATGTGTGTCGTCTGGTTTGAGGCCACATGTGCTGGGTTCCTCACCTTTCGATGATGTGGGACCAATGGTCTTAGGAGACTCCTGCCTGGTTCACATCCCCTTGGTGATGTGGGCCCTCTGTTGAGAGTCTGATCCTGGCTGGGTTCCTCACCCATCTGTGAGGTGGGCCGTCTGATGTGAGGTCACTCCTGCCTGGCTTGCTCACCTCGCCTTGTGGACATGAGCCCTCTGGTGGCACTTGGAGCCTGCTGGGAGCCTCCTCTCCTGGGTGATGAGGGCCCTCTGGCGTCAGGCCCTAACTGCTGGGCTCCCCACATTTTGTGATGTGCGCCCAGTGGTGCGAGGACACTCCAGCCAGGTTCACATCCCCATTGGGATGTGGGCCTTCTGCTCTGAGGTCCCAAAGCCTGGGTTGCTCACAGTTTCATGATGTGGGCTCTCTGGTATTAGTTCACTCCTGCCTGCATCCCATAGCTTCTGTGCTCTGGGCCGCCTGCTGGGAGGTTCCAACTGCTGGATTCCTCACCTTTCTTATTCTTTGGGCCCTCTGTATTTAGGCTACTCCTGCCTGCCTCACTCCCATTCCCTTTGTGATATGTGTCCTCTGATTTGAGGCCACATGTGCTGGGTTCCGCACCTTTCGATGATGTGACCCCACTGGAGGGAAGACAGTCCTGACTGGTTCCCATCCCCTTGCTGATGTGGGCCCTCAGGTGAGAGTCTGATCCTGGCTGGGTTCCTCACCCTTCTGTGAGGTGGGCCCTCTGCTGTGAGGTCAGTCATGCCTGTCTGGCACACGTCACCTTGGCGACGTGGGCCCTCTGGTGGCAGTTGGAGTGTGCTGGGATCCTCCTCCCCTCGGTGATGAGGGCCCTCTTGCCTTAGGCCATAACTGCTGGGCTCCCCACATTTTCTGATGTGCGCCAAGTGAGTGAGGACACTCTTGCCAGGTTCCCATCCCCATGGCGATATGGGCCTTCTGCTCTGAGGTCAAAACGGCTGGCTTGCTCACAGTACCAAGATGTGGGCCCTCTGCTGTGAGTTCACTCCGGCAAGGATCCCTTATCATCGGTGCTCTGAGCCGCCTGCTGGGAGGTTCCAACTGCTGGATTCCTCAACTTTTTTATTCTATGTGCCCTCTGTTGTGAGGCTCCTCCTGCCTGCCTCACTGCCAGCCCCTTGGTGATGACTGTCCTATGGCTTGAGGCCACATGTGCTGCGTTCCTCACCTTTCGATGATGTGACCCCACTCGTGTGAGGACACTCCTGCCTGGTTCCCATCCCCTTGGTGAGGTGGGCCCTCTGGCGAGAGTCTAATCCTGGCTGGGTTCCTCAACGTTCTGTGAGGTAGGCCCTCTGCTGTGAGGTCACTCCTGCCTGGCTGGCACACGTCACCTTGGAGACGTGAGCCCTCTGGTGGCAGTTGGAGCGTGCAGGGCGCCTCCTCCTCTCGGTGATGACGGCCCTCTGGTGTCAGGCCCTAAATGGTGGGCTCCCCACATTTTCTGATGTGCGCCCAGTGGTGCGAGGACACTCCAGCCAGGTTCCCATTCCCATGGGGATGTGGTCCTTCTGCGCTGAGGTCTCAACTCCTGGGTTGCTCACAGTTTTGTGATGTGGGCCCTCTGCTGTGAGTTCACTGTGGCCTGGATCCCATAGCCTCGGTGTTCTGGGCCGCCTGCTGGAAGGTCTAAATGCTGGAATCCTCACGTTTTTTATATTATGTGCCCTGTGTTGTGAGGTTACTCCTGCCTGCCTCACTCCAAGGCCCTTGGTGATGTGGGTCCTCTGGTTTGAGGACACATGTGCTGGGTTCCTCACCTTAAGATGATGAGGCCCCACTGGTGTGAGGATAATCCTGACTGGGTCCCATCCCCTTTGTGATGTGGGCCCTCTGGTGAGAGTCTGATCCTGGCTGGGTTCCTCACCCATCTGTGAGGTGGGCCCTCTACTATCAGGTAACTCTTGCCTGGGTTGCTCACCTCGCCTTGTTGACATGAGCCCTCTGGTGGCAATTGGACCCTGCTGGGAGCCTCCTCAGCTCTGTGATGAGGGCCCTCTGACGTCAGGCCCTAACTGCTGGGCTCCCCAACTTTTCTTAGTGAGCCCAGTGTTGCTCAAGCACTCCTCTTAGGTTCCCATCCCCATGGGGATGTGGGCCTTCTGCTCTGAGGTTCCAACGGCTGGGTTGATCACAATTTCATGATGTGGGCTCTCTGGTGTTAGTTCACTGTGGCCTGGATCCCATAGCCTCTGTGGTCTTGGCTGCCTGCTGGGAGGTTCCAACTGCTCGATTCCTCAACTTTTGTATTCTATGGGTCCTGTGTTGTGATGCTCCTCCTGCCTGCCTCACTCGCAACCCCTTCGTGATGTGGGTCTTCTGGTTTGAGGCCACATGTGCTGGGTTAGGCAACTTTCAATGATGTGGCCCCACTGGTGTGAGGACACTCCTGTCTGGTTCCCATCCCCTTGGTGATGTGGGCCTTCTGGTGACAGTCTTATCCTGGCTGGGTTCCTCACTCTTCTGTGAGGTAGGCCCTCTGCTGTGAGGTCAATCCTGCCTGACTTGCACACATCACCTTGGCGACGTGGGCCCTCTGTTGGCACATGGAACCTGCTGGGAGCCTCCTGCCCTCGGTGATGACGGCCCTCTAGCATCAGGCTCTAACTGCTGGGCTCCCCACGTTTTCTGATGTGAGCCCAGTGATGCCAGGACACTCCTGTCAGGTTCCCATCCCCATGGGGATGTGGGCTTTCTGCTCTGAGGTCCCAATGCCTGGGTTGCTCACAGTTTCATGATGTGGGCTCTCTGGTGTTAGTTAACTCCTGCCTGCATCCCATAGCTTCTGTGCTCTCGGCCGCCTGCTGGGAGGTTCCAAATGCTGGATTCCTCACTTTTTTTATTCTTTGGGCCCTCTGTTTTTAGGCTACTCCTACCTGCCTCACTCCCATCCCCTTTGTGATGTATGTCCTCTGATATGAGGCCACATGTGCTGGGTTCCTCACCTTTCGATGATGTGGCCCCACTGGTGGGAGGACAGTCCTGACTGGTTCCCATCCCCTTGGTGTTGTGGGCCCTCTGGTGAGAGTCTCATCCTGCCTCGGTTCCTCACCCTTCTGTGAGATAGGCCCTCTGCTGTGAGGTCACTACTGCCTGGCTGGCGCATGCCACCTTGTAGACGTGGTCCCTCTGTTGGCAGTTGGAACCTGCTGGGAGTCTCCTCCCCTCAGTTATGAGGGCCCCCTGGCATCAGGCCCTAACTGCTGGGCTCCTAACATTTTCTGATATGTGCTAAGTGGTGCAAAGCCACTCCTGCCAGGTTCCCATCCCAATGGGGATGTGGGCCTTCTGTTCTGAGGTCCCAACAGCTGGGCTGCTCACAGGTTCATGATGTGGGCCCTCTGCTGTGAGTTCACTGCGGCCTGGATCCCATAGCCTCGGTGCTCTGGGCCACTTGCTGGGAGGTTCCAACTGCTGGATTCCTCAACTTTTATATTCTATGGACCCTGTGTTGTGAGGCCAGTCCTGCCAGCCTCATTCCGAACCCCTTGGTGATGTGGTTCCTCTGGTTTGAGGACACATGTGCTGGGATCCTCACCTTTCGATGATGTTGTCCCACTGGTGTGGGGACACTCCTGCCTGGTTCCCATCCCCTTGGTGATGTGGGCCCTCTGGTGAGAGTCTGATCCTGGCTGTGTTCCTCACCCTTCTGTGAGGTGGGCCCTCTGCTGTGAGGTCATTCGTGCCTGGTTGGCACACATCGCCTTGGCGACGTCAGCCCTCTGGTGGCAGTTGGAGCCTGCTGGGAGCCTCCTTCCCTTGGTGATGAGGGTCCTCTGGCGTCAGGCCCTAACTGCTGGTCGCCCAAAATTTTCTGATACGTTCTCAGTGGTGCGAGGACACTCCTACCAGAATTCCATCCCCATGGGGATGTGGGCCTCCTGCTCTGAGGTCCCAATGGCTGGGTTGCTCAGTTTCATGACATGGGCCCTGTTCTGTGAGTTCACTGTGGCCTGGATCCCATAGCCTCGGTGCTCTGGGCCGCCTGCTGGGAGGTTCCAACTGCTGGATTCCTCACTTTTTTATTCTATGTGCCCAGTGTTGTGAGGCTACTCCTGCCTGCCTCACTCCAAGGTCCTTGGTGATGTGGGTCCTCTGGTTTGAGGACACATGTGCTGAGTACCTCAGCTTTCGATGATGTGGCCCCACTGATGTGAAGACACTCCTGCCTGGTTCCCATCCCCTTGGTGATGTGGGCCCTCTGGTGAGAGTCTGATGTTGGCTGGGTTTCTCACCCTTCTGTGAGGTGGGACCTCTGCTGTGAGGTAACTCCTGCCTGGCATGCTCACGTTGCCTTGGCAATGTGAGCCCTCAGGTGGCAGTTGGAGCCTGCTGGGAATCTCCTCCCCTCAGTTATGAGAGCTCTGGATAAAACACATATGCCCTTTTTTGCCAAGTGCATTATTTTCCAAGTTCTGTCTCTTTTCCTATGCTTTAAGAGCTACTCCCGTGTACGTTCTGAAATCAGTTTCCAGCAATTCTGCCCCACATTCAAGTCCTCTTCGCAGCCTTACTTCAGTATAATTTTGGATGATAGCTGTCATTTATAACTCCGCAGGTTTCTGAATTACAGTGTCCCTGAGCTCCTTTCTTCAACTCGCTTTCTTGTGAGCTGGCCGCAACACCGCAGGATCTCCTCAGGCCCTAATCTAGTTCCAGCATGGCACACGGAGCCTTTGGTTCATTTATCTTCCTGGTGGGATATGAGAGTTAAATTTGCCCGTCCAGACACCTACAGATAGTCTCCCATTGCTTCTCCTTATTCCTGTTCATCTTCCGAAGAAATTGCAAACTGGGCCAAACAGGAGGTTAAAGGCACTGACTCTCCAAGTGGGGAGAGTGTTAGTAAAGCGTCTGGAATGTTGCACCCGAGTACCAGGGGACGAAAACTGAGACACATTTGAACACGTTTCCCGATCACACGGTGGATCATACTCTGGGTTCCACATGCATGTTTTAGCTGAAGGAAGAATCCCTTAAACCTGGAGAGTTGAGACCCATGGAATGGGTACCATGCAATATGACTTCAAAGAGTCTGCATTTGCTAACCGAACCTCACCAATCCTATCACTGCTGCGTTTATGACACTGTACACACACTTGATTCTCTTTCGGAGACATATAAATCGATAGGTTTTAAGATTCTTACTAGTCAGGTATATTCTTAGGCGTTTAATATGGGGTGTTGAGTCCACTTCGTTGAGCAAGGAGTAGCTCTTGTCTATTACATATTTGGCTTATGGAACAGTATCTGTGCTAATTTCAATCTCTGATTTTATGCCGCACCCCAACTCACCTTTCCCCTTAAGCAAGCATAAGTTGGTTTTCTACATTTGACACCCTGTTCTGTTTTGTAATTCAGTTCCTGTGTAGCCAAGTTTACATTCCGTGTAGTAGTGATATCTTATGATGTTTCTTTTTCTGTGTGACTTATTTCTCTTAGAATCATCATACCTGAATCCACTCATTATGCTGTCACGGGCCTGATGACATAGATTTCTTTGCTGAGTGATATTGCATTGTACGTAAGTACCACAATTTCTTTATCCATTTTTCGCTTTCTGCGATATTGAACCTGTACCGTAAACGAGGTTCTTGTAAACAGAGCCATCCCAAACTTTGGGGAGGCTGTGTCTTTTTGATTATTATTTCCCTAAGCTATACGACCATAAGTGGAAATGCCCTAGGCTCTGTTGCTTGGTTTTTTGGATGTTTCAGGAAACACCATACACTTCTCCAGAGTGGCTGTTGGCAATTTACATCCCGCCCATCAGCATAACAAGGCTCCCAGTTCTCCATGGCCTGTCCTGCCTTTCTGGATTTTACACTTTTTTCAGATGGCCCTTTTGACCGGGGGGCAGTGAGACTTCATTGTAGTGCAGATTTCCTTTGCAAGCTTGCTTGCTTGGCCAAAAAGGGCGTATGCGTTTCTTCCTGAATATATTCAGGAAAAAACGCATATGCCCTTTTTGGCCAAGTGCATCATTGTGGACATTCTGCTTCTTTTCCTATGCTTTACATGCAATTCCAGTCTACCTCCTGAAATCGGTTTCCTGCAATTCTGCCCCGCTTTCAACTCCTCTTGGCAGCCTTACTTTAATATATTTTTGGAAGATGGCTGTCATTTATAACTCTGCAGGTTTGTGAATTACAGTGCCCCTGAGCTCCTTTCTTCAACTCGCTTTCTTGTGAGCTGGCCGCAACACCGCAGGATTGCTTCGGGCCCTAGTGTGGTTCCGGCATGGCACGCTGAGCCTTTGGTTAATTCCTCTTCCTGGTGGGAAATGAGAGTTAAATTTGCCCGTCCGGACACCTCCACCTAGTCTCTCATTGGTTCTCCCTATTCCTGTTCATTTTCCACAGAAATTGCAAACTGGGCCAAACAGGAGGTTAAAGGCACTGACTCTCCAAGTGGGGAGAGTGTTAGTAAAGCGTCTGGAATGTTGCACCCGAGTACCAGGGGACGAAAACTGAGACACATTTGAACACGTTTTCCGATCACACGGTGGATCATACTCTGGGTTCCACATGCATGTTTTAGCTGAAGGAAGAATCCCTTAAACATGGAGAGTTGAGACCCATGGATGGGTACCATGCAATATGACTTCAAAGGGTCTGCATTTGCTCACCGAACCTCACCAATACTATTACTGCTGTGTTTATGCCACTGTACACACGTTTGATTCTCTTTCGGAGACATATAAATCCATAGGTTTTAAGATTCTTACTAGTCAGGTATATTCTTAGGCGTTTAATATGGGGTGTTGAGTCCACTTCGTTGAGCAAGGAGTAGCTCTTGTCTATTACGTATTTGGCTTATGGAACGGTATCTGTGCTAATTTCAATCTCTTGTTGTATGCAGCACCCCAACTCACCTTTCCCCTTAAGCAAGCATAAGTTGGTTTTCTACATTTGACACCCTGTTCTGTTTTGTAATTCAGTTCCTGTGTAGCCAAGTTTACATTCCGTGTAGTAGTGATATCTTATGATGTTTCTTTTTCTGTGTGACTTATTTCACTTAGAATCATCGTACCTGAATCCACTCATTATGCTGCTATGGGCCTGATGACATAGATTTCATTGCTGAGTGATATTGCATTGTACGTAAGTCCCACAACTTCTTTATCCATTTTTCGTTTTCTGTGATATTCAACTTGTACCGTAAACGAGGTTCTTGTAAACAGAGCCGTCCCAAACTTTGGGGTGGCTGTGTCTTTTTGATTTTAATTTCCCTAAGCTATAGGACCATAAGTGGAAGTGCCCTAGGCTCTGTTGCTTTGTTTTTTGGATGTTTCAGGAAACACCATACACTTCTCCAGAGTGGCTGCTGGCAATTTACATCCCGCCCATCAGCATAACAAGGCTCCCAGTTCTCCATGGCCTGTCCTGCCTTTCTGGATTTTACACTTTTTTCAGATGGCCCTTTTGACCGGGGGGCAGTGAGACTTCATTTTATTGCAGATTTCCTTTGCAAGCTTGCTTGGTTGGCCAAAAAGGGCGTATGCGTTTTTTCCTGAATATATTCAGGAAAAAACGCATACGCCCTTTTTGGCCAAGTGCATCATTGTGGACGTTCTGCCTCTTTTCCTATGCTTTAATTGCAATTCCAGTCTACCTCCTGAAATCGGTTTCCTGCAATTCTGCACCGCTTTCATCTCCTCTTGGCAGCCTTCCTTCAATATATTTTTGGAAGATAGCTGTCATTTATAACTCTGCAGGTTTGTGAATTACAGTGCCCCTGAGCTCCTTTCTTCAACTCGCTTTCTTGTGAGCTGGCCGCAACACCGCAGGATTGCTTCAGGCCCTAGTTTGGTTCCGGCACGGCATGCTGAGCCTTTGGTTAATTCCTCTTCCTGGTGTGAAATGAGAGTTAAATTTGCCCGTCCAGACACCTCCACCTAGTCTCTCATTGGTTCTCCCTATTCCTGTTCATTTTCCACAGAAATTGCAAACTGGGCCAAACAGGAGGTTAAAGGCACCGACTCTCCAAGTGGGGAGAGTGTTAGTAAAGCGTCTGGAATGTTGCACCCGAGTACCAGGGGACGAAAACTGAGACACATGTGAACACGTTTCCCGATGACACCGTGGATCATACTCTGGGTTCCACATGCATGTTTTAGCTGAAGGAAGAATCCCTTAAACATGGAGAGTTGAGACTCATGTAATGGGTACCATGCAGTATGACTTCAAAGGGTCTGCATTTGCTCACCGAACCTCACCAATCCTATCACTGCTGCGCTTATGCCGCTGTACACACGCTTGATTCTCTTTCGGAGACATATAAATCCATAGGTATTAAGATTCTTACTAGTCAGGTATATTCTTACGCATTTAATATGGGGTGTTGAGTCCACTTCGTTGAGCAAGGAGTAGCTCTTGTCTATTACATATTTGGCTTATGGAACGGTATCTGTGCTAATTTCAATCTCTTGTTGTATGCAGCACCCCAACTCACCTTTCCCCTTAAGCAAGCATAAGTTGGTTTTCTACATTTGAGACCCTGTTCTGTTTTGTAATTCAGTTCCTGTGTAGCCAAGTTTACATTCCGTGTGTTAGTGATATCTTATGATGTTTCTTTTTCTGTGTGACTTATTTCACTTAGAATCATCATACCTGAATCCACTCATTATGCTGCTACGGGCCTGATGACATAGATTTCATTGCTGAGTGATATTGCATTGTACGTAAGTACCACAACTTCTTTATCCATTTTTCGCTTTCTGTGATATTCAACTTGTACCGTAAACGAGGTTCTTGTAAACAGAGCCGTCCCAAACTTTGGGGTGGCTGTGTCTTTTTGATTTTAATTTCCCTAAGCTATAGGACCATAAGTGGAAGTGCCCTAGGCTCTGTTGCTTTGTTTTTTGGATGTTTCAGGAAACACCATACACTTCTCCAGAGTGGCTGCTGGCAATTTACATCCCGCCCATCAGCATAACAAGGCTCCCAGTTCTCCATGGCCTGTCCTGCCTTTCTGGGTTTTACACTTTTTTCAGATGGCCCTTTTGACCAGGGGGCAGTGAGACTTCATTGTAGTGCAGATTTCCTTTGCAAGCTTGCTTGGTTGGCCAAAAAGGGCGTATGCGTTTTTTCCTGAATATATTCAGGAAAAAACGCATACGCCCTTTTTGGCCAAGTGCATCATTGTGGACGTTCTGCCTCTTTTCCTATGCTTTACATGCAATTCCAGTCTACCTCCTGAAATCGGTTTCCTGCAATTCTGCCCCGCTTTCAACTATTCTTGGCTGCCTTACTTCAATATATTTTTGGAAGATAGCTGTCATTTATAACTCTGCAGGTTTGTGAATTACAGTGCCCCTGAGCTCCTTTCTTCAACTCGCTTTCTTGCGAGCTGGCCGCAACACCGCAGGATTGCTTCAGGCCCTAGTTTGGTTCCGGCATGGCATGTTGAGCCTTTGGTTAATTCCTCTTCCTGGTGGGAAATGATAGTTAAATTTGCCCGTCCAGACACCTCCACCTAGTCTCTCATTGCTTCTCCCTATTCCTGTTCATTTTCCACAGAAATTGCAAACTTGGCCAAACAGGAGGTTAAAGGCAACGACTCTCCAAGTGGGGAGAGTGTTAGTAAAGCGTCTGGAATGTTGCACCCAAGTACCAGGGGACGAAAACTGAGACACATTTGAACACGTTTTCCGATCACACGGTGGATCATACTCTGGGTTACACATGCATGTTTTAGCTGAAGGAAGAATCCCTTAAACATGGAGAGTTGAGACCCATGGAATGGGTACCATGCAATATGACTTCAAAGGGTCTGCATTTGCTCACCGAACCTCACCAATCCTATCACTGCTGCGTTTATGCTGCTGTACACACGCTTGATCCTCTTTCGGAGACATATAAATCCATAGGTTTTAAGATTCTTACTAGTCAGGTATATTCTTAGGCGTTTAATATGGGGTGTTGAGTCCACTTCGTTGAGCAAGGAGTAGCTCTTGTCTATTACATATTTGGCTTATGGAACGGTATCTGTGCTAATTTCAATCTCTGGTTTTATGAAGCACCGCAACTCACCTTTCCAGTTAAGCAAGCATAAGTTGGTTTTCTACATTTGACACCCTGTTCTGTTTTGTAATTCAGTTCCTGTGTAGCCAAGTTTACATTCCGTGTAGTAGTGATATCTTATGATGTTTCTTTTTCTGTGTGACTTATTTCACTTAGAATCATCGTACCTGAATCCACTCATTATGCTGCTACGGGCCTGATGACATAGATTTCATTGCTGAGTGATATTGCATTGTACGTAAGTACCACAACTTCTTTATCCATTTTTCGCTTTCTGTGATATTGAACTTGTACCGTAAACGAGGTTCTTGTAAACAGAGCCGTCCCAAACTTTGGGGTGGCTGTGTCTTTTTGATTTTAATTTCCCTAAGCTATAGGACCATAAGTGGAAGTGCCCTAGGCTTTGTTGCTTTGTTTTTTGGATGTTTCAGGAAACACCATACACTTCTCCAGAGTGGCTGCTGGCAATTTACATCCTGCCCATCAGCATAACTAGGCTCCCAGTTCTCCATGGCCTGTCCTGCTTTCTGAATTTTACACTTTTTTCAGATGGCCCTTTTGACCGGGGGGCAGTGAGACTTCATTGTAGTGCAGATTTCCTTTGCAAGCTTGCTTGCTTGGCCAAAAAGTGCGTATGCGTTTTTTCCTGAATATATTCAGGAAAAAACGCATACGCACTTTTTGGCCAAGTGCATCATTGTGGACGTTCTGCCTCTTTTCCTATGCTTTACATGCAATTCCAGTCTACCTCCTGAAATCGGGTTTCCTGCAATTCTGCCCCGGTTTCAACTCCTCTTGGCAGCCTTACTTCAATATATTTTTGGCAGGCAGCTGTCATTTATAACTCTGCAGGTTTGTGAATTACAGTGCCCCTGAGCTCCTTTCTTCAACTCGCTTTCTTGTGAGCTGGCCGCAACACCGCAGGATTGCTTCAGGCCCTAGTTTCGTTCCGGCACGGCATGCTGAGCCTTTGGTTAATTCCTCTTCCTGGTGGGAAATGAGAATTAAATTTGCCCGTCCAGACACCTCCACCTAGTCTCTCATTGGTTCTCCCTATTCCTGTTCATTTTCCACAGAAATTGCAAACTGGGCCAAACAGGAGGTTAAAGGCACTGACTCTCCAAGTGGGGAGAGTGTTAGTAAAGCGTCTGGAATGTTGCACCCGAGTACCAGGGGACAAAAACTGAGACACATTTGAACACGTTTTCCGATCACACGGTGGATCATACTCTGGGTTCCACATGCATGTTTTAGCTGAAGGAAGAATCCCTTAAACCTGGTGAGTTGAGACCCATGGAATGGGTACCATGCAATATGACTTCAAAGAGTCTGCATTTGCTCACCGAACCCTACCAATCATATCACTGCTGCGTTTATGACACTGTACACACGCTTGATTCTCTTTCGGAGACATATAAATCCATAGGTTTTAAGATTCTTACTAGTCAGGTATATTCTTAGGCGTTTAATATGGGGTGTTGAGTCCACTTCGTTGAGCAAGGAGTAGCTCTTGTCTATTACATATTTGGCTTATGGAACAGTATCTGTGCTAATTTCAATCTCTGGTTTTATGCCGCACCCCAAGTCACCTTTCCCCTTAAGCAAGCATAAGTTGGTTTTCTACATTTGACACCCTGTTCTGTTTTGTAATTCAGTTCCTGTGTAGCCAAGTTTACATTCCGTGTAGTAGTGATATCTTATGATGTTTCTTTTTCTGTGTGACTTATTTCAGTTAGAATCATCGTACATGAATCCACTCATTTTGCTGCTATGGGCCTGATGACATAGATTTCATTGCTGAGTGATATTGCATTGTACGTAAGTACCACAACTTCTTTATCCATTTTTCGCTTTCTGTGATATTGAACTTGTACCGTAAACGAGGTTCTTGTAAAGAGAGCCGGCCGAAACTTTGGGGTGGCTGTGTCTTTTTGATTTTAATTTCCCTAAGCTATAGGACCATAAGTGGAAGTGCCCGAGGCTCTGTTGCTTTGTGTTTTAGATGTTTCAGGAAACACCATACAGTTCTCCAGAGTGGCTGTTTGCAATTTACATCCCGCCCATCAGCATAACAAGGCTCCTAGTTCTCCATGGCCCGTCCTGCCTTTCTGGATTTTACACTTTTTTCAGATGGCCCTTTTGACCGTTGGGCAGTGAGTCTTCATTGTAGTGCAGATTTCCTTTGCAAGCTTGCTTGGTTGGCCAAAAAGGGCGTATGCGTTTTTTCCTGAATATATTCAGGAAAAAACACATACGCCCTTTTTGGCCAAGAGCATCATTGTGGACGTTCTGCCTCTTTTCCTATGCTTTACATGCAATTCCAGTCTACCTCCTGAAATCGGTTTCCTGCAATTCTGCCCCGCTTTCAACTACTCTTGGCAGCCTTACTTCAATATATTTTTGGAAGATAGCTGTCATTTATAACTCTGCAGGTTTGTGAATTACAGTGCCCCTAAGCTCCTTTCTTCAACTCGCTTTCTTGTGAGCTGGCCGCAACACCGCAGGATTGCTTCAGGGCCCAGTTTGGTTCCGGCATCGCATGCTGAGCCTTTGGTTAATTCCTCTTCCTGGTGGGAAATGAGAGTTAAATTTGTCCGTCCAGACACCTCCAGCTAGTCTCTCATTGGTTCTCCCTCTTCCTGTTCATCTTACGCAGAAATTGCAACCTGGGCCAAACAGGAGGTTAAAGGCACTGACTCTCCAAGAGGGGAGAGTGTTAGTAAAGCGTCTGGAATGTTGCACCCGAGTACCAGGGGACGAAAACTGAGACACATTTGAACACGTTTCCTGATCACACGGTGGATCATACTCTGGGTTCCACATGCATGTTTTAGCTGAAGGAAGAATCCCTTAAACCTGGAGAGTTGAGACCCATGGAATGGGTACCATGCAATATGACTTCAAAGAGTCTGCATTTGCTCACCGAACCTCACCAATCCTATCACTGCTGCGTTTATGCCTCTGTACACACACTTCATTCTCTTTCGGAGACATATAAATCCATAGGTTTTAAGATTCTTACTAGTCAGGTATATTCTTAGGCGTTTAATATGGGGTGTTGAGTCCACTTCGTTGAGCAAGGAGTAGCTCTTGTCTATTACATATTTGGCTTATGGAACGGTATCTGTGCTAATTTCAATCTCTGGTTTTATGCCGCACCCCAACTCACCTTTCCCCTTAAGCAAGCATAAGTTGGTTTTCTACATTTGAGACACTTTTCTGTTTTGTAATTCAGTTCCTGTGTAGCCAAGTTACATTCCGTGTGTTAGTGATATCTTATGATGTTTCTTTTTCTGTGTGACTTATTTCATTTAGAATCATCGTACCTGAATCCACTCATTATGCTGCTACGGGCCTGATGACATAGATTTCATTGCTGAGTGATATTGCATTATACGTAAGTACCACAACTTCTTTATCCATTTTTTGCTTTCTGTGATATTCAACTTGTACCGTAAACGAGGTTCTTGTAAACAGAGCCGGCCCAAACTTTGGGGTGGCTGTGTCTTTTTGATTTTAATTTCCCTAAGCTATAGGACCATAAGTAGAAGTGCCCTAGGATCTGTTGCTTTGTTTTTTAGATGTTTCAGGAAACACAATACACTTCTCCAGAGTGGGTGTTGGCAATTTACATCCCGCCCATCAGCATAACAAGGCTCCCAGTTCTCCATGGCCTGTCCTGCCTTTCTGGATTTTACACTTTTTTCAGATGGCCCTTTTGACCGGGTGCAGTGAGACTTCATTGTAGTGCAGATTTCCTTTGCAAGCTTGTTTGGTTGGCCAAAAAGGGCGTATGCGTTTTTTCCTGAATATATTCAGGAAAAAACACATACGCCCTTTTTGGCCAAGAGCATCATTGTGGACGTTCTGCCTCTTTTCCTATGCTTTACATGCAATTCCAGTCTACCTCCTGAAATCGGTTTCCTGCAATTCTGCCCCGCTTTCAAGTCCTCTTGGCAGCCTTCCTTCAATATATTTTTGGACGACAGCTGTCATTTATAACTCTGCAGGTTGTGAATTACATTGGCCCTGAGCTCCTTTCTTCAACTCGCTTTCTGGTGAGCTGGCCGCAACACTGCAGGATTGCTTCAGGCCCTAGTGTGCTTCTGGCATCGCATGCTGAGCCTTTGGTTAATTCCTCTTCCTGGTAGGAAATGAGAGTTAAATTTGTCCGTCCAGACACCTCCAGCTAGTCTCTCATTGGTTCTCCCTCTTCCTGTTCATCTTACGCAGAAATTGCAAACTGGGCCAAACAGGAGGTTAAAGGCACTGACTCTCCAAGTGGGGAGAGTGTTAGTAAAGCATCTGGAATGTTGCACCCGAGTACCAGGGGACGAAAACTGAGACACATTTGAACACGTTTCCCGATCACACGGTGGATCATACTCTGGGTTCCACATGCATGTTTTAGCTGAAGGAAGAATCCCTTAAACATGGAGAGTTGAGACCCATGGAATGGGTACCATGCAATATGACTTCAAAGAGTCTGCATTTGCTCACCGAACCTCACCAATCCTATCACTGCTGTGTTTATGACACTGTACACACGCTTGATTCACTTTCGGAGACATATAAATCCATAGGTTTTAAGATTCTTACTGGTCAGGTATATTCTTAGGCGTTTAATATGGGGTGTTGAGTCCACTTCGTTGAGCAAGGAGTAGCTCTTGTCTATTACATATTTGGCTTATGGAATGGTATCTGTGCTAATTTCAATCTCTGGTTTTATGCAGCACCCCAACTCACCTTTCCCCTTAAGCAAGCATAAGTTGGTTTTCTACATTTGAGACCCTGTTCTGTTTTGTAATTCAGTTCCTGTGTAGCCAAGTTTACATTCCGTGTAGTAGTGATATCTTATGATGTTTCTTTTTCTGTGTGACTTATTTCACTTAGAATCATCGTACCTGAATCCACTCATTATGCTGCTACGGGCCTGATGACATAGATTTCATTGCTGAGTGATATTGCATTGTACGTAAGTACCACAACTTCTTTATCCATTTTTCGCTTTCTGTGATATTGAACTTGTACCGTAAACGAGGTTGTTGTAAACCGAGCCGGCCCAAACTTTGGGGTGGCTGTGTCGTTTTGATTTTAATTTCCCTAAGCTATAGGACCATAAGTGGAAGTGCCCTAGGCTCTGTTGCTTTGTTTTTTGGATGTTTCAGGAAACACCATACACTTCTCCAGAGTGCCTGTTGGCAATTTACATCCCGTCCATCAGCATAACAAAGTTCCCAGTTCTCCATGGCCTGTCCTGCCTTTCTGGATTTTACACTTTTCTCCGGATTGCCCTTTTGACCGGGGAGCAGTGAGACTTCATTGTAGTGCAGATTTCCTTTGCAAGCTTGCTTGGTTGGCCAAAACGGGCGTATGCGTTTTTTCCTGTATATATTCACGAAAAAACGCATATGCCCTTTTTGGCCAAGTGCATCATTGTGGACGTTCTGCCTCTTTTCCTATGCTTTACATGCAATTCCAGTCTACCTCCTGAAATAGGTTTCCTGCAATTCTGCCCCGCTTTCAATTCCTCTTGGCAGCCTTCCTTCAATATATTTTTGGACGATAGCTGTCATTTATAACTCTGCAGGATTGTGAATTACAGTGCCCCTGAGCTCCTTTCTTCAAATCGCTTTCTTGTGAGCTGGCCGCAACACCGCAGGATTGCTTCAGGGCCTAGTTTGGTTCTGGCATCGCATGCTGAGCCTTTGGTTAATTCCTCTTCCTGGTGGGAAATGAGAGTTAAATTTGCCCGTCCTAACAGCTCCAGCTAGTCTCTCATTGGTTCTCCCTCTTCCTCTTCATCTTACGCAGAAATTGCAAACTGGGCCAAACAGGAGGTTAAAGGCACTGACTCTCCAAGTGGGGAGACTGTTAGTAAAGCGTCTGGAATGTTTCACCCGAGTACCAGGGAACGAAAACTGAGACACATTTGAACACGTTTCCTGATCACACGGTCGATCATACTCTGGGTTCCACATGCATGTTTTAGCTGAAGGAAGAATCCCTTAAACCTGGAGAGTTGAGACCCATGGAATGGGTACCATGCAATATGACTTCAAAGAGTCTGCATTTGCTCACCGAATCTCACCAATCCTATCACTGCTGCGTTTATGCCTCTGTACACACACTTCATTCTCTTTCGGAGACATATAAATCCATAGGTTTTAAGATTCTTACTAGTCAGGTATATTCTTAGGCGTTTAATATGGGGTGTTGAGTCCACTTCGTTGAGCAAGGAGTAGCTCTTGTCTATTACATATTTGGCTTATGGAACGGTATCTGTGCTAATTTCAATCTCTTGTTGTACGCAGCACCCCAAGTCACCTTTCCCCTTAAGCAAGCATAAGTTGGTTTTCTACATTTGACACCCTGTTCTGTTTTGTAATTCAGTTCCTGTGTAGCCAAGTTTACATTCCGTGTAGTAGTGATATCTTATGATGTTTCTTTTTCTGTGTGACTTATTTCACTTAGAATCATCGTACCTGAATCCACTCATTATGCTTCTATGGGCCTGATGACATAGATTTCATTGCTGAGTGATATTGCATTGTACGTAAGTACCACAACTTCTTTATCCATTTTTCGCTTTCTGTGATATTCAACTTGTACCGTAAACGAGGTTCTTGTAAACAGAGCCGTCCCAAACTTTGGGGTGGCTGTGTCTTTTTGATTTTAATTTCCCTAAGCTATAGAACCATAAGTGGAAGTGCCCTAGGCTCTGTTGCTTTGTTTTTTGGATGTTTCAGGAAACACCATACACTTCTCCAGAGTGGCTGTTGGCAATTTACATCCCGCCCATCAGCATAACAAGTCTCCCAGTTCTCCATGGCCTGTCCTGCCTTTCTGGATTTTACACTTTTTTCAGATGGCCCTTTTGACCGGGGGGCAGTGAGACTTCATTGTAGTGCAGATTTCCTTTGCAATCTTGCTTGGTTGGCCAAAAAGGGCGTATGCGTTTTTTCCTGAATATATTCAGGAAAAAACGCATACGCCCTTTTTGGCCAAGTGCATCATTGTGGACGTTCTGCCTCTTTTCCTATGCTTTACATGCAATTCCAGTCTACCTCCTGAAATCGGTTTCCTGCAATTCTGCCCCGCTTTCAACTATTCTTGGCTGCCTTACTTCAATATATTTTTGGAAGATAGCTGTCATTTATAACTCTGCAGGTTTGTGAATTACAGTGCCCCTGAGCTCCTTTCTTCAACTCGCTTTCTTGTGAGCTGACCGCAACACCGCAGGATTGCTTCAGGCCCTAGTTTGGTTCCGGCATGGCATGTTGAGCCTTTGGTTAATTCCTCTTCCTGGTGGGAAATGATAGTTAAATTTGCCCGTCCAGACACCTCCACCTAGTCTCTCATTGCTTCTCCCTATTCCTGTTCATTTTCCACAGAAATTGCAAACTGGGCCAAACAGGAGGTTAAAGGCACCGACTCTCCAAGTGGGGAGAGTGTTAGTAAAGCGTCTGGAATGTTGCACCCGAGTACCAGGGGACGAAAACTGAGACACATTTGAACACGTTTTCCGATCACACGGTGGATCATACTCTGGGTTCCACATGCATGTTTTAGCTGAAGGAAGAATCCCTTAAACATGGAGAGTTGAGACCCATGGAATGGGTACCATGCAATATGACTTCAAAGGGTCTGCATTTGCTCACCGAACCTCACCAATCCTATCACTGCTGCGTTTATGCCACTGTACACACGCTTGATTCTCTTTCGGAGACATATAAATCCATAGGTTTTAAGATTCTTACTAGTCAGGTATATTCTTAGGCGTTTAATATGGGGTGTTGAGTCCACTTCGTTGAGCAAGGAGTAGCTCTTGTCTATTACATATTTGGCTTATGGAACGGTATCTGTGCTAATTTCAATCTCTTGTTGTATGCAGCACCCCAACTCACCTTTCCCCTTAAGCAAGCATAAGTTGGTTTTCTACATTTGAGACCCTGTTCTGTTTTGTAATTCAGTTCCTGTGTAGCCAAGTTTACATTCCGTGTGTTAGTGATATCTTATGATGTTTCTTTTGCTGTGTGACTTATTTCACTTAGAATCATCGTACCTGAATCCACTCATTATGCTGCTACGGGCCTGATGACATAGATTTCATTGCTGAGTGATATTGCATTGTACGTAAGTACCACAACTTCTTTATCCATTTTTCGCTTTCTGTGATATTCAACTTGTACCGTAAACGAGGTTCTTGTAAACAGAGCCGTCCCAAACTTTGGGGTGGCTGTGTCTTTTTGATTTTAATTTCCCTAAGCTATAGGACCATAAGTGGAAGTGCCCTAGGCTCTGTTGCTTTGTTTTTTGGATGTTTCAGGAAACACCATACACTTCTCCAGAGTGGCTGCTGGCAATTTACATCCCGCCCATCAGCATAACAAGGCTCCCAGTTCTCCATGGCCTGTCCTGCCTTTCTGGGTTTTACACTTTTTTCAGATGGCCCTTTTGACCAGGGGGCAGTGAGACTTCATTGTAGTGCAGATTTCCTTTGCAAGCTTGCTTGGTTGGCCAAAAAGGACGTATGCGTTTTTTCCTGAATATATTCAGGAAAAAACGCATACGCCCTTTTTGGCCAAGTGCATCATTGTGGACGTTCTGCCTCTTTTCCTATGCTTTACATGCAATTCCAGTCTACCTCCTGAAATCGGTTTCCTGCAATTCTGCCCCGCTTTCAACTATTCTTGGCTGCCTTACTTCAATATATTTTTGGAAGATAGCTGTCATTTATAACTCTGCAGGTTTGTGAATTACAGTGCCCCTGAGCTCCTTTCTTCAACTCGCTTTCTTGCGAGCTGGCCGCAACACCGCAGGATTGCTTCAGGCCCTAGTTTGGTTCCGGCATGGCATGTTGAGCCTTTGGTTAATTCCTCTTCCTGGTGGGAAATGATAGTTAAATTTGCCCGTCCAGACACCTCCACCTAGTCTCTCATTGCTTCTCCCTATTCCTGTTCATTTTCCACAGAAATTGCAAACTGGGCCAAACAGGAGGTTAAAGGCAACGACTCTCCAAGTGGGGAGAGTGTTAGTAAAGCGTCTGGAATGTTGCACCCGAGTACCAGGGGACGAAAACTGAGACACATTTGAACACGTTTTCCGATCACACGGTGGATCATACTCTGGGTTCCACATGCATGTTTTAGCTGAAGGAAGAATCCCTTAAACATGGAGAGTTGAGACCCATGGAATGGGTACCATGCAATATGACTTCAAAGGGTCTGCATTTGCTCACCGAACCTCACCAATCCTATCACTGCTGCGTTTATGCTGCTGTACACACGCTTGATCCTCTTTCGGAGACATATAAATCCATAGGTTTTAAGATTCTTACTAGTCAGGTATATTCTTAGGCGTTTAATATGGGGTGTTGAGTCCACTTCGTTGAGCAAGGAGTAGCTCTTGTCTATTACATATTTGGCTTATGGAACGGTATCTGTGCTAATTTCAATCTCTGGTTTTATGAAGCACCCCAACTCACCTTTCCAGTTAAGCAAGCATAAGTTGGTTTTCTACATTTGACACCCTGTTCTGTTTTGTAATTCAGTTCCTGTGTAGCCAAGTTTACATTCCGTGTAGTAGTGATATCTTATGATGTTTCTTTTTCTGTGTGACTTATTTCACTTAGAATCATCGTACCTGAATCCACTCATTATGCTGCTACGGGCCTGATGACATAGATTTCATTGCTGAGTGATATTGCATTGTACGTAAGTACCACAACTTCTTTATCCATTTTTCGCTTTCTGTGATATTCAACTTGTACCGTAAACGAGGTTCTTGTAAACAGAGCCGTCCCAAACTTTGGGGTGGCTGTGTCTTTTTGATTTTAATTTCCCTAAGCTATAGGACCATAAGTGGAAGTGCCCTAGGCTTTGTTGCTTTGTTTTTTGGATGTTTCAGGAAACACCATACACTTCTCCAGAGTGGCTGCTGGCAATTTACATCCTGCCCATCAGCATAACTAGGCTCCCAGTTCTCCATGGCCTGTCCTGCTTTCTGAATTTTACACTTTTTTCAGATGGCCCTTTTGACCGGGGGGCAGTGAGACTTCATTGTAGTGCAGATTTCCTTTGCAAGCTTGCTTGGTTGGCCAAAAAGGGCGTATGCGTTTTTTCCTGAAAAACGCATACGCCCTTTTTGGCCAAGTGCATCATTGTGGACGTTCTGCCTCTTTTCCTATGCTTTACATGCAATTCCAGTCTACCTCCTGAAATCGGTTCCCTGCAATTCTGCCCCGCATTCAACTCCTCTTGGCAGCCTTACTTCAATATATTTTTGGAAGATAGCTGTCATTTATAACTCTGCAGGTTTGTGAATTACAGTGCCCCTGAGCTCCTTTCTTCAACTCGCTTTCTTGTGAGCTGGCCGCAACACCGCTGGATTGCTTCAGGCCCTAGTTTGGTTCTGGCACGGCATGCTGAGCCTTTGGTTAATTCCTCTTCCTGGTGGGAAATGAGAGTTAAATTTGCCCGTCCAGACAACTCCACCTAGTCTCTCATTGGTTCTCCCTATTCCTGTTCATTTTCCACAGAAATTGCAAACTGGGCCAAACAGGAGGTTAAAGGCACTGACTCTCCAAGTGGGGAGAGTGTTAGTAAAGCGACTGGAATGTTGCACCCGAGTACCAGGGGACGAAAACTGAGACATATTTGAACACGTTTCCCGATCACACGGTGGATCGTACTCTGGGTTCCACATGCATGTTTTAGCTGAAGGAAGAATCCCTTAAACATGGAGAGTTGAGACCCATGGAATGGGTACCATGAAATATGACTTCAAAGAGTCTGAATTTCCTCACCGAACCTCACCAATCCTATCACTGCTGCATTTATGCCACTGTACACACGCTTGATTCTCTTTCGGAGACATATAAATCCATAGGTTTTAAGATTCTTACTAGTCAGGTATATTCTTAGGCGTTTAATATTGGGTGTTGAGTCCACATCCTTGAGAAAGGAGTAGCTCTTGTCTATTACATATTTGGCTTATGGAACGGTATCTGTGCTAATTTCAATCTGTGGTTTTATGCCGCACCCCAACTCACCTTTCCCCTTAAGCAAGCATAAGTTGGTTTTCTACATTTGAGACGCTGTTCTGTTTTGTAATTCAGTTTCTGTGTAGCCAAGTTTACATTCCGTGTAGTAGTGATATCTTATGATGTTTCTTTTTCTGTGTGACTTATTTCTCTTAGAATCATCATATCTGAATCCACTCATTATGCTGTCATGGGTCTGATGACATAGATTTCATTGCTGAGTGATATTGCATTGTACGTAAGTACCAAAATTTCTTTATCCATTTTTCGCTTTCTGTGATATTGAACCTGTACCGTAAACGAGGTTCTTGTAAACAGAGCCGTCCCAAACTTTGGGGAGGCTGTGTCTTTTTGATTATTATTTCCCTAAGCTAAAGGACCATAAGTGGAAATGCCCTAGGCTCTGTTGCTTGGTTTTTTGGATGTTTCAGGAAACACCATACACTTCTCCAGAGTGGCTGTTGGCAATTTACATCCCGCCCATCAGCACAACAAGGCTCCCAGTTCTCCATGGCCTGTCCTGCCTTTCTGGATTTTACACTTTTTTCAGATAGCCCTTTTGACCGGGGGGCAGTGAGACTTCATTGTAGTGCAGATTTCCTTTGCAAGCTTGCTTGGTTGGCCAAAAAGGGCGTATGCGTTTTTTCCTGAATATATTCAGGAAAAAACGCATACACCCTTTTTGGCCAAGTGCATCATTGTGGACGTTCTGCCTCTTTTCCTATGCTTTACATGCAATTCCAGTCTACCTCCTGAAATCGGTTTCCTGCAATTCTGCCCCGCTTTCAACACCTCTTGGCAGCCTTACTTTAATATATTTTTGGAAGATGGCTGTCATTTATAACTCTGCAGGTTTGTGAATTACAGTGCCCCTGAGCTCCTTTCTTCAACTCGCTTTCTTGTGAGCTGACCGCAACACCGCAGGATTGCTTCAGGCCCTAGTTTGGTTCCGGCATGGCATGTTGAGCCTTTGGTTAATTCCTCTTCCTGGTGGGAAATGATAGTTAAATTTGCCCGTCCAGACACCTCCACCTAGTCTCTCATTGCTTCTCCCTATTCCTGTTCATTTTCCACAGAAATTGCAAACTGGGCCAAACAGGAGGTTAAAGGCACCGACTCTCCAAGTGGGGAGAGTGTTAGTAAAGCGTCTGGAATGTTGCACCCGAGTACCAGGGGACGAAAACTGAGACACATTTGAACACGTTTTCCGATCACACGGCGGATCATACTCTGGGTTCCACATGCATGTTTTAGCTGAAGGAAGAATCCCTTAAACATGGAGAGTTGAGACCCATGGAATGGGTACCATGCAATATGACTTCAAAGGGTCTGCATTTGCTCACCGAACCTCACCAATCCTATCACTGCTGCGCTTATGCCGCTGTACACACGCTTGATTCTCTTTCGGAGACATATAAATCCATAGGTTTTAAGATTCTTACTAGTCAGGTATATTCTTAGGCGTTTAATATGGGGTGTTGAGTCCACTTCGTTGAGCAAGGAGTAGCTCTTGTCTATTACATATTTGGCTTATGGAACGGTATCTGTGCTAATTTCAATCTCTTGTTGTATGCAGCACCCCAACTCACCTTTCCCCTTAAGCAAGCATAAGTTGGTTTTCTACATTTGAGACCCTGTTCTGTTTTGTAATTCAGTTCCTGTGTAGCCAAGTTTACATTCCGTGTGTTAGTGATATCTTATGATGTTTCTTTTTCTGTGTGACTTATTTCACTTAGAATCATCGTACCTGAATCCACTCATTATGCTGCTACGGGCCTGATGACATAGATTTCATTGCTGAGTGATATTGCATTGTACGTAAGTACCACAACTTCTTTATCCATTTTTCGCTTTCTGTGATATTCAACTTGTACCGTAAACGAGGTTCTTGTAAACAGAGCCGTCCCAAACTTTGGGGTGGCTGTGTCTTTTTGATTTTAATTTCCCTAAGCTATAGGACCATAAGTGGAAGTGCCCTAGGCTCTGTTGCTTTGTTTTTTTGGATGTTTCAGGAAACACCATACACTTCTCCAGAGTGGCTGCTGGCAATTTACATCCCGCCCATCAGCATAACAAGGCTCCCAGTTCTCCATGGCCTGTCCTGCCTTTCTGGGTTTTACACTTTTTTCAGATGGCCCTTTTGACCAGGGGGCAGTGAGACTTCATTGTAGTGCAGATTTCCTTTGCAAGCTTGCTTGGTTGGCCAAAAAGGGCGTATGCGTTTTTTCCTGAATATATTCAGGAAAAAACGCATACGCCCTTTTTGGCCAAGTGCATCATTGTGGACGTTCTGCCTCTTTTCCTATGCTTTACATGCAATTCCAGTCTACCTCCTGAAATCGGTTTCCTGCAATTCTGCCCCGCTTTCAACTATTCTTGGCTGCCTTACTTCAATATATTTTTGGAAGATAGCTGTCATTTATAACTCTGCAGGTTTGTGAATTACAGTGCCCCTGAGCTCCTTTCTTCAACTCGCTTTCTTGTGAGCTGGCCGCAACACCGCAGGATTGCTTCAGGCCCTAGTTTGGTTCCGGCATGGCATGTTGAGCCTTTGGTTAATTCCTCTTCCTGGTGGGAAATGATAGTTAAATTTGCCCGTCCAGACACCTCCACCTAGTCTCTCATTGCTTCTCCCTATTCCTGTTCATTTTCCACAGAAATTGCAAACTGGGCCAAACAGGAGGTTAAAGGCAACGACTCTCCAAGTGGGGAGAGTGTTAGTAAAGCGTCTGGAATGTTGCACCCGAGTACCAGGGGACGAAAACTGAGACACATTTGAACACGTTTTCCGATCACACGGTGGATCGTACTCTGGGTTCCACATGCATGTTTTAGCTGAAGGAAGAATCCCTTAAACATGGAGAGTTGAGACCCATGGAATGGGTACCATGCAATATGACTTCAAAGGGTCTGCATTTGCTCACCGAACCTCACCAATCCTATCACTGCTGCATTTATGCCACTGTACACACGCTTGATTCTCTTTCAAAGACATATAAATCCATAGGTTTTAAGATTCTTACTAGTCAGGTATATTGTTAGGCGTTTAATATGGGGTGTTGAGTCCACTTCGTTGAGCAAGGAGTAGCTCTTGTCTATTACATATTTGGCTTATGGAACGGTATCTGTGCTAATTTCAATCTCTGGTTTTATGCCGCACCCCAAGTCACCTTTCCCCTTAAGAAAGCATAAGTTGGTTTTCTTCATTTGAGACCCTGTTCTGTTTTGTAATTCAGTTCCTGTGTAGCCAAGTTTACATTCCGTGTAGTAGTGATATCTTATGATGTTTCTTTTTCTGTGTGACTTATTTCACTTAGAATCATCGTACCTGAATCCACTCATTATGCTGCTACGGGCCTGATGACATAGATTTCATTGCTGAGTGATATTGCATTGTACGTAAGTACCACAACTTCTTTATCCATTTTTCGCTTTCTGTGATATTGAACTTGTACCGTAAAGGAGGTTCTTGTAACCAGAGCCGGCCGAAACTTTTGGGTGGCTGTGTCTTTTTGATTTTAATTTCCCTAAGCTATAGGACCATAAGTGGAAGTGCCCTAGGCTCTGTTGCTTTGTTTTTTGGATGTTTCAGGAAACACCATACACTTCTCCAGAGTGGCTGCTGGCAATTTACATGCCGCCCATCAGCATAACAAGGCTCCCTGTTCTCCATGGCCTGTCCTGCCTTTCTGGATTTTACACTTTTTTTAGATAGCCCTTTTGACCGGGGGGCAGTGAGACTTCATTGTAGTGCAGATTTCCTTTGCAAGCTTGCTTGCTTGGCCAAAAAGGGCGTATGCGTTTTTTCCTGAATATATTCAGGAAAAAACGCATACGCCCTTTTTGGCCAAGTGCATCATTGTGGACGTTCTGCCTCTTTTCCTATGCTTTACATGCAATTCCAGTCTACCTCCTGAAATCGGTTCCCTGCAATTCTGCCCCGGTTTCAACTCCTCTTGGCAGCCTTACTTCAATATATTTTTGGAAGATAGCTGTCATTTATAACTCTGCAGGTTTGTGAATTACAGTGCCCCTGAGCTCCTTTCTTCAACTCGCTTTCTTGTGAGCTGGCCGCAACACCGCAGGATTGCTTCAGGCCCTAGTTTGGTTCTGGCACGGCATGCTGAGCCTTTGGTTAATTCCTCTTCCTGGTGGGAAATGAGAGTTAAATTTGCCCGTCCAGACAACTCCACCTAGTCTCTCATTGGTTCTCCCTATTCCTGTTCATTTTCCACAGAAATTGCAAACTGGGCCAAACAGGAGGTTAAAGGCACTGACTCTCCAAGTGGGGAGAGTGTTAGTAAAGCGACTGGAATGTTGCACCCGAGTACCAGGGGACGAAAACTGAGACATATTTGAACACGTTTCCCGATCACACGGTGGATCGTACTCTGGGTTCCACATGCATGTTTTAGCTGAAGGAAGAATCCCTTAAACATGGAGAGTTGAGACCCATGGAATGGGTACCATGAAATATGACTTCAAAGAGTCTGAATTTCCTCACCGAACCTCACCAATCCTATCACTGCTGCATTTATGCCACTGTACACACGCTTGATTCTCTTTCGGAGACATATAAATCCATAGGTTTTAAGATTCTTACTAGTCAGGTATATTCTTACACGTTTAATATTGGGTGTTGAGTCCACATCCTTGAGAAAGGAGTAGCTCTTGTCTATTACATATTTGGCTTATGGAACGGTATCTGAGCTAATTTCAATCTGTGGTTTTATGCCGCACCCCAACTCACCTTTCCCCTTAAGCAAGCATAAGTTGGTTTTCTACATTTGAGACGCTGTTCTGTTTTTTAATTCAGTTTCTGTGTAGCCAAGTTTACATTCCGTGTAGTAGTGATATCTTATGATGTTTCTTTTTCTGTGTGACTTATTTCTCTTAGAATCATCATACCTGAATCCACTCATTATGCTGTCGTGGGTCTGATGACATAGATTTCATTGCTGAGTGATATTGCATTGTACGTAAGTACCACAATTTCTTTATCCATTTTTCGCTTTCTGTGATATTGAACCTGTACCGTAAACGAGGTTCTTGTAAACAGAGCCGTCGCAAACTTTGGGGAGGCTGTGTCTTTTTGATTATTATTTCCCTAAGCTAAAGGACCATAAGTGGAAATGCCCTAGGCTCTGTTGCTTGGTTTTTTGGATGTTTCAGGAAACACCATACACTTCTCCAGAGTGGCTGTTGGCAATTTACATCCCGCCCATCAGCACAACAAGGCTCCCAGTTCTCCATGGCCTGTCCTGCCTTTCTGGATTTTACACTTTTTTCAGATAGCCCTTTTGACCGGGGGGCAGTGAGACTTCATTGTAGTGCAGATTTCCTTTGCAAGCTTGCTTGGTTGGCCAAAAAGGGCGTATGCGTTTTTTCCTGAATATATTCAGGAAAAAACGCATACGCCCTTTTTGGCCAAGTGCATCATTGTGGACGTTCTGCCTCTTTTCCTATGCTTTACATGCAATTCCAGTCTACCTCCTGAAATCGGTTTCCTGCAATTCTGCCCCGCTTTCAACACCTCTTGGCAGCCTTACTTTAATATATTTTTGGAAGATGGCTGTCATTTATAACTCTGCAGGTTTGTGAATTACAGTGCCCCTGAGCTCCTTTCTTCAACTCGCTTTCTTGTGAGCTGGCCGCAACACCGCAGGATTGCTTCGGGCCCTAGTGTGGTTCCGGCATGGCACGCTGAGCCTTTGGTTAATTCCTCTTCCTGGTGGGAAATGAGAGTTAAATTTGCCCGTCCGGACACCTCCACCTAGTCTCTCATTGGTTCTCCCTATTCCTGTTCATTTTCCACAGAAATTGCAAACTGGGCCAAACAGGAGTTTAAAGGCACTGACTCTCCAAGTGGGGAGAGTGTTAGTAAAGCATCTGGAATGTTGCACCCGAGTACCAGGGGACGAAAACTGAGACACATTTGAACACGTTTTCCGATCACACGGTGGATCATACTCTGGGATCCACATGCATGTTTTAGCTGAAGGAAGAATCCCTTAAACCTGGAGAGTTGAGACCCATGGAATGGGTACCATGCAATATGACTTCAAAGGGTCTGCATTTGCTCACCGAACCTCACCAATCCTATCACTGCTGTGCTTATGCCGCTGTACACACGCTTGATTCTCTTTCGGAGACATATAAATCCATAGGTTTTAAGATTCTTACTAGTCAGGTATATTCTTAGGCGTTTAATATGGGGTGTTGAGTCCACTTCGTTGAGCAAGGAGTAGCTCTTGTCTATTACATATTTGGCTTATGGAACGGTATCTGTGCTAATTTCAATCTCTGGTTTTATGCAGCACCCCAACTCACCTTTCCCCTTAAGCAAGCATAAGTTGGTTTTCTACATTTGAGGCCCTGTTCTGTTTTGTAATTCAGTTCTTGTCTGGCCAAGTTTACATTCCGTGTAGTAGTGATATCTTATGATGTTTCTTTTTCTGTGTGACTTATTTCACTTAGAATCATCGTACCTGAATCCACTCATTATGCTGCTACGGGCCTGATGACATAGATTTCATTGCTGAGTGATATTGCATTGTACGTAAGTACCACAACTTCTTTATCCATTTTTCGCTTTCTGTGATATTGAACTTGTACCATAAACGAGGTTCTTGTAAACAGAGCCGGCCCAAACTTTGTGGTGGCTGTGTCTTTTGGATTTTAATTTCCCTAAGCTATAGGACCATAAGTGGAAGCGCCCTAGGCTCTGTTGCTTTGTTTTTTGGATGTTTCAGGAAACACCATACACTTCTCCAGAGTGGCTGTTGGCAATTTACATCCCGCCCATCAGCATAACAAGGCTCCCAGTTCTCCATGGCCTGTCCTGCCTTTCTGGATTTTACACTTTTTTCAGATAGCCCTTTTGACCAGGGGGCAGTGAGACTTCATTGTAGTGCAGATTTCCTTTGCAAGCTTGCTTGGTTGGCCAAAAAGTGCGTATGCGTTTTTTCCTGAATATATTCAGGAAAAAACACATATGCCCTTTTTGGCCAAGTGCATCATTCTGGACGTTCTGCCTCTTTTCCTATGCTTTACATGCAATTCCAGTCTACCTCCTGAAATCGGTTTCCTGCAATTCTGCCCCGCTTTCAACTCCTCTTGGCAGCCTTCCTTCAATATATTTTTGGAAGATAGCTGTCATTTATAACTCTGCAGGTTTGTGAATTACAGTGCCCCTGAGCTCCTTTCTTCAACTCGCTTTCTTGTGAGCTGGCCGCAACACCGCAGGATTGCTTCTGGCCCTAGTGTGGTTCCGGCATGGCACGCTGAGCCTTTGGTTAATTCCTCTTCCTGGTGGGAAATGAGAGTTAAATTTGCCCGTCCAGACACCTCCACCTAGTCTCTCATTGGTTCTCCCTATTCCTGTTCATTTTCCGCAGAAATTGCAAACTGGGCCAAACAGGAGGTTAAAGACACTGACTCTCCAAGTGGGGAGAGTGTTAGTAAAGCGTCTGTAATGTTGCACCCGAGTACCAGGGGACGAAAACTGAGACACATTTGAACACGTTTCCCGATCACACGGTGGATCATACTCTGGGTTCCACATGCATGTTTTAGCTGAAGGAAGAATCCCTTAAACCTGGAGAGTTGAGACCCATGGAATGGGTACCATGCAATATGACTTCAAAGGGTCTGCATTTGCTCACCGAACGTCACCAATCCTATCACTGCTGCGCTGATGCCGCTGTACACACGCTTGATTCTCTTTCGGAGACATATAAATCCATAGGTTTTAAGATTCTTACTAGTCAGGTATATTCTTAGGCGTTTAATATGGGGTGTTGAGTCCACTTCATTGAGCAAGGAGTAGCTCTTGTCTATTACATATTTGGCTTATGGAACAGTATCTGTGCTAATTTCAATCTCTGGTTTTATGCAGCACCCCAACTCACCTTTCCCCTTAAGCAAGCATAAGTTGGTTTTCTACATTTGAGACCCTGTTCTGTTTTGTAATTCAGTTCCTTTGTAGCCAAGTTTACATTTCGTGTATTAGTGATATCTTATGATGTTTCTTTTTCTGTGTGACTAATTTCACTTACAATCATCGTACCTGAATCCACTCATTATGCTGCTACTGGACTGATGACATAGATTTCATTGCTGAGTGATATTGCATTGTACGTAAGTACCACAACTTCTTTATCCATTTTTCGCTTTCTGTGATATTGAACTTGTACCGTAAACGAGGTTCTTGTAAACAGAGCCGTCCCAAACTTTGGGGTGGCTGTGTCTTTTTGATTTTAATTTCCCTAAGCTATAGGACCATAAGTGGAAGTGCCCTAGGCTCTGTTGCTTTGTTTTTTGGATGTTTCAGGAAACACCATACACTTCTCCAGAGTGGCTGTTGGCAATTTACATCCCGCCCATCAGCATAACAAGGCTCCCAGTTCTCCATATCCTGTCCTGCCTTTCTGGATTTTACACTTTTTTCAGATGGCCCTTTTGACCAGGGGGCAGTGAGACTTCATTGTAGTGCAGATTTCCTTTGCAAGCTTGCTTGGTTGGCCAAAAAGGGCGTATGCGTTTTTTCCTGAATATATTCCAGAAAAAACGCATACGACCTTTTTGGCCAAGTGCATCATTGTGGACGTTCTGCCTCTTTTCCTATGCTTTACATGCAATTCCAGTCTACCTCTTGAAATCGGTTTCCTGCAATTCTGCCCCGCTTTCAAGTCCTCTTGGCAGCCTTCCTTCAATATATTTTTGGACGAAAGCTGTCATTTATAACTCTGCAGGTTTGTGAATTACAGTGCCCCTGAGCTCCTTTCTTCAACTCGCTTTCTTGTGAGCTGGCCGCAACACTGCAGGATTGCTTCAGGCCCTAGTTTGGTTCTGGCACGGCATGCTGAGCCTTTGGTTAATTCCTCTTCCTGGTGGGAAATGAGAGTTAAATTTGCCCGTCCAGACACCTCCACGTAGTCTCTCATTGGTTCTCCCTATTCCTGTTCATTTTCCACAGAAATTGCAAACTGGGCCAAACAGGAGGTTAAAGACACTGACTCTCCAAGTGGGGAGAGTGTTAGTAAAGCGTCTGGAATGTTGCACCCGAGTAACAGGGGACGAAAACTGAGACACATTTGAACACGTTTCCCGATCACACGGTGGATCATACTCTGGGTTCCACATGCATGTTTTAGCTGAAGGAAGAATCCCTTAAACCTGGAGAGTTGAGACCCATGGAATGGGTACTATGCAATATGACTTCAAAGGGTCTCCATTTGCTCACCGAACCTCAACAATCCTATCACTGCTGCGTTTATGCCGCTGTACACAGGCTTGATTCTCATTCGGAGACATATATATCTATAGGTTTTAAGATTCGTACTAGTCAGGTATATTCTTAGGCGATTAATATGGGGTGTTGAGTCGACTTCGTTGAGCAAGGAGTAGCTCTTGTCTATTACATATTTGGCTTATGGAACGGTATCTGTGCTAATTTCAATCTCTGGTTTTATGCACCACCCCAACTCACCTTTCCACTTAAGTAAGCATAAGTTGGGTTTCTACTTTTGAGACCCTGTTCTGTTTTGTAATTCAGTTCTTGTGTAGCCAAGTTTACATTCCGTGTATTAGTGATACCTTATGATGTTTCTTTTTCTGTGTGACTTATTTCACTTAGAATCATCGTACCTGAATCCACTCATTATGCTGCTACCGGCCTGATGACATAGATTTCATTGCTGAGTGATATTGCATTGTACATAAGTACCACAACTTCTTTATCCATTTTTCACTTTCTGTGATATTGAACTTGTACCGTAAACGAGGTTGTTGTAAACAGAGCCGGCCCAAAATTTGGGGTGGCTGTGTCTTTTTTATTTTAATTTCCCTAAGCTATAGGACCATAAGTGGAAGTGCCCTAGGCTCTGTTGCTTTGTTTTGTGGATGTTTCAGGAAACACCATACACTTCTCCAGAGTGGCTGCTGGCAACTTACATCCCGCCCATCAGCATAACTAGGCTCCCAGTTCTCCATACCCTGTCCTGCTTTTCTGGATTTTACACATTTTTCAGATGGCCTTTTTGACAGGGGGGCAGTGAGACTTCATTGTAGTGCAGATTTCCTTTGCAAGCTTGCTTGGTTGGCCAAAAAGGGCGTATGCGTTTTTTCCTGAATATATTCAGGAAAAAACGCATACGCCCTTTTTGGCCAAGTGCATCATTGTGGACGTTCTGCCTCTTTTCCTATGCTTTACATGCAATTCCAGTCTACCTCCTGAAATCGGATTCCTGCAATTCTGCCCCACTTTCAACTCCTCTTGGCAGCCTTCCTTCAATATATTTTTGGACGATAGCTGTCATTTATAACTCTGCAGGTTTGTGAATTACAGTGCCCCTGAGCTCCTTTCTTCAACTCGCTTTCTTGTGAGCTGGCCGCAACACCACAGGATTGCTTCAGGCCCTAGTTTGGTTCCGGCATGGCATGTTGAGCCTTTGGTTAATTCCTCTTCCTGGTGGAAATGAGAGTTAAATTTGCCCGTTCAGACAACTCCACCTAGTCTCTCATTGGTTCTCCCTATTCCTGTTCATTTTCCACAGAAATTGCAACCTGGGCCAAACAGGAGGTTAAAGGCACTGACTCTCCAAGTGGGGAGAGTGTTAGTAAAGCGTGTGGAATGTTGCACCCGAGTACCACGGGACGAAATCTGAGACACATTTGAACACGTTTCCCGATCACACGGTGGATCATACTCTGGGTTCCACATGCATGTTTTAGCTGAAGGAAGAATCCCTTAAACCTGGAGAGTTGAGACCCATGGAATGGGTACCATGCAATATGACTTCAAAGGGTCTCCATTTGCTCACCGAACCTCAACAATCCTATCACTGGTGCGCTTATGCCGCTGTACACACGCTTGATTCTCTTTCGGAGACATATAAATCCATAGGTTTTAAGATTCTTACTAGTCAGGTATATTCTTAGGCGTTTAATATGGGGTGTTGAGTCCACTTCGTGGAGCAAGGAGTAGCTCTTGTCTATTACATATTTGGCTTATGGAACAGTATCTGTGCCAATTTCAATCTCTGGTTTCATGCAGCACCCCAACTCACCATTCCCCTTAAGCAAGCATAAGTTGGTTTTCTACATTTGAGACCCTGTTCTGTTTTGTAATTCAGTTCCTGTGTAACCAAGTTTACATTCCGTGTGTTAGTGATACCTTATGATGTTTCTTTTTCTGTGTGACTGATTTCACGTAGAATCATCGTACCTGAATCCACTCATTATACTGCTACGGGCCTGATGACATAGATTTTATTGCTGTGTGATACTGCATTGTACGTAAGTACCACAACTTCTTTATCCATTTTTCGCTTTCTGTGATATTGAACTTGTACCGTAAACGAGGTTCTTGTAAACACAGCCGGCCCAAACTTTGGGGTGGCTGTGTGTTTTTGATTTTAATTTCCCTAATCTATAGGACCATAAGTGGAAATGCCCTAGGCTCTGTTGCTTTGTTTTTTGGATGTTTCTGGAAACACCATACACTACTCCAGAGTGGCTGCTGGCAATTTACATCCCGCCCGTCAGCATAACAAGGCTCCTAGTTCTCCATGGCCTGTCCTGCCTTTCTGGATTTTACACTTTTTTCAGATAGCCCTTTTTAGCAAGGGGCATTGAGACTACATTGTAGTGCAGATTTCCTTTGCAAGCTTCCTTGGTTGGCCAAAAAGTGCGTATGCATTTTTTCCTGAATATATTCCGGAAAAAACGCATTCGCACTTTTTAGCCAACTGCATCATTGTGGACGTTCTGCCTCTTTTCCTATGCTTTACATGCAATTCCAGTCTACCTCCTGAAATCGGTTTCTTGCAATTCTGCCCCGCTTTCAACTCCTCTTGGCAGCCTTACTTCAATATATTTTTGGAAGATAGCTGTCATTTATAACTCTGCAGGTTTGTGAATTACAGTGCCCCTGAGCTCCTTTCTTCAACTCGCTTTCATGTGAGCTGGCCGCAACACCGCAGGATTGCTTCAGACCCTAGTTTGGTTCCGGCATGGCATGCTGAGACTTTGGTTAATTCCTCTTCCTGGTGGGAAATGAGAGTTAAATTTGCCAGTCCAGACACCTCCACCTAGTCTCTCATTGGTTCTCCCTATTCCTGTTCATTTTCCACAGAAATTGCAAACTGGGCCAAACAGGAGGTTAAAGGCACCGACTCTCCAAGTGGGGAGAGTGTTAATAAAGTGTCTGGAATGTTGCACCCGAGTACCAGGGGACGAAAACTGAGACACATTTGAACACGTTTCCTGATCACACGGTGGATCATACTCTGGGTTCCACATGCATGTTTTAGCTGAAGGAAGAATCCTTTAAACCTGGAGAGTTGAGACCCATGGAATGGGTACCATGCAATATGACTTCAAAGGGTCTGCATTTGCTCACCGAACCTCACCAATCCTATCACTACTGCGTTTATGCCGCTGTACACACGCTTGATTCTCTTTCGGAGACATATAAATCCATAGGTTTTAAGATTCTTACTAGTCAGGTATATTCTTAGGCGTTTAATATTGGGTGTTGAGTCCACTTCGTTGAGCAAGGAGTAGCTCTTGTCTATTACATATTTGGCTTATTGAACGGTGTCTGTGCTAATTTCAATCTCTGGTTTCATGCAGCACCCCAACTCACCTTTCCCCTTAAGCAAGCATAAGTTGGTTTTCTACATTTGACACACTGTTCTGTTTTGTAATTCAGTTCCTGTGTAGCCAAGTTTACATTCCGTGTAGTAGTGATATCTTATGATGTTTCTTTTTCTGTGTGACTTATTTCTCTTAGAATCATCATACCTGAATCCACTCATTATGCTGTCACGGGCCTGATGACATAGATTTCTTTGCTGAGTGATATTGCATTGTACGTAAGTACCACAATTTCTTTATCCATTTTTCGCTTTCTGTGATATTGAACCTGTACCGTAAACGAGGTTCTTGTAAACAGAGCCGTCCCAAACTTTGGGGAGGCTGTGTTTTTTGATTATTATTTCCCTAAGCTATACGACAATAAGTGGAAATGCCCTAGGCTCTGTTGCTTGGTTTTTTGGATGTTTCAGGAAACACCATACACTTCTCCAGAGTGGTTGTTGGCAATTGACATCCCGCCCATCAGCATAACAAGGCTCCCAGTTCTCCATGGCCTGTCCTGCCTTTCTGGATTTTACACTTTTTTCGGATGGCCCTTTTGACCGGGGGGCAGTGAGACTTCATTGTAGTGCAGATTTCCTTTGCAAGCTTGCTTGGTTGGCCAAAAAGGGCGTATGCTTTTTTTCCTGAATATATTCAGGAAGAAACGCATACGCCCTTTTTGGCCAAGTGTATCATTGTGGACGTTCTGCCTCTTTTCCTATGCTTTACATGCAATTCCAGTCTACCTCCTGAAATCGGTTTCCTGCAATTCTGCACCGCTTTCAACTCCTTTGGCAGCCTTACTTTAAGATGTTTTTGGAAGATGGCTGTCATTTATAACTCTGTAGGTTTGTGAATTACAGTGCCCCTGAGCTCCTTTCTTCAACTCGCTTTCTTGTGAGCTGGCCGCAACACCGCAGGATTGCTTCCGGCCCTAGTTTGGTTCCGGCACGGCATGCTGGGCCTTTGGTTAATTCCTCTTCCTGGTGGGAAATGAGAGTTAAATTTGTCCGTCCAGACACCTCCACCTAGTCTCTCATTGGTTCTCCCTATTCCTGTTCATTTTCCACAGAAATTGCAAACTGGGCCAAACAGGAGGTTAAAGGCACTGACTCTCCATGTGGGGAGAGTGTTAATAAAGCATCTGGAATGTTGTACCCGAGTACCAGGGGACGAAAACTGAGACACATTTGAACACGTTTTCCGATCACACGGTGGATCATACTCTGGGTTCCACATGCATGTTTTAGCTGAAGGAAGAATCCCTTAAACATGGAGAGTTGAGACCCATGGAATGGGTACCATGCAATATGACTTCAAAGGGTCTGCATTTGCTCACCGAACCTCACCAATCCTATCACTGCTGCGCTTATGCCGCTGTACACACGCTTGATTCTCTTTCGGAGACATATAAATCCATAGGTTTTAAGATTCTTACTAGTAAGGTATATTCTTAGGCGTTTAATATGGGGTGTTGAGTCCACTTCGTTGAGCAAGGAGTAGCTCTTGTCTAATACATATTTGGCTTATGGAACGGTATCTGTGCTAATTTCAATCTCTGGTTTTATGCAGCACCCCAACTCACCTTTCCCCTTAAGCAAGCATAAGTTGGTTTTCTACATTTGACAGCCTGCTCTGTTTTGTAATTCAGATCTTGTGTAGCCAAGTTTACATTCCGTGGAGTAGTGATATCATATGATGTTCCTTTTTCTGTGTGACTTATTTCACTTAGAATCATCGTACCTGAATCCACTCATTATGCTGCTAGGGGCCTGTGACATAGATTTCATTGCTGAGTGATATTGCATTGTACGTAAGTACCACAACTTCTTTATCCATTTTTCGCTTTCTGTGATATTGAACTTGTACCGTAAACGAGGTTCTTGTAAACAGAGCTGTCCCAAACTTTGGGGTGGCTGTGTCTTTTTGATTTTAATTTCCCTAAGCTATAGGACTATAAGTGGAAGTGCCCTAGGCTCTGTTGCTTTGTTTTTTGGATGTTTCAGGAAACACCATACACTTCTCCAGAGTGGCTGCTGGCAATTTACATCCTGCCCATCAGCATAACAAGGCTCCCAGTTCTCCATGGCCTGTCCTGCCTTTCTGGATTTTACACTTTTTTCAGATGGCCCTTTTGACCGGGGGGCAGTGAGACTTCATTGTAGTGCAGATTTCCTTTGCAAGCTTGCTTGGTTGGCCAAAAAGTGCGTATGCGTTTTTTCCTGAATATATTCAGGAAAAAACGCATACGCCCTTTTTGGCCAAGTGCATCATTGTGGACGTTCTGCCTCTTTTCCTATGCTTTACATGCAATTCCAGTCTACCTCCTGAAATCGGTTTCCTGCAATTCTGCCCCGCTTTCAACTCCTCTTGGCAGCCTTCCTTCAATATATTTTTGGAAGATAGCTGTCATTTATAACTCTGCAGGTTTGTGAATTACAGTGCTCCTGAGCTCCTTTCTTCAACTCGCTTTCTTGTGAGCTGGCCGCAACACCGCAGGATTGCTTCTGGCCTTAGTGTGGTTCCGGCATGGCACGCTGAGCCTTTGGTTAATTCCTCTTCCTGGTGGGAAATGAGAGTTAAATTTGCCCGTCCAGACACCTCCAGCTAGTCTCTCATTGGTTCTCCCTATTCCTGTTCATTTTCCGCAGAAATTGCAAACTGGGCCAAACAGGAGGTTAAAGGCACTGACTCTCCAAGGGGGGAGAGTGTTAGTAAAGCGTCTGGAATGTTGCACCCGAGTACCAGGGGACGAAAACTGAGACACATTTGAACACGTTTCCCGATCACACGGTGGATCATACTCTGGGTTCCACATGCATGTTTTAGCTGAAGGAAGAATCCCTTAAACCTGGAGAGTTGAGACCCATGGAATGGGTACCATGCAATATGACTTCAAAGGGTCTGCATTTGCTCACCGAACCTCACCAATCCTATCACTGCTGCGCTGATGCCACTGTACACACGCTTGATTCTCTTTCGGAGACATATAAATCCATAGGTTTTAAGATTCTTACTAGTCAGGTATATTCTTAGGCGTTTAATATGGTATGTCGTGTCCTCTTCGTTGAGCAAGGAGTAGCTCTTGTCTATTACATATTTGGCTTATGGAACGGTATCTGTGCTAATTTCAATCTCTGGTTTTATGCAGCACCCCAACTCACCTTTCCCCTTAAGCAAGAATAAGTTGGTTTTCTACATTAGAGACCCTGTTCTGTTTTGTAATTCAGTTCCTGTGTAGCCAAGTTTACATTCCGTGTAGTAGTGATATCTTATGATATTTCTTTTTCTGTGTGACTTATTTCACATAGAATCATCATACCTGAATCCACTCATTATGCTGCTACAGGCCTGATGACATAGAATTCATTGCTGAGTGATATTGCATTGTACGTAAGTACCACAACTTCTTTATCCATTTTTCGCTTCCTGCGATATTGAACTTGTACCGTAAACGAGGTTCTTGTAAACAGAGCCGGCCCAAACTTTGGGGTGGCTGTGTCTTTTTGATTTTAATTTCCCTAAGCTATAGGACCATAAGTGGAAGTGCCCTAGGCTCTGTTGCTTTGTTTTCTAGTTGTTTCAGGAAACACCATACACTTCTCCAGAGTGGCTGTTGGCAATTTACATCCCGCCCATCAGCATAACAAGGCTCCCAGTTCTCCATGGACTGTACTGCCTTTCTGGATTTTACACTTTTTTCAGATGGCCCTTTTGACCGGGGGGCAGTGAGACTTCATTTTAGTGCAGATTTCCTTTGCAAGCTTGCTTGGTTGGCCAAAAAGGGCGTATGCGTTTTTTCCTGAATATATTCAGGAAAAAACGCATACGCCCTTTTTAGCCAAGTGCATCATTGTGGACGTTCTGCCTCTTTTCCTATGCTTTACATGCAATTCCAGTCTACCTCCTGAAATCGGTTTCCTGCAATTCTGCCTCGCTTTCAAGTCCTCTTGGCAGCCTTCCTTCAATATATTTTTGGACGATAGCTGTCATTTTTAACTCTGCAAGTTTGTGTATTACAGTGCCTCTGAGCTCCTTTCTTCAACTCGCTTTCTTGTGAGCTGGCCGCAACACCACAGGATTGCTTCAGGCCCTAGGGTGGTTCCGGCATGCCACGCTGAGCCTTTGGTTAATTCCTCTTCATGGTGGGAAATGAGAGTTAAATTTGCCCGTCCAGATACCTCCACCTAGTCTCTCATTGGTTCTCCCTATTCCTGTTCATTTTCCGCAGAAATTGCAAACTGGGCATAACAGGAGGTTAAAGGCACTGACTCTCCAACTGGGGAGAGTGTTAGTAAAGCGTCTGGAATGTTGCACCCGAGTACCAGGGGACAAACACTGAGACACATTTGAACACGTTTCCCGATCACACGGTGGATCATACTCTGGGTTCCACATGCATGTTTAGCTGAAGGAAGAATCCCTTAAACCTGGAGAGTTGAGACCCATGGATGGATACCATGCAATATGACTTCAAAGGGTCTGCATTTGCTCACCGAACCTCACCAATCCTATCACTGCTGCGTTTATGCCGCTGTACACACGATTGATTCTCTTTTGGAGACATATAAATCCATAGGTTTTAAGATTCTTACTAGTCACGTATATTCTTAGGCGTTTATTATGGGGTGTTGAGTCCACTTCGTTGAGCAAGGAGTAATTCTTGTCTATTACATATTTGGCTTACGGAATGGTATCTGTGCTAATTTGAATCTCTGGTTTTATGCAGCACCCCAACTCACCTTTCCCCTTAAGCAAGCGTGAGTTGGTTTTCTACATTTGACACCCTGTTCTGTTTTGTAATTCAGTTCCTGTGTAGCCAAGTTTACATTCCGTGTAGTAGTGATATCTTATGATGTTTATTTTTCTGTGTGACTTATTTCACTTAGAATCATCCTACCTGAATCCACTCATTATGCTGCTACGGGCCTGATGACATAGATTTCATTGCTGAGTGATATTGCATTGTACGTAATTACCACAACTTCTTTATCCATTTTTGCTTTCTGTGATATTGAACTTGTACCATAAACGAGATTCTTGTAAACAGAGCCGGCCCAAACTTTGGGGTGGCTGTGTCTTTTTGATTTTAATTTCCCTAAGCTATAGGACCATAAGTGGAAATGCCCTAGGCTCTGTTGCTTTGTTTTTTGGATGTTTCAGGAAACACCATACACTTCTCCAGAGTGGCTGCTGGCAATTTACATCCCGCCCATCAGCATAACAAGGCTCCCAGTTCTCCATGGCCTGTCCTGCCTTTCTGGATTTTACACTTTTTTCAGATGGCCCTTTTGACCGGGGGGCAGTGAGACTTCATTGTAGTGCAGATTTCCTTTGCAAGCTTGCTTGGTTGGCCAAAAAGGGCGTATGCGTTTTTTCCTGAATATATTCAGGAAAAAACGCATAAGCTCTTTTTGGCCAAGTGCATCATTGTGGACGTTCTGCCTCTTTTCCTATGCTTTACATGCAATTCCAGTCTACCTCCTGAAATCGGTTTCCTGCAATTCTGCCCCGCTTTCAAGTCCTCTTGGCAGCCTTCCTTCAATATATTTTTGGAAGATAGTTGTCATTTATAACTCTGCAGGTTTGTGAATTACAGTGCCCCTGAGCTCCTTTCTTCAACTCGCTTTCTTGTGAGCTGGCCGCAACACCGCAGGATTGCTTCAGGCTCTAGTTTGGTTCCGGCACGGCATGCTGAGCCTTTGGTTAATTCCTCTTCCTGGTGGGAAATGAGAGTTAAATTTGCCCGTCCAGACACCTCCACCTAGTCTCTCATTGGTTCTCCCTATTCCTGTTCATTTTCCACAGAAATTGCAAACTGGGCCAAACAGGAGGTTAAAGGCACTGACTCTCCAAGTGGGGAGAGTGTTAGTAAAGCGTCTGGAATGTTGCACCCGAGTACCAGGGGACGAAACTGAGACACATTTGAACACGTTTCCCGAACACACGGTGGATCATACTCTGGGATCCACATGCATGTTTTAGCTGAAGGAAGAATCCTTAAAACTGGAGAGTTGAGACCCATGGAATGGGTACCATGCAATATGACTTCAAAGGGTCTGCATTTGCTCACCGAACATCAACAATCCTATCACTGCTGCGTTTATGCCGCTGTACACACGCTTGATTCTCTTTCGGAGACATATAAATCCATAGGTTTTAAGATTCTTACTAGTCAGGTAGACTCTTACTAGTCAGGTATATTCTTAGGCGTTTAATATGGGGTGTTGAGTCCACTTCGTTGAGCAAGGAGTAGCTCTTGTCTATTACATATTTGGCTTATGGAACGGTATCTGTGCTACTTTCAATCTCTGGTTTTATGCAGCACCCCAACTCACCTTTCCCCTTAAGCAAGCATAAGTTGGTTTTCTACATTTGAGACCCTTTTCTGTTTTGTAATTCAGTTCTTGTGTAGCCAAGTTTACATTCCGTGTAGTAGTGATATCTTATGATGTTTCTTTTTCTGTGTGACTTATTTCACTTAGAATCATCGTACCTGAATCCACTCATTATGCTGCTACGGGCCTGATGACATAGATTTCATTGCTGAGTGATATTGCATTGTACGTAAGTACCACAACTTCTTTATCCATTTTTCGCTTTCTGTGATATTGAACTTGTACTGTAAACGAGGTTCTTGTAAACAGAGCCGTCCCAAACATTGGGGTGGCTGTGTCTTTTTGATTTTAATTTCCCTAAGCTATAGGACCATAAGTGGAAGTGCCCTAGACTCTGTTGCTTTATTTTTTGGATGTTTCAGGAAACACCATACACTTCTCCAGAGTGGCTGCTGGCAATTTACATCCCGTCCATCAGCATAAGAAGGCTCCTAGTTCTCCTTGGCCTGTCCTGCCTTTCTGGATTTTACACTTTTTTCGGATGGCCCTTTTGACCGGGGGGCAGTGAGACTTCATTGTAGTGCAGATTTCCTTTGCAAGGTTGCTTGGTTGGCCAAAAAGGGCGTATGCGTTTTTTCCTGAATATATTCAGGAAAAAACGCATACGCCCTTTTTGGCCAAGTGCATCATTGTGGACGTTCTGCCTCTTTTCCTATGCTTTACATGCAATTCCAGTCTACCTCCTGAAATCGGTTTCCTGCAATTCTGCCCCGCTTTCAACTCCTCTTGGCAGCCTTCCTTCAATATATTTTTGGAAGATAGCTGTCATTTATAACTCTGCAGGTTTGTGAATTACAGTGCTCCTGAGCTCCTTTCTTCAACTTGCTTTCTTGTGAGCTGGCCGCAACACCGCAGGATTGCTTCTGGCCCTAGTGTGGTTCCGGCATGGCACGCTGAGCCTTTGGTTAATTCCTCTTCCTGGTGGGAAATGAGAGTTAAATTTGCCCGTCCAGACACCTCCAGCTAGTCTCTCATTGGTTCTCCCTATTCCTGTTCATTTTCCGCAGAAATTGCAAACTGGGCCAAACAGGAGGTTAAAGGCACTGACTCTCCAAGGGGGGAGAGTGTTAGTAAAGCGTCTGGAATGTTGCACCCGAGTACCAGGGGACGAAAACTGAGACACATTTGAACACGTTTCCCGATCACACGGTGGATCATACTCTGGGTTCCACATGCATGTTTTAGCTGAAGGAAGAATCCCTTAAACCTGGAGAGTTGAGACCCATGGAATGGGTACCATGCAATATGACTTCAAAGGGTCTGCATTTGCTCACCGAACCTCACCAATCCTATCACTGCTGCGCTGATGCCACTGTACACACGCTTGATTCTCTTTCGGAGACATATAAATCCATAGGTTTTAAGATTCTTACTAGTCAGGTATATTCTTAGGCGTTTAATATGGTATGTCGTGTCCTCTTCGTTGAGCAAGGAGTAGCTCTTGTCTATTACATATTTGGCTTATGGAACGGTATCTGTGCTAATTTCAATCTCTGGTTTTATGCAGCACCCCAACTCACCTTTCCCCTTAAGCAAGAATAAGTTGGTTTTCTACATTAGAGACCCTGTTCTGTTTTGTAATTCAGTTCCTGTGTAGCCAAGTTTACATTCCGTGTAGTAGTGATATCTTATGATGTTTATTTTTCTGTGTGACTTATTTCACTTAGAATCATCCTACCTGAATCCACTCATTATGCTGCTACCGGCCTGATGACATAGATTTCATTGCTGAGTGATATTGCATTGTACGTAATTACCACAACTTCTTTATCCATTTTTGCTTTCTGTGATATTGAACTTGTACCATAAACGAGATTCTTGTAAACAGAGCCGGCCCAAACTTTGGGGTGGCTGTGTCTTTTTGATTTTAATTTCCCTAAGCTATAGGACCATAAGTGGAAATGCCCTAGGCTCTGTTGCTTTGTTTTTTGGATGTTTCAGGAAACACCATACACTTCTCCAGAGTGGCTGCTGGCAATTTACATCCCGCCCATCAGCATAACAAGGCTCCCAGTTCTCCATGGCCTGTCCTGCCTTTCTGGATTTTACACTTTTTTCAGATGGCCCTTTTGACCGGGGGGCAGTGAGACTTCATTGTAGTGCAGATTTCCTTTGCAAGCTTGCTTGGTTGGCCAAAAAGGGCGTATGCGTTTTTTCCTGAATATATTCAGGAAAAAACGCATACGCTCTTTTTGGCCAAGTGCATCATTGTGGACGTTCTGCCTCTTTTCCTATGCTTTACATGCAATTCCAGTCTACCTCCTGAAATCGGTTTCCTGCAATTCTGCCCCGCTTTCAAGTCCTCTTGGCAGCCTTCCTTCAATATATTTTTGGAAGATAGTTGTCATTTATAACTCTGCAGGTTTGTGAATTACAGTGCCCCTGAGCTCCTTTCTTCAACTCGCTTTCTTGTGAGCTGGCCGCAACACCGCAGGATTGCTTCAGGCTCTAGTTTGGTTCCGGCACGGCATGCTGAGCCTTTGGTTAATTCCTCTTCCTGGTGGGAAATGAGAGTTAAATTTGCCCGTCCAGACACCTCCACCTAGTCTCTCATTGGTTCTCCCTATTCCTGTTCATTTTCCACAGAAATTGCAAACTGGGCCAAACAGGAGGTTAAAGGCACTGACTCTCCAAGTGGGGAGAGTGTTAGTAAAGCGTCTGGAATATTGGACCCGAGTACCAGGGGACGAAACTGAGACACATTTGAACACGTTTCCCGAACACACGGTGGATCATACTCTGGGATCCACATGCATGTTTTAGCTGAAGGAAGAATCCTTAAAACTGGAGAGTTGAGACCCATGGAATGGGTACCATGCAATATGACTTCAAAGGGTCTGCATTTGCTCACCGAACATCAACAATCCTATCACTGCTGCGTTTATGCCGCTGTACACACGCTTGATTCTCTTTCGGAGACATATAAATCCATAGGTTTTAAGATTCTTACTAGTCAGGTAGACTCTTACTAGTCAGGTATATTCTTAGGCGTTTAATATGGGGTGTTGAGTCCACTTCGTTGAGCAAGGAGTAGCTCTTGTCTATTACATATTTGGCTTATGGAACGGTATCTGTGCTACTTTCAATCTCTGGTTTTATGCAGCACCCCAACTCACCTTTCCCCTTAAGCAAGCATAAGTTGGTTTTCTACATTTGAGACCCTTTTCTGTTTTGTAATTCAGTTCTTGTGTAGCCAAGTTTACATTCCGTGTAGTAGTGATATCTTATGATGTTTCTTTTTCTGTGTGACTTATTTCACTTAGAATCATCGTACCTGAATCCACTCATTATGCTGCTACGGGCCTGATGACATAGATTTCATTGCTGAGTGATATTGCATTGTACGTAAGTACCACAACTTCTTTATCCATTTTTCGCTTTCTGTGATATTGAACTTGTACTGTAAACGAGGTTCTTGTAAACAGAGCCGTCCCAAACATTGGGGTGGCTGTGTCTTTTTGCTTTTAATTTCCCTAAGCTATAGGACCATAAGTGGAAGTGCCCTAGACTCTGTTGCTTTATTTTTTGGATGTTTCAGGAAACACCATACACTTCTCCAGAGTGGCTGCTGGCAATTTACATCCCGTCCATCAGCATAAGAAGGCTCCTAGTTCTCCTTGGCCTGTCCTGCCTTTCTGGATTTTACACTTTTTTCGGATGGCCCTTTTGACCGGGGGGCAGTGAGACTTCATTGTAGTGCAGATTTCCTTTGCAAGGTTGCTTGGTTGGCCAAAAAGGGCGTATGCGTTTTTTCCTGAATATATTCAGGAAAAAACGCATATGCCCTTTTTGGCCAAGTGCATCATTGTGGACGTTCTACCTCTTTTCCTATGCTTTACATGCAATTCCAGTCTACCTCCTGAAATCGGTTTCCTGTAATTCTGCCCCGCTTTCAACTCCTCTTGGCTGCCTTACTTCAATATATTTTTGGAAGATAGCTGTCATTTAAAACTCTGCGGGTTTGTGAATTACAGTGCCCCTGAGCTCCTTTCTTTAACTCGCTTTCTTGTGAGCTGGCCGCAACACTGCAGGATTGCTTCTGGCCCTAGTGTGGTTCTGGCATGGCACGCTGAGCCTTTGGTTATTTCCTCTTCCTGGTGGGAAATGAGAGTTAAATTTCCCCGTCTGGACACCTCCACCTAGTCTCTCATTGGTTCTCCCTATTCCTGTTCATTTTCCACAGAAATTGCAAACTGGGCCAAACAGGAGGTTAAAGGCACTGACTCTCCAAGTGGGGAGAGTGTTAGTAAAGCGTCTGGAATGTTGCACCCGAGTACCAGGGGACGAAAACTGAGACACATTTGAACAAGTTTCCCGATCACACGGTGGATCATACTCTGGGTTCCACATGCATGTTTTAGCTGAAGGAAGAATCCCTTAAACCTGGAGAGTTGAGACCCATGGAATGGGTACCATGCAATATGACTTCAAAGGGCCTGCATTTGCTCACCGAACCTCACCAATCCTATCACTGCTGCGTTTATGCCACTGTACACACACTTGATTCTCTTTTGGAGACATATAAATCCATAGGTTTTACGATTCTGACTAGTCAGGTAGATTCTTACTAGTCAGGTATATTCTTAGGGGTTTAATATGGGGTGTTGAGTCCACTTCGTTGAGCAAGGAGTAGCTCTTGTCTATTACATATTTGGCTTATGGAACGGTATCTGTGCTAATTTCAATCTCTGGTTTTATGCAGCACCCCAACTCACCCTTCCCCTTAAGCAAGCATTAGTTGGTTTTCTACATTTGACACCCTGTTCTGTTTTGTAATTCAGTTCTTGTGTAGCCAAGTTTACATTCCGTGTAGTAGTGATATCTTATGATGTTTCTTTTTCTGTGTGACTTATATTTCACTTAGAATCATCATACCTGAATCCACTCATTATATTGCTACGGGCCTGATGACATAGATTTCATTGCTGAGTGATATTGCATTGTACGTAAGTACCACAACTTCTTTATCCATTTTTCGCTTTCTGTGATATTGAACTTGTACCGTTAACGAGGTTCTTGTAAACAAAGCCGTCCCAAATTTTGGGTGGCTGTGTCTTTTTGATTTTAATTTCCCTAAGCTATAGGACCATAAGTGGAAGTGCCCTAGGCTCTGTTGCTTGGTTTTTTGGATGTTTCAGGAAACACCATACACTTCTCCAGAGTGGCTGCTGGCAATTTACATCCCGCCCATCAGCATAACAAGGCTCCCAGTTCTCCATGGCCTGTCCTGCCTTTCTGGATTTTACACTTTTTTCAGATGACCCTTTTGACCAAGGGGCAGTGAGACTTCATTGTAGTGCAGATTTCCTTTGCAAGCTTGCTTGGTTGGCCAAAAAGGGCGTATGCGTTTTTTCCTGAATATATTCAGGAAAAAACACATACGCCCTTTTTGGCCAAGGGCATCATTGTGGACGTTCTGCCTCTTTTCCTATGCTTTATATGCAATTCCAGTCTACCTCCTGAAATCGGTTTCCTGCAATTCTGCCCCACGTTCAACTCCTCTTGGCAGCCTTACTTCAATATATTTTTGGAAGATAGCTGTCATTTATAACTCTGCAGGTTTGTGAATTACAGTGCCCCTGAGCTCCTTTCTTCAACTCGCTTTCTTGTGAGCTGGCCGCAACACCACAGTATTGCTTCAGGCCCTAGTTTGGTTCTGGCATGGCATGTTGAGCCTTTGGTTAATTCCTCTTCCTGGTGGGAAATGAGAGTTAAATTTGCCCGTCCAGACACCTCCACCTAGTCTCTCATTGGTTCTCCCTATTCCTGTTCATTTTCCACAGAAATTGCAAACTGGGCCAAACAGGAGGTTAAAGGCACCGACTCTCCAAGTGGGGAGAGTGTTAGTAAAGTGTCTGGAATGTTGCACCCGAGTACCAGGGGACGAAAACTGAGACACATTTGAACACGTTTCCCGATCACACGGTGGATCATACTCTGGGTTCCACATGCATGTTTTAGCTGAAGGAAGAATCCCTTAAACATGGAGAGTTGAGACCCATGGAATGGGTACCATGCAATATGACTTCAAAAGGTCTGCATTTGCTCACCGAACCTCACCAGTCCTATCACTGCTGCGTTTATGCCGCTGTACACACGCTTGATTCTCTTTCGGAGACATATAAATCCATAGGTTTTAAGATTCTTACTAGTCAGGTATATTCTTAGGCGTTTAATATGGGGTGTTGAGTTCACTTCGTTGAGCAAGGAGTAGCTCTTGTCTATTACATATTTGGCTTATGGAACGGTATCTGTGCTAATTTCAATCTCTGGTTTTATGCAGCACCCCAACTCACCTTTCCCCTTAAGCAAGCATAAGTTGGTTTTCTACATTTGACACCCTGTTCTGTTTTGTAATTCAGTTCTTGTGTATCCAAGTTTACATTCCGTGTATTAGTGATATCTTATGATGTTTCTTTTTCTGTGTGACTTATTTCACTTAGAATCATCGTACCTGAATCCACTCATTATGCTGCTACGGGCCTGATGACATAGATTTCATTGCTGAGTGATATTGCATTGTACGTAAGTACCACAATTTCTTTATCCATTTTTCGCTTTCTGTGATATTGAACTTGTACTGTAAATGAGGTTCTTCTAAACAGAGCCGTCCCAAACTTTGGGGTGGCTGTGTCTTTTTGATTTTAATTTCCCTAAGCTATAGGACCATAAGTGGAAGTGCCCTAGGCTCTGTTGATTTGTTTTTTGGATGTTTCAGGAAACACCATACACTTCTCCAGAGTGGCTGCTGGCAATTTACATCCCGCCCATCAGCATAACAAGGCTCCCAGTTCTCCATGGCCTGTCCTGCCTTTCTGGATTTTACACTTTTTTCAGATGGCCCTTTTGACCAGGGGGCAGTGAGACTTCATTGTAGTGCAGATTTCCTTTGCAAGCTTGCTTTGTTGTCCAAAATGTGCATATGCGTTTTTTCCTGAATATATTCAGGAAAAAACGCATACGCCCTTTTTGGCCAAGTGCATCATTGTGGACATTCTGCCTCTTTTCCTATGCTTTACATGCAATTCCAGTCTACTTCCTGAAATCGGTTTCCTGCAATTCTGCCCCGTTTTCAACTCCTCTTGGCTGCCTTACTTCAATATATTTTTGGAAGATAGCTGTCATTTATAACTCTGCAGGTTTGTGAATTACAATGCCCCTGAGCTCCTTTCTTCAACTCGCTTTCTTGTGAGCTGGCCGCAACACCGCAGGATTGCTTCAGGCCCTAGTTTGTTTCCGGCACGGCATGCTGAGCCTTTGGATAATTCCTCTTCCTGGTGAGAAATGAGAATTAAATTTGCCCGTCCAGACACCTCCACCTAGTCTCTCATTGGTTCTCCCTATTCCTGTTCATTTTCCACAGAAATTGCAAACTGGGCCAAACAGGAGGTTAAAGGCACTGACTCTCCAAGTGGGGAGAGTGTTAGTAAAGCGTCTGGAATGTTGCACCCGAGTACCAGAGGACGAAAACTGAGACACATTTGAACACGTTTTCTGATCACACGGTGGATCATACTCTGGGTTCCACATGCATGTTTTAGCTGAAGGAAGAATCCCTTAAACATGGAGAGTTGAGACCCATGGAATGGGTACCATGCAATATGACTTCAAAGGGTCTGCATTTGCTCACCGAACCTCACCAATCCTATCACTGCTGCATTTATGCCGCTGTACACACGCTTGATTCTCTTTCAGAGACATATAAATCCATAGGTTTTAAGATTCTTACTAGTCAGGTATATTCTTAGGCGTTTAATATGGGGTGTTGAGTCCACTTCGTTGAGCAAGGAGTAGCTCTTGTCTATTACATATTTGGCTTATGGAACGGTATCTGTGCTAATTTCAATCTCTTGTTGTATGCAGCACCCCAACTCACCTTTCCCCTTAAGCAAGCATGATTTGGTTTTCTGCATTTGACACCCTGTTCTGTTTTGTAATTCTGTTTCTGTGTAGCCAAGTTTACATTCCGTGTAGTAGTGATATCTTATGATGTTTCTTTTTCTGTGTGACTTATTTCACTTAGAATCATCGTACCTGAATCCATTCATTATGCTGCTACGGGCCTGATGACATAGATTTCATTGCTGAGTGATATTGCATTGTACGTAAGTACCACAACTTCTTTATCCATTTTTCGCTTTCTGTGATATTGAACTTGTACCGTAAACGAGGTTCTTGTAAACAGAGCCGTCCCAAACTTTGGGGTGGCTGTGTCTTTTTGATTTTAATTTCCCTAAGCTATAGGACCATAAGTGGAAGTGCCCTAGGCTCTGTTGCTTTGTTTTTTGGATGTTTCAGGAAACACCATACACTTCTCCAGAGTGGCTGCTGGCAATTTACATCCCGCCCATAAGCATAACAAGTCTCCCAGTTCTCCATGGCCTGTCCTGCCTTTCTGGATTTTACACTTTTTTCAGATGGCCCTTTTGACCGGGGGGCCGTGAGCCTTCATTGTAGTGCAGATTTCCTTTGCAAGCTTTCTTGGTTGGCCAAAAAGGGCGTATGCGTTTTTTCCTGAATATATTCAGGAAAGAACGCATACGCCCTTTTTGGCCAAGTGCATCATTGTGGACGTTCTGCCTCTTTTCCTATGCTTTACATGCAATTCCAGTCTACCTCCTGAAATCGGTTTCCTGCAATTCTGCCCCGCTTTCAACTCCTCTTGGCTGCCTTACTTCAATATATTTTTGGAAGATAGCTGTCATTTATAACACTGCAGGTTTGTGAATTACAGTGCCCCTGAGCTCCTTTCTTCAACTCGCTTTCTTGTGAGCTGGCCGCAACACCGCAGGATTCCGTCTGGCCCTAGTGTGGTTCCGGCATGGCACGCTGAGCCTTTGGTTAATTCCTCTTCCTGTTGGGAAATGAGAGTTAAATTTGCCCGTCCGGACACCTCCAGCTAGTCTCTCATTGGTTCTCCCTCTTCCTGTTTATCTTACTCAGAAATTGCAAACTGGGCCAAACAAGAGGTTAAAGGCACTGACTCTCCAAGTGGGGAGAGTGTTAGTAAAGCGTCTGGAATGTTGCACCCGAGTACCAGGGGACGAAAACTGAGACACATTTGAACACGTCTCCCAATCACACGGTGGATCATACTCTGGGTTCCACATGCATGTTTTAGCTGAAGGAAGAATCCCTTAAACCTTGAGAGTTGAGACCCATGGAATGGGTACCATGCAATATGACTTCAAAGAGTCTGCATTTGCTCACCGAACCTCACCAATCCTATCACTGCTGCGTTTATGCCGCTGTATACACCCTTGATTCTCTTTCGGAGACATATAAATCCATAGGTTGTAAGATTCTTACTAGTCAGGTATATTCTTAGGCGTTTAATATGGGGTGTTGAGTCCACATTTTTGAGCAAGGAGTAGCTCTTGTCTATTACATATTTGGCTTATGGAACGGTATCTGTGCTAATTTCAATCTGTGGTTTTATGCCGCACCCCAACTCACCTTTCCCCTTAAGCAAGCATAAGTTGGTTTTCTACATTTGAGATGCTGTTCTGTTTTGTAATTCAGTTTCTGTGTAGCCAAGTTTACATTCCGTGTAGTAGTGATATCTTATGATGTTTCTTTTTCTGTGTGACTTATTTCTCTTAGAATCATCATACCTGAATCCACTCATTATGCTGTCACGGGCCTGATGACATAGATTTCATTGCTGAGTGATATTGCATTGCACGTAAGTACCACAATTTCTTTATCCATTTTTTACTTTCTGCGATATTGAACCTGTACCGTAAACGAGGTTCTTGTAAACAGAGCTGTCCCAAACTTTGGGGAGTCTGTGTCTTTTTGATTATTATTTCCCTAAGCTAAAGGACCATAAGTGGAAATGCCCTAGGCTCTGTTGCTTGGTTTTTTGGATGTTTCAGGAAACACCATATACTTCTCCAGAGTGGCTGCTGGCAATTTACATGCCGCCCATCAGCATAACAAGGCTCCCAGTTCTCCATGGCCTGTCCTGCCTTTCTGGATTTTACACTTTTTCAGATGACCCTTTTGACCAGGGGGCAGTGAGATTTCATTGTAGTGCAGATTTCCTTTGCAAGCTTGCTTGGTTGGCCAAAAAGGGCGTATGCGTTTTTTCCTGAATATATTCAGGAAAAAACGCATACGCCCTTTTTGGCCAAGTGCATCATTCTGGACGTTCTGCCTCTTTTCCTATGCTTTACATGCAATTCCAGTCTACCTCCTGAAATCGGTTTCCTGCAATTCTGCCCCGCTTTCAACTCCTCTTGGCAGCCTTACTTTAATATGTTTTTGGAAGATGGCTGTCATTTATAACTCTGCAGGTTTGTGAATTACCATGCCCCTGAGCTCCTTTCTTCAACTCGCTTTCTTGTGAGCTGGCCGCAACACCGCAGGATTGCTTCGGGCCCTAGTGTGGTTCCGGCATGGCACGCTGAGCCTTTGGTTAATTCCTCTTCCTGGTGGGAAATGAGAGTTAAATTTGCCCGTCCGGACACCTCCACCTAGTCTCTCATTGGTTCTCCCTATTCCTGTTCATTTTCCACAGAAATTGCAAACTGGGCCAAACAGGAGGTTAAAGGCACTGACTCTCCAAGTGGGGAGAGTGTTAGTAAAGCGTCTGGAATGTTGCACCCGAGAACCAGGGGACAAAAACTGAGACACATTTGAACACGTTTTCTGATCACACGGTGGATCATACTCTGGGTTCCACATGCATGTTTTAGCTGAAGGAAGAATCCCTTAAACATGGAGAGTTGAGACCCATGGAATGGGTACCATGCAATATGACTTCAAAGAGTCTGCATTTGCTCACCGAACCTCACCAATCCTATCACTGTTGTGTTTATGCCGCTGTACACACGCTTGATTCTCTTTCAGAGACATATAAATCCATAGGTTTTACGATTCTTACTAGTCAGGTATATTCTTAGGCGTTTAATATGGGGTGTTGAGTCCACTTCGTTGAGCAAGGAGTAGCTCTTGTCTATTACATATTTGGCTTATGGAACGGTATCTGTGCTAATTTCAATCTCTGGTTTTATGCAGCACCCCAACTCACCTTTCCCCTTAAGCAAGCATGATTTGGTTTTCTACATTTGACACCCTGTTCTGTTTTGTAATTCTGTTTCTGTGTAGCCAAGTTTACATTCCGTGTAGTAGTGATATCTTATGATGTTTCTTTTTCTGTGTGACTTATTTCACTTAGAATCATCGTACCTGAATCCACTCATTATGCTGCTACGGGCCTGATGACATAGATTTCATTGCTGAGTGATATTGCATTGTACGTAAGTACCACAACTTCTTTATCCATTCTTCGCTTTCTGTGATATTGAACTTGTACCGTAAACGAGGTTCTTGTAAACAGAGCCGGCCCAAACTTTGGGGTGGCTGTGTCTTTTGGATTTTAATTTCCCTAAGCTATAGGACCATAAGTGGAAGTGCCCTAGGCTCTGTTGCTTTGTTTTTTGGATGTTTCAGGAAACACCATACACTTCTCCAGAGTGGCTGTTGGCAATTTACATCCCGCCCATCAGCATAACAAGGCTCCCAGTTCTCCATGGCCTGTCCTGCCTTTCTGGATTTTACACATTTTTCAGATAGCCCTTTTGACCGGGGGGCAGTGAGACTTCATTGTAGTGCAGATTTCCTTTGCAAGCTTGCTTGGTTGGCCAAAAAGGGCGTATGCGTTTTTTCCTGAATATATTCAGGAAAAAACGCATACGCCCTTTTTGGCCAAGTGCATCATTGTGGACGTTCTGCCTCTTTTCCTATGCTTTACATGCAATTGCAGTCTACCTCCTGAAATCAGTTTCCTGCAATTCTGCCCCACTTTCAACTCCTCTTGGCAGCCTTCCTTCAATATATTTTGGACGATAGCTGTCATTTATAACTGCAGGTTTGTGAATTACAGTGCCCCTGAGCTCCTTTCTTCAACTCGCTTTCTTGTGAGCTGGCCGCAACACCGCAGGATTGCTTCAGGCCCTAGTTTGGTTCCGGCATCGTATGCTGAGCCTTTGGTTAATTCCTCTTCCTGGTGGGAAATGAGAGTTAAATTTGCCCGTCCAGACACCTCCACCTAGTCTCCCATTGGTTCTCCCTCTTCCTGTTTATCTTTCGCAGAAATTGCAAACTGGGCCAAACAAGAGGTTAAAGGCACTGACTCTCCAAGTGGGGAGAGTGTTAGTAAAGCGTCTGGAATGTTGCACCCGAGTACCAGGGGACGAAAACTGAGACACATTTGAACACGTTTCCCGATCACACGGTGGATCATACTCTGGGTTCCACATGCATGTTTTTGCTGAAGGAAGAATCCCTTAAACCTGGAGAGTTGAGACCCATGGAATGGGTACCATGCAATATGACTTGAAAGGGTCTGCATTTGCTCACCGAACCTCACCAATCCTATCACTGCTGCGTTTATGCCGCTGTATACACGCTTGATTCTCTTTCGGAGACATATAAATCCATAGGTGTTAAGATTCTTACTAGTCAGGTATATTCTTAGGCGTTTAATATGGGGTGTTGAGTCCACTTCGTTGAGCAAGGAGTAGCTCTTGTCTATTACATATTTGGCTTATGGAACGGTATCTGTGCTAATTTCAATCTGTGGTTTTATGCCGCACCCCAACTCACCTTTCCCCTTAAGCAAGCATAAGTTGGTTTTCTACATTTGAGACGCTGTTCTGTTTTGTAATTCAGTTTCTGTGTAGCCAAGTTTACATTCCATGTAGTAGTGATATCTTATGATGTTTCTTTTTCTGTGTGACTTATTTCTCTTAGAATCATCATACCTGAATCCACTCATTATGCTGTCACGGGCCTGATGACATAGATTTCATTGCTGAGTGATATTGCATTGTACGTAAGTACCACAACTTCTTTATCCATTTTTCGCTTTCTGCGATATTGAACCTGTACCGTAAACGAGGTTCTTGTAAACAGAGCCGTCCCAAACTTTGGGGTAGCTGTGTCTTTTTGATTTTAATTTCCCTAAGCTATAGGACCATAAGTGGAAGTGCCCTCAGCTCTGTTGCTTTGTTTTTTGGATGTTTCAGGAAACACCATACACTTCTCCAGAGTGGCTGTTGGCAATTTACATGCCGCCCATCAGCATAACAAGGCTCCCAGTTCTCCATGGCCTGTCCTGCCTTTCTGGATTTTACACTTTTTTCAGATGGCCCTTTGACCGGGGTGAAGTGAGACTTCATTGTAGTGCAGATTTTGTTTGCGAGTTTGCTTGGTTGGCCAGAAAGGGCGTATGCGTTTCTTCCTGAATATATTCAGGAAAAAACGCATACGCCCTTTTTGGCCAAGTGCATCATTGTGGACGTTCTGCCTCTTTTCCTATGCTTTACATGCAATTCCAGTCTACCTCCTGCAATCGGTTTCCTGCAGTTCTGCCTTGCTCTCAGTGCCTCTTCATAGCCTTATCTCAATATACTTTTGGAAAATAGTTGGCCTTCATAACTCTGCAGGTTTTTGAATTGCAATGGCCCTTAGCTCCATTTTTCAGCTCTTATTTTTGTGATCTTGCCTCATATCCACAGGATTTCTTCAGGCCCTATTCTTCTTCTGGGGCGCCTTGCTCTGCCTTTGGTTAATTCTTCTTCCTGATGTGAAATTAGAGTGACATGTGCCCATTGAAACCGCTACAGCTATTTACTCACTTTTTCCCCCTATTCCCATTCATTTTCCGCACTAACTGCAGACTGTGCGATTCCGGAACTTAAAGGCATTGACTCTCCATGTGGAGATGTTGTTAGTAAAGTGGCTGGAATGTTGATCCGGAGCCCCAGGAGAGGAAAATGAGGTGCATTTTAGAAACCTTTCCCGATCATATGGTATACCATCCGCTGGATTTCCCATGCATGGTTTAGCTCTAGGAAGATTCCCTTCAACTTGGAGTGTTGGGACCCTTGGAATAAGTAGCATGAAGTATTGCATTAAACTTTCGGCAGTTGCTCACCAAAGCTCACCAATCCTTTCAGCCCCAAGTGTCCAGCCTTATGTCTTATCCAGCTGTGGGTTTATATGTGGTCATTCCAGGTTGCATCACAGCCCCTGAGCGAATTTTGTAAGAATTTTTCTCTCTTTCATTGTTTCTGCGTTTTGGTTTTAAAATTTATTTCTATAATGGGGTTTAGCTCATTTTCACTACTGTGTTTGTGCCGCTCTGTGCACACTTGATTCCCTTATGGAGAGATATCAATACATGGGTTTTAAGATTCTTATTACTCAGATATATTTCTCTGCGGTGTATAGGGTGTGTTGAGGCCAGTTCATTGAGCAAGGTGTAGATCTTGTCTGATACCTATTTGGTTTATTGAACGGTATCTGTGCTAATTTCAAACTCTGGTTTTATGCATCACCCCACCTCTCCTTTCCCCTTAAGCTGACATAAGTGTGTTTTCTAAATGTGAGACACTGTTCTGTTTTGTAATTAATTTTTTGTGCAGCCATATTTATCCTCCCTCTATAAGTGATATCTGATGATATGTTTCTTTTTCTGTTTGACTTATTTCAAGTAGTATTATCGGACCTCAATCCACTCTTTATCCTTCTACTAGCCTTATTACATTGATTTCATGGTGAAGAGATATTCCATTGTACATAAGTACCACATTTTCTTTATCCATTGTTCTCTTTCCTGGGATATTTAAGGTGTACTGAAGTTGAGGTTCTTGTAAACAGAGTAGCCCTAAACTGTGGTGTGCTTGTGTCTTGTTGATTTTTAGACTTCCCTAGATATACTCCCGTGATTGGAAGTGCCCTATGCTCTGTCGCTCTGTTTTTTAGATGATTTAGGAACCACCATACACTTCTCCAGAGTGGCTCTCGGCAGTTCACACACTGTCCATCAGCGTATAAAGGCTCCCTGTTCTCCATGGCCTGTCCTGCATTTCTGGTGTTTACAATTTTTTCGGATGGCCCTTTTGACCGGTGGGAAATGAGACTTCTTTGTTGTGCACATTTGCATTGCTTGCTTGCTTGGTTGCCCATAAAGTGCGTATGCGTTTTTTCCTGGATATATTCAGGAAAAAACGCATACTCCCTTTTGGGCCAACTGCATCGTTGTCGAAATTCTGCCGCTTTTCATGTGCTTTAAAGGCGAGTCCAATCTATCTCTTGAAATCTGTTTCTTGCAATTCTGTCTTGCATTCAGATCCTCTTCTTTGCCTTACCTCAACATATTTTTGGACGTTAGTTTTCATTTATAACTCTGCAGGTTTGTGAATTGCAGTGACCCTGAGCTCCATTTTTTAAGTTGCTCTTTTGTGAGCTGGCCTCAAAACTGCAGGATTGCTTCAGGCCCTATTTTGGCTCCGGCAAGGCGGGCTGAGCCTTTTTTTAATTCTTATTCTTAATGGGAAATTAGAGTGACATGTGCCCGTCCAAACCCCTACAACTATTCTCTCATTGGTTCCCCCTGTTCCCGTTCATCCTCCTCACAATTTGCAAAATGTGTGAAACAGAAGTTTAAATGTGCTGATTCTCTAAGTGGGGAGATTCTAAGTAACGTGGCTGGAATGATGAACAGGAGCACCAGGAGAGGATAAATGAGGTGCATTTTAGACACATCTCCCGATCACATGGTGTACAGTCCTCTGGGTTTTCCATGCATGTTTTAGCTGTAGGAAGATTCCTTGAACCTGCAGATTTGGGACCCATTGAATGGGTACCAGGTAGTATTACTTTAAAGGGTGTGTATTTCCTCACCCAACCTCACATTTCTCTTAGCGCGAACAGTTTCCAGCCTTATGTCTCATCCTGCTGTGGGTCTAGATGTGTTCAATCCATGTTGCATCACCGTCCCTGAGGAAAAGTTGTAAGAGGTTTTCTCTGTCTCTCTGTCATTTATTTTTTTCAATTTATTACTATATTGGTTACAGCTGATTTTCAAAGCTCTGTTTCTTGCTGCTGTACATCCACTTGATTCACGTACAGAGAGACATCAATAAATTCTTTTTCAGATTCTTACCAGTCATAGATATTCTTTTCCGGTGACTTGAGTGTGCTGAGTGCAGTTCTTTTAGCTACCGTGTAGGCCTTGTTGATTATCAGTTTGGTATTTGGAATGGTATCTTTGCTAATTTCAACCTCCTGGATGATGCCTCACCCCTCCCCACCTTTCCCGTTTAGCAGCCTCACGCGTATTTTCTACATATTTGACTATGTTTTTGTTTTGTAATTTATTTCATGTGTAGCCATTTTGGATTCCACCTTTAAGTGATATCTTATGATATGTGTCTTTTTCTTTTTGAATTATGTCACTTAGAATGATCATACGTAACTCCTCCGGAGTTGTTACAACTGGCCATATTTCATTGATTTCCAGGCTGAGTAATATTCCACTCTACATAAGTACCACATCTCTATCCATTTTTTCCCTCCAGAGACATTTAAGTTATATCCTAGTCGAGGATCTTTTAAACAGAGGGGCAGTAAACATTGGGGTGCCTGTGTCCTCTCGATTTTTGTTTTTCCCAAGATATATGCCCATGAGTGCAAGTGCCCTATGCTCTGTAGCTCATTTTTTAGATGCTTTAGTAAACACAATACACTTCTCCAGAATGGCCGTTGGCAATATACATTTCCACTATAAGCCTCACAGGGCTCCCTCTTCTCCTTGCCCTGTCCTGCATTTCTGGCGTTTACACTTTATGAGGATGGCTCTTCTGACTGATGCGAAGTGATATCTTTTGTAGTATTGATTTCCAGTGCCCACCTGTTTGGTTGGCTAAAAAAGTGTATGCCCTTTTCTTGAATATATACAGAAAAAAACACATACAGCCTTTTTGGCCAACTGCAATGTCGGCAATGTTCAGCCCCTTTTCTTGTGCTTAATGGCGAGTCCTTTCTACCTCCTCAAATCCCTTTCCTGCCATTCTCCCTTGCTTGCCAATCCTTTTCTCTGACTTTCCTCAAGACATTTTTCAGTGATAGATATTTTCAACTCTGCAGTTTCGTGAATTTTACTGCCCCTGAGTTCCATTGTTCAACTTGTGTTTATGGGAACTGGCCACAAAGCAGTGGGATTTCCTCAAGCCCTATACTGTTTCCATGGGCAACCCTAGCCTTTGGTCAATTCATCTTCCTGATGGGAAATTAGAGTGACATGTGCCTGTCTGAACACCTAGGACTTGTCTCTCATTGTTCCTCATCCTTCCGCTTCATCCTCTGGACAAATTCCAAACTGTACGCAACAGGATGTTGACAGTGTTGACATCTCCAAGTGGGGAGACTGTTAGTAAAGACGCTGGAGGGGTGAACCCGAGCACCAGGAGATGAGGAGATGAGATGCCTTTTCCAAACTCTTCCCGATCAGACGGTATACCATCCTCTGGATGTGACAGACATGTTTTAGCAGTAGGAAGAGTCCCATTCATGTAAGGAGAACACCAGGGCTTTTTCAAAATCAGTGTCTCCCCGAAACCCAAACTGGGGAGTTTTTTAAGCTACGGCTACACATATGTTCATTAAGGGCCTTGGGAAGTAGGCAGAGTGCAAACTTTAGATGACTGAAGTCTTCAGGGTCAGAAGCACTCACCACTGGCTTCCCTTAGGTTACACTTTAACTGTCATTGATAGATGATGTCAATAAAAATATCTGTTCTTTTTCCGATTATTTCCCCTTATAGGTTATTGCACAATATTGAGTGTAGTTCCCTGTGCTATACAGTAGTTCCTTGTTGATGATCTATTTTATACATAGCAGTGTGTATGTGTTAATTCCAAACTGTTAATTTATCCCTCCTCCCACCTTTCCCCTTTGGTAATAATAAATTATAAGATTTTATACTTCTCAGAAATGGGGGAGCTGAAAGAGAGGTATCATTTTCAATGGAAAAGCATTTAAAACAAGATTGAAGCTTTAACCAAGATTATTAGATGTACATCCTTGGAAAGAAATCACTTCATTTCTCTAATATTGACCTGACAAATAAGACAAACCTTTTCACTGAACTTGCTTATAATAAAGTGATGGAAATATCAAATGGAAGTGTTAGAAACATCTTATTTTACCCGAGCCTTATAAACTGTTCTATGTTAACTACATTTTGGCTCACACATCTGTTCATTGAAGTTACAATAGTCTCAATTTCTGTTACTGATCCTCCAGAGTGGACCCCAACAAGGGTCCCCCTGCCCAGTGTCATTGGGGCCAACAGATCGAGACTGAGTTTGGTTCCCAAGCAAAGGAAACTTTATATTTTCATCAGAGAATGGAGAGGTGAGAGCATGCACTACCCCGTGGGCTGTGGGCTGGGCTGCTGTGTAGAGATCCTGTCAGAGTCAGTGGGAGGGAGGGGGCGGAGCTCTCAAGGGCCGGGTTGGCTGCAGCTCAGGCTCTATATCTCGGAGTCTGCACTGGGCCCCAGGAGCTGAGGTGTCGACCCAGCCATTCTGCACCAGGAAATCTGGTCTGAAGTGCCGGGTGTGGAACCTCTGCATGCGGGACCCTAGGAGCACGTGAAATTAGACAAAGCACAAAGGATAAAAAAGGTCAGACTTGACTTTATTGCCCACATTCTATTTTTATCTCCCAGGGATTTTTAATGGGCTTTGCTGGGGACAAACCCCTCCTCTGCCTTTTGTCCCGTTCCTCATTCTTGGAGTGCTGAGGGTGCAGACCCTTCTTCTGTAACTGCTGAGTGCTGAGTTGGGAGCCCTCATACCAGGGGACGAGGGTCAGAACTTCTCCCCAGCAGCCTCCAGGTGACGTTGATTGGCCCCAGGACCCCTGCCTCCCTGCTCGTCCGCCTGAGCACCAGCATTGGAAGTGTTATAGATTCTAATGACCTTTAAGGGTCCAGGAAAGAGATGTGCAGAGACGCTGTGGGGGCCGGTTTCACCCCGCCCCACATTTGTTCGGCCACCTTAGGCTGACCGTTTCTGCCAGCCTAGATGCTCTGACCAGTAGTCTGCTCTTTCTTCAATTAGGCCCCTGAATTAACGTAAAAACAGCACCAGGTGTCAGAGCCCTGCCCGCTCAACTCCCAGACAGTCCAGGGTCAGTGGTGATCAAGGACCATGATGGCCACTGAGTTAACAGCCTTTTGAAGTAAACAGGAGTCCAGCCGGTCTTATTGGCCACCATCATCACGGTGTCTGTAGGCTTTTCTATGGTGACAGTGTGATATACGGTTCCCCCGCCAAGATTATTAGCTCCCCTCTGGGTGCAGGAAGTCCTGCAAGCAGTAGTCTACTCCTTCGGGACACACTATTGTTGTTTTATGAGAGAAACTCCAGGTCAAGTGATGTTCACACGAGTCGTCATGGTGCCCTGTTGCCCCCGGTTATCTCTCTGGATGTTGGAGTTGGAGGGCCTCCTCACTCGAGGTCGGTGTGCCCACGGAGCGAACCCTGCAACTTCAGGGCATGGTTGGTGATTAGGATCACCACGTGGGGTCCTTTTCCCTTAGGAGGGAGGTGGCCTTTTGGGCTGCTGATTTCCAGGTTTTTAGATACCGCCAGTATCTTGGCCAGATGTGGCAGTGGGCCAAGCCCCTTGGTGACTGTAGTTTATCCTACCTGGATGGCATTCTTGCGTTGTTCCATTTCAAGTGGTCCCAGTTTTTGCACTAATTCTCCAATGGCGATTCACCTTTCACCGGGAATGGAAAGGTCAAAGGGTTTAGCTCAATTAGGGAGTTCCAGGGCAAGGGTCTGAATTGACTGCTCTTTCCATTCTTGAAAGGCCACTTCTGGATTCTGTTCAAAAGGATCATCATCTTTTCCTTTCAGTGTTTCATATAGAGGCCCAGCTAGTAGACTGTAGTTAGGGATCCAGAAGCAGCAAACCCTGGCCTCCCCAGGAACCCCTAAGCTGTCTTCTAGTTTTAGAAAGGGGTAAGGCTGCAAATGGTTTCTTCCCTTTCCTGGGATGGGCTTCTCTGACCTTGTGTGAGAATGAAGCCCAGGCAGGTCACTGCAGTCTGTGATATTTGAGCTTTTTCTTGGACAACTTCTATCCTTTATTGGCTTGGTAGTTCAGAGGCCTCCTTAGTAGGGCTGGCGATCAGAATGTCGTCTGCATATTGAAGGAGGGTTTCCTTTTCCAGAGGTAGAACTTTTCGGTCGTTAGCTAAGCTTTCCCCAAAGATGGTGTGGGAATTTTTGAACCCTTGGGGCAAGACGGCCCGGAAGTATTGTTTTAGTTGTATGTTGAGTCCTGCCACTCACAAGCCAAAATTTCTTGTGACTCTGGGACTAATGGAATACAAAAGAAGGCATCATTGAAGACTAATACAGAATACCATGTCCTGGTGGTTGGTAGAATGACCAGCAGGGTGTAGGAATCAGGAGTAACTGGAGGTATATCCTCGGTGGCTTCACTGACTGTCCTGACATCCTTTACCAGGTCCCCAGCAGCCCATGGGGCTCTCGTGGTCAGGCCAATCCCAGGATATGGAGCTCTCCTGGGCAGGTACCCCACCCCCAAGCCAGCCCACGGGGCTCTCATGGTCAGGCCCCTCCCAGGATACAGAGCTACCCTTGCAGGTACCGTGGCAGGACTGGGCACACAGGAACCGTGCACATAGCCCTCATTGAAGAGCACCCCCAGCTCACCTGTCGCTCAGAGCTGACACAGAGCACCTCAGAGCAGGACTTGAACTAACAAACAGCAGCTCCGACAGGTCTGTGACCCTGGGCATCACTCTGTGTGGCCTCCCTCCACCTGGTCTTCCAGAGACTTCCACTGCACCCAGGGCACCAGGCCTCTGTCTCCAACCACCACCCACCCCTCCTCTCCCTGACTCCTGGGTTCCTCTCATTAGGAGAGGGTTTTCTTGAAGTTGTCTCCCACTCATGGGCCAGATAAAATGATTAGAAAACAAGCCAAAGCTGCAGCCCCTTGTCTATCCTGACTCTCAGGAGCCCACACCTGTTCCTTGGACCTGGCCGGTTCAGCAAGTTCCATTTTCTGCAACTGTGAGCCCCTGAGGGGTGATGATTGGCTACCTGGGCAGCCTTACCATGCCGGCCAGCCCTCCCCAGGTGTGCCTGGGTTGAGATCAATATAAATACCACTCCAGGCAGCAAAAGCCCCTGCAGCTGTGCCTGACGCCATTTTCTCTGCCCTGTCAGCAGTCTCGGGGCTGGGCTGGTGGGAGGGAGTGAGAGGCCACGGCTTTGTGGGTGGCCCAGTGTGAGTGGGGCTCTGCTGGACTTTCTGCAGCAGTTGCCAGGCTGCCACCTGCTAAAGAAGAGGATGTGTCACCCATACCTGCTGCTGGAATTTCTCCCTGGGCAGAGGTGAGGAAGGAAAAAAGCAGTGGGGGCAGGGACAGGACGGGTATCTCAGGCAGGGAAATGGAAATCTTCCAGAAGAGCACCCAGGGCCAGGACCATCCTGGCTGGCCTGCAGGCACCAAGTCAGCTGGCATGCTGTCACTCGTGTGGCTCCATGGCCCTTCCTCTAGGCTTTCAAGTCCTTGTATATATTCAGGTGTTTTACCTGGGAAGGGCGGGAACAGTTCAGCAGCAACTGGCCTGGGGCTCAGCTCACGTTTACTCACAGATGCCTCGGCACGGTGCCCCAGCTTTGCAATGAGGACGCTTGTTGTGTGGGGGCTGCTGGCTGAATGGGAGACGATTCCCCACCACTGACCAACTTCAGAATTGTTTACAACTGGAGCAAGTGCCCTGATACGGTTTTCCTCTGAGTAACTGGTGGGTTCTGTTTTTTTTTTTTCTCTTTTTCGTTTTTGGTTCAAGGTAGATTTTATTCCTCTTTTTTGTATTTACAGATATAAGCATGGAAATAATTTATTCATATAAATACATGTATGTGAAGGGAATAATTGTTTTTTCTGTTTTATTTTTTAAATTTTATTTCTTTTTAATTTTGAATTTTATTTTATATTTTTATACAGCAGGTTCTCATTGGTTATCTATTTTATACATATAAATGTTTACATGCCAATCCCAATCTCTCAACTCCTCCCACCACCACCCCTCCAAGAGCTTTCCCCCCTTGTTGTCCATACGATTGTTGTCTATATCTGTTGCTCTATTTATGCCTTGCAAAACGGTTAATCTGTACAGTTTTTCTAGGTTCCACATATATGCATGAATATACAAGATTTGTTTTTCTCTTTCTGACTTACTTCACTCTGTATGACAGTCTCTAGATCCATCGACGTCTCTACAAATGACCCAATTTCATTCCTTTCATGGCTTAGTAATATTCCATTTTATATATGTACCACAGCTTTATGCATTCGTCTGTCTGTGGGCATTTAGGTTGCTTCCATTACCTCGATATTGTAAATAGTGATGCAATGAACATTGCGGTGAATGTCTCTTTTTGATTTATGGTTTTGTCTGGGTATATGTCCAGTCCTGGGATTGCTGTATCATATGGTAATTCTATTATTAGTTTCTTAAGAAACTCCATATTGTTCTCCATAGTGAATGTATCAATTTATATTCCCAACAATAGTGGAAGAGGGTTCCTTTTCTCCACACCCTTTCCAGCATTTGTTGTTTGTAGATTTTCAGATGATGCCCATTCTAACAGGTGTGAGGTGATACCTCATTGTTGAGTCCATTTCGTTGAGCAGGGGGTAGGTCTTGTCTATTACATATTTGGCTTATGGAACGGTATCTGTGCTAATTTCAAACTCTGGTTTTATGCAGCACCCCCTTAACTCACCTTTCCCCTTAAGCAAGCATAAGTTGGTTTTCTAATCTTGAGACCCTGTTCTGTTTTGTAATTCAGTTCATGTGTAGCCAAGTTTACATTCCGTGCATTAGTGATACCTTATGATGTTTCTTTTTCTGTGTGACTTATTTCACTTAGAATCATCATGCCTCAATCCACTCATTATGCTGGTACAGGCCTGGTGACACAGATTTCATTGCTGAGTGGTATTCTGTTGTACGTAAGTACCGCAACTTCTTTATCAATTATTTGTTCTCTGGGATATTTAACTCGTACTGTAGAAGAGGTTCCTGTAAACAGAGCCGTCCCAAATTTTGGGGTGGCTGTGTCTTTTTGATTTTAATTTCCCTAAGCTATAGGACCATAAGTGGAAATGCCCTAGACTCTGTTGCTTGGTTTTTCAGATGTATCAGGAAACACCATACACTTCTCCAGAGTGGCTGTTGGCAATTTACATCCCGCCCATCAGCATAACAAGGCTCCTTTTTCCCCATGGCCTGTCTTGCCTTTCTGGATTTTACACTTTTCTCAGATGGCCCTTTAGACCGGGGGGAAGTGACACTCATAGTTCGGATTTCCATTGCAAGCTTGCTTGGTTTGCCAAAAAGGGCGTATGTGTTTTTTCCTGAATATATTCAGGAACAAACTCATACGCCCTTTGTTGCCAAGTGCATCATTGTCGATGTTCTGCCTCTTTTCCTATGCTTTAAATGCAAATCCAGTCTACCTCCTGAAATCGGTTTCCTGAAATTCTGCCCCGCTTTCAAGTCCTCTTCGCAGCCTTACTTCAATATATTTTTGGACGTTATCTGTCATTTATAACTCTCCAGGTTTGTGAATTACAGGGCCCCTGAGCTCCTTTCTTCAACTCGCTTTCTTGTGAGCTGGCCGCAAACCCGCAAGACTGCTTCAGGCCCTAATCTGCTTCTGGCAGGGCACGCTGAGCCTTTGGTTAATTTCTCTTCCTGGTGGGAAATGAGTGTTAAATATGCCCGTCCAGACACCTACCTCACTCTCAACCCCTTGGTGATGTGGGTCCTCTGGTTTGTGGCCACCTTTTCTGGGTTCCTCACCTTTCGATGATGTGGCCCCACTAGTGTGAGGACACTCCTGCCTGGTTCTCATCCACGTGGTTATGTGGACCCCCTGGTGAGAGTCTGTTCCTGGCTTTGTTCCTCACCCACCTGTGAGGGAGACCCTCTGCTGATAGGTCACTCCTGCATGGCTGGCACACATTGCCTTGGTGAAGTCAGCCGTGTGGTGGCAGTTGGAGCGTGCTGGGAATCTCCTCCCCCCGGTGATGAGGGCCCTCTTGCGTCAGGCCCTAACTGCTGGGCTCACCAACTTTTCTTAGGGAGCCCAGTGATGCTTTGGCACTCCTCTTAGGATCCCATCTCCATGGAGATGTGGGCCTTCTGCTCTGAGGTCCCAACGGCTGGGTTGTTCATTTTCATGATGTGGGCTCTCTGGTGTTCACAGAGGCCTGGATCCCATAGCCTCTGTGCTCTTGGCCGCCTGCTGGGAGGTTCCAACTGCTGGATTCCTCACTTTTTTAATTTTTTGGGCCCTCTGTTGTGAGGATCCTCCTGCCTGCCTCACTCCCAGCCCCTTCGTGATGTGTGTCGTCTGGTTTGAGGCCACATGTGCTGGGTTCCTCACCTTTCGATGATGTGGGACCAATGGTCTTAGGAGACTCCTGCCTGGTTCACATCCCCTTGGTGATGTGGGCCCTCTGTTGAGAGTCTGATCCTGGCTGGGTTCCTCACCCATCTGTGAGGTGGGCCGTCTGATGTGAGGTCACTCCTGCCTGGCTTGCTCACCTCGCCTTGTGGACATGAGCCCTCTGGTGGCACTTGGAGCCTGCTGGGAGCCTCCTCTCCTGGGTGATGAGGGCCCTCTGGCGTCAGGCCCTAACTGCTGGGCTCCCCACATTTTGTGATGTGCGCCCAGTGGTGCGAGGACACTCCAGCCAGGTTCACATCCCCATTGGGATGTGGGCCTTCTGCTCTGAGGTCCCAAAGCCTGGGTTGCTCACAGTTTCATGATGTGGGCTCTCTGGTATTAGTTCACTCCTGCCTGCATCCCATAGCTTCTGTGCTCTGGGCCGCCTGCTGGGAGGTTCCAACTGCTGGATTCCTCACCTTTCTTATTCTTTGGGCCCTCTGTATTTAGGCTACTCCTGCCTGCCTCACTCCCATTCCCTTTGTGATATGTGTCCTCTGATTTGAGGCCACATGTGCTGGGTTCCGCACCTTTCGATGATGTGACCCCACTGGAGGGAAGACAGTCCTGACTGGTTCCCATCCCCTTGCTGATGTGGGCCCTCAGGTGAGAGTCTGATCCTGGCTGGGTTCCTCACCCTTCTGTGAGGTGGGCCCTCTGCTGTGAGGTCAGTCATGCCTGTCTGGCACACGTCACCTTGGCGACGTGGGCCCTCTGGTGGCAGTTGGAGTGTGCTGGGATCCTCCTCCCCTCGGTGATGAGGGCCCTCTTGCCTTAGGCCATAACTGCTGGGCTCCCCACATTTTCTGATGTGCGCCAAGTGAGTGAGGACACTCTTGCCAGGTTCCCATCCCCATGGCGATATGGGCCTTCTGCTCTGAGGTCAAAACGGCTGGCTTGCTCACAGTACCAAGATGTGGGCCCTCTGCTGTGAGTTCACTCCGGCAAGGATCCCTTATCATCGGTGCTCTGAGCCGCCTGCTGGGAGGTTCCAACTGCTGGATTCCTCAACTTTTTTATTCTATGTGCCCTCTGTTGTGAGGCTCCTCCTGCCTGCCTCACTGCCAGCCCCTTGGTGATGACTGTCCTATGGCTTGAGGCCACATGTGCTGCGTTCCTCACCTTTCGATGATGTGACCCCACTCGTGTGAGGACACTCCTGCCTGGTTCCCATCCCCTTGGTGAGGTGGGCCCTCTGGCGAGAGTCTAATCCTGGCTGGGTTCCTCAACGTTCTGTGAGGTAGGCCCTCTGCTGTGAGGTCACTCCTGCCTGGCTGGCACACGTCACCTTGGAGACGTGAGCCCTCTGGTGGCAGTTGGAGCGTGCAGGGCGCCTCCTCCTCTCGGTGATGACGGCCCTCTGGCGTCAGGCCCTAAATGGTGGGCTCCCCACATTTTCTGATGTGCGCCCAGTGGTGCGAGGACACTCCAGCCAGGTTCCCATTCCCATGGGGATGTGGTCCTTCTGCGCTGAGGTCTCAACTCCTGGGTTGCTCACAGTTTTGTGATGTGGGCCCTCTGCTGTGAGTTCACTGTGGCCTGGATCCCATAGCCTCGGTGTTCTGGGCCGCCTGCTGGAAGGTCTAAATGCTGGAATCCTCACGTTTTTTATATTATGTGCCCTGTGTTGTGAGGTTACTCCTGCCTGCCTCACTCCAAGGCCCTTGGTGATGTGGGTCCTCTGGTTTGAGGACACATGTGCTGGGTTCCTCACCTTAAGATGATGAGGCCCCACTGGTGTGAGGATAATCCTGACTGGGTCCCATCCCCTTTGTGATGTGGGCCCTCTGGTGAGAGTCTGATCCTGGCTGGGTTCCTCACCCATCTGTGAGGTGGGCCCTCTACTATCAGGTAACTCTTGCCTGGGTTGCTCACCTCGCCTTGTTGACATGAGCCCTCTGGTGGCAATTGGACCCTGCTGGGAGCCTCCTCAGCTCTGTGATGAGGGCCCTCTGACGTCAGGCCCTAACTGCTGGGCTCCCCAACTTTTCTTAGTGAGCCCAGTGTTGCTCAAGCACTCCTCTTAGGTTCCCATCCCCATGGGGATGTGGGCCTTCTGCTCTGAGGTTCCAACGGCTGGGTTGATCACAATTTCATGATGTGGGCTCTCTGGTGTTAGTTCACTGTGGCCTGGATCCCATAGCCTCTGTGGTCTTGGCTGCCTTCTGGGAGGTTCCAACTGCTCGATTCCTCAACTTTTGTATTCTATGGGTCCTGTGTTGTGATGCTCCTCCTGCCTGCCTCACTCGCAACCCCTTCGTGATGTGGGTCTTCTGGTTTGAGGCCACATGTGCTGGGTTAGGCAACTTTCAATGATGTGGCCCCACTGGTGTGAGGACACTCCTGTCTGGTTCCCATCCCCTTGGTGATGTGGGCCTTCTGGTGACAGTCTTATCCTGGCTGGGTTCCTCACTCTTCTGTGAGGTAGGCCCTCTGCTGTGAGGTCAATCCTGCCTGACTTGCACACATCACCTTGGCGACGTGGGCCCTCTGTTGGCACATGGAACCTGCTGGGAGCCTCCTGCCCTCGGTGATGACGGCCCTCTAGCATCAGGCTCTAACTGCTGGGCTCCCCACGTTTTCTGATGTGAGCCCAGTGATGCCAGGACACTCCTGTCAGGTTCCCATCCCCATGGGGATGTGGGCTTTCTGCTCTGAGGTCCCAATGCCTGGGTTGCTCACAGTTTCATGATGTGGGCTCTCTGGTGTTAGTTAACTCCTGCCTGCATCCCATAGCTTCTGTGCTCTCGGCCGCCTGCTGGGAGGTTCCAAATGCTGGATTCCTCACTTTTTTTATTCTTTGGGCCCTCTGTTTTTAGGCTACTCCTACCTGCCTCACTCCCATCCCCTTTGTGATGTATGTCCTCTGATATGAGGCCACATGTGCTGGGTTCCTCACCTTTCGATGATGTGGCCCCACTGGTGGGAGGACAGTCCTGACTGGTTCCCATCCCCTTGGTGTTGTGGGCCCTCTGGTGAGAGTCTCATCCTGCCTCGGTTCCTCACCCTTCTGTGAGATAGGCCCTCTGCTGTGAGGTCACTACTGCCTGGCTGGCACATGCCACCTTGTAGACGTGGTCCCTCTGTTGGCAGTTGGAACCTGCTGGGAGTCTCCTCCCCTCAGTTATGAGGGCCCCCTGGCATCAGGCCCTAACTGCTGGGCTCCTAACATTTTCTGATATGTGCTAAGTGGTGCAAAGCCACTCCTGCCAGGTTCCCATCCCAATGGGGATGTGGGCCTTCTGTTCTGAGGTCCCAACAGCTGGGCTGCTCACAGGTTCATGATGTGGGCCCTCTGCTGTGAGTTCACTGCGGCCTGGATCCCATAGCCTCGGTGCTCTGGGCCACTTGCTGGGAGGTTCCAACTGCTGGATTCCTCAACTTTTATATTCTATGGACCCTGTGTTGTGAGGCCAGTCCTGCCAGCCTCATTCCGAACCCCTTGGTGATGTGGTTCCTCTGGTTTGAGGACACATGTGCTGGGATCCTCACCTTTCGATGATGTTGTCCCACTGGTGTGGGGACACTCCTGCCTGGTTCCCATCTCCTTGGTGATGTGGGCCCTCTGGTGAGAGTCTGATCCTGGCTGTGTTCCTCACCCTTCTGTGAGGTGGGCCCTCTGCTGTGAGGTCATTCGTGCCTGGTTGGCACACATCGCCTTGGCGACGTCAGCCCTCTGGTGGCAGTTGGAGCCTGCTGGGAGCCTCCTTCCCTTGGTGATGAGGGTCCTCTGGCGTCAGGCCCTAACTGCTGGTCGCCCAAAATTTTCTGATACGTTCTCAGTGGTGCGAGGACACTCCTACCAGAATTCCATCCCCATGGGGATGTGGGCCTCCTGCTCTGAGGTCCCAATGGCTGGGTTGCTCAGTTTCATGACATGGGCCCTGTTCTGTGAGTTCACTGTGGCCTGGATCCCATAGCCTCGGTGCTCTGGGCCGCCTGCTGGGAGGTTCCAACTGCTGGATTCCTCACTTTTTTATTCTATGTGCCCAGTGTTGTGAGGCTACTCCTGCCTGCCTCACTCCGAGGTCCTTGGTGATGTGGGTCCTCTGGTTTGAGGACACATGTGCTGAGTACCTCAGCTTTCGATGATGTGGCCCCACTGATGTGAAGACACTCCTGCCTGGTTCCCATCCCCTTGGTGATGTGGGCCCTCTGGTGAGAGTCTGATGTTGGCTGGGTTTCTCACCCTTCTGTGAGGTGGGACCTCTGCTGTGAGGTAACTCCTGCCTGGCATGCTCACGTTGCCTTGGCAATGTGAGCCCTCAGGTGGCACTTGGAGCCTGCTGGGAATCTCCTCCCCTCAGTTATGAGAGCTCTGGATAAAACACATATGCCCTTTTTTGCCAAGTGCATTATTTTCCAAGTTCTGTCTCTTTTCCTATGCTTTAAGAGCTACTCCCGTGTACGTTCTGAAATCAGTTTCCAGCAATTCTGCCCCGCATTCAAGTCCTCTTCGCAGCCTTACTTCAGTATAATTTTGGATGATAGCTGTCATTTATAACTCCGCAGGTTTCTGAATTACAGTGTCCCTGAGCTCCTTTCTTCAACTCGCTTTCTTGTGAGCTGGCCGCAACACCGCAGGATCTCCTCAGGCCCTAATCTAGTTCCAGCATGGCACAGGGAGCCTTTGGTTCATTTATCTTCCTGGTGGGAAATGAGAGTTAAATTTGCCCGTCCAGACACCTACAGATAGTCTCCCATTGCTTCTCCTTATTCCTGTTCATCTTCCGAAGAAATTGAAAACTGGGCCAAACAGGAGGTTAAAGGCACTCACTCTCCAAGTGGGGAGAGTGTTAGTAAAGCGTCTGGAATGTTGCACCCGAGTACCAGGGGACGAAAACTGAGACACATTTGAACACGTTTCCCGATCACACGGTGGATCATACTCTGGGTTCCACATGCATGTTTTAGCTGAAGGAAGAATCCCTTAAACCTGGAGAGTTGAGACCCATGGAATGGGTACCATGCAATATGACTTCAAAGGGTCTGCATTTGCTCACCGAACCTCACCAATCCTATCACTGCTGCGCTTATGCCGCTGTACACACGCTTGATTCTCTTTCGGAGACATATAAATCCTTAGGTTTTAAGATTCTTACTAGTCAGGTATATTCTTAGGCGTTTAATATTGGGTGTTGAGTCCACATCGTTGAGAAAGGAGTAGCTCTTGTCTATTACATATTTGGTTTATGGAACGGTATCTGTGCTAATTTCAATCTGTGGTTTTATGCCGCACCCCAACTCACCTTTCCCCTTAAGCAAGCATAAGTTGGTTTTCTACATTTGAGACGCTGTTCTGTTTTGTAATTCAGTTTCTGTGTAGCCAAGTTTACATTCCGTGTAGTAGTGATATCTTATGATGTTTCTTTTTCTGTGTGACTTATTTCTCTTAGAATCATCATACCTGAATCCACTCATTATGCTGTCATGGGCCTGATGACATAGATTTCATTGCTGAGTGATATTGCATTTTACGTAAGTACCACAATTTCTTTATCCATTTTTCGCTTTCTGCGATATTGAACCTGTACCGTAAACGAGGTTCTTGTAAACAGAGCCGTCCCAAACTTTGGGGAGGCTGTGTCTTTTTGATTATTATTTCCCTAAGCTAAAGGACCATAAGTGGAAATGCCCTAGGCTCTGTTGCTTGGTTTTTTGGATGTTTCAGGAAACACCATACACTTCTCCAGAGTGGCTGTTGGCAATTTACATCCCGCCCATCAGCACAACAAGGCTCCCAGTTCTCCATGGCCTGTCCTGCCTTTCTGGATTTTACACTTTTTTCAGATGGCCCTTTTGACCGGGGGGCAGTGAGACTTCATTGTAGTGCAGATTTCCTTTGCAAGCTTGCTTGGTTGGCCAAAAAGGGCGTATGCGTTTTTTCCTGAATATATTCAGGAAAAAACGCATACGCCCTTTTTGGCCAAGTGCATCATTGTGGACGTTCTGCCTCTTTTCCTATGCTTTACATGCAATTCCAGTCTACCTCCTGAAATCGGTTTCCTGCAATTCTGCCCCGCTTTCAACACCTCTTGGCAGCCTTACTTTAATATATTTTTGGAAGATGGCTGTCATTTATAACTCTGCAGGTTTGTGAATTACAGTGCCCCTGAGCTCCTTTCTTCAACTCGCTTTCTTGTGAGCTGGCCGCAACACCGCAGGATTGCTTCGGGCCCTAGTTTGGTTCCGGCATGGCACGCTGAGCCTTTGGTTAATACCTCTTCCTGGTGGGAAATGAGAGTTAAATTTGCCCGTCCGGACACCTCCACCTAGTCTCTCATTGGTTCTCCCTATTCCTGTTCATTTTCCACAGAAATTGCAAACTGGGCCAAACAGGAGGTTAAAGGCACTGACTCTCCAAGTGGGGAGAGTGTTAGTAAAGCATCTGGAATGTTGCACCCGAGTACCAGGGGACGAAAACTGAGACACATTTGAACACGTTTTCCGATCACACAGTGGATCATACTCTGGGTTCCACATGCATGTTTTAGCTGAAGGAAGAATCCCTTAAACCTGGAGAGTTGAGACCCATGGAATGGGTACCATGCAATATGACTTCAAAGGGTCTGCATTTGCTCACCGAACCTCACCAATCCTATCACTGCTGCGCTTATGCCGCTGTACACACGCTTGATTCTCTTTCGGAGACATATAAATCCATAGGTTTTAAGATTCTTACTAGTCAGGTATATTCTTAGTTGTTTAATATGGGGTGTTGAGTCCACTTCGTTGAGCAAGGAGTAGCTCTTGTCTATTACATATTTGGCTTATGGAACGGTATCTGTGCTAATTTGAATCTCTGGTTTTATGAAGCACCCCAACTCACCTTTCCCCTTAAGCAAGCATAAGTTGGTTTTCTACATTTGAGGCCCTGTTCTGTTTTGTAATTCAGTTCTTGTCTGGCCAAATTTACATTCCGTGTAGTAGTGATATCTTATGATGTTTCTTTTTCTGTGTGACTTATTTCACTTAGAATCATCGTACCTGAATCCACTCATTATGCTGCTACGGGCCTGATGACATAGATTTCATTGCTGAGTGATATTGCATTGTACGTAAGTACCACAACTTCTTTATCCATTTTTCGCTTTCTGTGATATTGAACTTGTACCATAAACGAGGTTCTTGTAAACAGAGCCGGCCCAAACTTTGGGGTGGCTGTGTCTTTTGGATTTTAATTTCCCTAAGCTATAGGACCATAAGTGGAAGTGCCCTAGGCTCTGTTGCTTTGTTTTTTGGATGTTTCAGGAAACACCATACACTTCTCCAGAGTGGCTGTTGGCAATTTACATCCCGCCCATCAGCATAAGAAGGCTCCCAGTTCTCCATGGACTGTACTGCCTTTCTGGATTTTACACTTTTTTCAGATGGCCCTTTTGACCGGGGGGCAGTGAGACTTCATTTTAGTGCAGATTTCCTTTGCAAGCTTGCTTGGTTGGCCAAAAAGGGCGTATGCGTTTTTTCCTGAATATATTCAGGAAAGAACGCATACGCACTTTTTGGCCAAGTGCATCATTGTGGACGTTCTGCCTCTTTTCCTATGCTTTACATGCAATTCCAGTCTACCTCCTGAAATCGGTTTCCTGCAATTCTGCCTCGCTTTCAAGTCCTCTTGGCAGCCTTCCTTCAATATATTTTTGGACGATAGCTGTCATTTTTAACTCTGCAAGTTTGTGTATTACAGTGCCTCTGAGCTCCTTTCTTCAACTCGCTTTCTTGTGAGCTGGCCGCAACACCACAGGATTGCTTCAGGCCCTAGTGTGGTTCCGGCATGCCACGCTGAGCCTTTGGTTAATTCCTCTTCATGGTGGGAAATGAGAGTTAAATTTGCCCGTCCAGACACCTCCACCTAGTCTCTCATTGGTTCTCCCTATTCCTGTTCATTTTCCGCAGAAATTGCAAACTGGGCCTAACAGGAGGTTAAAGGCACTGACTCTCCAACTGGGGAGAGTGTTAGTAAAGCGTCTGGAAAGTTGCACCCGAGTACCAGGGGACAAAAACTGAGACACATTTGAACACGTTTCCCGATCACACGGTGGATCATACTCTGGGTTCCACATGCATGTTTTAGCTGAAGGAAGAATCCCTTAAACCTGGAGAGTTGAGACCCATGGAATGGGTACCATGCAATATGACTTCAAAGGGTCTGCATTTGCTCACCAAACCTCACCAATCCTATCACTGCTGCACTTATGCCGCTGTACACACGCTTGATTCTCTTTCGGAGACATATAAATCCATAGGTTTTAAGATTCTTACTAGTCAGGTATATTCTTAGGCGTTTAATATGGGGTGTTGAGTCCACTTCGTTGAGCAAGGAGTAGCTCTTGTCTATTACATATTTGGCTTATGGAACGGTATCTGTGCTAATTTCAATCTCTGGTTTTATGAAGCACCCCAACTCACCTTTCCCCTTAAGCAAGCATAAGTTGGTTTTCTACATTAGAGACCCTGTTCTGTTTTGTAATTCAGTTCCTGTGTAGCTAAGTTTACATTCCGTGTAGTAGTGATATCTTATGATGTTTCTTTTTCTGTGTGACTTATTTCACTTAGAATCATCGTACCTGAATCCACTCATTATGCTGCTACGGGCCTGATGACATAGATTTCATTGCTGAGTGATATTGCATTGTACGTAAGTACCACAACTTCTTTATCCATTTTTCGCTTTCTGTGATATTGAACTTGTACGGTAAACGAGGTTCTTGTAAACAGATCCGTCCCAAACTTTCGGGTGGCTGTGTCTTTTTGATTTTAATTTCCCTAAGCTATAGGACCATAAGTGGAAGTGCCCTAGGCTCTGTTGCTTTGTTTTTGGATGTTTCAGGAAACACCATACACTTCTCCAGAGTGGCTGCTGGCAATTTACATCCCGCCCATCAGCATAACAAGGCTCCCAGTTCTCCATGGCCTCTCCTGCCTTTCTGGATTTTACACTTTTTTCAGATGGCCCTTTAGACCGGAGGGCAGTGAGACTTTATTGTAGTGCAGATTTCCTTTGCAAGCTTGCTTGGTTGGCCAAAAAGGGCGTATGCGTTTTTTCCTGAATATATTCAGGAAAGAACGCATACGCCCTTTTTGGCCAAGTGCATCATTGTCAACGTTCTGCCTCTTTTCCTATGCTTTACATGCAATTCCACTGTACCGCCTGAAATCAGTTTCCTGCAATTCTGCCCCGCTTTCAACTCCTCTTGGCGGCCTTACTTCAATATATTTTTGGAAGATAGCTGTCATTTATAACTCTGCATGTTTCTGAATTACAGTGCCCCTGAGCTCCTTTCTTCAACTCGCTTTCTTGTGAGCTGGCCGCAACACCGCAGTATTGCTTCAGGCCCTAGTTTGGTTCCGGCACGGCATGCTGAGCCTTTGGTTAATTCCTCTTCCTGGTGGGAAATGAGAGTTAAATTTGCCCGTCCAGACACGTCCACCTAGTCTCTCATTGGTTCTCCCTATTCCTGTTCATCTTCCACAGAAATTGCAAACTGGGCCAAACAGGAGGTTAAAGGCACTGACTCTCCAAGTGGGGAGAGTGTTAGTAAAGCGTCTGGAATGTTGCACCCGACTACCAGGGGACGAAAACTGAGACACATTTGAACAGGTTTCCCGATCACACCGTGAATCATACTCTGGGTTCCACATGCATGTTTTAGCTGAAGGAAGAATCCCTTAAACATGGAGAGTTGAGACCCATGGAATGGGTACCATGCAATATGAATTCAAAGGGTCTGCGTTTGCTCATCGAACCTCACCAGTCGTATCACTGCTGCACTTATGCCGCTGTACACACGCTTGATTCTCTTTCGGAGACATATAAATCCATAGGTTTTAAGATTCTTACTAGTCAGGTATATTCTTAGGCGTTTAATATGGGGTGTTGAGTCCACTTCGTTGAGCAAGGAGTAGCTCTTGTCTATTACATATTTGGCCTTTGGAACAGTATCTGTACCAATTTCAATCTCTGGTTTCATGCAGCACCCCAACTCACCATTCCCCTTAAGCAAGCATAAGTTGGTTTTCTACATTTGAGACACTGTTCTGTTTTGTAATTCAGTTCCTGTGTAGCCATGTTTACATTCCCTGTGTTAGTGATACCTTATGATGTTTCTTTTTCTGTGTGACTTATTTCACTTAGAATCATCGTACCTGAATCCACTCATTATGCTGCTACGGCCCTGATGACATAGATTTCATTGCTGTGTGATACTGCATTGTACGTAAGTACCACAACTTCTTTATCCATTTTTCGCTTTCTGTGATATTCAACTTGTACCGTAAATGAGGTTCTTGTAAACAGATCCGTCCCAAACTTTGGGGTGGCTGTGTCTTTTTGATTTTAATTTCCCTAAGCTATTGGACCATAAGTGGAAGTGCCCTAGGCTCTGTTGCTTTGTTTTTTGGATGTTTCAGGAAACACCATACACTTCTCCAGAGTAGCTGTTGGCAATTTACATGCCGCCCATCAGCATAACAAGGCTCCCAGTTCTCCATGGCCTGTCCTGCCTTTCTGGATTTTACACTTTTTTCAGATAGCCCTTTTGACCAGGGGGCAGTGAGACTTCATTGTAGTGCAGATTTCCTTTGCAAGCTTGCTTGGTTGGCCAAAAAGGGCGTATGCGTGTTTTCCTGAATATATTCAGGAAAAAACGCATGCACCCTTTTTGGCCAAGTGCATCATTGTGGACGTTCTGCCTCTTTTCCTATGCTTTACATGCAATTCCAGTCTACCTCCTGAAATCGGTTTCCTGCAATTCCGCCCCGCTTTCAACACCTCTTGGCAGCCTTACTTTAATATATTTTTGGAAGATGGCTGTCATTTATAACTCTGCATGTTTCTGAATTACAGTGCCCCTGAGCTCCTTTCTTCAACTCGCTTTCTTGTGAGCTGGCCGCAACACCGCAGTATTGCTTCAGGCCCTAGTTTGGTTCCGGCACGGCATGCTGAGCCTTTGGTTAATTCCTCTTCCTGGTGGGAAATGAGAGTTAAATTTGCCCGTCCAGACACGTCCACCTAGTCTCTCATTGGTTCTCCCTATTCCTGTTCATCTTCCACAGAAATTGCAAACTGGGCCAAACAGGAGGTTAAAGGCACTGACTCTCCAAGTGGGGAGAGTGTTAGTAAAGCGTCTGGAATGTTGCACCCGAGTACCAGGGGACGAAAACTGAGACACATTTGAACACGTTTCCCGATCACACCGTGAATCATACTCTGGGTTCCACATGCATGTTTTAGCTGAAGGAAGAATCCCTTAAACATGGAGAGTTGAGACCCATGGAATGGGTACCATGCAATATGAATTCAAAGGGTCTGCGTTTGCTCATCGAACCTCACCAGTCGTATCACTGCTGCGCTTATGCCGCTGTACACACGCTTGATTCTCATTCGGAGACATATAAATCCATAGGTTTTAAGATTCTTACTAGTCAGGTATATTCTTAGGCGTTTAATATGGGGTGTTGAGTCCACTTCGTTGAGCAAGGAGTAGCTCTTGTCTATTACATATTTGGCTTTTGGAACAGTATCTGTACCAATTTCAATCTCTGGTTTCATGCAGCACCCCAACTCACCATTCCCCTTAAGCAAGCATAAGTTGGTTTTCTACATTTGAGACACTCTTCTGTTTTGTAATTCAGTTCCTGTGTAGCCAAGTTTACATTCCGTGTAGTAGTGATATCTTATGATGTTTCTTTTTCTGTGTGACTTATTTCACTTAGAATCATCCTACCTGAATCCACTCATTATGCTGTCACGGGCCTGATGACATAGATTTCATTGCTGAGTGATATTGCATTGTACGTAATTACCACAACTTCTTTATCCATTTTTTGCTTTCTGTGATATTGAACTTGTACCGTAAACGAGATTCTTGTAAACAGAGCCGGCCCAAAATTTGGGGTGGCTGTGTCTTTTTGATTTTAATTTCCCTAAGCTATAGGACCATAAGTGGAAATGCCCTAGGCTCTGTTGCTTTGTTTTTTGGATGTTTCAGGAAACACCATACACTTCTCCAGAGTGGCTGCTGGCAATTTACATCCCGCCCATCAGCATAACAAGGCTCCCAGTTCTCCATGGCCTGTCCTGCCTTTTTGGATTTTACACTTTTTTCAGATGGCCCTTTTGACCGGGGGGCAGTGAGACTTCATTGTCGTGCAGATTTCCTTTGCAAGCTTGCTTGGTTGGCCAAAAAGGGCGTATGCGTTTTTTCCTGAATATATTCAGGAAAAAACGCATACGCCCTTTTTGGCCAAGTGCATCATTGTGGACGTTCTGCCTCTTTTCCTATGCTTTACATGCAATTCCAGTCTACCTCCTGAAATCGGTTTCCTGCAATTCTGCCCCGCTTTCAACTCCTCTTGGCAGCCTTACTTCAATATATTTTTGGAAGATAGCTGTCATTTATAACTCTGCAGGTTTGTGAATTACAGTGCCCCTGAGCTCCTTTCTTCAACTCGCTTTCTTGTGAGCTGGCCGCAACACCGCAGGACTGCTTCAGGCTCTAGTTTGGTTCCGGCACGGCATGCTGAGCCTTTGGTTAATTCCTCTTCCTGGTGGGAAATGAGAGTTAAATTTGCCCGTCCAGACACCTCCAACTAGTCTCTCATTGGTTCTCCCTATTCCTGTTCATTTTCCACAGAAATTGCAAACTGGGCCAAACAGGAGGTTAAAGACACTGACTCTCCAAGTGGGGAGAGTGTTAGTAAAGCGTCTGGAATGTTGCACCCGAGTACCAGGGGACGAAAACTGAGACACATTTGAACACGTTTTCCGATCACACGGTGGATCATACTCTGGGTTCCACATGCATGTTTTAGCTGAAGGAAGAATCCCTTAAACATGGAGAGTTGAGACCCATGGAATGGGTACCATGCAATATGACTTCAAAGGGTCTGCATTTGCTCACCGAACCTCACCAATCTATCACTGCTGCATTTATGCCGCTGTACACACGCTTGATTCTCTTTCGGAGACATATAAATCCATAGGTTTTAAGATTCTTACTAGTCAGGTATATTCTTAGGCGTTTAATATGGGGTGTTGAGTCCACTTCGTTGAGCAAGGAGTAGCTCTTGTCTATTACATATTTGGCTTATGGAACAGTATCTGTGCTAATTTCAATCTCTGGTTTTATGCAGCACCCCAACTCACCTTTCCCCTTAAGCAAGCATAAGTTGGTTTTCTACATTTGACACCCTGTTCTGTTTTGTAATTCAGTTCCTGTGTAGCCAAGTTTACATTCCGTGTATTAGTGATATCTTATGATGTTTCTTTTTCTGTGTGACTTATTTCACTTAGAATCATCGTACCTGAATCCACTCATTATGCTGCTACGGGCCTGATGACATAGATTTCATTGCTGAGTGATATTGCATTGTACGTAAGTACCACAACTTCTTTATCCATTTTTCGCTTCCTGTGATATTGAACTTGTACCGTAAACGAGGTTCTTGTAAACAGAGCCGTCCCAAACTTTGGGGTGGCTGTGTCTTTTTGATTTTAATTTCCCTAATCTATAGGACCATAAGTGGAAGTGCCCTAGGCTCTGTTGCTTTCTTTTTTGGATGTTTCAGGAAACACCATACACTTCTCCAGAGTGGCTGCTGGCAATTTACATCCCGTCCATCAGCATAAGAAGGCTCCCAGTTCTCCATGGCCTGTCCTGCCTTTCTGGATTTTACACTTTTTTCAGATGGCCCTTTTGACCGGGGGGCAGTGAGACTTCATTGTAGTGCAGATTTCCTTTGCAATCTTGCTTGGTTGGCCAAAAAGGGCGTATGCGTTTTTTCCTGAATATATTCAGGAAAGAACGCATACGCCCTTTTTGGCCAAGTGCATCATTGTGGACGTTCTGCTTCTTTTCCTATGCTTTACATGCAATTCCAGTCTACCTCCTGAAATCGGTTTTCTGCAATTCTGCCCCGATTTCAACTCCTCTTGGCTGCCTTACTTCAATATATTTTTGGAAGATAGCTGTCATTTATAACTCTGCAGGTTTGTGAATTACAGTGCCCCTGAGCTCCTTTCTTCAACTCGCTTTCTTGTGAGCTGGCCGCAACACCGCAGGATTGCTTCAGGCCCTAGTTTGGTTCCGGCTTCGCATGCTGAGCCTTTGGTTAATTCCTCTTCCTGGTGGGAAATGAGAGTTAAATTTGCCCGTTCAGACACCTCCACCTAGTCTCTCATTGGTTCTCCCTATTCCTGTTCATTTTCCACAGAAATTGCAAACTGGGCCAAACAGGAGGTTAAAGGCACTGACTCTCCAAGTGGGGAGAGTGTTAGTAAAGCGTCTGGAATGTTGCACCCGAGTACCAGGGGACGAAACTGAGACACATTTGAACACGTTTCCCGATCACACGGTGGATCATACTGTGGGATCCACATGCATGTTTTAGCTGAAGGAAGAATCCTTAAAACTGGAGAGTTGAGACCCATGGAATGGGTACCATGCAATATGACTTCAAAGGGTCTGCATTTGCTCACCGAACCTCAACAATCCTATCACTGCTGCGTTTATGCCGCTGTACACACGCTTGATTCTCTTTCGGAGACATATAAATCCATAGGTTTTAAGATTCTTACTAGTCAGGTAGACTCTTACTAGTCAGGTATATTCTTAGGCGTTTAATATGGGGTGTTGAGTCCACTTCGTTGAGCAAGGAGTAGCTCTTGTCTATTACATATTTGGCTTATGGAACGGTATCTGTGCTACTTTCAATCTCTGGTTTTATGCAGCACCCCAACTCACCTTTCCCCTTAAGCAAGCATAAGTTGGTTTTCTACATTTGAGACCCTTTTCTGTTTTGTAATTCAGTTCTTGTGTAGCCAAGTTTACATTCCGTGTAGTAGTGATATCTTATGATGTTTCTTTTTCTGTGTGACTTATTTCACTTAGAATCATCGTACCTGAATCCACTCATTATGCTGCTACGGGCCTGATGACATAGATTTCATTGCTGAGTGATATTGCATTGTACGTAAGTACCACAACTTCTTTATCCATTTTTCGCTTTCTGCGATATTGAACCTGTACCGTAAACGAGGTTCTTGTAAACAGAGCCGTCCCAAACATTGGGGTGGCTGTGTCTTTTTGATTTTAATTTCCCTAAGCTATAGGACCATAAGTGGAAGTGCCCTAGACTCTGTTGCTTTATTTTTTGGATGTTTCAGGAAACACCATACACTTCTCCAGAGTGGCTGCTGGCAATTTACATCCCGTCCATCAGCATAAGAAGGCTCCTAGTTCTCCTTGGCCTGTCCTGCCTTTCTGGATTTTACACTTTTTTCAGATGGCCCTTTTGACCGGGGGGCAGTGAGACTTCATTGTAGTGCAGATTTCCTTTGCAAGGTTGCTTGTTTGGCCAAAAAGTGCGTATGCGTTTTTTCCTGAATATATTCAGGAAAAAACGCATACGCCCTTTTTGGCCAAGTGCATCATTGTGGACGTTCTGCCTCTTTTCCTATGCTTTACATACAATTCCAGTCTACCTCCTGAAATCGGTTTCCTGCAATTCTGCCCCGCTTTCAACTCCTCTTGGCAGCCTTACTTCAATATATTTTTGGAAGATAGCTGTCATTTATAACTCTGCAGGTTTGTGAATTACAGTGCCCCTGAGCTCCTTTCTTCAACTCGCTTTCTTGTGAGCTGGCCGCAACACCGCAGGATTCCGTCTGGCCGTAGTGTGGTTCCGGCATGGCACGCTGAGCCTTTGGTTAATTCCTCTTCCTGGTGGGAAATGAGAGTTAAATTTGCCCGTCCGGACACCTCCAGCTAGTCTCTCATTGGTTCTCCCTATTCCTGTTCATTTTCCATAGAAATTGCACACTGGGCCAAACAGGAGGTTAAAGGCACTGACTCTCCAAGTGGGGAGAGTGTTAGTAAAGCATCTGGAATGTTGCACCCGAGTACCAGGGAACAAAATCTGAGACACATTTGAACACGTTTCCCGATCACACGGTGGATCATACTCTGGGTTCCACATGCATGTTTTAGCTGAAGGAAGAATCCCTTAAACCTGGAGAGTTGAGACCCATGGAATGGGTACCATGCAATATGACTTCAAAGGGCCTGCATTTGCTCACCGAACCTCAACAATCCTATCACTGCTGCGTTTATGCCACTGTACACACGCTTGATTCTCTTTCGGAGACATATAAATCCATAGGTTTTAAGATTCTTACTAGTTAGGTATATTCTTAGGCGTTTAATATGGGGTGTTGAGTCCACTTCGTTGAGCAAGGAGTAGCTCTTGTCTATTACATATTTGGCTTATGGAACGGTATCTGTGCTAATTTCAATCTCTTGTTGTATGCAGCACCCCAACTCACCTTTCCCCTTAAGCAAGCATGAGTTGGTTTTCTACATTTGACACCCTATTCTGTTTTGTAATTCTGTTTCTGTGTAGCCAAGTTTACATTCCGTGTAGTAGTGATATCTTATGATGTTTCTTTTTCTGTGTGACTTATTTCACTTAGAATCATCGTACCTGAATCCACTCATTATGCTGCTACGGGCCTGATGACATAGATTTCATTGCTGAGTGATATTGCATTGTACGTAAGTACCACAACTTCTTTATCCATTTTTCGCTTTCTGTGATATTGAACCTGTACCGTAAACGAGGTTCTTGTAAACAGAGCCGTCCCAAACTTTGGGGTGACTGTGTCTTTTTGATTTTAATTTCCATAAGCTATAGGACCATAAGTGGAAGTGCCCTAGGCTCTGTTGCTTGGTTTTTTGAATGTTTCAGGAAACACCATACACTTCTCCAGAGTGGCTTCTGGCAATTTACATCCCGCCCATCAGCATAACAAGGCTCCCAGTTCTCCATGGACTGTCCTGCCTTTCTGGATTTTACACTTTTTTCAGATGGCCCTTTTGACCGGGGGGCAGTGAGACTTCATTGTAGTGCAGATTTCCTTTGCATGCTTGCTTGGTTGGCCAAAAAGTGCGTATGCGTTTTTTCCTGAATATATTCAGGAAAAAACGCATACGCCCTTTTTGGCCAAGTGCATCATTGTGGACATTCTACCTCTTTTCCTATGCTTTACATGCAATTCCAGTCTACCTCCTGAAATCGGTTTCCTGTAATTCTGCCCCGCTTTCAACTCCTCTTGGCTGCCTTACTTCAATATATTTTTGGAAGATAGCTGTCATTTATAGCTCTGCGGGTTTGTGAATTACAGTGCCCCTGAGCTCCTTTCTTTAACTCGCTTTCTTGTGAGCTGGCCGCAACACTGCAGGATTGCTTCTGGCCCTAGTGTGGTTCTGGCAAGGCACGCTGAGCCTTTGGTTATTTCCTCTTCCTGGTGGGAAATGAGAGTTAAATTTCCCCGTCTGGACACCTCCACCTAGTCTCTCATTGGTTCTCCCTATTCCTGTTCATTTTCCACAGAAATTGCAAACTGGGCCAAACAGGAGGTTAAAGGCACTGACTCTCCAAGTGGGGAGAGTGTTAGTAAAGCGTCTGGAATGTTGCACCCGAGTACCAGGGGACGAAAACTGAGACACATTTGAACACGTTTCCCGATCACACGGTGGATCATACTCTGGGTTCCACATGCATGTTTTAGCTGAAGGAAGAATCCCTTAAACCTGGAGAGTTGAGACCCATGGAATGGGTACCATGCAATATGACTTCAAAGGGCCTGCATTTGCTCACCGAACCTCAACAATCCTATCACTGCTGCGTTTATGCCACTGTACACACACTTGATTCTCTTTCGGAGACATATAAATCCATAGTTTTTACGATTCTGAGTAGTCAGGTAGATTCTTACTAGTCAGGTATATTCTTAGGGTTTTAATATGGGGTGTTGAGTCCACTTCGTTGAGCAAGGAGTAGCTCTTGTCTATTACATATTTGGCTTATGGAACGGTATCTGTGCTAATTTCAATCTCTGGTTTTATGCAGCACCCCAACTCACCCTTCCCCTTAAGCAAGCATTAGTTGGTTTTCTACATTTGACACCCTGTTCTGTTTTGTAATTCAGTTCTTGTGTAGCCAAGTTTACATTCCGTGTAGTAGTATTATCTTATGATGTTTCTTTTTCTGTGTGACTTATATTTCACTTAGAATCATCGTACCTGAATCCACTCATTATATTGCTACGGGCCTAATGACATAGATTTCATTGCTGAGTGATATTGCATTGTACGTAAGTACCACAACTTCTTTATCCATTTTTCGCTTTCTGTGATATTGAACTTGTACCGTTAACGAGGTTCTTGTAAACAAAGTCGTCCCAAATTTGGGGTGGCTGTGTCTTTTTGATTTTAATTTCCCTAAGCTATAGGACCATAAGTGGAAGTGCCCTAGGCTCTGTTGCTTGGTTTTTTGGATGTTTCAGGAAACACCATACACTTCTCCAGAGTGGCTGCTGGCAATTTACATCCCGCCCATCAGCATAACAAGGCTCCCAGTTCTCCATGGCCTGTCCTGCCTTTCTGGATTTTACACTTTTTTCAGATGACCCTTTTGACCAAGGGGCAGTGAGACTTCATTGTAGTGCAGATTTCCTTTGCAAGGTTGCTTGGTTGGCCAAAAAGGGCGTATGCGTTTTTTCCTGAATATATTCAGGAAAAAACACATATGCCCTTTTTGGCCAAGGGCATCATTGTGGACGTTCTGCCTCTTTTCCTATGCTTTACATGCAATTCCAGTCTACCTCCTGAAATCGGTTTCCTGCAATTCTGCCCCACGTTCAACTCCTCTTGGCAGCCTTACTTCAATATATTTTTGGAAGATAGCTGTCATTTATAACTCTGCAGGTTTGTGAATTACAGTGCCCCTGAGCTCCTTTCTTCAACTCGCTTTCTTGTGAGCTGGCCGCAACACCACAGTATTGCTTCAGGCCCTAGTTTGGTTCTGGCATGGCATGTTGAGCCTTTGGTTAATTCCTCTTCCTGGTGGGAAATGAGAGTTAAATTTGCCCGTCCAGACACCTCCACCTAGTCTCTCATTGGTTCTCCCTATTCCTGTTCATTTTCCACAGAAATTGCAAACTGGGCCAAACAGGAGGTTAAAGGCACCGACTCTCCAAGTGGGGAGAGTGTTAGTAAAGTGTCTGGAATGTTGCACCCGAGTACCAGGGGACGAAAACTGAGACACATTTGAACACGTTTCCCGATCACAAGGTGGATCATACTCTGGGTTCCACATGCATGTTTTAGCTGAAGGAAGAATCCCTTAAACATGGAGAGTTGAGACCCATGGAATGGGTACCATGCAATATGACTTCAAAGGGTCTGCATTTGCTCACCGAACCTCACCAGTCCTATCACTGCTGCGTTTATGCCGCTGTACACACGCTTGATTCTCTTTCGGAGACATATAAATCCATAGGTTTTAAGATTCTTACTAGTCAGGTATATTCTTAGGCGTTTAATATGGGGTGTTGAGTCCACTTCGTTGAGCAAGGAGTAGCTCTGGTCTATTACATATTTGGCTTATGGAACGGTATCTGTGCTAATTTCAATCTCTGGTTTTATGCAGCACCCCAACTCACCTTTCCCCTTAAGCAAGCATAAGTTGGTTTTCTACATTTGACACCCTGTTCTGTTTTGTAATTCAGTTCTTGTGTAGCCAAGTTTACATTCCGTGTATTAGTGATATCTTATGATGTTTCTTTTTCTGTGTGACTTATTTCACTTAGAATCATCGTACCTGAATCCACTCATTATGCTGCTACGGGCCTGATGACATAGATTTCATTGCTGAGTGATATTGCATTGTACGTAAGTACCACAATTTCTTTATCCATTTTTCGCTTTCTGTGATATTGAACTTGTACTGTAAATGAGGTTCTTGTAAACAGAGCCGTCCCAAACTTTGTGGTGGCTGTGTCTTTTTGATTTTAATTTCCCTAAGCTATAGGACCATAAGTGGAAGTGCCCTAGGCTCTGTTGATTTGTTTTTTGGATGTTTCAGGAAACACCATACACTTCTCCAGAGTGGCTGCTGGCAATTTACATCCCGCCCATCAGCATAACAAGGCTCCCAGTTCTCCATGGCCTGTCCTGCCTTTCTGGATTTTACACTTTTTTCAGATGGCCCTTTTGACCGGGGGGCAGTGAGACTTCATTGTAGTGCAGATTTCCTTTGCAAGCTTGCTTGGTTGTCCAAAAAGGGCGTATGCGTTTTTTCCTGAATATATTCAGGAAAAAACGCATACGCACTTTTTGGCCAAGTGCATCATTGTGGACATTCTGCCTCTTTTCCTATGCTTTACATGCAATTCCAGTCTACTTCCTGAAATCGGTTTCCTGCAATTCTGCCCCGTTTTCAACTCCTCTTGGCTGCCTTACTTCAATATATTTTTGGAAGATAGCTGTCATTTATAACTCTGCAGGTTTGTGAATTACAGTGCCCCTGAGCTCCTTTCTTCAACTCGCTTTCTTGTGAGCTGGCCGCAACACCGCAGGATTGCTTCAGGCCCTAGTTTGTTTCCGGCACGGCATGCTGAGCCTTTGGATAATTCCTCTTCCTGGTGAGAAATGAGAGTTAAATTTGCCCGTCCAGACACCTCCACCTAGTCTCTCATTGGTTCTCCCTATTCCTGTTCATTTTCCACAGAAATTGCAAACTGGGCCAAACAGGAGGTTAAAGGCACTGACTCTCCAAGTGGGGAGAGTGTTAGTAAAGCGTCTGGAATGTTGCACCCGAGTACCAGAGGACGAAAACTGAGACACATTTGAACACGTTTTCTGATCACACGGTGGATCATACTCTGGGTTCCACATGCATGTTTTAGCTGAAGGAAGAATCCCTTAAACATGGAGAGTTGAGACCCATGGAATGGGTACCATGCAATATGACTTCAAAGGGTCTGCATTTGCTCACCGAACCTCACCAATCCTATCACTGCTGCATTTATGCCGCTGTGCACACGCTTGATTCTCTTTCAGAGACATATAAATCCATAGGTTTTAAGATTCTTACTAGTCAGGTATATTCTTAGGCGTTTAATATGGGGTGTTGAGTCCACTTCGTTGAGCAAGGAGTAGCTCTTGTCTATTACATATTTGGCTTATGGAACGGTATCTGTGCTAATTTCAATCTCTTGTTGTATGCAGCACCCCAACTCACCTTTCCCCTTAAGCAAGCATGATTTGGTTTTCTGCATTTGACACCCTGTTCTGTTTTGTAATTCTGTTTCTGTGTAGCCAAGTTTACATTCCGTGTAGTAGTGATATCTTATGATGTTTCTTTTTCTGTGTGACTTATTTCACTTAGAATCATCGTACCTGAATCCATTCATTATGCTGCTACGGGCCTGATGACATAGATTTCATTGCTGAGTGATATTGCATTGTACGTAAGTACCACAACTTCTTTATCCATTTTTCGCTTTCTGTGATATTGAACTTGTACCGTAAACGAGGTTCTTGTAAACAGAGCCGTCCCAAACTTTGGGGTGGCTGTGTCTTTTTGATTTTAATTTCCCTAAGCTATAGGACCATAAGTAGAAGTGCCCTAGGCTCTGTTGCTTTGTTTTTTGGATGTTTCAGGAAACACCATACACTTCTCCAGAGTGGCTGCTGGCAATTTACATCCCGCCCATCAGCATAACAAGGCTCCCAGTTCTCCATGGCCTGTCCTGCCTTTCTGGATTTTACACTTTTTTCAGATGGCCCTTTTGACCGGGGGGCCATGAGCCTTCATTGTAGTGCAGATTTCCTTTGCAAGCTTTCTTGGTTGGCCAAAAAGTGCGTATGCGTTTTTTCCTGAATATATTCAGGAAAGAACGCATACGCCCTTTTTGGCCAAGTGCATCATTCTGGACGTTCTGCCTCTTTTCCTATGCTTTACATGCAATTCCAGTCTACCTCCTGAAATCGGTTTCCTGCAATTCTGCCCCGCTTTCAACTCCTCTTGGCTGCCTTACTTCAATATATTTTTGGAAGATAGCTGTCATTTATAACTCTGCAGGTTTGTGAATTACAGTGCCCCTGAGCTCCTTTCTTCAACTCGCTTTCTTGTGAGCTGGCCGCAACACCGCAGGATTCCGTCTGGCCCTAGTGTGCTTCCGGCATGGCACGCTGAGCCTTTGGTTAATTCCTCTTCCTGTTGGGAAATGAGAGTTAAATTTGCCCGTCCGGACACCTCCAGCTAGTCTCTCATTGGTTCTCCCTCTTCCTGTTTATCTTACGCAGAAATTGCAAACTGGGCCAAACAAGAGTTAAAGGCACTGACTCTCCAAGTGGGGAGAGTGTTAGTAAAGCGTCTGGAATGTTGCACCCGAGTACCAGGGGACGAAAACTGAGACACATTTGAACACGTCTCCCAATCACACGGTGGATCATACTCTGGGTTCCACATGCATGTTTTAGCTGAAGGAAGAATCCCTTAAACCTGGAGAGTTGAGACCCATTGAATGGGTACCATGCAATATGACTTCAAAGGGTCTGCATTTGCTCACCGAACCTCACCAATCCTATCACTGCTGCGTTTATGCCGCTGTATACACGCTTGATTCTCTTTCGGAGACATATAAATCCATAGGTTGTAAGATTCTTACTAGTCAGGTATATTCTTAGGCGTTTAATATGGGGTGTTGAGTCCACATTGTTGAGCAAGGAGTAGCTCTTTTCTATTACATATTTGGCTTATGGAACGGTATCTGTGCTAATTTCAATCTGTGGTTTTATGCCGTACCCCAACTCACCTTTCCCCTTAAGCAAGCATAAGTTGGTTTTCTACATTTGAGACGCTGTTCTGTTTTGTAATTCAGTTTCTGTGTAGCCAAGTTTACATTCCGTGTAGTAGTGATATCTTATGATGTTTCTTTTTCTGTGTGACTTATTTCTCTTAGAATCATCATACCTGAATCCACTCATTATGCTGTCACGGGCCTGATGACATAGATTTCATTGCTGAGTGATATTGCATTGTACGTAAGTACCACAATTTCTTTATCCATTTTTCGCTTTCTGCGATATTGAACCTGTACCGTAAACGAGGTTCTTGTAAACAGAGCTGTCCCAAACTTTGGGGAGTCTGTGTCTTTTTGATTATTATTTCCCTAAGCTAAAGGACCATAAGTGGAAATGCCCTAGGCTCTGTTGCTTGGTTTTTTGGATGTTTCAGGAAACACCATACACTTCTCCAGAGTGGCTGCTGGCAATTTACATGCCGCCCATCAGCATAAAAAGGCTCCCAGTTCTCCATGGCCTGTCCTGCCTTTCTGGATTTTACACTTTTTCAGATGACCCTTTTGACCAGGGGGCAGTGAGATTTCATTGTAGTGCAGATTTCCTTTGCAAGCTTGCTTGGTTGGCCAAAAAGGGCGTATGCGTTTTTTTCTGAATATATTCAGGAAAAAACGCATACGCCCTTTTTGGCCAAGTGCATCATTCTGGACGTTCTGCCTCTTTTCCTATGCTTTACATGCAATTCCAGTCTACCTCCTGAAATCGGTTTCCTGCAATTCTGCCCCGCTTTCAACTCCTCTTGGCAGCCTTACTTTAATATATTTTTGGAAGATGGCTGTCATTTATAACTCTGCAGGTTTGTGAATTACAGTGCCCCTGAGCTCCTTTCTTCAACTCGCTTTCTTGTGAGCTGGCCGCAACACCGCAGGATTGCTTCGGGGCCTAGTGTGGTTCCGGCATGGCACGCTGAGCCTTTGGTTAATTCCTCTTCCTGGTGGGAAATGAGAGTTAAATTTGCCCGTCCAGACACCTCCACCTAGTCTCTCATTGGTTCTCCCTATTCCTGTTCATTTTCCACAGAAATTGCAAACTGGGCCAAACAGGAGGTTAAAGGCACTGACTCTCCAAGTGGGGAGAGTGTTAGTAAAGCGTCTGGAATGTTGCACCCGAGTACCAGGGGACAAAAACTGAGACACATTTGAACACGTTTTCTGATCACACGGTGGATCATACTCTGGGTTCCACATGCATGTTTTAGCTGAAGGAAGAATCCCTTAAACATGGAGAGTTGAGACCCATGGAATGGGTACCATGCAATATGACTTCAAAGAGTCTGCATTTGCTCACCGAACCTCACCAATCCTATCACTGTTGCGTTTATGCCGCTGTACACACGCTTGATTCTCTTTCAGAGACATATAAATCCATAGGTTTTACGATTCTTACTAGTCAGGTATATTCTTAGGCGTTTAATATGTGGTGTTGAGTCCACTTCGTTGAGCAAGGAGTAGCTCTTGTCTATTACATATTTGGCTTATGGAACGGTATCTGTGCTAATTTCAATCTCTGGTTTTATGCAGCACCCCAACTCACCTTTCCCCTTAAGCAAGCATGATTTGGTTTTCTACATTTGACACCCTGTTCTGTTTTGTAATTCTGTTTCTGTGTAGCCAAGTTTACATTCCGTGTAGTAGTGATATCTTATGATGTTTCTTTTTCTGTGTGACTTATTTCACTTAGAATCATCGTACCTGAATCCACTCATTATGCTGCTACGGGCCTGATGACATAGATTTCATTGCTGAGTGATATTGCATTGTACGTAATTACCACAACTTCTTTATCCATTCTTCGCTTTCTGTGATATTGAACTTGTACCGTAAACGAGGTTCTTGTAAACAGAGCCGGCCCAAACTTTGGGGTGGCTGTGTCTTTTGGATTTTAATTTCCCTAAGCTATAGGACCATAAGTGGAAGTGCCCTAGGCTCTGTTGCTTTGTTTTTTGGATGTTTCAGGAAACACCATACACTTCTCCAGAGTGGCTGTTGGCAATTTACATCCCGCCCATCAGCATAACAAGGCTCCCAGTTCTCCATGGCCTGTCCTGCCTTTCTGGATTTTACACATTTTTCAGATAGCCCTTTTGACCGGGGGGCAGTGAGACTTCATTGTAGTGCAGATTTCCTTTGCAAGCTTGCTTGGTTGGCCAAAAAGGGCGTATGCGTTTTTTCCTGAATATATTCAGGAAAAAACGCATACGCCCTTTTTGGCCAAGTGCATCATTGTGGACGTTCTGCCTCTTTTCCTATGCTTTACATGCAATTCCAGTCTACCTCCTGAAATCGGTTTCCTGCAATTCTGCCCCGCTTTCAACTCCTCTTGGCAGCCTTCCTTCAATATATTTTGGACGATAGCTGTCATTTATATCTGCAGGTTTGTGAATTACAGTGCCCCTGAGCTCCTTTCTTCAACTCGCTTTCTTGTGAGCTGGCCGCAACACCGCAGGATTGCTTCAGGCCCTAGTTTGGTTCCGGCATCGTATGCTGAGCCTTTGGTTAATTCCTCTTCCTGGTGGGAAATGAGAGTTAAATTTGCCCGTCCAGACACCTCCACCTAGTCTCCCATTGGTTCTCCCTCTTCCTGTTTATCTTACGCAGAAATTGCAAACTGGGCCAAACAAGAGGTTAAAGGCACTGACTCTCCAAGTGGGGAGAGTGTTAGTAAAGCGTCTGGAATGTTGCACCCGAGTACCAGGGGACGAAAACTGAGACACATTTGAACACGTTTCCCGATCACACGGTGGATCATACTCTGGGTTCCACATGCATGTTTTTGCTGAAGGAAGAATCCCTTAAACCTGGAGAGTTGAGACCCATGGAATGGGTACCATGCAATATGACTTGAAAGGGTCTGCATTTGCTCACCGAACCTCACCAATCCTATCACTGCTGCGTTTATGCCGCTGTATACACGCTTGATTCTCTTTCGGAGACATATAAATCCATAGGTTTTAAGATTCTTACTAGTCAGGTATATTCTTAGGCGTTTAATATGGGGTGTTGAGTCCACATCGTTGAGCAAGGAGTAGCTCTTGTCTATTACATATTTGGCTTATGGAACGGTATCTGTGCTAATTTCAATCTGTGGTTTTATGCCGCACCCCAACTCACCTTTCCCCTTAAGCAAGCATAAGTTGGTTTTCTACATTTGAGACGCTGTTCTGTTTTGTAATTCAGTTTCTGTGTAGCCAAGTTTACATTCCATGTAGTAGTGATATCTTATGATGTTTCTTTTTCTGTGTGACTTATTTCTCTTAGAATCATCATACCTGAATCCACTCATTATGCTGTCACGGGCCTGATGACATAGATTTCATTGCTGAGTGATATTGCATTGTACGTAAGTACCACAACTTCTTTATCCATTTTTCGCTTTCTGCGATATTGAACCTGTACCGTAAACGAGGTTCTTGTAAACAGAGCCGTCCCAAACTTTGGGGTAGCTGTGTCTTTTTGATTTTAATTTCCCTAAGCTATAGGACCATAAGTGGAAGTGCCCTCAGCTCTGTTGCTTTGTTTTTTGGATGTTTCAGGAAACACCATACACTTCTCCAGAGTGGCTGTTGGCAATTTACATGCCGCCCATCAGCATAACAAGGCTCCCAGTTCTCCATGGCCTGTCCTGCCTTTCTGGGTTTTACACTTTTCTCAGATGGCCCTTTGACCGGGGTGAAGTGAGACTTCATTGTAGTGCAGATTTTGTTTGCGAGTTTGCTTGGTTGGCCAGAAAGGGCGTATGCGTTTCTTCCTGAATATATTCAGGAAAAAACGCATACGCCCTTTTTGGCCAAGTGCATCATTGTGGACGTTCTGCCTCTTTTCCTATGCTTTACATGCAATTCCAGTCTACCTCCTGCAATCGGTTTCCTGCAGTTCTGCCTTGCTCTCAGTGCCTCTTCATAGCCTTATCTCAATATACTTTTGGAAAATAGTTGGCCTTCATAACTCTGCAGGTTTTTGAATTGCAATGGCCCTTAGCTCCATTTTTCAGCTCTTATTTTTGTGATCTTGCCTCATATCCACAGGATTTCTTCAGGCCCTATTCTTCTTCTGGGGCGCCTTGCTCTGCCTTTGGTTAATTCTTCTTCCTGATGTGAAATTAGAGTGACATGTGCCCATTGAAACCGCTACAGCTATTTACTCACTTGTTCCCCCTATTCCCATTCATTTTCCGCACTAACTGCAGACTGTGCGATTCCGGAACTTAAAGGCATTGACTCTCCATGTGGAGATGTTGTTAGTAAAGTGGCTGGAATGTTGATCCGGAGCCCCAGGAGAGGAAAATGAGGTGCATTTTAGAAACCTTTCCCGATCATATGGTATACCATCCGCTGGATTTCCCATGCATGGTTTAGCTCTAGGAAGATTCCCTTCAACTTGGAGTGTTGGGACCCTTGGAATAAGTAGCATGAAGTATTGCATTAAACTTTCGGCAGTTGCTCACCAAAGCTCACCAATCCTTTCAGCCCCAAGTGTCCAGCCTTATGTCTTATCCAGCTGTGGGTTTATATGTGGTCATTCCAGGTTGCATCACAGCCCCTGAGCGAATTTTGTAAGAATTTTTCTCTCTTTCATTGTTTCTGCGTTTTGGTTTTAAAATTTATTTCTATAATGGGGTTTAGCTCATTTTCACTACTGTGTTTGTGCCGCTCTGTGCACACTTGATTCCCTTATGGAGAGATATCAATACATGGGTTTTAAGATTCTTATTACTCAGATATATTTCTCTGCGGTGTATAGGGTGTGTTGAGGCCAGTTCATTGAGCAAGGTGTAGATCTTGTCTGATACCTATTTGGTTTATTGAACGGTATCTGTGCTAATTTCAAACTCTGGTTTTATGCATCACCCCACCTCTCCTTTCCCCTTAAGCTGACATAAGTGTGTTTTCTAAATGTGAGACACTGTTCTGTTTTGTAATTAATTTTTTGTGCAGCCATATTTATCCTCCCTCTATAAGTGATATCTTATGATATGTTTCTTTTTCTGTTTGACTTATTTCAAGTAGTATTATCGGACCTCAATCCACTCTTTATCCTTCTACTAGCCTTATTACATTGATTTCATGGTGAAGAGATATTCCATTGTACATAAGTACCACATTTTCTTTATCCATTGTTCTCTTTCCTGGGATATTTAAGGTGTACTGAAGTTGAGGTTCTTGTAAACAGAGTAGCCCTAAACTGTGGTGTGCTTGTGTCTTGTTGATTTTTAGACTTCCCTAGATATACTCCCGTGATTGGAAGTGCCCTATGCTCTGTCGCTCTGATTTTTAGATGATTTAGGAACCACCATACACTTCTCCAGAGTGGCTCTCGGCAGTTCACACACTGTCCATCAGCGTATAAAGGCTCCCTGTTCTCCATGGCCTGTCCTGCATTTCTGGTGTTTACAATTTTTTCGGATGGCCCTTTTGACCGGTGGGAAATGAGACTTCTTTGTTGTGCACATTTGCATTGCTTGCTTGCTTGGTTGCCCATAAAGTGCGTATGCGTTTTTTCCTGGATATATTCAGGAAAAAACGCATACTCCCTTTTGGGCCAACTGCATCGTTGTCGAAATTCTGCCGCTTTTCATGTGCTTTAAAGGCGAGTCCAATCTATCTCTTGAAATCTGTTTCTTGCAATTCTGTCTTGCATTCAGATCCTCTTCTTTGCCTTACCTCAACATATTTTTGGACGTTAGTTTTCATTTATAACTCTGCAGGTTTGTGAATTGCAGTGACCCTGAGCTCCATTTTTTAAGTTGCTCTTTTGTGAGCTGGCCTCAAAACCGCAGGATTGCTTCAGGCCCTATTTTGGCTCCGGCGAGGCGGGCTGAGCCTTTTTTTAATTCTTATTCTTAATGGGAAATTAGAGTGACATGTGCCCGTCCAAACCCCTACAACTATTCTCTCATTGGTTCCCCCTGTTCCCGTTCATCCTCCTCACAATTTGCAAAATGTGTGAAACAGAAGTTTAAATGTGCTGATTCTCTAAGTGGGGAGATTCTAAGTAACGTGGCTGGAATGATGAACAGGAGCACCAGGAGAGGATAAATGAGGTGCATTTTAGACACATCTCCCGATCACATGGTGTACAGTCCTCTGGGTTTTCCATGCATGTTTTAGCTGTAGGAAGATTCCTTGAACCTGCAGATTTGGGACCCATTGAATGGGTACCAGGTAGTATTACTTTAAAGGGTGTGCATTTCCTCACCCAACCTCACATTTCTCTTAGCGCGAACAGTTTCCAGCCTTATGTCTCATCCTGCTGTGGGTCTAGATGTGTTCAATCCATGTTGCATCACCGTCCCTGAGGAAAAGTTGTAAGAGGTTTTCTCTGTCTCTCTGTCGTTTATTTTTTTCAATTTATTACTATATTGGTTACAGCTGATTTTCAAAGCTCTGTTTCTTGCTGCTGTACATCCACTTGATTCACGTACAGAGAGACATCAATAAATTCTTTTTCAGATTCTTACCAGTCATAGATATTCTTTTCCGGTGACTTGAGTGTGCTGAGTGCAGTTCTTTTAGCTACCGTGTAGGCCTTGTTGATTATCAGTTTGGTATTTGGAATGGTATCTTTGCTAATTTCAACCTCCTGGATGATGCCTCACCCCTCCCCACCTTTCCCGTTTAGCAGCCTCACGCGTATTTTCTACATATTTGACTATGTTTTTGTTTTGTAATTTATTTCATGTGTAGCCATTTTGGATTCCACCTTTAAGTGATATCTTATGATATGTGTCTTTTTCTTTTTGAATTATGTCACTTAGAATGATCATACGTAACTCCTCCGGAGTTGTTACAACTGGCCATATTTCATTGATTTCCAGGCGGAGTAATATTCCACTCTACATAAGTACCACATCTCTATCCATTTTTTCCCTCCAGAGACGTTTAAGTTATATCCTAGTTGAGGATCTTTTAAACAGAGGGGCAGTAAACATTGGGGTGCCTGTGTCCTCTCGATTTTTGTTTTTCCCAAGATATATGCCCATGAGTGCAAGTGCCCTATGCTCTGTAGCTCATTTTTTAGATGCTTTAGTAAACACAATACACTTCTCCAGAATGGCCGTTGGCAATATACATTTCCACTATAAGCCTCACAGGGCTCCCTCTTCTCCTTGCCCTGTCCTGCATTTCTGGCGTTTACACTTTATGAGGATGGCTCTTCTGACTGATGCGAAGTGATATCTTTTGTAGTATTGATTTCCAGTGCCCACCTGTTTGGTTGGCTAAAAAAGTGTATGCCCTTTTCTTGAATATATACAGAAAAAAACACATACAGCCTTTTTGGCCAACTGCAATGTCGGCAATGTTCAGCCCCTTTTCTTGTGCTTAATGGCGAGTCCTTTCTACCTCCTCAAATCCCTTTCCTGCCATTCTCCCTTGCTTGCCAATCCTTTTCTCTGACTTTCCTCAAGACATTTTTCAGTGATAGATATTTTCAACTCTGCAGTTTCGTGAATTTTACTGCCCCTGAGTTCCATTGTTCAACTTGTGTTTATGGGAACTGGCCACAAAGCAGTGGGATTTCCTCAAGCCCTATACTGTTTCCATGGGCAACCCTAGCCTTTGGTCAATTCATCTTCCTGATGGGAAATTAGAGTGACATGTGCCTGTCTGAACACCTAGGACTTGTCTCTCATTGTTCCTCATCCTTCCGCTTCATCCTCTGGACAAATTCCAAACTGTACGCAACAGGATGTTGACAGTGTTGACATCTCCAAGTGGGGAGACTGTTAGTAAAGACGCTGGAGGGGTGAACCCGAGCACCAGGAGATGAGGAGATGAGATGCCTTTTCCAAACTCTTCCCGATCAGACGGTATACCATCCTCTGGATGTGACAGACATGTTTTAGCAGTAGGAAGAGTCCCATTCATGTAAGGAGAACACCAGGGCTTTTTCAAAATCAGTGTCTCCCCAAAACCCAAACTGGGGAGTTTTTTAAGCTACGGCTACACATATGTTCATTAAGGGCCTTGGGAAGTAGGCAGAGTGCAAACTTTAGATGACTGAAGTCTTCAGGGTCAGAAGCACTCACCACTGGCTTCCCTTAGGTTACACTTTAACTGTCATTGATAGATGATGTCAATAAAAATATCTGTTCTTTTTCCGATTATTTCCCCTTATAGGTTATTGCACAATATTGAGTGTAGTTCCCTGTGCTATACAGTAGTTCCTTGTTGATGATCTATTTTATACATAGCAGTGTGTATGTGTTAATTCCAAACTGTTAATTTATCCCTCCTCCCACCTTTCCCCTTTGGTAATAATAAATTATAAGATTTTATACTTCTCAGAAATGGGGGAGCTGAAAGAGAGGTATCATTTTCAATGGAAAAGCATTTAAAACAAGATTGAAGCTTTAACCAAGATTATTAGATGTACATCCTTGGAAAGAAATCACTTCATTTCTCTAATATTGACCTGACAAATAAGACAAACCTTTTCACTGAACTTGCTTATAATAAAGTGATGGAAATATCAAATGGAAGTGTTAGAAACATCTTATTTTACCCGAGCCTTATAAACTGTTCTATGTTAACTACATTTTGGCTCACACATCTGTTCATTGAAGTTACAATAGTCTCAATTTCTGTTACTGATCCTCCAGAGTGGACCCCAACAAGGGTCCCCCTGCCCAGTGTCATTGGGGCCAACAGATCGAGACTGAGTTTGGTTCCCAAGCAAAGGAAACTTTATATTTTCATCAGAGAATGGAGAGGTGAGAGCATGCACTACCCCGTGGGCTGTGGGCTGGGCTGCTGTGTAGAGATCCTGTCAGAGTCAGTGGGAGGGAGGGGGCGGAGCTCTCAAGGGCCGGGTTGGCTGCAGCTCAGGCTCTATATCTCGGAGTCTGCACTGGGCCCCAGGAGCTGAGGTGTCGACCCAGCCATTCTGCACCAGGAAATCTGGTCTGAAGTGCCGGGTGTGGAACCTCTGCATGCGGGACCCTAGGAGCACGTGAAATTAGACAAAGCACAAAGGATAAAAAAGGTCAGACTTGACTTTATTGCCCACATTCTATTTTTATCTCCCAGGGATTTTTAATGGGCTTTGCTGGGGACAAACCCCTCCTCTGCCTTTTGTCCCGTTCCTCATTCTTGGAGTGCTGAGGGTGCAGACCCTTCTTCTGTAACTGCTGAGTGCTGAGTTGGGAGCCCTCATACCAGGGGACGAGGGTCAGAACTTCTCCCCAGCAGCCTCCAGGTGACGTTGATTGGCCCCAGGACCCCTGCCTCCCTGCTCGTCCGCCTGAGCACCAGCATTGGAAGTGTTATAGATTCTAATGACCTTTAAGGGTCCAGGAAAGAGATGTGCAGAGACGCTGTGGGGGCCGGTTTCACCCCGCCCCACATTTGTTCGGCCACCTTAGGCTGACCGTTTCTGCCAGCCTAGATGCTCTGACCAGTAGTCTGCTCTTTCTTCAATTAGGCCCCTGAATTAACGTAAAAACAGCACCAGGTGTCAGAGCCCTGCCCGCTCAACTCCCAGACAGTCCAGGGTCAGTGGTGATCAAGGACCATGATGGCCACTGAGTTAACAGCCTTTTGAAGTAAACAGGAGTCCAGCCGGTCTTATTGGCCACCGTCATCACGGTGTCTGTAGGCTTTTCTATGGTGACAGTGTGATATACGGTTCCCCCGCCAAGATTATTAGCTCCCCTCTGGGTGCAGGAAGTCCTGCAAGCAGTAGTCTACTCCTTCGGGACACACTATTGTTGTTTTATGAGAGAAACTCCAGGTCAAGTGATGTTCACACGAGTCGTCATGGTGCCCTGTTGCCCCCGGTTATCTCTCTGGATGTTGGAGTTGGAGGGCCTCCTCACTCGAGGTCGGTATGCCCACGGAGCGAACCCTGCAACTTCAGGGCATGGTTGGTGATTAGGATCACCACGTGGGGTCCTTTTCCCTTAGGAGGGAGGTGGCCTTTTGGGCTGCTGATTTCCAGGTTTTTAGATACCGCCAGTATCTTGGCCAGATGTGGCAGTGGGCCAAGCCCCTTGGTGACTGTAGTTTATCCTACCTGGATGGCATTCTTGCGTTGTTCCATTTCAAGTGGTCCCAGTTTTTGCACTAATTCTCCAATGGCGATTCACCTTTCACCGGGAATGGAAAGGTCAAAGGGTTTAGCTCAATTAGGGAGTTCCAGGGCAAGGGTCTGAATTGACTGCTCTTTCCATTCTTGAAAGGCCACTTCTGGATTCTGTTCAAAAGGATCATCATCTTTTCCTTTCAGTGTTTCATATAGAGGCCCAGCTAGTAGACTGTAGTTAGGGATCCAGAAGCAGCAAACCCTGGCCTCCCCAGGAACCCCTAAGCTGTCTTCTAGTTTTAGAAAGGGGTAAGGCTGCAAATGGTTTCTTCCCTTTCCTGGGATGGGCTTCTCTGACCTTGTGTGAGAATGAAGCCCAGGCAGGTCACTGCAGTCTGTGATATTTGAGCTTTTTCTTGGACAACTTCTATCCTTTATTGGCTTGGTAGTTCAGAGGCCTCCTTAGTAGGGCTGGCGATCAGAATGTCGTCTGCATATTGAAGGAGGGTTTCCTTTTCCAGAGGTAGAACTTTTCGGTCGTTAGCTAAGCTTTCCCCAAAGATGGTGTGGGAATTTTTGAACCCTTGGGGCAAGACGGCCCGGAAGTATTGTTTTAGTTGTATGTTGAGTCCTGCCACTCACAAGCCAAAATTTCTTGTGACTCTGGGACTAATGGAATACAAAAGAAGGCATCATTGAAGACTAATACAGAATACCATGTCCTGGTGGTTGGTAGAATGACCAGCAGGGTGTAGGAATCAGGAGTAACTGGAGGTATATCCTCGGTGGCTTCACTGACTGTCCTGACATCCTTTACCAGGTCCCCAGCAGCCCATGGGGCTCTCGTGGTCAGGCCAATCCCAGGATATGGAGCTCTCCTGGGCAGGTACCCCACCCCCAAGCCAGCCCACGGGGCTCTCATGGTCAGGCCCCTCCCAGGATACAGAGCTACCCTTGCAGGTACCGTGGCAGGGCTGGGCACACAGGAACCGTGCACATAGCCCTCATTGAAGAGCACCCCCAGCTCACCTGTCGCTCAGAGCTGACACAGAGCACCTCAGAGCAGGACTTGAACTAACAAACAGCAGCTCCGACAGGTCTGTGACCCTGGGCATCACTCTGTGTGGCCTCCCTCCACCTGGTCTTCCAGAGACTTCCACTGCACCCAGGGCACCAGGCCTCTGTCTCCAACCACCACCCACCCCTCCTCTCCCTGACTCCTGGGTTCCTCTCATTAGGAGAGGGTTTTCTTGAAGTTGTCTCCCACTCATGGGCCAGATAAAATGATTAGAAAACAAGCCAAAGCTGCAGCCCCTTGTCTATCCTGACTCTCAGGAGCCCACACCTGTTCCTTGGACCTGGCCGGTTCAGCAAGTTCCATTTTCTGCAACTGTGAGCCCCTGAGGGGTGATGATTGGCTACCTGGGCAGCCTTACCATGCCGGCCAGCCCTCCCCAGGTGTGCCTGGGTTGAGATCAATATAAATACCACTCCAGGCAGCAAAAGCCCCTGCAGCTGTGCCTGACGCCATTTTCTCTGCCCTGTCAGCAGTCTCGGGGCTGGGCTGGTGGGAGGGAGTGAGAGGCCACGGCTTTGTGGGTGGCCCAGTGTGAGTGGGGCTCTGCTGGACTTTCTGCAGCAGTTGCCAGGCTGCCACCTGCTAAAGAAGAGGATGTGTCACCCATACCTGCTGCTGGAATTTCTCCCTGGGCAGAGGTGAGGAAGGAAAAAAGCAGTGGGGGCAGGGACAGGACGGGTATCTCAGGCAGGGAAATGGAAATCTTCCAGAAGAGCACCCAGGGCCAGGACCATCCTGGCTGGCCTGCAGGCACCAAGTCAGCTGGCATGCTGTCACTCGTGTGGCTCCATGGCCCTTCCTCTAGGCTTTCAAGTCCTTGTATATATTCAGGTGTTTTACCTGGGAAGGGCGGGAACAGTTCAGCAGCAACTGGCCTGGGGCTCAGCTCACGTTTACTCACAGATGCCTCGGCACGGTGCCCCAGCTTTGCAATGAGGACGCTTGTTGTGTGGGGGCTGCTGGCTGAATGGGAGACGATTCCCCACCACTGACCAACTTCAGAATTGTTTACAACTGGAGCAAGTGCCCTGATACGGTTTTCCTCTGAGTAACTGGTGGGTTCTGTTTTTTTTTTTTCTCTTTTTCGTTTTTGGTTCAAGGTAGATTTTATTCCTCTTTTTTGTATTTACAGATATAAGCATGGAAATAATTTATTCATATAAATACATGTATGTGAAGGGAATAATTGTTTTTTCTGTTTTATTTTTTAAATTTTATTTCTTTTTAATTTTGAATTTTATTTTATATTTTTATACAGCAGGTTCTCATTGGTTATCTATTTTATACATATAAATGTTTACATGCCAATCCCAATCTCTCAACTCCTCCCACCACCACCCCTCCAAGAGCTTTCCCCCCTTGTTGTCCATACGATTGTTGTCTATATCTGTTGCTCTATTTATGCCTTGCAAAACGGTTAATCTGTACAGTTTTTCTAGGTTCCACATATATGCATGAATATACAAGATTTGTTTTTCTCTTTCTGACTTACTTCACTCTGTATGACAGTCTCTAGATCCATCGACGTCTCTACAAATGACCCAATTTCATTCCTTTCATGGCTTAGTAATATTCCATTTTATATATGTACCACAGCTTTATGCATTCGTCTGTCTGTGGGCATTTAGGTTGCTTCCATTACCTCGATATTGTAAATAGTGATGCAATGAACATTGCGGTGAATGTCTCTTTTTGATTTATGGTTTTGTCTGGGTATATGTCCAGTCCTGGGATTGCTGTATCATATGGTAATTCTATTATTAGTTTCTTAAGAAACTCCATATTGTTCTCCATAGTGAATGTATCAATTTATATTCCCAACAATAGTGGAAGAGGGTTCCTTTTCTCCACACCCTTTCCAGCATTTGTTGTTTGTAGATTTTCAGATGATGCCCATTCTAACAGGTGTGAGGTGATACCTCATTGTTGAGTCCATTTCGTTGAGCAGGGGGTAGGTCTTGTCTATTACATATTTGGCTTATGGAACGGTATCTGTGCTAATTTCAAACTCTGGTTTTATGCAGCACCCCCTTAACTCACCTTTCCCCTTAAGCAAGCATAAGTTGGTTTTCTAATCTTGAGACCCTGTTCTGTTTTGTAATTCAGTTCATGTGTAGCCAAGTTTACATTCCGTGCATTAGTGATACCTTATGATGTTTCTTTTTCTGTGTGACTTATTTCACTTAGAATCATCATGCCTCAATCCACTCATTATGCTGGTACAGGCCTGGTGACACAGATTTCATTGCTGAGTGGTATTCTGTTGTACGTAAGTACCGCAACTTCTTTATCAATTATTTGTTCTCTGGGATATTTAACTCGTACTGTAGAAGAGGTTCCTGTAAACAGAGCCATCCCAAATTTTGGGGTGGCTGTGTCTTTTTGATTTTAATTTCCCTAAGCTATAGGACCATAAGTGGAAATGCCCTAGACTCTGTTGCTTGGTTTTTCAGATGTATCAGGAAACACCATACACTTCTCCAGAGTGGCTGTTGGCAATTTACATCCCGCCCATCAGCATAACAAGGCTCCTTTTTCCCCATGGCCTGTCTTGCCTTTCTGGATTTTACACTTTTCTCAGATGGCCCTTTAGACCGGGGGGAAGTGACACTCATAGTTCGGATTTCCATTGCAAGCTTGCTTGGTTTGCCAAAAAGGGCGTATGTGTTTTTTCCTGAATATATTCAGGAACAAACTCATACGCCCTTTGTTGCCAAGTGCATCATTGTCGATGTTCTGCCTCTTTTCCTATGCTTTAAATGCAAATCCAGTCTACCTCCTGAAATCGGTTTCCTGAAATTCTGCCCCACTTTCAAGTCCTCTTCGCAGCCTTACTTCAATATATTTTTGGACGTTATCTGTCATTTATAACTCTCCAGGTTTGTGAATTACAGGGCCCCTGAGCTCCTTTCTTCAACTCGCTTTCTTGTGAGCTGGCCGCAAACCCGCAAGACTGCTTCAGGCCCTAATCTGCTTCTGGCAGGGCACGCTGAGCCTTTGGTTAATTTCTCTTCCTGGTGGGAAATGAGTGTTAAATATGCCCGTCCAGACACCTACCTCACTCTCAACCCCTTGGTGATGTGGGTCCTCTGGTTTGTGGCCACCTTTTCTGGGTTCCTCACCTTTCGATGATGTGGCCCCACTAGTGTGAGGACACTCCTGCCTGGTTCTCATCCACGTGGTTATGTGGACCCCCTGGTGAGAGTCTGTTCCTGGCTTTGTTCCTCACCCACCTGTGAGGGAGACCCTCTGCTGATAGGTCACTCCTGCATGGCTGGCACACATTGCCTTGGTGAAGTCAGCCGTGTGGTGGCAGTTGGAGCGTGCTGGGAATCTCCTCCCCCCGGTGATGAGGGCCCTCTTGCGTCAGGCCCTAACTGCTGGGCTCACCAACTTTTCTTAGGGAGCCCAGTGATGCTTTGGCACTCCTCTTAGGATCCCATCTCCATGGAGATGTGGGCCTTCTGCTCTGAGGTCCCAACGGCTGGGTTGTTCACATTTTCATGATGTGGGCTCTCTGGTGTTCACAGAGGCCTGGATCCCATAGCCTCTGTGCTCTTGGCCGCCTGCTGGGAGGTTCCAACTGCTGGATTCCTCACTTTTTTAATTTTTTGGGCCCTCTGTTGTGAGGATCCTCCTGCCTGCCTCACTCCCAGCCCCTTCGTGATGTGTGTCGTCTGGTTTGAGGCCACATGTGCTGGGTTCCTCACCTTTCGATGATGTGGGACCAATGGTCTTAGGAGACTCCTGCCTGGTTCACATCCCCTTGGTGATGTGGGCCCTCTGTTGAGAGTCTGATCCTGGCTGGGTTCCTCACCCATCTGTGAGGTGGGCCGTCTGCTGTGAGGTCACTCCTGCCTGGCTTGCTCACCTCGCCTTGTGGACATGAGCCCTCTGGTGGCAGTTGGAGTGTGCTGGGATCCTCCTCCCCTCGGTGATGAGGGCCCTCTTGCCTTAGGCCATAACTGCTGGGCTCCCCACATTTTCTGATGTGCGCCAAGTGAGTGAGGACACTCTTGCCAGGTTCCCATCCCCATGGCGATGTGGGCCTTCTGCTCTGAGGTCAAAACGGCTGGCTTGCTCACAGTACCAAGATGTGGGCCCTCTGCTGTGAGTTCACTCTGGCAAGGATCCCTTATCATCGGTGCTCTGAGCCGCCTGCTGGGAGGTTCCAACTGCTGGATTCCTCAACTTTTTTATTCTATGTGCCCTCTGTTGTGAGGCTCCTCCTGCCTGCCTCACTGCCAGCCCCTTGGTGATGACTGTCCTATGGCTTGAGGCCACATGTGCTGCGTTCCTCACCTTTCGATGATGTGACCCCACTCGTGTGAGGACACTCCTGCCTGGTTCCCATCCCCTTGGTGAGGTGGGCCCTCTGGCGAGAGTCTAATCCTGGCTGGGTTCCTCAACGTTCTGTGAGGTAGGCCCTCTGCTGTGAGGTCACTCCTGCCTGGCTGGCACACGTCACCTTGGAGACGTGAGCCCTCTGGTGGCAGTTGGAGCGTGCAGGGCGCCTCCTCCTCTCGGTGATGACGGCCCTCTGGCGTCAGGCCCTAAATGGTGGGCTCCCCACATTTTCTGATGTGCGCCCAGTGGTGCGAGGACACTCCAGCCAGGTTCCCATTCCCATGGGGATGTGGTCCTTCTGCGCTGAGGTCTCAACTCCTGGGTTGCTCACAGTTTTGTGATGTGGGCCCTCTGCTGTGAGTTCACTGTGGCCTGGATCCCATAGCCTCGGTGTTCTGGGCCGCCTGCTGGAAGGTCTAAATGCTGGAATCCTCACGTTTTTTATATTATGTGCCCTGTGTTGTGAGGTTACTCCTGCCTGCCTCACTCCAAGGCCCTTGGTGATGTGGGTCCTCTGGTTTGAGGACACATGTGCTGGGTTCCTCACCTTAAGATGATGAGGCCCCACTGGTGTGAGGATAATCCTGACTGGGTCCCATCCCCTTTGTGGTGTGGGCCCTCTGGTGAGAGTCTGATCCTGGCTGGGTTCCTCACCCATCTGTGAGGTGGGCCCTCTACTATCAGGTAACTCTTGCCTGGGTTGCTCACCTCGCCTTGTTGACATGAGCCCTCTGGTGGCAATTGGACCCTGCTGGGAGCCTCCTCAGCTCTGTGATGAGGGCCCTCTGACGTCAGGCCCTAACTGCTGGGCTCCCCAACTTTTCTTAGTGAGCCCAGTGTTGCTCAAGCACTCCTCTTAGGTTCCCATCCCCATGGGGATGTGGGCCTTCTGCTCTGAGGTTCCAACGGCTGGGTTGATCACAATTTCATGATGTGGGCTCTCTGGTGTTAGTTCACTGTGGCCTGGATCCCATAGCCTCTGTGGTCTTGGCTGCCTGCTGGGAGGTTCCAAATGCTCGATTCCTCAACTTTTGTATTCTATGGGTCCTGTGTTGTGATGCTCCTCCTGCCTGCCTCACTCGCAACCCCTTCGTGATGTGGGTCTTCTGGTTTGAGGCCACATGTGCTGGGTTAGGCAACTTTCAATGATGTGGCCCCACTGGTGTGAGGACACTCCTGTCTGGTTCCCATCCCCTTGGTGATGTGGGCCTTCTGGTGACAGTCTTATCCTGGCTGGGTTCCTCACTCTTCTGTGAGGTAGGCCCTCTGCTGTGAGGTCAATCCTGCCTGACTTGCACACATCACCTTGGCGACGTGGGCCCTCTGTTGGCACATGGAACCTGCTGGGAGCCTCCTGCCCTCGGTGATGACGGCCCTCTAGCATCAGGCTCTAACTGCTGGGCTCCCCACGTTTTCTGATGTGAGCCCAGTGATGCCAGGACACTCCTGTCAGGTTCCCATCCCCATGGGGATGTGGGCTTTCTGCTCTGAGGTCCCAATGCCTGGGTTGCTCACAGTTTCATGATGTGGGCTCTCTGGTGTTAGTTAACTCCTGCCTGCATCCCATAGCTTCTGTGCTCTCGGCCGCCTGCTGGGAGGTTCCAAATGCTGGATTCCTCACTTTTTTTATTCTTTGGGCCCTCTGTTTTTAGGCTACTCCTACCTGCCTCACTCCCATCCCCTTTGTGATGTATGTCCTCTGATATGAGGCCACATGTGCTGGGTTCCTCACCTTTCGATGATGTGGCCCCACTGGTGGGAGGACAGTCCTGACTGGTTCCCATCCCCTTGGTGTTGTGGGCCCTCTGGTGAGAGTCTCATCCTGCCTCGGTTCCTCACCCTTCTGTGAGATAGGCCCTCTGCTGTGAGGTCACTACTGCCTGGCTGGCGCATGCCACCTTGTAGACGTGGTCCCTCTGTTGGCAGTTGGAACCTGCTGGGAGTCTCCTCCCCTCAGTTATGAGGGCCCCCTGGCATCAGGCCCTAACTGCTGGGCTCCTAACATTTTCTGATATGTGCTAAGTGGTGCAAAGCCACTCCTGCCAGGTTCCCATCCCAATGGGGATGTGGGCCTTCTGTTCTGAGGTCCCAACAGCTGGGCTGCTCACAGGTTCATGATGTGGGCCCTCTGCTGTGAGTTCACTGCGGCCTGGATCCCATAGCCTCGGTGCTCTGGGCCACTTGCTGGGAGGTTCCAACTGCTGGATTCCTCAACTTTTATATTCTATGGACCCTGTGTTGTGAGGCCAGTCCTGCCAGCCTCATTCCGAACCCCTTGGTGATGTGGTTCCTCTGGTTTGAGGACACATGTGCTGGGATCCTCACCTTTCGATGATGTTGTCCCACTGGTGTGGGGACACTCCTGCCTGGTTCCCATCTCCTTGGTGATGTGGGCCCTCTGGTGAGAGTCTGATCCTGGCTGTGTTCCTCACCCTTCTGTGAGGTGGGCCCTCTGCTGTGAGGTCATTCGTGCCTGGTTGGCACACATCGCCTTGGCGACGTCAGCCCTCTGGTGGCAGTTGGAGCCTGCTGGGAGCCTCCTTCCCTTGGTGATGAGGGTCCTCTGGCGTCAGGCCCTAACTGCTGGTCGCCCAAAATTTTCTGATACGTTCTCAGTGGTGCGAGGACACTCCTACCAGAATTCCATCCCCATGGGGATGTGGGCCTCCTGCTCTGAGGTCCCAATGGCTGGGTTGCTCAGTTTCATGACATGGGCCCTGTTCTGTGAGTTCACTGTGGCCTGGATCCCATAGCCTCGGTGCTCTGGGCCGCCTGCTGGGAGGTTCCAACTGCTGGATTCCTCACTTTTTTATTCTATGTGCCCAGTGTTGTGAGGCTACTCCTGCCTGCCTCACTCCGAGGTCCTTGGTGATGTGGGTCCTCTGGTTTGAGGACACATGTGCTGAGTACCTCAGCTTTCGATGATGTGGCCCCACTGATGTGAAGACACTCCTGCCTGGTTCCCATCCCCTTGGTGATGTGGGCCCTCTGGTGAGAGTCTGATGTTGGCTGGGTTTCTCACCCTTCTGTGAGGTGGGACCTCTGCTGTGAGGTAACTCCTGCCTGGCATGCTCACGTTGCCTTGGCAATGTGAGCCCTCAGGTGGCACTTGGAGCCTGCTGGGAATCTCCTCCCCTCAGTTATGAGAGCTCTGGATAAAACACATATGCCCTTTTTTGCCAAGTGCATTATTTTCCAAGTTCTGTCTCTTTTCCTATGCTTTAAGAGCTACTCCCGTGTACGTTCTGAAATCAGTTTCCAGCAATTCTGCCCCGCATTCAAGTCCTCTTCGCAGCCTTACTTCAGTATAATTTTGGATGATAGCTGTCATTTATAACTCCGCAGGTTTCTGAATTACAGTGTCCCTGAGCTCCTTTCTTCAACTCGCTTTCTTGTGAGCTGGCCGCAACACCGCAGGATCTCCTCAGGCCCTAATCTAGTTCCAGCATGGCACACGGAGCCTATGGTTCATTTATCTTCCTGGTGGGAAATGAGAGTTAAATTTGCCCGTCCAGACACCTACAGATAGTCTCCCATTGCTTCTCCTTATTCCTGTTCATCTTCCGAAGAAATTGAAAACTGGGCCAAACAGGAGGTTAAAGGCACTCACTCTCCAAGTGGGGAGAGTGTTAGTAAAGCGTCTGGAATGTTGCACCCGAGTACCAGGGGACGAAAACTGAGACACATTTGAACACGTTTCCCGATCACACGGTGGATCATACTCTGGGTTCCACATGCATGTTTTAGCTGAAGGAAGAATCCCTTAAACCTGGAGAGTTGAGACCCATGGAATGGGTACCATGCAATATGACTTCAAAGGGTCTGCATTTGCTCACCGAACCTCACCAATCCTATCACTGCTGCGCTTATGCCGCTGTACACACGCTTGATTCTCTTTCGGAGACATATAAATCCTTAGGTTTTAGATTCTTACTAGTCAGGTATATTCTTAGGCGTTTAATATTGGGTGTTGAGTCCACATCGTTGAGAAAGGAGTAGCTCTTGTCTATTACATATTTGGTTTATGGAACGGTATCTGTGCTAATTTCAATCTGTGGTTTTATGCCGCACCCCAACTCACCTTTCCCCTTAAGCAAGCATAAGTTGGTTTTCTACATTTGAGACGCTGTTCTGTTTTGTAATTCAGTTTCTGTGTAGCCAAGTTTACATTCCGTGTAGTAGTGATATCTTATGATGTTTCTTTTTCTGTGTGACTTATTTCTCTTAGAATCATCATACCTGAATCCACTCATTATGCTGTCATGGGCCTGATGACATAGATTTCATTGCTGAGTGATATTGCATTGTACGTAAGTACCACAATTTCTTTATCCATTTTTCGCTTTCTGCGATATTGAACCTGTACCGTAAACAAGGTTCTTGTAAACAGAGCCGTCCCAAACTATGGGGAGGCTGTGTCTTTTTGATTATTATTTCCCTAAGCTAAAGGACCATAAGTGGAAATGCCCTAGGCTCTGTTGCTTGGTTTTTTGGATGTTTCAGGAAACACCATACACTTCTCCAGAGTGGCTGTTGGCAATTTACATCCCGCCCATCAGCACAACAAGGCTCCCAGTTCTCCATGGCCTGTCCTGCCTTTCTGGATTTTACACTTTTTTCAGATGGCCCTTTTGACCGGGGGGCAGTGAGACTTCATTGTAGTGCAGATTTCCTTTGCAAGCTTGCTTGGTTGGCCAAAAAGGGCGTATGCGTTTTTTCCTGAATATATTCAGGAAAGAACGCATACGCCCTTTTTGGCCAAGTGCATCATTGTCGACGTTCTGCCTCTTTTCCTATGCTTTACATGCAATTCCAGTCTACCTCCTGAAATCGGTTTCCTGCAATTCTGCCCCGCTTTCAAGTCCTCTTGGCAGCCTTCCTTCAATATATTTTTGGAAGATAGCTGTCATTTATAACTCTGCAGGTTTGTGAATTACAGTGCCCCTGAGCTCCTTTCTTCAACTCGCTTTCTTGTGAGCTGGCCGCAACACCGCAGGATTGCTTCGGGCCCTAGTGTGGTTCCGGCATGGCACGCTGAGCCTTTGGTTAATACCTCTTCCTGGTGGGAAATGAGAGTTAAATTTGCCCGTCCGGACACCTCCACCTAGTCTCTCATTGGTTCTCCCTATTCCTGTTCATTTTCCACAGAAATTGCAAACTGGGCCAAACAGGAGGTTAAAGTCACTGACATTCCAAGTGGGGAGAGTGTTAGTAAAGCATCTGGAATGTTGCACCCGAGTACCAGGGGACGAAAACTGAGACACATTTGAACACGTTTTCGGATCACACAGTGGATCATACTCTGGGTTCCACATGCATGTTTTAGCTGAAGGAAGAATCCCTTAAACCTGGAGAGTTGAGACCCATGGAATGGGTACCATGCAATATGACTTCAAAGGGTCTGCATTTGCTCACCGAACCTCACCAATCCTATCACTGCTGCGCTTATGCCGCTGTACACACGCTTGATTCTCTTTCGGAGACATATAAATCCATAGGTTTTAAGATTCTTACTAGTCAGGTATATTCTTAGTCGTTTAATATGGGGTGTTGAGTCCACTTCGTTGAGCAAGGAGTAGCTCTTGTCTATTACATATTTGGCTTATGGAACGGTATCTGTGCTAATTTCAATCTCTGGTTTTATGAAGCACCCCAACTCACCTTTCCCCTTAAGCAAGCATAAGTTGGTTTACTACATTTGAGGCCCTGTTCTGTTTTGTAATTCAGTTATTCTGTAGCCAAGTTTACATTTCGTGTAGTAGTGATATCTTATGATGTTTCTTTTTCTGTGTGACTTATTTCACTTAGAATCATCGTACCTGAATCCACTCATTATGCTGCTACGGGCCTGATGACATAGATTTCATTGCTGAGTGATATTGCATTGTACGTAAGTACCACAACTTCTTTATCCATTTTTCGCTTTCTGTGATATTGAACTTGTACTGTAAACGAGGTTCTTGTAAACAGAGCCGTCCCAATCTTTGGGGTGGCTGTGTCTTTTTGATTTTAATTTCCCTAAGCTATAGGACCATAAGTGGAAGTGCCCTAGGCTCTGTTGCTTTGTTTTTTGGATGTTTCAGGAAACACCATACACTTCTCCAGAGTGGCTGCTGGCAATTTACATCCCGCCCATCAGCATAAGAAGGCTCCTAGTTCTCCTTGGCCTGTCCTGCCTTTCTGGATTTTACACTTTTTTCAGATGTCCCTTTTGACCGGGGGGCAGTGAGACTTCATTGTAGTGCAGATTTCCTTTGCAAGCTTGCTTGGTTGGCCAAAAAGGGCGTATGCGTTTTTTCCTGAATATATTCCGGAAAAAACGCATACGACCTTTTTGGCCAAGTGCATCATTGTGGACGTTCTGCCTCTTTTCCTATGCTTTACATGCAATTCCAGTCTACCTCTTGGAATCGGTTTCCTGCAATTCTGCCCCGCTTTCAAGTCCTCTTGGCAGCCTTCCTTCAATATATTTTTGGACGAAAACTGTCATTTATAACTCTGCAGGTTTGTGAATTACAGTGCCCCTGAGCTCCTTTCTTCAGCTCGCTTTCTTGTGAGCTGGCCGCAACACTGCAGGATTGCTTCAGGCCCTAGTTTGGTTCCGGCACGGCATGCTGAACCTTTGGTTAATTCCACTTCCTGGTGGGAAATGAGAGTTAAATTTGCCCGTCCATACACCTCCACCTAGTCTCTCATTGGTTCTCCCTATTCCTGTTCATTTTCCACAGAAATTGCAAACTGGGCCAAACAGGAGGTTAAAGACACTGACTCTCCAAGTGGGGAGAGTGTTAGTAAAGCGTCTGGAATGTTGCACCCGAGTAACAGGGGACGAAAACTGAGACACATTTGAACACGTTTCCCGATCACACCGTGAATCATACTCTGGGTTCCACATGCATGTTTTAGCTGAAGGAAGAATCCCTTAAACATGGAGAGTTGAGACCCATGGAATGGGTACCATGCAATATGACTTCAAAGGGTCTGCGTTTGCTCATCGAACCTCACCAATCCTATCACTGCTGCGCTTATGCCGCTGTACACACGCTTGATTCTCTTTCGGAGACATATAAATCCATAGGTTTTAAGATTCTTACTAGTCAGGTATATTCTTAGGCGTTTAATATGGGGTGTTGAGTCCACTTCGTTGAGCAAGGAGTAGCTCTTGTCTATTACATATTTGGCTTATGGAACGGTATCTGTGCCAATTTCAATCTCTGGTTTCATACAGCACCCCAACTCACCATTCCCCTTAAGCAAGCATAAGTTGGTTTTCTACATTTGAGACCCTGTTCTGTTTTGTAATTCAGTTCCTGTGTAGCCAAGTTTACATTCCGTGTGTTAGTGATACCTTATGATGTTTCTTTTTCTGTGTGACTTATTTCACTTAGAATCATCGTACCTGAATCCACTCATTATGCTGCTACGGCCCTGATGACATAGATTTCATTGCTGTGTGATACTGCATTGTACGTAAGTACCACAACTTCTTTATCCATTTTTCGCTTTCTGTGATATTCAACTTGTACGGTAAACGAGGTTCTTGTAAACAGAGCCGGCCCAAACTTTGGGGTGGCTGTGTCTTTTTGATTTTAATTTCTCTAAGCTATAGGACCATAAGTGGAAGTGCCCTAGGCTCTGTTGCTTTGTTTTTTGGATGTTTCAGGAAACAACATACACTTCTCCAGAGTGGGTGTTGGCAATTTACATCCCGCCCATCAGCATAACAAGGCTCCCAGTTCTCCATGGCCTGTCCTGCCTTTCTGGATTTTACACTTTTTTCAGATAGCCCTTTTGACCAGGGGGCAGTGAGACTTCATTGTAGTGCAGATTTCCTTTGCAAGCTTGCTTGGTTGGCCAAAAAGGGCGTATGCGTTTTTTCCTGAATATATTCCGGAAAAAACGCATACGCCCTTTTTGGCCAAGTGCATCATTGTGGACGTTCTGCCTCTTTTCCTATGCTTTACATGCAATTCCAGTCTACCTCCTGAAATCGGTTTCCTGCAATTCTGCCCCGCTTTCAAGTCCTCTTGGCAGCCTTCCTTCAATATATTTTTGGACGAAAGCTGTCATTTATAACTCTGCAGGTTTGTGAATTACAGTGCCCCTGAGTTCCTTCCTTCAACTCGCTTTCTTGTGAGCTGGCCGCAACACCGCAGGATTGCTTCAGGCCCTAGTGTGCTTCTGGCATGCTACGCTGAGCCTTTGGTTAATTCCTCTTCCTGGTGGGAAATGAGAGTTAAATTTGCCCGTCCAGACACCTCCACCTAGTCTCTCATTGGTTCTCCCTATTCCTGTTCATTTTACGCAGAAATTGCAAACTGGGCCAAACAGGAGGTTAAAGGCACTGACTCTCCAAGTGGGGAGAGTGTTAGTAAAGCGTATGGAATGTTGCACCCGAGTACCAGGGGACGAAAACTGAGACACATTTGAACACGTTTCCCGATCACACGGTGGATCATACTCTGTGTTCCACATGCATGTTTAGCTGAAGGAAGAATCCCTTAAACCTGGAGAGTTGAGACCCATGGAATGGGTACCATGCAATATGACTTCAAAGGGTCTGCATTTGCTCACCGAACCTCACCAATCCTATCACTGCTGCGTTTATGCCGCTGTACACACGATTGATTCTCTTTTGGAGACATATAAATCCATAGGTTTTAAGATTCTTACTAGTCAGGTATATTCTTAGGCGTTTATTATGGGGTGTTGAGTTCACTTCGTTGAGCAAGGAGTACTTCTTGTCTATTACTAATTTGGCTTACGGAACGGTATCTGTGCTAATTTCAATCTCTGGTTTTATGCAGCACCCCAGCTCACCTTTCCCCTTAAGCAAGCATAAGTTGATTTTCTACATTTGAGACCGTGTTCTGTTTTGTAATTCAGTTCCTGTGTAGCCAAGTTTACATTCCGTGTGTTAGTGATACCTTATGATGTTTCTTTTTCAGTGTGACTTAGAATCATCTTACCTGAATCCACTCATTATGCTGCTACGGCCCTGATGACATAGATTTCATTGCTGTGTTATACTGCATTGTATGTAAGTACCACAACTTCTTTATCCATTTTTCGCTTTCTGTGATATTCAACATGTACCGTAAACGAGGTTCTTGTAAACAGAGCCGGCCCAAACTTTGGGGTGGCTGTGTCTTTTTGGTTTTAATTTCCCTAAGCTATAGGACCATATGTGGAAATGCCCTAGGCTCTGTTGCTTTGTTTTTTGGATGTTTCTGGAAACACCATACACTACTCCAGAGTGGCTGCTGGCAATTTACATCCCGCCCATCAGCATAACAAGGCTCCCAGTTCTCCATGGCCTGTCCTACCTTTCTGGATTTTACACTTTTTTCAGATAGCCCTTTTGAACAAGGGGCAGTGAGACTTCATTGTAGTGCAGATTTCCTTTGCAAGCTTGCTTGGTTGGCCAAAAAGGGCGTATGCGTTTTTTCCTGAATATATTCCGGAAAAAACGCATACGCCCTTTTTGGCCAAGTGCATCATTGTGGACGTTCTGCCTCTTTTCCTATGCTTTACATGCAATTCCAGTCTACCTCCTGAAATCTGTTTCCTGCAATTCTGCCTCGCTTTCAACTCCTCTTGGCAGCCTTCCTTCAATATATTTTTGGAAGATAGCTGTCATTTATAACTCTGCAGGTTTGTGAATTACAGTGCCCCTGAGCTCCTTTCTTCAACTCGCTTTCTTGTGAGCTGGCCGCAACACCGCAGGATTGCTTCAGACCCTAGTTTGGTTCCGGCATGGCATGCTGAGCCTTTGGTTAATTCCTCTTCCTGGTGGGAAATGAGAGTTAAATTTGCCCGTCCAGACACCTCCACCTAGTCTCTCATTGGTTCTCCCTATTCCTGTTCATTTTCCACAGAAATTGCAAACTGGGCCAAACAGGAGGTTAAAGGCACTCACTCTCCAAGTGGGGAGAGTGTTAATAAAGCGTCTGGAATGTTGCACCCGAGTACCAGGGGACGAAAACTGAGACACATTTGAACACGTTTCCTGATCACACGGTGGATCATACTCTGGGTTCCACATGCATGTTTTATCTGAAGGAAGAATCCTTTAAACCTGGAGAGTTGAGACCCATGGAATGGGTACCATGCAATATGACTTCAAAGGGTCTGCATTTGCTCACCGAACCTCACCAATCCTATCACTGCTGCGTTTATGCCGCTGTACACACGATTGATTCTCTTTTGGAGACATATAAATCCATAGGTTTTAAGATTCTTACTAGTCAGGTATATTCTTAGGCGTTTAATATTGGGTGTTGTGTCCTCTTCGTTGAGTAAGGAGTAGCTCTTGTCTATTACATATTTGGCTTATGGAACGGTATCTGTGCCAATTTCAATCTCTGGTTTCATGCAGCACCCCAACTCACCATTCCCCTTAAGCAAGCATAAGTTGGTTTTCTACATTTGAGACCCTGTTCTGTTATGTAATTCAGTTCCTGTGTAGCCAAGTTTACATTCCGTGTGTTAGTGATACCTTATGATGTTTCTTTTTCAGTGTGACTTAGAATCATCTTACCTGAATCCACTCATTATGCTGCTACGGCCCTGATGACATAGATTTCATTGCTGTGTGATACTGCATTGTACGTAAGTACCACAACTTCTTTATCCATTTTTCGCTTTCTGTGATATTCAACTTGTACCATAAACGAGGTTCTTGTAAACAGAGCCGGCCCAAACTTTGGGGTGGCTGTGTCTTTTTGATTTTAATTTCCCTAAGCTATAAGACCATAAGTGGAAGTGCCCAAGGCTCTGTTGCTTTGTTTTTTGGATGTTTCAGGAAACAACATACACTTCTCCAGAGTGGGTGTTGGCAATTTACATCCCGCCCATCAGCATAACAAGGCTCCCAGTTCTCCATGGCCTGTCCTGCCTTTCTGGATTTTACACTTTATTCAGATAGCCCTTTTGACCAGGGGGCAGTGAGACTTCATTGTAGTGCAGATTTCCTTTGCAAGCTTGCTTGGTTGGCCAAAAAGGGCGTATGCGTTTTTTCCTGAATATAGTCCGGAAAAAACGCATACGACCTTTTTGGCCAAGTGCATCATTGTGGACGTTCTGCCTCTTTTCCTATGCTTTTCATGCAATTCCAGTCTACCTCATGAAATCGGTTTCCTGCAATTCTGACCCGCTTTCAAGTCCTCTTGGCAGCCTTCCTACAATATATTTTTGGACGAAAGCTGTCATTTATAACTCTGTAGGTTTGTGAATTACAGTGCCCCTGAGTTCCTTCCTTCAACTCGCTTTCTTGTGAGCTGGCCGCAACGCCGCAGGATTGCTTCAGGCCCTAGTGTGCTTCTGGCATGCCACGCTGAGCCTTTGGTTAATTCCTCTTCCTGGTAGGAAATGAGAGTTAAATTTGCCCGTCCAGACACCTCCACCTAGTCTCTCATTGGTTCTCCCTATTCCTGTTCATCTTACGCAGAAATTGCAAACTGGGCCAAACAGGAGGTTAAAGGCACTGACTCTCCAAGTGGGGAGAGTGTTAGTAAAGCGTCTGGAATGTTGCACCCGAGTAACAGGGGACGAAAACTGAGACACATTTGAACACGTTTCCCGATCACACGGTGGATCATACTCTGGGTTCCACATGCATGTTTTAGCTGAAGGAAGAATCCCCTAAACCTGGAGAGTTGAGACCCATGGAATGGCTACCATGCAGTATGACTTCAAAGGGTCTCCATTTGCTCACCGAACCTCAACAATCCTATCACTGCTGCGCTTATGCCGCTGTACACACGCTTGATTCTCTTTCGGAGACATATAAATCCATAGGTTTTAAGATTCTTACTAGTCAGGTATATTCTTAGGCGTTTAATATGGGTTGTTGTGTCCTCTTCGTTGAGCAAGGAGTAGCTCTTGTCTATTACATATTTGGCTTATGGAACGGTATCTGTGCTAATTTCAATCTCTGGTTTTATGTCGCACCCCAACTCACCTTTCCCCTTAAGCAAGAATAAGTTGGTTTTCTACATTAGAGACCCTGTTCTGTTTTGTAATTCAGTTCCTGTGTAGCCAAGTTTACATTCCGTGTAGTAGTGATATCTTATGATGTTTCTTTTTCTGTGTGACTTATTTCACATAGAATCATCGTACCTGAATCCACTCATTATGCTGCTACGGGCCTGGTGACATAGAATTCATTGCTGAGTGATATTGCATTGTACGTAAGTACCACAACTTCTTTATCCATTTTTCGCTTTCTGCGATATTCAACTTGTACCATAAACGAGGTTCTTGTAAACAGAGCCGTCCCAAACTTTGGGGTGGCTGTGTCTTTTTGATTTTAATTTCCCTAAGCTATAGGACCATAAGTGGAAGTGCCCTAGGCTCTTTTGCTTTGTTTTTTGGATGTTTCAGGAAACACCATACACTTCTCCAGAGTGGCTGCTGGCAACTTACATCCCGCCCATCAGCATAACAAGGCTCCCAGTTCTCCATGGCCTGTCCTGCCTTTCTGGATTTTACACTTTTTTTAGATGGCCCTTTTGACCAGGGGGGCAGTGAGACTTCATTGTAGTGCAGATTTCCTTTGCAAGCTTGCTTGGTTGGCCAAAAAGGGCGTATGCGTTTTTTCCTGAATATATTCAGGAAAGAACGCATACGCCCTTTTTGGCCAAGTGCATCATTTTGGACGTTCAGCCTCTTTTCCTATGATTTACATGCAATTCCAGTCTACCTCCTGAAATCGGTTTCCTGCAGTTCTGCCTTGCTCTCAGTGCCTCTTCATAGCCTTACCTCAATATACGTTTGGAAAATAGTTGGCCTTTATAACTCTGCAGGTTTTTGAATTGCAGTGGCCCTTAGCTCCATTTTTCTGCTCTTATTTTTGTGATCTTGCCTCATATCCACAGGATTTCTTCAGGCCCTATTCTTCTTCTGGGACGCCTTGCTCTGCCTTTGGTTAATTCTTCTTCCTGATGTGAAATTAGAGTGACATGTGCCCATTGAAACCGCTACAGCTATTTTCTCACTGGTTCCCCCTATTCCCATTCATCCTCCGCACTAACTGCAGACTGTGCGATACCGGAACTTAAAGGCATTGACTCTCCATTTGGAGATGTTGTTAGTAAAGTGGCTGGAATGTTGATCCGGAGCCCCAGGAGAGGAAAATGAGGTGCATTTTAGAAACCTTTCCCGATCATATGGTATACCATCCGCTGGATTTCCCATGCATGGTTTAGCTGTAGGAAGATTCCCTTCAACCTGGAGTGTTGGGACCCTTGGAATGAGTAGCATGAAGTATTGCATTAAACTTTCGGCAGTTGCTCACCAAAGCTCACCAATCCTTTCAGCCCCAAGTGTCCAGCCTTATGTCTTATCCAGCTGTGGGTTTATATGTGGTCATTCCAGGTTGCATCACAGCCCCTGAGCGAATTTTGTAAGAATTTTTCTCTCTTTCATTGTTTCTGCGTTTTGGTTTTAAAATTTATTTCTATAAAGGGGTTTAGCTCATTTTCACTGCTGTGTTTGTGCCGCTCTGCGCACACTTGATTCCCTTATGGAGATATATCAATACATGGGTTTTAAGATTCTTATTACTCAGATATATTTCTCTGCGGTGTATAGGGTGTGTTGAGGCCAGTTCATTGAGCAAGGTGTAGATCTTTTCTGATACCTATTTTGGTTTATTGAACGGTATCTGTGCTAATTTCAAACTCTGGTTTTATGCATCACCCCACCTCTCCTTTCCCCTTAAGCTGACATAAGTGTGTTTTCTAAATGTGAGACACTGTTCTGTTTTGTAATTCATTTTTTGTGCAGCCATATTTATCCTCCCTCTATAAGTGATATCTGATGATATGTTTCTTTTTCTGTTTGACTTATTTCAAGTAGTATTATCGGACCTCAATCCACTCTTTATCCTTCTACTAGCCTTATTACATTGATTTCATGGTGAAGAGATATTCCATTGTACATAAGTACCACATTTTCTTTATCCATTGTTCTCTTTCCTGGGATATTTAAGGTGTACTGAAGTTGAGGTTCTTGTAAACAGAGTAGCCCTAAACTGTGGTGTGCTTGTGTCTTGTTGATTTTTAGACTTCCCTAGATATACTCCCGTGATTGGAAGTGCCCTATGCTCTGTCGCTCTGTTTTTTAGATGATTTAGGAACCACCATACACTTCTCCAGAGTGGCTCTCGGCAGTTCACACACTGTCCATCAGTGTATAAAGGCTTCCTGTTCTCCATGGCCTGTCCTGCATTTCTGGTTTTTACAATTTTTTCGGATGGCCCTTTTGACCAGTGGGAAATGAGACTTCTTTATTGTGCACATTTGCATCGCTTGCTTGCTTGGTTGCCCATAAAGTGCGTATGCGTTTTTTCCTGGATATATTCAGGAAAAAACGCATACTCCCTTTTGGGCCAACTGCATCATTGTCAAAATTCTGTCGCTTTTCATGTGCTTTAAAGGCGAGTCCAATCTATCTCTTGAAATCTGTTTCTTGCAATTCTGTGTTGCATTCAGATCCTCTTCTTTGCCTTACCTCAACATATTTTTGGACGTTAGTTTTCATTTATAACTCTGCAGGTTTGTGAATTGCAGTGACCCTGAGCTCCATTTTTTAAGTTGCTCTTTTGTGAGCTGGCCTCAAAACCGCAGGATTGCTTCAGGCCCTATTTTGGCTCTGGTGAGGCGGGCTGAGCCTTTTTTTAATTCTTATTCTTAATGGGAAATTAGAGTGACATGTACCCGTCCAAACCCCTACAACTATTCTCTCATTGGTTCCCCCTGTTCCCGTTCATCCTCCTCACAATTTGCAAAATGTGTGAAACAGAAGTTTAAATGTGCTGATTCTCTAAGTGGGGAGATTCTAAGTAACGTGGCTGGAATGATGAACAGGAGCACCAGGAGAGGATAAATGAGGTGCATTTTAGACACATCTCCCGATCACATGGTGTACAGTCCTCTGGGTTTTCCATGCATGTTTTAGCTGTAGGAAGATTCCTTGAACCTGCAGATTTGGGACCCATTGAATGGGTACCAGGTAGTATTACTTTAAAGGGTGTGCATTTCCTCACCCAACCTCACATTTCTCTTAGCGCGAACAGTTTCCAGCCTTATGTCTCATCCTGCTGTGGGTCTAGATGTGTTCAATCCATGTTGCATCACCGTCCCTGAGGAAAAGTTGTAAGAGGTTTTCTCTGTCTCTCTGTCGTTTATTTTTTTCAATTTATTACTATATTGGTTACAGCTGATTTTCAAAGCTCTGTTTCTTGCTGCTGTACATCCACTTGATTCACGTACAGAGAGACATCAATAAATTCTTTTTCAGATTCTTACCAGTCATAGATATTCTTTTCCGGTGACTTGAGTGTGCTGAGTGCAGTTCTTTTAGCTACCGTGTAGGCCTTGTTGATTATCAGTTTGGTATTTGGAATGGTATCTTTGCTAATTTCAACCTCCTGGATGATGCCTCACCCCTCCCCACCTTTCCCGTTTAGCAGCCTCATGCGTATTTTCTACATATTTGACTATGTTTTTGTTTTGTAATTTATTTCATGTGTAGCCATTTTGGATTCCACCTTTAAGTGATATCTTATGATATGTGTCTTTTTCTTTTTGAATTATGTCACTTAGAATGATCATACGTAACTCCTCCGGAGTTGTTACAACTGGCCATATTTCATTGATTTCCAGGCTGAGTAATATTCCACTCTACATAAGTACCACATCTCTATCCATTTTTTCCCTCCAGAGACATTTAAGTTATATCCTAGTCGAGGATCTTTTAAACAGAGGGGCAGTAAACATTGGGGTGCCTGTGTCCTCTCGATTTTTGTTTTTCCCAAGATATACGCCCATGAGTGCAAGTGCCCTATGCTCTGTAGCTCATTTTTTAGATGCTTTAGTAAACACAATACACTTCTCCAGAATGGCCGTTGGCAATATACATTTCCACTATAAGCCTCACAGGGCTCCCTCTCCTCCTTGCCCTGTCCTGCATTTCTGGCGTTTACACTTTATGAGGATGGCTCTTCTGACTGATGCGAAGTGATATCTTTTGTAGTATTGATTTCCAGTGCCCACCTGTTTGGTTGGCTAAAAAAGTGTATGCCCTTTTCTTGAATATATACAGAAAAAAACACATACAGCCTTTTTGGCCAACTGCAATGTCGGCAATGTTCAGCCCCTTTTCTTGTGCTTAATGGCGAGTCCTTTCTACCTCCTCAAATCCCTTTCCTGCCATTCTCCCTTGCTTGCCAATCCTTTTCTCTGACTTTCCTCAAGACATTTTTCAGTGATAGATATTTTCAACTCTGCAGTTTCGTGAATTTTACTGCCCCTGAGTTCCATTGTTCAACTTGTGTTTATGGGAACTGGCCACAAAGCAGTGGGATTTCCTCAAGCCCTATACTGTTTCCATGGGCAACCCTAGCCTTTGGTCAATTCATCTTCCTGATTGGAAATTAGAGTGACATGTGCCTGTCTGAACACCTAGGACTTGTCTCTCATTGTTTCTCATCCTTCCGCTTCATCCTCTGGACAAATTCCAAACTGTACGCAACGGGATGTTGACAGTGTTGACATCTCCAAGTGGGGAGACTGTTAGTAAAGACGCTGGAGGGGTGAACCCGAGCACCAGGAGATGAGGAGATGAGATGCCTTTTCCAAACTCTTCCCGATCAGACGGTATACCATCCTCTGGATGTGACAGACATGTTTTAGCAGTAGGAAGAGTCCCATTCATGTAAGGAGAACACCAGGGCTTTTTCAAAATCAGTGTCTCCCCGAAACCCAAACTGGGGAGTTTTTTAAGCTACGGCTACACATATGTTCATTAGGGGCCTTGGGAAGTAGGCAGAGTGCAAACTTTAGATGACTGAAGTCTTCAGGGTCAGAAGCACTCACCACTGGCTTCCCTTAGGTTACACTTTAACTGTCATTGATAGATGATGTCAATAAAAATATCTGTTCTTTTTCCGATTATTTCCCCTTATAGGTTATTGCACAATATTGAGTGTAGTTCCCTGTGCTATACAGTAGTTCCTTGTTGATGATCTATTTTATACATAGCAGTGTGTATGTGTTAATTCCAAACTGTTAATTTATCCCTCCTCCCACCTTTCCCCTTTGGTAATAATAAATTATAAGATTTTATACTTCTCAGAAATGGGGGAGCTGAAAGAGAGGTATCATTTTCAATGGAAAAGCATTTAAAACAAGATTGAAGCTTTAACCAAGATTATTAGATGTACATCCTTGGAAAGAAATCACTTCATTTCTCTAATATTGACCTGACAAATAAGACAAACCTTTTCACTGAACTTGCTTATAATAAAGTGATGGAAATATCAAATGGAAGTGTTAGAAACATCTTATTTTACCCGAGCCTTATAAACTGTTCTATGTTAACTACATTTTGGCTCACACATCTGTTCATTGAAGTTACAATAGTCTCAATTTCTGTTACTGATCCTCCAGAGTGGACCCCAACAAGGGTCCCCCTGCCCAGTGTCATTGGGGCCAACAGATCGAGACTGAGTTTGGTTCCCAAGCAAAGGAAACTTTATATTTTCATCAGAGAATGGAGAGGTGAGAGCATGCACTACCCCGTGGGCTGTGGGCTGGGCTGCTGTGTAGAGATCCTGTCAGAGTCAGTGGGAGGGAGGGGGCGGAGCTCTCAAGGGCCGGGTTGGCTGCAGCTCAGGCTCTATATCTCGGAGTCTGCACTGGGCCCCAGGAGCTGAGGTGTCGACCCAGCCATTCTGCACCAGGAAATCTGGTCTGAAGTGCCGGGTGTGGAACCTCTGCATGCGGGACCCTAGGAGCACGTGAAATTAGACAAAGCACAAAGGATAAAATAGGTCAGACTTGACTTTATTGCCCACATTCTATTTTTATCTCCCAGGGATTTTTAATGGGCTTTGCTGGGGACAAACCCTCCTCTGCCTTTTGTCCCGTTCCTCATTCTTGGAGTGCTGAGGGTGCAGACCCTTCTTCTGTAACTGCTGAGTGCTGAGTTGGGAGCCCTCATACCAGGGGACGAGGGTCAGAACTTCTCCCCAGCAGCCTCCAGGTGACGTTGATTGGCCCCAGGACCCCTGCCTCCCTGCTCGTCCGCCTGAGCACCAGCATTGGAAGTGTTATAGATTCTAATGACCTTTAAGGGTCCAGGAAAGAGATGTGCAGAGACGCTGTGGGGGCCGGTTTCACCCCGCCCCACATTTGTTCGGCCACCTTAGGCTGACCGTTTCTGCCAGCCTAGATGCTCTGACCAGTAGTCTGCTCTTTCTTCAATTAGGCCCCTGAATTAACGTAAAAACAGCACCAGGTGTCAGAGCCCTGCCCGCTCAACTCCCAGACAGTCCAGGGTCAGTGGTGATCAAGGACCATGATGGCCACTGAGTTAACAGCCTTTTGAAGTAAACAGGAGTCCAGCCGGTCTTATTGGCCACCATCATCACGGTGTCTGTAGGCTTTTCTATGGTGACAGTGTGATATACGGTTCCCCCGCCAAGATTATTAGCTCCCCTCTGGGTGCAGGAAGTCCTGCAAGCAGTAGTCTACTCCTTCGGGACACACTATTGTTGTTTTATGAGAGAAACTCCAGGTCAAGTGATGTTCACACGAGTCGTCATGGTGCCCTGTTGCCCCCGGTTATCTCTCTGGATGTTGGAGTTGGAGGGCCTCCTCACTCGAGGTCGGTGTGCCCACGGAGCGAACCCTGCAACTTCAGGGCATGGTTGGTGATTAGGATCACCACGTGGGGTCCTTTTCCCTTAGGAGGGAGGTGGCCTTTTGGGCTGCTGATTTCCAGGTTTTTAGATACCGCCAGTATCTTGGCCAGATGTGGCAGTGGGCCAAGCCCCTTGGTGACTGTAGTTTATCCTACCTGGATGGCATTCTTGCGTTGTTCCATTTCAAGTGGTCCCAGTTTTTGCACTAATTCTCCAATGGCGATTCACCTTTCACCGGGAATGGAAAGGTCAAAGGGTTTAGCTCAATTAGGGAGTTCCAGGGCAAGGGTCTGAATTGACTGCTCTTTCCATTCTTGAAAGGCCACTTCTGGATTCTGTTCAAAAGGATCATCATCTTTTCCTTTCAGTGTTTCATATAGAGGCCCAGCTAGTAGACTGTAGTTAGGGATCCAGAAGCAGCAAACCCTGGCCTCCCCAGGAACCCCTAAGCTGTCTTCTAGTTTTAGAAAGGGGTAAGGCTGCAAATGGTTTCTTCCCTTTCCTGGGATGGGCTTCTCTGACCTTGTGTGAGAATGAAGCCCAGGCAGGTCACTGCAGTCTGTGATATTTGAGCTTTTTCTTGGACAACTTCTATCCTTTATTGGCTTGGTAGTTCAGAGGCCTCCTTAGTAGGGCTGGCGATCAGAATGTCGTCTGCATATTGAAGGAGGGTTTCCTTTTCCAGAGGTAGAACTTTTCGGTCGTTAGCTAAGCTTTCCCCAAAGATGGTGTGGGAATTTTTGAACCCTTGGGGCAAGACGGCCCGGAAGTATTGTTTTAGTTGTATGTTGAGTCCTGCCACTCACAAGCCAAAATTTCTTGTGACTCTGGGACTAATGGAATACAAAAGAAGGCATCATTGAAGACTAATACAGAATACCATGTCCTGGTGGTTGGTAGAATGACCAGCAGGGTGTAGGAATCAGGAGTAACTGGAGGTATATCCTCGGTGGCTTCACTGACTGTCCTGACATCCTTTACCAGGTCCCCAGCAGCCCATGGGGCTCTCGTGGTCAGGCCAATCCCAGGATATGGAGCTCTCCTGGGCAGGTACCCCACCCCCAAGCCAGCCCACGGGGCTCTCATGGTCAGGCCCCTCCCAGGATACAGAGCTACCCTTGCAGGTACCGTGGCAGGGCTGGGCACACAGGAACCGTGCACATAGCCCTCATTGAAGAGCACCCCCAGCTCACCTGTCGCTCAGAGCTGACACAGAGCACCTCAGAGCAGGACTTGAACTAACAAACAGCAGCTCCGACAGGTCTGTGACCCTGGGCATCACTCTGTGTGGCCTCCCTCCACCTGGTCTTCCAGAGACTTCCACTGCACCCAGGGCACCAGGCCTCTGTCTCCAACCACCACCCACCCCTCCTCTCCCTGACTCCTGGGTTCCTCTCATTAGGAGAGGGTTTTCTTGAAGTTGTCTCCCACTCATGGGCCAGATAAAATGATTAGAAAACAAGCCAAAGCTGCAGCCCCTTGTCTATCCTGACTCTCAGGAGCCCACACCTGTTCCTTGGACCTGGCCGGTTCAGCAAGTTCCATTTTCTGCAACTGTGAGCCCCTGAGGGGTGATGATTGGCTACCTGGGCAGCCTTACCATGCCGGCCAGCCCTCCCCAGGTGTGCCTGGGTTGAGATCAATATAAATACCACTCCAGGCAGCAAAAGCCCCTGCAGCTGTGCCTGACGCCATTTTCTCTGCCCTGTCAGCAGTCTCGGGGCTGGGCTGGTGGGAGGGAGTGAGAGGCCACGGCTTTGTGGGTGGCCCAGTGTGAGTGGGGCTCTGCTGGACTTTCTGCAGCAGTTGCCAGGCTGCCACCTGCTAAAGAAGAGGATGTGTCACCCATACCTGCTGCTGGAATTTCTCCCTGGGCAGAGGTGAGGAAGGAAAAAAGCAGTGGGGGCAGGGACAGGACGGGTATCTCAGGCAGGGAAATGGAAATCTTCCAGAAGAGCACCCAGGGCCAGGACCATCCTGGCTGGCCTGCAGGCACCAAGTCAGCTGGCATGCTGTCACTCGTGTGGCTCCATGGCCCTTCCTCTAGGCTTTCAAGTCCTTGTATATATTCAGGTGTTTTACCTGGGAAGGGCGGGAACAGTTCAGCAGCAACTGGCCTGGGGCTCAGCTCACGTTTACTCACAGATGCCTCGGCACAGTGCCCCAGCTTTGCAATGAGGACGCTTGTTGTGTGGGGGCTGCTGGCTGAATGGGAGACGATTCCCCACCACTGACCAACTTCAGAATTGTTTACAACTGGAGCAAGTGCCCTGATACGGTTTTCCTCTGAGTAACTGGTGGGTTCTGTTTTTATTTTTTCTCTTTTTTGTTTTTGGTTCAAGGTAGATTTTATTCCTCTTTTTTGTATTTACAGATATAAGCATGGAAATAATTTATTCATATAAATACATGTATGTGAAGGGAATAATTGTTTTTTCTGTTTTATTTTTTAAATTTTATTTCTTTTTAATTTTGAATTTTATTTTATATTTTTATACAGCAGGTTCTCATTGGTTATCTATTTTATACATATAAATGTTTACATGCCAATCCCAATCTCTCAATTCCTCCCACCACCACCCCTCCAAGAGCTTTCCCCCCTTGTTGTCCATACGATTGTTGTCTACATCTGTTGCTCTATTTATGCCTTGCAAAACGGTTAATCTGTACAGTTTTTCTAGGTTCCACATATATGCATGAATATACAAGATTTGTTTTTCTCTTTCTGACTTACTTCACTCTGTATGACAGTCTCTAGATCCATCGACGTCTCTACAAATGACCCAATTTCATTCCTTTCATGGCTTAGTAATATTCCATTTTATATATGTACCACAGCTTTATGCATTCGTCTGTCTGTGGGCATTTAGGTTGCTTCCATTACCTCGATATTGTAAATAGTGATGCAATGAACATTGCGGTGAATGTCTCTTTTTGATTTATGGTTTTGTCTGGGTATATGTCCAGTCCTGGGATTGCTGTATCATATGGTAATTCTATTATTAGTTTCTTAAGAAACTCCATATTGTTCTCCATAGTGAATGTATCAATTTATATTCCCAACAATAGTGGAAGAGGGTTCCTTTTCTCCACACCCTTTCCAGCATTTGTTGTTTGTAGATTTTCAGATGATGCCCATTCTAACAGGTGTGAGGTGATACCTCATTGTTGAGTCCATTTCGTTGAGCAGGGGGTAGGTCTTGTCTATTACATATTTGGCTTATGGAACGGTATCTGTGCTAATTTCAAACTCTGGTTTTATGCAGCACCCCCTTAACTCACCTTTCCCCTTAAGCAAGCATAAGTTGGTTTTCTAATCTTGAGACCCTGTTCTGTTTTGTAATTCAGTTCATGTGTAGCCAAGTTTACATTCCGTGCATTAGTGATACCTTATGATGTTTCTTTTTCTGTGTGACTTATTTCACTTAGAATCATCATGCTTCAATCCACTCATTATGCTGGTACAGGCCTGGTGACACAGATTTCATTGCTGAGTGGTATTCTGTTGTACGTAAGTACCGCAACTTCTTTATCAATTATTTGTTCTCTGGGATATTTAACTCGTACTGTAGAAGAGGTTCCTGTAAACAGAGCCGTCCCAAATTTTGGGGTGGCTGTGTCTTTTTGATTTTAATTTCCCTAAGCTATAGGACCATAAGTGGAAATGCCCTAGACTCTGTTGCTTGGTTTTTCAGATGTATCAGGAAACACCATACACTTCTCCAGAGTGGCTGTTGGCAATGTACATCCCGCCCATCAGCATAACAAGGCTCCTTTTTCCCCATGGCCTGTCTTGCCTTTCTGGATTTTACACTTTTCTCAGATGGCCCTTTAGACCGGGGGGAAGTGACACTTCATAGTAGTTCGGATTTCCATTGCAAGCTTGCTTGGTTTGCCAAAAAGGGCGTATGTGTTTTTTCCTGAATATATTCAGGAACAAACTCATACGCCCTTTGTTGCCAAGTGCATCATTGTCGATGTTCTGCCTCTTTTCCTATGCTTTAAATGCAAATCCAGTCTACCTCCTGAAATCGGTTTCCTGAAATTCTGCCCCGCTTTCAAGTCCTCTTCGCAGCCTTACTTCAATATATTTTTGGACGTTATCTGTCATTTATAACTCTCCAGGTTTGTGAATTACAGGGCCCCTGAGCTCCTTTCTTCAACTCGCTTTCTTGTGAGCTGGCCGCAAACCCGCAAGACTGCTTCAGGCCCTAATCTGCTTCTGGCAGGGCACGCTGAGCCTTTGGTTAATTTCTCTTCCTGGTGGGAAATGAGTGTTAAATATGCCCGTCCAGACACCTACCTCACTCTCAACCCCTTGGTGATGTGGGTCCTCTGGTTTGTGGCCACCTTTTCTGGGTTCCTCACCTTTCGATGATGTGGCCCCACTAGTGTGAGGACACTCCTGCCTGGTTCTCATCCACGTGGTTATGTGGAGCCCCTGGTGAGAGTCTGTTCCTGGCTTTGTTCCTCACCCACCTGTGAGGGAGACCCTCTGCTGATAGGTCACTCCTGCATGGCTGGCACACATTGCCTTGGTGAAGTCAGCCGTGTGGTGGCAGTTGGAGCGTGCTGGGAATCTCCTCCCCCCGGTGATGAGGGCCCTCTTGCGTCAGGCCCTAACTGCTGGGCTCACCAACTTTTCTTAGGGAGCCCAGTGATGCTTTGGCACTCCTCTTAGGATCCCATCTCCATGGAGATGTGGGCCTTCTGCTCTGAGGTCCCAACGGCTGGGTTGTTCACATTTTCATGATGTGGGCTCTCTGGTGTTCACAGAGGCCTGGATCCCATAACCTCTGTGCTCTTGGCCGCCTGCTGGAAGGTTCCAACTGCTGGATTCCTCACTTTTTTAATTTTTTGGGCCCTCTGTTGTGAGGATCCTCCTGCCTGCCTCACTCCCAGCCCCTTCGTGATGTGTGTCGTCTGGTTTGAGGCCACATGTGCTGGGTTCCTCACCTTTCGATGATGTGGGACCAATGGTCTTAGGAGACTCCTGCCTGGTTCACATCCCCTTGGTGATGTGGGCCCTCTGTTGAGAGTCTGATCCTGGCTGGGTTCCTCACCCATCTGTGAGGTGGGCCGTCTGCTGTGAGGTCACTCCTGCCTGCCTTGCTCACCTCGCCTTGTGGACATGAGCCCTCTGGTGGCACTTGGAGCCTGCTGGGAGCCTCCTCTCCTCGGTGATGAGGGCCCTCTGGCGTCAGGCCCTAACTGCTGGGCTCCCCACATTTTGTGATGTGCGCCCAGTGGTGCGAGGACACTCCAGCCAGGTTCACATCCCCATTGGGATGTGGGCCTTCTGCTCTGAGGTCCCAAAGCCTGGGTTGCTCACAGTTTCATGATGTGGGCTCTCTGGTATTAGTTCACTCCTGCCTGCATCCCATAGCTTCTGTGCTCTGGGCCGCCTGCTGGGAGGTTCCAACTGCTGGATTCCTCACCTTTCTTATTCTTTGGGCCCTCTGTTTTTAGGCTACTCCTGCCTGCCTCACTCCCATTCCCTTTGTGATATGTGTCCTCTGATTTGAGGCCACATGTGCTGGGTTCCGCACCTTTCGATGATGTGACCCCACTGGAGGGAAGACAGTCCTGACTGGTTCCCATCCCCTTGCTGATGTGGGCCCTCAGGTGAGAGTCTGATCCTGGCTGGGTTCCTCACCCTTCTGTGAGGTGGGCCCTCTGCTGTGAGGTCACTCCTGCCTGGCTGGCACACGTCACCTTGGAGACGTGAGCCCTCTGGTGGCAGTTGGAGCGTGCAGGGCGCCTCCTCCTCTCGGTATGACGGCCCTCTGGCGTCAGGCCCTAAATGGTGGGCTCCCCACATTTTCTGATGTGCGCCCAGTGGTGCGAGGACACTCCAGCCAGGTTCCCATTCCCATGGGGATGTGGTCCTTCTGCGCTGAGGTCTCAACTGCTGGGTTGCTCACAGTTTTGTGATGTGGGCCCTCTGCTGTGAGTTCACTGTGGCCTGGATCCCATAGCCTCGGTGTTCTGGGCCGCCTGCTGGAAGGTCTAAATGCTGGAATCCTCACGTTTTTTATATTATGTGCCCTGTGTTGTGAGGCTACTCCTGCCTGCCTCACTCCAAGGCCCTTGGTGATGTGGGTCCTCTGGTTTGAGGACACATGTGCTGGGTTCCTCACCTTAAGATGATGAGGCCCCACTGGTGTGAGGATAATCCTGACTGGGTCCCATCCCCTTTGTGATGTGGGCCCTCTGGTGAGAGTCTGATCCTGGCTGGGTTCCTCACCCATCTGTGAGGTGGGCCCTCTACTATCAGGTAACTCTTGCCTGGGTTGCTCACCTCGCCTTGTTGACATGAGCCCTCTGGTGGCAATTGGACCCTGCTGGGAGCCTCCTCAGCTCTGTGATGAGGGCCCTCTGACGTCAGGCCCTAACTGCTGGGCTCCCCAACTTTTCTTAGTGAGCCCAGTGTTGCTCAAGCACTCCTCTTAGGTTCCCATCCCCATGGGGATGTGGGCCTTCTGCTCTGAGGTTCCAACGGCTGGGTTGATCACAATTTCATGATGTGGGCTCTCTGGTGTTAGTTCACTGTGGCCTGGATCCCATAGCCTCTGTGGTCTTGGCTGCCTGCTGGGAGGTTCCAACTGCTCGATTCCTCAACTTTTGTATTCTATGGGTCCTGTGTTGTGATGCTCCTCCTGCCTGCCTCACTCGCAACCCCTTCGTGATGTGGGTCTTCTGGTTTGAGGCCACATGTGCTGGGTTAGGCAACTTTCAATGATGTGGCCCCACTGGTGTGAGGACACTCCTGTCTGGTTCCCATCCCCTTGGTGATGTGGGCCTTCTGGTGACAGTCTTATCCTGGCTGGGTTCCTCACTCTTCTGTGAGGTAGGCCCTCTGCTGTGAGGTCAATCCTGCCTGACTTGCACACATCACCTTGGCGACGTGGGCCCTCTGTTGGCACATGGAACCTGCTGGGAGCCTCCTGCCCTCGGTGATGACGGCCCTCTAGCATCAGGCTCTAACTGCTGGGCTCCCCACATTTTCTGATGTGAGCCCAGTGATGCCAGGACACTCCTGTCAGGTTCCCATCCCCATGGGGATGTGGGCTTTCTGCTCTGAGGTCCCAATGCCTGGGTTGCTCACAGTTTCATGATGTGGGCTCTCTGGTGTTAGTTAACTCCTGCCTGCATCCCATAGCTTCTGTGCTCTCGGCCGCCTGCTGGGAGGTTCCAAATGCTGGATTCCTCACTTTTTTTATTCTTTGGGCCCTCTGTTTTTAGGCTACTCCTACCTGCCTCACTCCCATCCCCTTTGTGATGTATGTCCTCTGATATGAGGCCACATGTGCTGGGTTCCTCACCTTTCGATGATGTGGCCCCACTGGTGGGAGGACAGTCCTGACTGGTTCCCATCCCCTTGGTGTTGTGGGCCCTCTGGTGAGAGTCTCATCCTGCCTCGGTTCCTCACCCTTCTGTGAGATAGGCCCTCTGCTGTGAGGTCACTACTGCCTGGCTGGCGCATGCCACCTTGTAGACGTGGTCCCTCTGTTGGCAGTTGGAACCTGCTGGGAGTCTCCTCCCCTCAGTTATGAGGGCCCCCTGGCATCAGGCCCTAACTGCTGGGCTCCTAACATTTTCTGATATGTGCTAAGTGGTGCAAAGCCACTCCTGCCAGGTTCCCATCCCAATGGGGATGTGGGCCTTCTGTTCTGAGGTCCCAACAGCTGGGCTGCTCACAGGTTCATGATGTGGGCCCTCTGCTGTGAGTTCACTGCGGCCTGGATCCCATAGCCTCGGTGCTCTGGGCCACTTGCTGGGAGGTTCCAACTGCTGGATTCCTCAACTTTTATATTCTATGGACCCTGTGTTGTGAGGCCAGTCCTGCCAGCCTCATTCCGAACCCCTTGGTGATGTGGTTCCTCTGGTTTGAGGACACATGTGCTGGGATCCTCACCTTTCGATGATGTTGTCCCACTGGTGTGGGGACACTCCTGCCTGGTTCCCATCCCCTTGGTGATGTGGGCCCTCTGGTGAGAGTCTGATCCTGGCTGTGTTCCTCACCCTTCTGTGAGGTGGGCCCTCTGCTGTGAGGTCATTCGTGCCTGGTTGGCACACATCGCCTTGGCGACGTCAGCCCTCTGGTGGCAGTTGGAGCCTGCTGGGAGCCTCCTCTTCTCGGTGATGAGTGCCCTCTGGCGTCAGGCCCTAACTGCTGGTCGCCCAAAATTTTCTGATATGTTCTCAGTGGTGCGAGGACACTCCTACCAGAATTCCATCCCCATGGGGATGTGGGCCTCCTGCTCTGAGGTCCCAATGGCTGGGTTGCTCAGTTTCATGACATGGGCCCTGTTCTGTGAGTTCACTGTGGCCTGGATCCCATAGCCTCGGTGCTCTGGGCTGCCTGCTGGGAGGTTCCAACTGCTGGATTCCTCACTTTTTTATTCTATGTGCCCAGTGTTGTGAGGCTACTCCTGCCTGCCTCACTCCGAGGTCCTTGGTGATGTGGGTCCTCTGGTTTGAGGACACATGTGCTGAGTACCTCAGCTTTCGATGATGTGGCCCCACTGATGTGAAGACACTCCTGCCTGGTTCCCATCCCCTTGGTGATGTGGGCCCTCTGGTGAGAGTCTGATGTTGGCTGGGTTTCTCACCCTTCTGTGAGGTGGGACCTCTGCTGTGAGGTAACTCCTGCCTGGCATGCTCACGTTGCCTTGGCAATGTGAGCCCTCAGGTGGCACTTGGAGCCTGCTGGGAATCTCCTCCCCTCAGTTATGAGAGCTCTGGATAAAACACATATGCCCTTTTTTGCCAAGTGCATTATTTTCCAAGTTCTGTCTCTTTTCCTATGCTTTAAGAGCTACTCCCGTGTACGTTCTGAAATCAGTTTCCAGCAATTCTGCCCCGCATTCAAGTCCTCTTCGCAGCCTTACTTCAGTATAATTTTGGATGATAGCTGTCATTTATAACTCCGCAGGTTTCTGAATTACAGTGCCCCTGAGCTCCTTTCTTCAACTCTCTTTCTTGTGAGCTGGCCGCAACACCGCAGGATCTCCTCAGGCCCTAATCTAGTTCCAGCATGGCACACGGAGCCTTTGGTTCATTTATCTTCCTGGTGGGAAATGAGAGTTAAATTTGCCCGTCCAGACACCTACAGATAGTCTCCCATTGCTTCTCCTTATTCCTGTTCATCTTCCGAAGAAATTGCAAACTGGGCCAAACAGGAGGTTAAAGGCACTGACTCTCCAAGTGGGGAGAGTGTTAGTAAAGCATCTGGAATGTTGCACCCGAGTACCAGGGGACGAAAACTGAGACACATTTGAACACGTTTCCCGATCACACGGTGGATCATACTCTGGGTTCCACATGCATGTTTTAGCTGAAGGAAGAATCCCTTAAACCTGGAGAGTTGAGACCCATGGAATGGGTACCATGCAATATGACTTCAAAGAGTCTGCATTTGCTAACCGAACCTCACCAATCCTATCACTGCTGCGTTTATGACACTGTACACACGCTTGATTCTCTTTCGGAGACATATAAATCCATAGGTTTTAAGATTCTTACTAGTCAGGTATATTCTTAGTCGTTTAATATGGGGTGTTGAGTCCACTTCGTTGAGCAAGGAGTAGCTCTTGTCTATTACATATTTGGCTTATGGAACAGTATCTGTGCTAATTTCAATCTCTGATTTTATGCCGCACCCCAACTCACCTTTCCCCTTAAGCAAGCATAAGTTGGTTTTCTACATTTGACACCCTGTTCTGTTTTGTAATTCAGTTCCTGTGTAGCCAAGTTTACATTCCGTGTAGTAGTGATATCTTATGATGTTTCTTTTTCTGTGTGACTTATTTCTCTTAGAATCATCATACCTGAATCCACTCATTATGCTGTCACGGGCCTGATGACATAGATTTCTTTGCTGAGTGATATTGCATTGTACGTAAGTACCACAATTTCTTTATCCATTTTTCGCTTTCTGCGATATTGAACCTGTACCGTAAACGAGGTTCTTGTAAACAGAGCCATCCCAAACTTTGGGGAGGCTGTGTCTTTTTGATTATTATTTCCCTAAGCTATACGACCATAAGTGGAAATGCCCTAGGCTCTGTTGCTTGGTTTTTTGGATGTTTCAGGAAACACCATACACTTCTCCAGAGTGGCTGTTGGCAATTTACATCCCGCCCATCAGCATAACAAGGCTCCCTGTTCTCCATGGCCTGTCCTGCCTTTCTGGATTTTACACTTTTTTCAGATGGCCCTTTTGACCGGGGGGCAGGGAGACTTCATTGTAGTGCAGATTTCCTTTGCAAGCTTGCTTGGTTGGCCAAAAAGGGCGTATGCGTTTTTTCCTGAATATATTCAGGAAAAAACGCATACGCCCTTTTTGGCCAAGTGCATCATTGTGGACGTTCTGCCTCTTTTCCTATGCTTTACATGCAATTCCAGTCTACCTCCTGAAATCGGTTTCCTGCAATTCTGCCCCGCTTTCAACTCCTCTTGGCAGCCTTACTTTAATATATTTTTGGAAGATGGCTGTCATTTATAACTCTGCAGGTTTGTGAATTACAGTGCCCCTGAGCTCCTTTCTTCAACTCGCTTTCTTGTGAGCTGGCCGCAACACCGCAGGATTGCTTCGGGCCCTAGTGTGGTTCCGGCATGGCACGCTGAGCCTTTGGTTAATTCCTCTTCCTGGTGGGAAATGAGAGTTAAATTTGCCCGTCCAGACACCTCCACCTAGTCTCTCATTGGTTCTCCCTATTCCTGTTCATTTTCCACAGAAATTGCAAACTGGGCCAAACAGGAGGTTAAAGTCACTGACACTCCAAGTGGGGAGAGTGTTAGTAAAGCATCTGGAATGTTGCACCCGAGTACCAGGGGACGAAAACTGAGACACATTTGAACACGTTTTCCGATCACACGGTGGATCATACTCTGGGTTCCACATGCATGTTTTAGCTGAAGGAAGAATCCCTTAAACCTGGAGAGTTGAGACCCATGGAATGGGTACCATGCAATATGACTTCAAAGGGTCTGCATTTGCTCACCGAACCTCACCAATCCTATCACTGCTGCGATTATGCCGCTGTACACACGCTTGATTCTCTTTCGGAGACATATAAATCCATAGGTTTTAAGATTCTTACTAGTCAGGTATATTCTTAGGCGTTTAATATGGGGTGTTGAGTCCACTTCGTTGAGCAAGGAGTAGCTCTTGTCTATTACATATTTGGCTTATGGAACGGTATCTGTGCTAATTTCAATCTCTGGTTTTATGAAGCACCCCAACTCACCTTTCCCCTTAAGCAAGCATAAGTTGGTTTTCTACATTTGAGGCCCTGTTCTGTTTTGTAATTCAGTTCTTGTCTGGCCAAGTTTACATTCCGTGTATTAGTGATATCTTATGATGTTTCTTTTTCTGTGTGACTTATTTCACTTAGAATCGTCGTACCTGAATCCACTCATTATGCTGCTACGGGCCTGATGACATAGATTTCATTGCTGAGTGATATTGCATTGTACGTAAGTACCACAACTTCTTTATCCATTTTTCGCTTTCTGTGATATTGAACTTGTACCGTAAACGAGGTTCTTGTAAACAGAGCCGGCCCAAACTTTGGGGTGGCTGTGTCTTTTGGATTTTAATTTCCCTAAGCTATAGGACCATAAGTGGAAGTGCCCTAGGCTCTGTTGCTTTGTTTTTTGGATGTTTCAGGAAACACCATACACTTCTCCAGAGTGGCTGTTGGCAATTTACATGCCGCCCATCAGCATAACAAGGCTCCCAGTTCTCCATGGCCTGTCCTGCCTTTCTGGATTTTACACTTTTTTCAGATAGCCCTTTTGACCGGGGGGCAGTGAGACTTCATTGTAGTGCAGATTTCCTTTGCAAGCTTGCTTGGTTGGCCAAAAAGGGCGTATGCGTTTTTTCCTGAATATATTCAGGAAAAAACGCATACGCCCTTTTTGGCCAAGTGCATCATTGTCGATGTTCTGTCTCTTTTCCTATGCTTTAAATGCAAATCCAGTCTACCTCCTGAAATCGGTTTCCTGAAATTCTGCCCTGCTTTCAAGTCCTCTTCGCAGCCTTACTTCAATATATTTTTGGACGTTATCTGTCATTTATAACTCTCCAGGTTTGTGAATTACAGGGCCCCTGAGCTCCTTTCTTCAACTCGCTTTCTTGTGAGCTGGCCGCAAACCCGCAAGACTGCTTCAGGCCCTAATCTGCTTCTGGCAGGGCACGCTGAGCCTTTGGTTAATTTCTCTTCCTGGTGGGAAATGAGTGTTAAATATGCCCGTCCAGACACCTACCTCACTCTCAACCCCTTGGTGATGTGGGTCCTCTGGTTTGTGGCCACCTTTTCTGGGTTCCTCACCTTTCGATGATGTGGCCCCACTAGTGTGAGGACACTCCTGCCTGGTTCTCATCCACGTGGTTATGTGGACCCCCTGGTGAGAGTCTGTTCCTGGCTTTGTTCCTCACCCACCTGTGAGGGAGACCCTCTGCTGATAGGTCACTCCTGCATGGCTGGCACACATTGCCTTGGTGAAGTCAGCCGTGTGGTGGCAGTTGGAGCGTGCTGGGAATCTCCTCCCCCCGGTGATGAGGGCCCTCTTGCGTCAGGCCCTAACTGCTGGGCTCACCAACTTTTCTTAGGGAGCCCAGTGATGCTTTGACACTCCTCTTAGGATCCCATCTCCATGGAGATGTGGGCCTTCTGCTCTGAGGTCCCAACGGCTGGGTTGTTCACATTTTCATGATGTGGGCTCTCTGGTGTTCACAGAGGCCTGGATCCCATAGCCTCTGTGCTCTTGGCCGCCTGCTGGGAGGTTCCAACTGCTGGATTCCTCACTTTTTTAATTTTTTGGGCCCTCTGTTGTGAGGATCCTCCTGCCTGCCTCACCCCCAGCCCCTTCGTGATGTGTGTCGTCTGGTTTGAGGCCACATGTGCTGGGTTCCTCACCTTTCGATGATGTGGGACCAATGGTCTTAGGAGACTCCTGCCTGGTTCACATCCCCTTGGTGATGTGGGCCCTCTGTTGAGAGTCTGATCCTGGCTGGGTTCCTCACCCATCTGTGAGGTGGGCCGTCTGCTGTGAGGTCACTCCTGCCTGGCTTGCTCACCTCGCCTTGTGGACATGAGCCCTCTGGTGGCACTTGGAGCCTGCTGGGAGCCTCCTCTCCTCGGTGATGAGGGCCCTCTGGCGTCAGGCCCTAACTGCTGGGCTCCCCACATTTTGTGATGTGCGCCCAGTGGTGCGAGGACACTCCAGCCAGGTTCACATCCCCATTGGGATGTGGGCCTTCTGCTCTGAGGTCCCAAAGCCTGGGTTGCTCACAGTTTCATGATGTGGGCTCTCTGGTATTAGTTCACTCCTGCCTGCATCCCATAGCTTCTGTGCTCTGGGCTGCCTGCTGGGAGGTTCCAACTGCTGGATTCCTCACCTTTCTTATTCTTTGGGCCCTCTGTTTTTAGGCTACTCCTGCCTGCCTCACTCCCATTCCCTTTGTGATATGTGTCCTCTGATTTGAGGCCACATGTGCTGGGTTCCGCACCTTTCGATGATGTGACCCCACTGGAGGGAAGACAGTCCTGACTGGTTCCCATCCCCTTGCTGATGTGGGCCCTCAGGTGAGAGTCTGATCCTGGCTGGGTTCCTCACCCTTCTGTGAGGTGGGCCCTCTGCTGTGAGGTCAATCATGCCTGTCTGGCACACGTCACCTTGACGACGTGGGCCCTCTGGTGGCAGTTGGAGTGTGCTGGGATCCTCCTCCCCTCGGTGATGAGGGCCCTCTTGCCTTAGGCCATAACTGCTGGGCTCCCCACATTTTCTGATGTGCGCCAAGTGAGTGAGGAGACTCTTGCCAGGTTCCCATCCCCATGGCGATATGGGCCTTCTGCTCTGAGGTCAAAACGGCTGGCTTGCTCACAGTACCAAGATGTGGGCCCTCTGCTGTGAGTTCACTCCGGCAAGGATCCCTTATCATCGGTGCTCTGAGCCGCCTGCTGGGAGGTTCCAACTGCTGGATTCTTCAACTTTTTTATTCTATGTGCCCTCTGTTGTGAGGCTCCTCCTGCCTGCCTCACTGCCAGCCCCTTGGTGATGACTGTCCTATGGCTTGAGGCCACATGTGCTGCGTTCCTCACCTTTCGATGATGTGACCCCACTCGTGTGAGGACACTCCTGCCTGGTTCCCATCCCCTTGGTGAGGTGGGCCCTCTGGCGAGAGTCTAATCCTGGCTGGGTTCCTCAACGTTCTGTGAGGTAGGCCCTCTGCTGTGAGGTCACTCCTGCCTGGCTGGCACACGTCACCTTGGAGACGTGAGCCCTCTGGTGGCAGTTGGAGCGTGCAGGGCGCCTCCTCCTCTCGGTGATGACGGCCCTCTGGCGTCAGGCCCTAAATGGTGGGCTCCCCACATTTTCTGATGTGCGCCCAGTGGTGCGAGGACACTCCAGCCAGGTTCCCATTCCCATGGGGATGTGGTCCTTCTGCGCTGAGGTCTCAACTCCTGGGTTGCTCACAGTTTTGTGATGTGGGCCCTCTGCTGTGAGTTCACTGTGGCCTGGATCCCATAGCCTCGGTGTTCTGGGCCGCCTGCTGGAAGGTCTAAATGCTGGAATCCTCACGTTTTTTATATTATGTGCCCTGTGTTGTGAGGCTACTCCTGCCTGCCTCACTCCAAGGCCCTTGGTGATGTGGGTCCTCTGGTTTGAGGACACATGTGCTGGGGTCCTCACCTTAAGATGATGAGGCCCCACTGGTGTGAGGATAATCCTGACTGGGTCCCATCCCCTTTGTGATGTGGGCCCTCTGGTGAGAGTCTGATCCTGGCTGGGTTCCTCACCCATCTGTGAGGTGGGCCCTCTACTATCAGGTAACTCTTGCCTGGGTTGCTCACCTCGCCTTGTTGACATGAGCCCTCTGGTGGCAATTGGACCCTGCTGGGAGCCTCCTCAGCTCTGTGATGAGGGCCCTCTGACGTCAGGCCCTAACTGCTGGGCTCCCCAACTTTTCTTAGTGAGCCCAGTGTTGCTCAAGCACTCCTCTTAGGTTCCCATCCCCATGGGGATGTGGGCCTTCTGCTCTGAGGTTCCAACGGCTGGGTTGATCACAATTTCATGATGTGGGCTCTCTGGTGTTAGTTCACTGTGGCCTGGATCCCATAGCCTCTGTGGTCTTGGCTGCCTGCTGGGAGGTTCCAACTGCTCGATTCCTCAACTTTTGTATTCTATGGGTCCTGTGTTGTGATGCTCCTCCTGCCTGCCTCACTCGCAACCCCTTCGTGATGTGGGTCTTCTGGTTTGAGGCCACATGTGCTGGGTTAGGCAACTTTCAATGATGTGGCCCCACTGGTGTGAGGACACTCCTGTCTGGTTCCCATCCCCTTGGTGATGTGGGCCTTCTGGTGACAGTCTTATCCTGGCTGGGTTCCTCACTCTTCTGTGAGGTAGGCCCTCTGCTGTGAGGTCAATCCTGCCTGACTTGCACACATCACCTTGGCGACGTGGGCCCTCTGTTGGCACATGGAACCTGCTGGGAGCCTCCTGCCCTCGGTGATGACGGCCCTCTAGCATCAGGCTCTAACTGCTGGGCTCCCCACGTTTTCTGATGTGAGCCCAGTGATGCCAGGACACTCCTGTCAGGTTCCCATCCCCATGGGGATGTGGGCTTTCTGCTCTGAGGTCCCAATGCCTGGGTTGCTCACAGTTTCATGATGTGGGCTCTCTGGTGTTAGTTAACTCCTGCCTGCATCCCATAGCTTCTGTGCTCTCGGCCGCCTGCTGGGAGGTTCCAAATGCTGGATTCCTCACTTTTTTTATTCTTTGGGCCCTCTGTTTTTAGGCTACTCCTACCTGCCTCACTCCCATCCCCTTTGTGATGTATGTCCTCTGATATGAGGCCACATGTGCTGGGTTCCTCACCTTTCGATGATGTGGCCCCACTGGTGGGAGGACAGTCCTGACTGGTTCCCATCCCCTTGGTGTTGTGGGCCCTCTGGTGAGAGTCTCATCCTGCCTCGGTTCCTCACCCTTCTGTGAGATAGGCCCTCTGCTGTGAGGTCACTACTGCCTGGCTGGCGCATGCCACCTTGTAGACGTGGTCCCTCTGTTGGCAGTTGGAACCTGCTGGGAGTCTCCTCCCCTCAGTTATGAGGGCCCCCTGGCATCAGGCCCTAACTGCTGGGCTCCTAACATTTTCTGATATGTGCTAAGTGGTGCAAAGCCACTCCTGCCAGGTTCCCATCCCAATGGGGATGTGGGCCTTCTGTTCTGAGGTCCCAACAGCTGGGCTGCTCACAGGTTCATGATGTGGGCCCTCTGCTGTGAGTTCACTGCGGCCTGGATCCCATAGCCTCGGTGCTCTGGGCCACTTGCTGGGAGGTTCCAACTGCTGGATTCCTCAACTTTTATATTCTATGGACCCTGTGTTGTGAGGCCAGTCCTGCCAGCCTCATTCCGAACCCCTTGGTGATGTGGTTCCTCTGGTTTGAGGACACATGTGCTGGGATCCTCACCTTTCGATGATGTTGTCCCACTGGTGTGGGGACACTCCTGCCTGGTTCCCATCCCCTTGGTGATGTGGGCCCTCTGGTGAGAGTCTGATCCTGGCTGGGTTCCTCACCCTTCTGTGAGGTGGGCCCTCTGCTGTGAGGTCATTCGTGCCTGGTTGGCACACATCGCCTTGGCGACGTCAGCCCTCTGGTGGCAGTTGGAGCCTGCTGGGAGCCTCCTCTTCTCGGTGATGAGTGCCCTCTGGCGTCAGGCCCTAACTGCTGGTCGCCCAAAATTTTCTGATACGTTCTCAGTGGTGCGAGGACACTCCTACCAGAATTCCATCCCCATGGGGATGTGGGCCTCCTGCTCTGAGGTCCCAATGGCTGGGTTGCTCAGTTTCATGACATGGGCCCTGTTCTGTGAGTTCACTGTGGCCTGGATCCCATAGCCTCAGTGCTCTGGGCCGCCTGCTGGGAGGTTCCAACTGCTGGATTCCTCACTTTTTTATTCTATGTGCCCAGTGTTGTGAGGCTACTCCTGCCTGCCTCACTCCGAGGTCCTTGGTGATGTGGGTCCTCTGGTTTGAGGACACATGTGCTGAGTACCTCAGCTTTCAATGATGTGGCCCCACTGATGTGAAGACACTCCTGCCTGGTTCCCATCCCCTTGGTGATGTGGGCCCTCTGGTGAGAGTCTGATGTTGGCTGGGTTTCTCACCCTTCTGTGAGGTGGGACCTCTGCTGTGAGGTAACTCCTGCCTGGCATGCTCACGTTGCCTTGGCAATGTGAGCCCTCAGGTGGCACTTGGAGCCTGCTGGGAATCTCCTCCCCTCAGTTATGAGAGCTCTGGATAAAACACATATGCCCTTTTTTGCCAAGTGCATTATTTTCCAAGTTCTGTCTCTTTTCCTATGCTTTAAGAGCTACTCCCGTGTACGTTCTGAAATCAGTTTCCAGCAATTCTGCCCCGCATTCAACTCCTCTTCGCAGCCTTACTTCAGTATAATTTTGGATGATAGCTGTCATTTATAACTCTGCAGGTTTCTGAATTACAGTGCCCCTGAGCTCCTTTCTTCAACTCACTTTCTTGTGAGCTGGCCGCAACACCGCAGGATCTCCTCAGGCCCTAATCTAGTTCCAGCATGGCACACGGAACCTTTGGTTCATTTATCTTCCTGGTGGGAAATGAGAGTTAAATTTGCCCGTCCAGACACCTACAGATAGTCTCCCATTGCTTCTCCTTATTCCTGTTCATCTTCCGAAGAAATTGCAAACTGGGCCAAACAGGAGGTTAAAGGCACTGACTCTCCGAGTGGGGAGAGTGTTAGTAAAGCGTCTGGAATGTTGCTCCCAAGTACCAGGGGACGAAAACTGAGACACATTTGAACACGTTTCCCGATCACACGGTGGATCATACTCTGGGTTCCACATGCATGTTTTAGCTGAAGGAAGAATCCCTTAAACCTGGAGAGTTGAGACCCATGGAATGGGTACCATGCAATATGACTTCAAAGAGTCTGCATTTGCTAACCGAACCTCACCAATCCTATCACTGCTGCGTTTATGACACTGTACACATGCTTGATTCTCTTTCGGAGACATATAAATCCATAGGTTTTAAGATTCTTACTAGTCAGGTATATTCTTAGGCGTTTAATATGGGGTGTTGAGTCCACTTCGTTGAGCAAGGAGTAGCTCTTGTCTATTACATATTTGGCTTATGGAACAGTATCTGTGCTAATTTCAATCTCTGATTTTATGCCGCACCCCAACTCACCTTTCCCCTTAAGCAAGCATAAGTTGGTTTTCTACATTTGACACCCTGTTCTGTTTTGTAATTCAGTTCCTGTGTAGCCAAGTTTACATTCCGTGTAGTAGTGATATCTTATGATGTTTCTTTTTCTGTGTGACTTATTTCTCTTAGAATCATCATACCTGAATCCACTCATTATGCTGTCACGGGCCTGATGACATAGATTTCTTTGCTGAGTGATATTGCATTGTACGTAAGTACCACAATTTCTTTATCCATTTTTCGCTTTCTGCGATATTGAACCTGTACCGTAAACGAGGTTCTTGTAAACAGAGCCATCCCAAACTTTGGGGAGGCTGTGTCTTTTTGATTATTATTTCCCTAAGCTATACGACCATAAGTGGAAATGCCCTAGGCTCTGTTGCTTGGTTTTTTGGATGTTTCAGGAAACACCATACACTTCTCCAGAGTGGCTGCTGGCAATTTACATCCCGCCCATCAGCATAACAAGGCTCCCAGTTCTCCATGGCCTGTCCTGCCTTTCTGGATTTTACACTTTTTTCAGATGGCCCTTTTGACCAGGGGGCAGTGAGACTTCATTGTAGTGCAGATTTCCTTTGCAAGCTTGCTTGGTTGGCCAAAAAGGGCGTATGCGTTTTTTCCTGAATATATTCAGGAAAAAACGCATACGCCCTTTTTGGCCAAGTGCATCATTGTGGACATTCTGCCTCTTTTCCTATGCTTTACATGCAATTCCAGTCTACCTCCTGAAATCGGTTTCCTGCAATTCTGCCCCGCTTTCAACTCCTCTTGGCAGCCTTACTTTAAGATATTTTTGGAAGATGGCTGTCATTTATAACTCTGCAGGTTTGTGAATTACAGTGCCCCTGAGCTCCTTTCTTCAACTCGCTTTCTTGTGAGCTGGCCGCAACACCGCAGGATTGCTTCGGGCCCTAGTGTGGTTCCGGCATGGCACGCTGAGCCTTTGGTTAATTCCTCTTCCTGGTGGGAAATGAGAGTTAAATTTGCCCGTCCAGACACCTCCACCTAGTCTCTCATTGGTTCTCCCTATTCCTGTTCATTTTCCACAGAAATTGCAAACTGGGCCAAACAGGAGGTTAAAGTCACTGACACTCCAAGTGGGGAGAGTGTTAGTAAAGCATCTGGAATGTTGCACCCGAGTACCAGGGGACGAAAACTGAGACACATTTGAACACGTTTTCCGATCACACGGTGGATCATACTCTGGGTTCCACATGCATGTTTTAGCTGAAGGAAGAATCCCTTAAACCTGGAGAGTTGAGACCCATGGAATGGGTACCATGCAATATGACTTCAAAGGGTCTGCATTTGCTCACCGAACCTCACCAATCCTATCACTGCTGCGATTATGCCGCTGTACACACGCTTGATTCTCTTTCGGAGACATATAAATCCATAGGTTTTAAGATTCTTACTAGTCAGGTATATTCTTAGGCGTTTAATATGGGGTGTTGAGTCCACTTCGTTGAGCAAGGAGTAGCTCTTGTCTATTACATATTTGGCTTATGGAACGGTATCTGTGCTAATTTCAATCTCTGGTTTTATGAAGCACCCCAACTCACCTTTCCCCTTAAGCAAGCATAAGTTGGTTTTCTACATTTGAGGCCCTGTTCTGTTTTGTAATTCAGTTCTTGTCTGGCCAAGTTTACATTCCGTGTATTAGTGATATCTTATGATGTTTCTTTTTCTGTGTGACTTATTTCACTTAGAATCGTCGTACCTGAATCCACTCATTATGCTGCTACGGGCCTGATGACATAGATTTCATTGCTGAGTGATATTGCATTGTACGTAAGTACCACAACTTCTTTATCCATTTTTCGCTTTCTGTGATATTGAACTTGTACCGTAAACGAGGTTCTTGTAAACAGAGCCGGCCCAAACTTTGGGGTGGCTGTGTCTTTTGGATTTTAATTTCCCTAAGCTATAGGACCATAAGTGGAAGTGCCCTAGGCTCTGTTGCTTTGTTTTTTGGATGTTTCAGGAAACACCATACACTTCTCCAGAGTGGCTGTTGGCAATTTACATGCCGCCCATCAGCATAACAAGGCTCCCAGTTCTCCATGGCCTGTCCTGCCTTTCTGGATTTTACACTTTTTTCAGATAGCCCTTTTGACCGGGGGGCAGTGAGACTTCATTGTAGTGCAGATTTCCTTTGCAAGCTTGCTTGGTTGGCCAAAAAGGGCGTATGCGTTTTTTCCTGAATATATTCAGGAAAAAACGCATACGCCCTTTTTGGCCAAGTGCATCATTGTCGATGTTCTGTCTCTTTTCCTATGCTTTAAATGCAAATCCAGTCTACCTCCTGAAATCGGTTTCCTGAAATTCTGCCCTGCTTTCAAGTCCTCTTCGCAGCCTTACTTCAATATATTTTTGGACGTTATCTGTCATTTATAACTCTCCAGGTTTGTGAATTACAGGGCCCCTGAGCTCCTTTCTTCAACTCGCTTTCTTGTGAGCTGGCCGCAAACCCGCAAGACTGCTTCAGGCCCTAATCTGCTTCTGGCAGGGCACGCTGAGCCTTTGGTTAATTTCTCTTCCTGGTGGGAAATGAGTGTTAAATATGCCCGTCCAGACACCTACCTCACTCTCAACCCCTTGGTGATGTGGGTCCTCTGGTTTGTGGCCACCTTTTCTGGGTTCCTCACCTTTCGATGATGTGGCCCCACTAGTGTGAGGACACTCCTGCCTGGTTCTCATCCACGTGGTTATGTGGACCCCCTGGTGAGAGTCTGTTCCTGGCTTTGTTCCTCACCCACCTGTGAGGGAGACCCTCTGCTGATAGGTCACTCCTGCATGGCTGGCACACATTGCCTTGGTGAAGTCAGCCGTGTGGTGGCAGTTGGAGCGTGCTGGGAATCTCCTCCCCCCGGTGATGAGGGCCCTCTTGCGTCAGGCCCTAACTGCTGGGCTCACCAACTTTTCTTAGGGAGCCCAGTGATGCTTTGACACTCCTCTTAGGATCCCATCTCCATGGAGATGTGGGCCTTCTGCTCTGAGGTCCCAACGGCTGGGTTGTTCACATTTTCATGATGTGGGCTCTCTGGTGTTCACAGAGGCCTGGATCCCATAGCCTCTGTGCTCTTGGCCGCCTGCTGGGAGGTTCCAACTGCTGGATTCCTCACTTTTTTAATTTTTTGGGCCCTCTGTTGTGAGGATCCTCCTGCCTGCCTCACCCCCAGCCCCTTCGTGATGTGTGTCGTCTGGTTTGAGGCCACATGTGCTGGGTTCCTCACCTTTCGATGATGTGGGACCAATGGTCTTAGGAGACTCCTGCCTGGTTCACATCCCCTTGGTGATGTGGGCCCTCTGTTGAGAGTCTGATCCTGGCTGGGTTCCTCACCCATCTGTGAGGTGGGCCGTCTGCTGTGAGGTCACTCCTGCCTGGCTTGCTCACCTCGCCTTGTGGACATGAGCCCTCTGGTGGCACTTGGAGCCTGCTGGGAGCCTCCTCTCCTCGGTGATGAGGGCCCTCTGGCGTCAGGCCCTAACTGCTGGGCTCCCCACATTTTGTGATGTGCGCCCAGTGGTGCGAGGACACTCCAGCCAGGTTCACATCCCCATTGGGATGTGGGCCTTCTGCTCTGAGGTCCCAAAGCCTGGGTTGCTCACAGTTTCATGATGTGGGCTCTCTGGTATTAGTTCACTCCTGCCTGCATCCCATAGCTTCTGTGCTCTGGGCTGCCTGCTGGGAGGTTCCAACTGCTGGATTCCTCACCTTTCTTATTCTTTGGGCCCTCTGTTTTTAGGCTACTCCTGCCTGCCTCACTCCCATTCCCTTTGTGATATGTGTCCTCTGATTTGAGGCCACATGTGCTGGGTTCCGCACCTTTCGATGATGTGACCCCACTGGAGGGAAGACAGTCCTGACTGGTTCCCATCCCCTTGCTGATGTGGGCCCTCAGGTGAGAGTCTGATCCTGGCTGGGTTCCTCACCCTTCTGTGAGGTGGGCCCTCTGCTGTGAGGTCAATCATGCCTGTCTGGCACACGTCACCTTGACGACGTGGGCCCTCTGTTGGCAGTTGGAGTGTGCTGGGATCCTCCTCCCCTCGGTGATGAGGGCCCTCTTGCCTTAGGCCATAACTGCTGGGCTCCCCACATTTTCTGATGTGCGCCAAGTGAGTGAGGAGACTCTTGCCAGGTTCCCATCCCCATGGCGATATGGGCCTTCTGCTCTGAGGTCAAAACGGCTGGCTTGCTCACAGTACCAAGATGTGGGCCCTCTGCTGTGAGTTCACTCCGGCAAGGATCCCTTATCATCGGTGCTCTGAGCCGCCTGCTGGGAGGTTCCAACTGCTGGATTCTTCAACTTTTTTATTCTATGTGCCCTCTGTTGTGAGGCTCCTCCTGCCTGCCTCACTGCCAGCCCCTTGGTGATGACTGTCCTATGGCTTGAGGCCACATGTGCTGCGTTCCTCACCTTTCGATGATGTGACCCCACTCGTGTGAGGACACTCCTGCCTGGTTCCCATCCCCTTGGTGAGGTGGGCCCTCTGGCGAGAGTCTAATCCTGGCTGGGTTCCTCAACGTTCTGTGAGGTAGGCCCTCTGCTGTGAGGTCACTCCTGCCTGGCTGGCACACGTCACCTTGGAGACGTGAGCCCTCTGGTGGCAGTTGGAGCGTGCAGGGCGCCTCCTCCTCTCGGTGATGACGGCCCTCTGGCGTCAGGCCCTAAATGGTGGGCTCCCCACATTTTCTGATGTGCGCCCAGTGGTGCGAGGACACTCCAGCCAGGTTCCCATTCCCATGGGGATGTGGTCCTTCTGCGCTGAGGTCTCAACTCCTGGGTTGCTCACAGTTTTGTGATGTGGGCCCTCTGCTGTGAGTTCACTGTGGCCTGGATCCCATAGCCTCGGTGTTCTGGGCCGCCTGCTGGAAGGTCTAAATGCTGGAATCCTCACGTTTTTTATATTATGTGCCCTGTGTTGTGAGGCTACTCCTGCCTGCCTCACTCCAAGGCCCTTGGTGATGTGGGTCCTCTGGTTTGAGGACACATGTGCTGGGGTCCTCACCTTAAGATGATGAGGCCCCACTGGTGTGAGGATAATCCTGACTGGGTCCCATCCCCTTTGTGATGTGGGCCCTCTGGTGAGAGTCTGATCCTGGCTGGGTTCCTCACCCATCTGTGAGGTGGGCCCTCTACTATCAGGTAACTCTTGCCTGGGTTGCTCACCTCGCCTTGTTGACATGAGCCCTCTGGTGGCAATTGGACCCTGCTGGGAGCCTCCTCAGCTCTGTGATGAGGGCCCTCTGACGTCAGGCCCTAACTGCTGGGCTCCCCAACTTTTCTTAGTGAGCCCAGTGTTGCTCAAGCACTCCTCTTAGGTTCCCATCCCCATGGGGATGTGGGCCTTCTGCTCTGAGGTTCCAACGGCTGGGTTGATCACAATTTCATGATGTGGGCTCTCTGGTGTTAGTTCACTGTGGCCTGGATCCCATAGCCTCTGTGGTCTTGGCTGCCTGCTGGGAGGTTCCAACTGCTCGATTCCTCAACTTTTGTATTCTATGGGTCCTGTGTTGTGATGCTCCTCCTGCCTGCCTCACTCGCAACCCCTTCGTGATGTGGGTCTTCTGGTTTGAGGCCACATGTGCTGGGTTAGGCAACTTTCAATGATGTGGCCCCACTGGTGTGAGGACACTCCTGTCTGGTTCCCATCCCCTTGGTGATGTGGGCCTTCTGGTGACAGTCTTATCCTGGCTGGGTTCCTCACTCTTCTGTGAGGTAGGCCCTCTGCTGTGAGGTCAATCCTGCCTGACTTGCACACATCACCTTGGCGACGTGGGCCCTCTGTTGGCACATGGAACCTGCTGGGAGCCTCCTGCCCTCGGTGATGACGGCCCTCTAGCATCAGGCTCTAACTGCTGGGCTCCCCACGTTTTCTGATGTGAGCCCAGTGATGCCAGGACACTCCTGTCAGGTTCCCATCCCCATGGGGATGTGGGCTTTCTGCTCTGAGGTCCCAATGCCTGGGTTGCTCACAGTTTCATGATGTGGGCTCTCTGGTGTTAGTTAACTCCTGCCTGCATCCCATAGCTTCTGTGCTCTCGGCCGCCTGCTGGGAGGTTCCAAATGCTGGATTCCTCACTTTTTTTATTCTTTGGGCCCTCTGTTTTTAGGCTACTCCTACCTGCCTCACTCCCATCCCCTTTGTGATGTATGTCCTCTGATATGAGGCCACATGTGCTGGGTTCCTCACCTTTCGATGATGTGGCCCCACTGGTGGGAGGACAGTCCTGACTGGTTCCCATCCCCTTGGTGTTGTGGGCCCTCTGGTGAGAGTCTCATCCTGCCTCGGTTCCTCACCCTTCTGTGAGATAGGCCCTCTGCTGTGAGGTCACTACTGCCTGGCTGGCGCATGCCACCTTGTAGACGTGGTCCCTCTGTTGGCAGTTGGAACCTGCTGGGAGTCTCCTCCCCTCAGTTATGAGGGCCCCCTGGCATCAGGCCCTAACTGCTGGGCTCCTAACATTTTCTGATATGTGCTAAGTGGTGCAAAGCCACTCCTGCCAGGTTCCCATCCCAATGGGGATGTGGGCCTTCTGTTCTGAGGTCCCAACAGCTGGGCTGCTCACAGGTTCATGATGTGGGCCCTCTGCTGTGAGTTCACTGCGGCCTGGATCCCATAGCCTCGGTGCTCTGGGCCACTTGCTGGGAGGTTCCAACTGCTGGATTCCTCAACTTTTATATTCTATGGACCCTGTGTTGTGAGGCCAGTCCTGCCAGCCTCATTCCGAACCCCTTGGTGATGTGGTTCCTCTGGTTTGAGGACACATGTGCTGGGATCCTCACCTTTCGATGATGTTGTCCCACTGGTGTGGGGACACTCCTGCCTGGTTCCCATCCCCTTGGTGATGTGGGCCCTCTGGTGAGAGTCTGATCCTGGCTGTGTTCCTCACCCTTCTGTGAGGTGGGCCCTCTGCTGTGAGGTCATTCGTGCCTGGTTGGCACACATCGCCTTGGCGACGTCAGCCCTCTGGTGGCAGTTGGAGCCTGCTGGGAGCCTCCTCTTCTCGGTGATGAGTGCCCTCTGGCGTCAGGCCCTAACTGCTGGTCGCCCAAAATTTTCTGATACGTTCTCAGTGGTGCGAGGACACTCCTACCAGAATTCCATCCCCATGGGGATGTGGGCCTCCTGCTCTGAGGTCCCAATGGCTGGGTTGCTCAGTTTCATGACATGGGCCCTGTTCTGTGAGTTCACTGTGGCCTGGATCCCATAGCCTCAGTGCTCTGGGCCGCCTGCTGGGAGGTTCCAACTGCTGGATTCCTCACTTTTTTATTCTATGTGCCCAGTGTTGTGAGGCTACTCCTGCCTGCCTCACTCCGAGGTCCTTGGTGATGTGGGTCCTCTGGTTTGAGGACACATGTGCTGAGTACCTCAGCTTTCAATGATGTGGCCCCACTGATGTGAAGACACTCCTGCCTGGTTCCCATCCCCTTGGTGATGTGGGCCCTCTGGTGAGAGTCTGATGTTGGCTGGGTTTCTCACCCTTCTGTGAGGTGGGACCTCTGCTGTGAGGTAACTCCTGCCTGGCATGCTCACGTTGCCTTGGCAATGTGAGCCCTCAGGTGGCACTTGGAGCCTGCTGGGAATCTCCTCCCCTCAGTTATGAGAGCTCTGGATAAAACACATATGCCCTTTTTTGCCAAGTGCATTATTTTCCAAGTTCTGTCTCTTTTCCTATGCTTTAAGAGCTACTCCCGTGTACGTTCTGAAATCAGTTTCCAGCAATTCTGCCCCGCATTCAACTCCTCTTCGCAGCCTTACTTCAGTATAATTTTGGATGATAGCTGTCATTTATAACTCTGCAGGTTTCTGAATTACAGTGCCCCTGAGCTCCTTTCTTCAACTCACTTTCTTGTGAGCTGGCCGCAACACCGCAGGATCTCCTCAGGCCCTAATCTAGTTCCAGCATGGCACACGGAACCTTTGGTTCATTTATCTTCCTGGTGGGAAATGAGAGTTAAATTTGCCCGTCCAGACACCTACAGATAGTCTCCCATTGCTTCTCCTTATTCCTGTTCATCTTCCGAAGAAATTGCAAACTGGGCCAAACAGGAGGTTAAAGGCACTGACTCTCCGAGTGGGGAGAGTGTTAGTAAAGCGTCTGGAATGTTGCTCCCAAGTACCAGGGGACGAAAACTGAGACACATTTGAACACGTTTCCCGATCACACGGTGGATCATACTCTGGGTTCCACATGCATGTTTTAGCTGAAGGAAGAATCCCTTAAACCTGGAGAGTTGAGACCCATGGAATGGGTACCATGCAATATGACTTCAAAGAGTCTGCATTTGCTAACCGAACCTCACCAATCCTATCACTGCTGCGTTTATGACACTGTACACATGCTTGATTCTCTTTCGGAGACATATAAATCCATAGGTTTTAAGATTCTTACTAGTCAGGTATATTCTTAGGCGTTTAATATGGGGTGTTGAGTCCACTTCGTTGAGCAAGGAGTAGCTCTTGTCTATTACATATTTGGCTTATGGAACAGTATCTGTGCTAATTTCAATCTCTGATTTTATGCCGCACCCCAACTCACCTTTCCCCTTAAGCAAGCATAAGTTGGTTTTCTACATTTGACACCCTGTTCTGTTTTGTAATTCAGTTCCTGTGTAGCCAAGTTTACATTCCGTGTAGTAGTGATATCTTATGATGTTTCTTTTTCTGTGTGACTTATTTCTCTTAGAATCATCATACCTGAATCCACTCATTATGCTGTCACGGGCCTGATGACATAGATTTCTTTGCTGAGTGATATTGCATTGTACGTAAGTACCACAATTTCTTTATCCATTTTTCGCTTTCTGCGATATTGAACCTGTACCGTAAACGAGGTTCTTGTAAACAGAGCCATCCCAAACTTTGGGGAGGCTGTGTCTTTTTGATTATTATTTCCCTAAGCTATACGACCATAAGTGGAAATGCCCTAGGCTCTGTTGCTTGGTTTTTTGGATGTTTCAGGAAACACCATACACTTCTCCAGAGTGGCTGTTGGCAATTTACATCCCGCCCATCAGCATAACAAGGCTCCCAGTTCTCCATGGCCTGTCCTGCCTTTCTGGATTTTACACTTTTTTCAGATGGCCCTTTTGACCAGGGGGCAGTGAGACTTCATTGTAGTGCAGATTTCCTTTGCAAGCTTGCTTGGTTGGCCAAAAAGGGCGTATGCGTTTTTTCCTGAATATATTCAGGAAAAAACGCATACGCCCTTTTAGGCCAAGTGCATCATTGTGGACATTCTGCCTCTTTTCCTATGCTTTACATGCAATTCCAGTCTACCTCCTGAAATCGGTTTCCTGCAATTCTGCCCCGCTTTCAACTCCTCTTGGCAGCCTTACTTTAAGATATTTTTGGAAGATGGCTGTCATTTATAACTCTGCAGGTTTGTGAATTACAGTGCCCCTGAGCTCCTTTCTTCAACTCGCTTTCTTGTGAGCTGGCCGCAACACCGCAGGATTGCTTCGGACCCTAGTGTGGTTCTGGCATGGCACGCTGAGCCTTTGGTTAATTCCTCTTCCTGGTGGGAAATGAGAGTTAAATTTGCCCGTCCAGACACCTCCACCTAGTCTCTCATTGGTTCTCCCTATTCCTGTTCATTTTCCACAGAAATTGCAAACTGGGCCAAACAGGAGGTTAAAGTCACTGACACTCCAAGTGGGGAGAGTGTTAGTAAAGCATCTGGAATGTTGCACCCGAGTATCAGGGGACGAAAACTGAGACACATTTGAACACGTTTTCCGATCACACGGTGGATCATACTCTGGGTTCCACATGCATGTTTTAGCTGAAGGAAGAATCCCTTAAACCTGGAGAGTTGAGACCCATGGAATGGGTACCATGCAATATGACTTCAAAGGGTCTGCATTTGCTCACCGAACCTCACCAATCCTATCACTGCTGCGCTTATGCCGCTGTACACACGCTTGATTCTCTTTCGGAGACATATAAATCCATAGGTTTTAAGATTCTTACTAGTCAGGTATATTCTTAGGCGTTTAATATGGGGTGTTGAGTCCACTTCGTTGAGCAAGGAGTAGCTCTTGTCTATTACATATTTGGCTTATGGAACGGTATCTGTGCTAATTTCAATCTCTGGTTTTATGAAGCACCCCAACTCACCTTTCCCCTTAAGCAAGCATAAGTTGGTTTTCTACATTTGAGGCCCTGTTCTGTTTTGTAATTCAGTTCTTGTCTGGCCTAGTTTACATTCCGTGTAGTAGTGATATCTTATGATGTTTCTTTTTCTGTGTGACTTATTTCACTTAGAATCATCGTACCTGAATCCACTCATTATGCTGCTACGGGCCTGATGACATAGATTTCATTGCTGAGTGATATTGCATTGTACGTAAGTACCACAACTTCTTTATCCATTTTTCGCTTTCTGTGATATTGAACTTGTACCGTAAACGAGGTTCTTGTAAACAGAGCCGGCCCAAACTTTGGGGTGGCTGTGTCTTTTGGATTTTAATTTCCCTAAGCTATAGGACCATAAGTGGAAGTGCCCTAGGCTCTGTTGCTTTGTTTTTTGGATGTTTCAGGAAACACCATACACTTCTCCAGAGTGGCTGTTGGCAATTTACATCCCGCCCATCAGCATAACAAGGCTCCCAGTTCTCCATGGCCTGTCCTGCCTTTCTGGATTTTACACTTTTTTCAGATAGCCCTTTTGACCGGGGGGCAGTGAGACTTCATTGTAGTGCAGATTTCCTTTGCAAGCTTGCTTGGTTGGCCAAAAAGGGCGTATGCGTTTTTTCCTGAATATATTCAGGAAAAAACGCATACGCCCTTTTTGGCCAAGTGCATCATTGTCGATGTTCTGTCTCTTTTCCTATGCTTTAAATGCAAATCCAGTCTACCTCCTGAAATCGGTTTCCTGAAATTCTGCCCTGCTTTCAAGTCCTCTTCGCAGCCTTACTTCAATATATTTTTGGACGTTATCTGTCATTTATAACTCTCCAGGTTTGTGAATTACAGGGCCCCTGAGCTCCTTTCTTCAACTCGCTTTCTTGTGAGCTTGCCGCAAACCCGCAAGACTGCTTCAGGCCCTAATCTGCTTCTGGCAGGGCACGCTGAGCCTTTGGTTAATTTCTCTTCCTGGTGGGAAATGAGTGTTAAATATGCCCGTCCAGACACCTACCTCACTCTCAACCCCTTGGTGATGTGGGTCCTCTGGTTTGTGGCCACCTTTTCTGGGTTCCTCACCTTTCGATGATGTGGCCCCACTAGTGTGAGGACACTCCTGCCTGGTTCTCATCCACGTGGTTATGTGGAGCCCCTGGTGAGAGTCTGTTCCTGGCTTTGTTCCTCACCCACCTGTGAGGGAGACCCTCTGCTGATAGGTCACTCCTGCATGGCTGGCACACATTGCCTTGGTGAAGTCAGCCGTGTGGTGGCAGTTGGAGCGTGCTGGGAATCTCCTCCCCCCGGTGATGAGGGCCCTCTTGCGTCAGGCCCTAACTGCTGGGCTCACCAACTTTTCTTAGGGAGCCCAGTGATGCTTTGGCACTCCTCTTAGGATCCCATCTCCATGGAGATGTGGGCCTTCTGCTCTGAGGTCCCAACGGCTGGGTTGTTCACATTTTCATGATGTGGGCTCTCTGGTGTTCACAGAGGCCTGGATCCCATAGCCTCTGTGCTCTTGGCCGCCTGCTGGGAGGTTCCAACTGCTGGATTCCTCACTTTTTTAATTTTTTGGGCCCTCTGTTGTGAGGATCCTCCTGCCTGCCTCACTCCCAGCCCCTTCGTGATGTGTGTCGTCTGGTTTGAGGTCACATGTGCTGGGTTCCTCACCTTTCGATGATGTGGGACCAATGGTCTTAGGAGACTCCTGCCTGGTTCACATCCCCTTGGTGATGTGGGCCCTCTGTTGAGAGTCTAATCCTGGCTGGGTTCCTCAACGTTCTGTGAGGTAGGCCCTCTGCTGTGAGGTCACTCCTGCCTGGCTGGCACACGTCACCTTGGAGACGTGAGCCCTCTGGTGGCAGTTGGAGCGTGCAGGGCGCCTCCTCCTCTCGGTGATGACGGCCCTCTGGCGTCAGGCCCTAAATGGTGGGCTCCCCACATTTTCTGATGTGCGCCCAGTGGTGCGAGGACACTCCAGCCAGGTTCCCATTCCCATGGGGATGTGGTCCTTCTGCGCTGAGGTCTCAACTCCTGGGTTGCTCACAGTTTTGTGATGTGGGCCCTCTGCTGTGAGTTCACTGTGGCCTGGATCCCATAGCCTCGGTGTTCTGGGCCGCCTGCTGGAAGGTCTAAATGCTGGAATCCTCACGTTTTTTATATTATGTGCCCTGTGTTGTGAGGCTACTCCTGCCTGCCTCACTCCAAGGCCCTTGGTGATGTGGGTCCTCTGGTTTGAGGACACATGTGCTGGGTTCCTCACCTTAAGATGATGAGGCCCCACTGGTGTGAGGATAATCCTGACTGGGTCCCATCCCCTTTGTGATGTGGGCCCTCTGGTGAGAGTCTGATCCTGGCTGGGTTCCTCACCCATCTGTGAGGTGGGCCCTCTACTATCAGGTAACTCTTGCCTGGGTTGCTCACCTCGCCTTGTTGACATGAGCCCTCTGGTGGCAATTGGACCCTGCTGGGAGCCTCCTCAGCTCTGTGATGAGGGCCCTCTGACGTCAGGCCCTAACTGCTGGGCTCCCCAACTTTTCTTAGTGAGCCCAGTGTTGCTCAAGCACTCCTCTTAGGTTCCCATCCCCATGGGGATGTGGGCCTTCTGCTCTGAGGTTCCAACGGCTGGGTTGATCACAATTTCATGATGTGGGCTCTCTGGTGTTAGTTCACTGTGGCCTGGATCCCATAGCCTCTGTGGTCTTGGCTGCCTGCTGGGAGGTTCCAACCGCTCGATTCCTCAACTTTTGTATTCTATGGGTCCTGTGTTGTGATGTTCCTCCTGCCTGCCTCACTCGCAACCCCTTCGTGGTGTGGGTCTTCTGGTTTGAGGCCACATGTGCTGGGTTAGGCAACTTTCAATGATGTGGCCCCACTGGTGTGAGGACACTCCTGCCTGGTTCCCATCCCCTTGGTGATATGGGCCTTCTGGTGACAGTCTTATCCTGGCTGGGTTCCTCACTCTTCTGTGAGGTAGGCCCTCTGCTGTGAGGTCAATCCTGCCTGACTTGCACACATCACCTTGGCGACGTGGGCCCTCTGTTGGCACATGGAACCTGCTGGGAGCCTCCTGCCCTCGGTGATGACGGCCCTCTAGCATCAGGCTCTAACTGCTGGGCTCCCCACGTTTTCTGATGTGAGCCCAGTGATGCCAGGACACTCCTGTCAGGTTCCCATCCCCATGGGGATGTGGGCTTTCTGCTCTGAGGTCCCAATGCCTGGGTTGCTCACAGTTTCATGATGTGGGCTCTCTGGTGTTAGTTAACTCCTGCCTGCATCCCATAGCTTCTGTGCTCTCGGCCGCCTGCTGGGAGGTTCCAAATGCTGGATTCCTCACTTTTTTTATTCTTTGGGCCCTCTGTTTTTAGGCTACTCCTACCTGCCTCACTCCCATCCCCTTTGTGATGTATGTCCTCTGATATGAGGCCACATGTGCTGGGTTCCTCACCTTTCGATGATGTGGCCCCACTGGTGGGAGGACAGTCCTGACTGGTTCCCATCCCCTTGGTGTTGTGGGCCCTCTGGTGAGAGTCTCATCCTGCCTCGGTTCCTCACCCTTCTGTGAGATAGGCCCTCTGCTGTGAGGTCACTACTGCCTGGCTGGCGCATGCCACCTTGTAGACGTGGTCCCTCTGTTGGCAGTTGGAACCTGCTGGGAGTCTCCTCCCCTCAGTTATGAGGGCCCCCTGGCATCAGGCCCTAACTGCTGGGCTCCTAACATTTTCTGATATGTGCTAAGTGGTGCAAAGCCACTCCTGCCAGGTTCCCATCCCAATGGGGATGTGGGCCTTCTGTTCTGAGGTCCCAACAGCTGGGCTGCTCACAGGTTCATGATGTGGGCCCTCTGCTGTGAGTTCACTGCGGCCTGGATCCCATAGCCTCGGTGCTCTGGGCCACTTGCTGGGAGGTTCCAACTGCTGGATTCCTCAACTTTTATATTCTATGGACCCTGTGTTGTGAGGCCAGTCCTGCCAGCCTCATTCCGAACCCCTTGGTGATGTGGTTCCTCTGGTTTGAGGACACATGTGCTGGGATCCTCACCTTTCGATGATGTTGTCCCACTGGTGTGGGGACACTCCTGCCTGGTTCCCATCCCCTTGGTGATGTGGGCCCTCTGGTGAGAGTCTGATCCTGGCTGGGTTCCTCACCCTTCTGTGAGGTGGGCCCTCTGCTGTGAGGTCATTCGTGCCTGGTTGGCACACATCGCCTTGGCGACGTCAGCCCTCTGGTGGCAGTTGGAGCCTGCTGGGAGCCTCCTCTTCTCGGTGATGAGTGCCCTCTGGCGTCAGGCCCTAACTGCTGGTCGCCCAAAATTTTCTGATATGTTCTCAGTGGTGCGAGGACACTCCTACCAGAATTCCATCCCCATGGGGATGTGGGCCTCCTGCTCTGAGGTCCCAATGGCTGGGTTGCTCAGTTTCATGACATGGGCCCTGTTCTGTGAGTTCACTGTGGCCTGGATCCCATAGCCTCAGTGCTCTGGGCCGCCTGCTGGGAGGTTCCAACTGCTGGATTCCTCACTTTTTTATTCTATGTGCCCAGTGTTGTGAGGCTACTCCTGCCTGCCTCACTCCGAGGTCCTTGGTGATGTGGGTCCTCTGGTTTGAGGACACATGTGCTGAGTACCTCAGCTTTCAATGATGTGGCCCCACTGATGTGAAGACACTCCTGCCTGGTTCCCATCCCCTTGGTGATGTGGGCCCTCTGGTGAGAGTCTGATGTTGGCTGGGTTTCTCACCCTTCTGTGAGGTGGGACCTCTGCTGTGAGGTAACTCCTGCCTGGCATGCTCACGTTGCCTTGGCAATGTGAGCCCTCAGGTGGCACTTGGAGCCTGCTGGGAATCTCCTCCCCTCAGTTATGAGAGCTCTGGATAAAACACATATGCCCTTTTTTGCCAAGTGCATTATTTTCCAAGTTCTGTCTCTTTTCCTATGCTTTAAGAGCTACTCCCGTGTACGTTCTGAAATCAGTTTCCAGCAATTCTGCCCCGCATTCAACTCCTCTTCGCAGCCTTACTTCAGTATAATTTTGGATGATAGCTGTCATTTATAACTCCGCAGGTTTCTGAATTACAGTGCCCCTGAGCTCCTTTCTTCAACTCACTTTCTTGTGAGCTGGCCGCAACACCGCAGGATCTCCTCAGGCCCTAATCTAGTTCCAGCATGGCACACGGAACCTTTGGTTCATTTATCTTCCTGGTGGGAAATGAGAGTTAAATTTGCCCGTCCAGACACCTACAGATAGTCTCCCATTGCTTCTCCTTATTCCTGTTCATCTTCCGAAGAAATTGCAAACTGGGCCAAACAGGAGGTTAAAGGCACTGACTCTCCGAGTGGGGAGAGTGTTAGTAAAGCGTCTGGAATGTTGCTCCCAAGTACCAGGGGACGAAAACTGAGACACATTTGAACACGTTTCCCGATCACACGGTGGATCATACTCTGGGTTCCACATGCATGTTTTAGCTGAAGGAAGAATCCCTTAAACCTGGAGAGTTGAGACCCATGGAATGGGTACCATGCAATATGACTTCAAAGAGTCTGCATTTGCTAACCGAACCTCACCAATCCTATCACTGCTGCGTTTATGACACTGTACACATGCTTGATTCTCTTTCGGAGACATATAAATCCATAGGTTTTAAGATTCTTACTAGTCAGGTATATTCTTAGGCGTTTAATATGGGGTGTTGAGTCCACTTCGTTGAGCAAGGAGTAGCTCTTGTCTATTACATATTTGGCTTATGGAACAGTATCTGTGCTAATTTCAATCTCTGATTTTATGCCGCACCCCAACTCACCTTTCCCCTTAAGCAAGCATAAGTTGGTTTTCTACATTTGACACCCTGTTCTGTTTTGTAATTCAGTTCCTGTGTAGCCAAGTTTACATTCCGTGTAGTAGTGATATCTTATGATGTTTCTTTTTCTGTGTGACTTATTTCTCTTAGAATCATCATACCTGAATCCACTCATTATGCTGTCACGGGCCTGATGACATAGATTTCTTTGCTGAGTGATATTGCATTGTACGTAAGTACCACAATTTCTTTATCCATTTTTCGCTTTCTGCGATATTGAACCTGTACCGTAAACGAGGTTCTTGTAAACAGAGCCATCCCACCTTTGGGGAGGCTGTGTCTTTTTGATTATTATTTCCCTAAGCTATACGACCATAAGTGGAAATGCCCTAGGCTCTGTTGCTTGGTTTTTTGGATGTTTCAGGAAACACCATACACTTCTCCAGAGTGGCTGTTGGCAATTTACATCCCGCCCATCAGCATAACAAGGCTCCCAGTTCTCCATGGCCTGTCCTGCCTTTCTGGATTTTACACTTTTTTCAGATGGCCCTTTTGACCAGGGGGCAGTGAGACTTCATTGTAGTGCAGATTTCCTTTGCAAGCTTGCTTGGTTGGCCAAAAAGGGCGTATGCGTTTTTTCCTGAATATATTCAGGAAAAAACGCATACGCCCTTTTTGGCCAAGTGCATCATTGTGGACATTCTGCCTCTTTTCCTATGCTTTACATGCAATTCCAGTCTACCTCCTGAAATCGGTTTCCTGCAATTCTGCCCCGCTTTCAACTCCTCTTGGCAGCCTTACTTTAAGATATTTTTGGAAGATGGCTGTCATTTATAACTCTGCAGGTTTGTGAATTACAGTGCCCCTGAGCTCCTTTCTTCAACTCGCTTTCTTGTGAGCTGGCCGCAACACCGCAGGATTGCTTCGGACCCTAGTGTGGTTCTGGCATGGCATGCTGAGCCTTTGGTTAATTCCTCTTCCTGGTGGGAAATGAGAGTTAAATTTGCCCGTCCAGACACCTACACCTAGTCTCTCATTGGTTCTCCCTATTCCTGTTCATTTTCCACAGAAATTGCAAACTGGGCCAAACAGGAGGTTAAAGTCACTGACACTCCAAGTGGGGAGAGTGTTAGTAAAGCATCTGGAATGTTGCACCCGAGTATCAGGGGACGAAAACTGAGACACATTTGAACACGTTTTCCGATCACACGGTGGATCATACTCTGGGTTCCACATGCATGTTTTAGCTGAAGGAAGAATCCCTTAAACCTGGAGAGTTGAGACCCATGGAATGGGTACCATGCAATATGACTTCAAAGGGTCTGCATTTGCTCACCGAACCTCACCAATCCTATCACTGCTGCGCTTATGCCGCTGTACACACGCTTGATTCTCTTTCGGAGACATATAAATCCATAGGTTTTAAGATTCTTACTAGTCAGGTATATTCTTAGGCGTTTAATATGGGGTGTTGAGTCCACTTCGTTGAGCAAGGAGTAGCTCTTGTCTATTACATATTTGGCTTATGGAACGGTATCTGTGCTAATTTCAATCTCTGGTTTTATGAAGCACCCCAACTCACCTTTCCCCTTAAGCAAGCATAAGTTGGTTTTCTACATTTGAGGCCCTGTTCTGTTTTGTAATTCAGTTCTTGTCTGGCCTAGTTTACATTCCGTGTAGTAGTGATATCTTATGATGTTTCTTTTTCTGTGTGACTTATTTCACTTAGAATCATCGTACCTGAATCCACTCATTATGCTGCTACGGGCCTGATGACATAGATTTCATTGCTGAGTGATATTGCATTGTACGTAAGTACCACAACTTCTTTATCCATTTTTCGCTTTCTGTGATATTGAACTTGTACCGTAAACGAGGTTCTTGTAAACAGAGCCGGCCCAAACTTTGGGGTGGCTGTGTCTTTTGGATTTTAATTTCCCTAAGCTATAGGACCATAAGTGGAAGTGCCCTAGGCTCTGTTGCTTTGTTTTTTGGATGTTTCAGGAAACACCATACACTTCTCCAGAGTGGCTGTTGGCAATTTACATCCCGCCCATCAGCATAACAAGGCTCCCAGTTCTCCATGGCCTGTCCTGCCTTTCTGGATTTTACACTTTTTTCAGATAGCCCTTTTGACCGGGGGGCAGTGAGACTTCATTGTAGTGCAGATTTCCTTTGCAAGCTTGCTTGGTTGGCCAAAAAGGGCGTATGCGTTTTTTCCTGAATATATTCAGGAAAAAACGCATACGCCCTTTTTGGCCAAGTGCATCATTGTCGATGTTCTGTCTCTTTTCCTATGCTTTAAATGCAAATCCAGTCTACCTCCTGAAATCGGTTTCCTGAAATTCTGCCCTGCTTTCAAGTCCTCTTCGCAGCCTTACTTCAATATATTTTTGGACGTTATCTGTCATTTATAACTCTCCAGGTTTGTGAATTACAGGGCCCCTGAGCTCCTTTCTTCAACTCGCTTTCTTGTGAGCTTGCCGCAAACCCGCAAGACTGCTTCAGGCCCTAATCTGCTTCTGGCAGGGCACGCTGAGCCTTTGGTTAATTTCTCTTCCTGGTGGGAAATGAGTGTTAAATATGCCCGTCCAGACACCTACCTCACTCTCAACCCCTTGGTGATGTGGGTCCTCTGGTTTGTGGCCACCTTTTCTGGGTTCCTCACCTTTCGATGATGTGGCCCCACTAGTGTGAGGACACTCCTGCCTGGTTCTCATCCACGTGGTTATGTGGACCCCCTGGTGAGAGTCTGTTCCTGGCTTTGTTCCTCACCCACCTGTGAGGGAGACCCTCTGCTGATAGGTCACTCCTGCATGGCTGGCACACATTGCCTTGGTGAAGTCAGCCGTGTGGTGGCAGTTGGAGCGTGCTGGGAATCTCCTCCCCCCGGTGATGAGGGCCCTCTTGCGTCAGGCCCTAACTGCTGGGCTCACCAACTTTTCTTAGGGAGCCCAGTGATGCTTTGGCACTCCTCTTAGGATCCCATCTCCATGGAGATGTGGGCCTTCTGCTCTGAGGTCCCAACGGCTGGGTTGTTCACATTTTCATGATGTGGGCTCTCTGGTGTTCACAGAGGCCTGGATCCCATAGCCTCTGTGCTCTTGGCCGCCTGCTGGGAGGTTCCAACTGCTGGATTCCTCACTTTTTTAATTTTTTGGGCCCTCTGTTGTGAGGATCCTCCTGCCTGCCTCACTCCCAGCCCCTTCGTGATGTGTGTCGTCTGGTTTGAGGTCACATGTGCTGGGTTCCTCACCTTTCGATGATGTGGGACCAATGGTCTTAGGAGACTCCTGCCTGGTTCACATCCCCTTGGTGATGTGGGCCCTCTGTTGAGAGTCTGATCCTGGCTGGGTTCCTCACCCATCTGTGAGGTGGGCCGTCTGCTGTGAGGTAACTCCTGCCTGGCTTGCTCACCTCGCCTTGTGGACATGAGCCCTCTGGTGGCACTTGGAGCCTGCTGGGAGCCTCCTCTCCTGGGTGATGAGGGCCCTCTGGCGTCAGGCCCTAACTGCTGGGCTCCCCACATTTTGTGATGTGCGCCCAGTGGTGCGAGGACACTCCAGCCAGGTTCACATCCCCATTGGGATGTGGGCCTTCTGCTCTGAGGTCCCAAAGCCTGGGTTGCTCACAGTTTCATGATGTGGGCTCTCTGGTATTAGTTCACTCCTGCCTGCATCCCATAGCTTCTGTGCTCTGGGCCGCCTGCTGGGAGGTTCCAACTGCTGGATTCCTCACCTTTCTTATTCTTTGGGCCCTCTGTTTTTAGGCTACTCCTGCCTGCCTCACTCCCATTCCCTTTGTGATATGTGTCCTCTGATTTGAGGCCACATGTGCTGGGTTCCGCACCTTTCGATGATGTGACCCCACTGGAGGGAAGACAGTCCTGACTGGTTCCCATCCCCTTGCTGATGTGGGCCCTCAGGTGAGAGTCTGATCCTGGCTGGGTTCCTCACCCTTCTGTGAGGTGGGCCCTCTGCTGTGAGGTCAATCATGCCTGTCTGGCACACGTCACCTTGGCGACGTGGGCCCTCTGGTGGCAGTTGGAGTGTGCTGGGATCCTCCTCCCCTCGGTGATGAGGGCCCTCTTGCCTTAGGCCATAACTGCTGGGCTCCCCACATTTTCTGATGTGCGCCAAGTGAGTGAGGACACTCTTGCCAGGTTCCCATCCCCATGGCGATATGGGCCTTCTGCTCTGAGGTCAAAACGGCTGGCTTGCTCACAGTACCAAGATGTGGGCCCTCTGCTGTGAGTTCACTCCGGCAAGGATCCCTTATCATCGGTGCTCTGAGCCGCCTGCTGGGAGGTTCCAACTGCTGGATTCCTCAACTTTTTTATTCTATGTGCCCTCTGTTGTGAGGCTCCTCCTGCCTGCCTCACTGCCAGCCCCTTGGTGATGACTGTCCTATGGCTTGAGGCCACATGTGCTGCGTTCCTCCTTTCGATGATGTGACCCCACTCGTGTGAGGACACTCCTGCCTGGTTCCCATCCCCTTGGTGAGGTGGGCCCTCTGGCGAGAGTCTAATCCTGGCTGGGTTCCTCAACGTTCTGTGAGGTAGGCCCTCTGCTGTGAGGTCACTCCTGCCTGGCTGGCACACGTCACCTTGGAGACGTGAGCCCTCTGGTGGCAGTTGGAGCGTGCAGGGCGCCTCCTCCTCTCGGTGATGACGGCCCTCTGGCGTCAGGCCCTAAATGGTGGGCTCCCCACATTTTCTGATGTGCGCCCAGTGGTGCGAGGACACTCCAGCCAGGTTCCCATTCCCATGGGGATGTGGTCCTTCTGCGCTGAGGTCTCAACTCCTGGGTTGCTCACAGTTTTGTGATGTGGGCCCTCTGCTGTGAGTTCACTGTGGCCTGGATCCCATAGCCTCGGTGTTCTGGGCCGCCTGCTGGAAGGTCTAAATGCTGGAATCCTCACGTTTTTTATATTATGTGCCCTGTGTTGTGAGGCTACTCCTGCCTGCCTCACTCCAAGGCCCTTGGTGATGTGGGTCCTCTGGTTTGAGGACACATGTGCTGGGTTCCTCACCTTAAGATGATGAGGCCCCACTGGTGTGAGGATAATCCTGACTGGGTCCCATCCCCTTTGTGATGTGGGCCCTCTGGTGAGAGTCTGATCCTGGCTGGGTTCCTCACCCATCTGTGAGGTGGGCCCTCTACTATCAGGTAACTCTTGCCTGGGTTGCTCACCTCGCCTTGTTGACATGAGCCCTCTGGTGGCAATTGGACCCTGCTGGGAGCCTCCTCAGCTCTGTGATGAGGGCCCTCTGACGTCAGGCCCTAACTGCTGGGCTCCCCAACTTTTCTTAGTGAGCCCAGTGTTGCTCAAGCACTCCTCTTAGGTTCCCATCCCCATGGGGATGTGGGCCTTCTGCTCTGAGGTTCCAACGGCTGGGTTGATCACAATTTCATGATGTGGGCTCTCTGGTGTTAGTTCACTGTGGCCTGGATCCCATAGCCTCTGTGGTCTTGGCTGCCTGCTGGGAGGTTCCAACTGCTCGATTCCTCAACTTTTGTATTCTATGGGTCCTGTGTTGTGATGTTCCTCCTGCCTGCCTCACTCGCAACCCCTTCGTGGTGTGGGTCTTCTGGTTTGAGGCCACATGTGCTGGGTTAGGCAACTTTCAATGATGTGGCCCCACTGGTGTGAGGACACTCCTGCCTGGTTCCCATCCCCTTGGTGATGTGGGCCTTCTGGTGACAGTCTTATCCTGGCTGGGTTCCTCACTCTTCTGTGAGGTAGGCCCTCTGCTGTGAGGTCAATCCTGCCTGACTTGCACACATCACCTTGGCGACGTGGGCCCTCTGTTGGCACATGGAACCTGCTGGGAGCCTCCTGCCCTCGGTGATGACGGCCCTCTAGCATCAGGCTCTAACTGCTGGGCTCCCCACGTTTTCTGATGTGAGCCCAGTGATGCCAGGACACTCCTGTCAGGTTCCCATCCCCATGGGGATGTGGGCTTTCTGCTCTGAGGTCCCAATGCCTGGGTTGCTCACAGTTTCATGATGTGGGCTCTCTGGTGTTAGTTAACTCCTGCCTGCATCCCATAGCTTCTGTGCTCTCGGCCGCCTGCTGGGAGGTTCCAAATGCTGGATTCCTCACTTTTTTTATTCTTTGGGCCCTCTGTTTTTAGGCTACTCCTACCTGCCTCACTCCCATCCCCTTTGTGATGTATGTCCTCTGATATGAGGCCACATGTGCTGGGTTCCTCACCTTTCGATGATGTGGCCCCACTGGTGGGAGGACAGTCCTGACTGGTTCCCATCCCCTTGGTGTTGTGGGCCCTCTGGTGAGAGTCTCATCCTGCCTCGGTTCCTCACCCTTCTGTGAGATAGGCCCTCTGCTGTGAGGTCACTACTGCCTGGCTGGCGCATGCCACCTTGTAGACGTGGTCCCTCTGTTGGCAGTTGGAACCTGCTGGGAGTCTCCTCCCCTCAGTTATGAGGGCCCCCTGGCATCAGGCCCTAACTGCTGGGCTCCTAACATTTTCTGATATGTGCTAAGTGGTGCAAAGCCACTCCTGCCAGGTTCCCATCCCAATGGGGATGTGGGCCTTCTGTTCTGAGGTCCCAACAGCTGGGCTGCTCACAGGTTCATGATGTGGGCCCTCTGCTGTGAGTTCACTGCGGCCTGGATCCCATAGCCTCGGTGCTCTGGGCCACTTGCTGGGAGGTTCCAACTGCTGGATTCCTCAACTTTTATATTCTATGGACCCTGTGTTGTGAGGCCAGTCCTGCCAGCCTCATTCCGAACCCCTTGGTGATGTGGTTCCTCTGGTTTGAGGACACATGTGCTGGGATCCTCACCTTTCGATGATGTTGTCCCACTGGTGTGGGGACACTCCTGCCTGGTTCCCATCCCCTTGGTGATGTGGGCCCTCTGGTGAGAGTCTGATCCTGGCTGTGTTCCTCACCCTTCTGTGAGGTGGGCCCTCTGCTGTGAGGTCATTCGTGCCTGGTTGGCACACATCGCCTTGGCGACGTCAGCCCTCTGGTGGCAGTTGGAGCCTGCTGGGAGCCTCTTTCCCTTGGTGATGAGGGTCCTCTGGCGTCAGGCCCTAACTGCTGATCGCCCAAAATTTTCTGATACGTTCTCAGTGGTGCGAGGACACTCCTACCAGAATTCCATCCCCATGGGGATGTGGGCCTCCTGCTCTGAGGTCCCAATGGCTGGGTTGCTCAGTTTCATGACATGGGCCCTGTTCTGTGAGTTCACTGTGGCCTGGATCCCATAGCCTCGGTGCTCTGGGCCGCCTGCTGGGAGGTTCCAACTGCTGGATTCCTCACTTTTTTATTCTATGTGCCCAGTGTTGTGAGGCTACTCCTGCCTGCCTCACTCCGAGGTCCTTGGTGATGTGGGTCCTCTGGTTTGAGGACACATGTGCTGAGTACCTCAGCTTTCGATGATGTGGCCCCACTGATGTGAAGACACTCCTGCCTGGTTCCCATCCCCTTGGTGATGTGGGCCCTCTGGTGAGAGTCTGATGTTGGCTGGGTTTCTCACCCTTCTGTGAGGTGGGACCTCTGCTGTGAGGTAACTCCTGCCTGGCATGCTCACGTTGCCTTGGCAATGTGAGCCCTCAGGTGGCACTTGGAGCCTGCTGGGAATCTCCTCCCCTCAGTTATGAGAGCTCTGGATAAAACACATATGCCCTTTTTTGCCAAGTGCATTATTTTCCAAGTTCTGTCTCTTTTCCTATGCTTTAAGAGCTACTCCCGTGTACGTTCTGAAATCAGTTTCCAGCAATTCTGCCCCGCATTCAAGTCCTCTTCGCAGCCTTACTTCAGTATAATTTTGGATGATAGCTGTCATTTATAACTCCGCAGGTTTCTGAATTACAGTGTCCCTGAGCTCCTTTCTTCAACTCGCTTTCTTGTGAGCTGGCCGCAACACCGCAGGATCTCCTCAGGCCCTAATCTAGTTCCAGCATGGCACACGGAGCCTTTGGTTCATTTATCTTCCTGGTGGGAAATGAGAGTTAAATTTGCCCGTCCAGACACCTACAGATAGTCTCCCATTGCTTCTCCTTATTCCTGTTCATCTTCCGAAGAAATTGCAAACTGGGCCAAACAGGAGGTTAAAGGCACTGACTCTCCAAGTGGGGAGAGTGTTAGTAAAGCGTCTGGAATGTTGCACCCGAGTACCAGGGGACGAAAACTGAGACACATTTGAACACGTTTCCCGATCACACGGTGGATCATACTCTGGGTTCCACATGCATGTTTTAGCTGAAGGAAGAATCCCTTAAACCTGGAGAGTTGAGACCCATGGAATGGGTACCATGCAATATGACTTCAAAGAGTCTACATTTGCTAACCGAACCTCACCAATCCTATCACTGCTGCGTTTATGACACTGTACACACGCTTGATTCTCTTTCGGAGACATATAAATCCATAGGTTTTAAGATTCTTACTAGTCAGGTATATTCTTAGGCGTTTAACATGGGGTGTTGAGTCCACTTCGTTGAGCAAGGAGTAGCTCTTGTCTATTACATATTTGGTTTATGGAACGGTATCTGTGCTAATTTCAATCTCTGGTTTTATGCCGCACCCCAACTCACCTTTCCCCTTAAGCAAGCATAAGTTGGTTTTCTACATTTGAGACCCTGTTCTGTTTTGTAATTCAGTTCCTGTGCAGCCAAGTTTACATTCCGTGTAGTAGTGATATCTTATGATGTTTCTTTTTCTGTGTGACTTATTTCACTTAGAATCATCGTACCTGAATCCACTCATTATGCTGCTACGGGCCTGATGACATAGATTTCATTGCTGAGTGATATTGCATTGTACGTAAGTACCACAATTTCTTTATCCATTTTTCGCTTTCTGCGATATTGAACCTGTACCGTAAACGAGGTTCTTGTAAACAGAGCCGTCCCAAACTTTGGGGAGGCTGTGTCTTTTTGATTATTATTTCCCTAAGCTAAAGGACCATAAGTGGAAATGCCCTAGGCTCTGTTGCTTGGTTTTTTGGATGTTTCAGGAAACACCATACACTTCTCCAGAGTGGCTGTTGGCAATTTACATCCCGCCCATCAGCACAACAAGGCTCCCAGTTCTCCATGGCCTGTCCTGCCTTTCTGGATTTTACACTTTTTTCAGATGGCCCTTTTGACCGGGGGGCAGTGAGACTTCATTGTAGTGCAGATTTCCTTTGCAAGCTTGCTTGGTTGGCCAAAAAGGGCATATGCGTTTTTTCCTGAATATATTCAGGAAAAAACGCATATGCCCTTTTTGGCCAAGTGCATCATTGTGGACGTTGTGCCTCTTTTCGTATGCTTTACATGCAATTCCATTCTACCTCCTGAAATCGGTTTCCTGCAATTCTGCCCCGCTTTCAACACCTCTTGGCAGCCTCACTTTAATATATTTTTGGAAGATGGCTGTTATTTATAACTCTGCAGGTTTGTGAATTACAGTGCCCCTGAGCTCCTTTCTTCAACTCGCTTTCTTGTGAGCTGGCCGCAACACCGCAGGATTGCTTCGGGCCCTAGTGTGGTTCCGGCATGGCACGCTGAGCCTTTGGTTAATTCCTCTTCCTGGTGGGAAATGAGAGTTAAATTTGCCCGTCCGGACACCTCCACCTAGTCTCTCATTGGTTCTCCCTATTCCTGTTCATTTTCCACAGAAATTGCAAACTGAGCCAAACAGGAGTTTAAAGGCACTGACTCTCCAAGTGGGGAGAGTGTTAGTAAAGCATCTGGAATGTTGCACCCGAGTACCAGGGGACGAAAACTGAGACACATTTGAACACGTTTTCCGATCACAAGGTGGATCATACTCTGGGTTCCACATGCATGTTTTAGCTGAAGGAAGAATCCTTTAAACCTGGAGAGTTGAGACCCATGGAATGGGTACCATGCAATATGACTTCAAAGGGTCTGCATTTGCTCACCGAACCTCACCAATCCTATCACTGCTGCGCTTATGCCGCTGTACACACGCTTGATTCTCTTTCGGAGACATATAAATCCATAGGTTTTAAGATTCTTACTAGTCAGGTATATTCTTAGTCGTTTAATATGGGGTGTTGAGTCCACTTCGTTGAGCAAGGAGTAGCTCTTGTCTATTACATATTTGGCTTATGGAACGGTATCTGTGCTAATTTCAATCTCTGGTTTTATGCAGCACCCCAACTCACCTTTCCCCTTAAGCAAGCATAAGTTGGTTTTCTACATTTGAGGCCCTGTTCTGTTTTGTAATTCAGTTCTTGTGTAGCCAAGTTTACATTCCGTGTAGTAGTGATATCTTATGATGTTTCTTTTTCTGTGTGACTTATTTCACTTAGAATCATCGTACCTGAATCCACTCATTATGCTGCTACGGGCCTGATGACATAGATTTCATTGCTGAGTGATATTGCATTGTACGTAAGTACCACAACTTCTTTATCCATTTTTCGCTTTCTGTGATATTGAACTTGTACCGTAAACGAGGTTCTTGTAAACAGAGCCGGCCCAAAGTTTGGGGTGGCTGTGTCTTTTTGATTTTAATTTCCCTAAGCTATAGGACCATAAGTGGAAGTGCCCTAGGCTCTGTTGCTTTGTTTTTTGGATGTTTCAGGAAACACCATACACTTCTCCAGAGTGGCTGTTGGCAATTTACATGCCGCCCATCAGCATAACAAGGCTCCCAGTTCTCCATGGCCTGTCCTGCCTTTCTGGATTTTACACTTTTTTCAGGTAGCCCTTTTGACCGGGGGGCAGTGAGACTTCATTGTAGTGCAGATTTCCTTTGCAAGCTTGCTTGGTTGGCCAAAAAGGGCGTATGCGTATTTTCCTGAATATATTCAGGAAAGAACGCATACGCCCTTTTTGGCCAAGTGCATCATTGTGGACGTTCTGCCTCTTTTCCTATGCTTTACATACAATTCCAGTCTACCTCCTGAAATCGGTTCCCTGCAATTCTGCCCCGCATTCAACTCCTCTTGGCAGCCTTACTGCAATATATTTTTGGAAGATAGCTGTCATTTATAACTCTGTAGGTTTGTGAATTACAGTGCCCCTGAGCTCCTTTCTTCAACTCGCTTTCTTGTGAGCTGGCCGCAACACCGCAGGATTGCTTCCGGCACTAGTTTGTTTCCGGCACGGCATGCTGAGCCTTTGGTTAATTCCTCTTCCTGGTGGGAAATGAGAGTTAAATTTGCCCGTCCAGACACCTCCACCTAGTCTCTCATTGGTTCTCCCTCTTCCTGTTTATGTTACGCAGAAATTGCAAACTGGGCCAAACAAGAGGTTAAAGGCACTGACTCTCCAAGTGGGGAGAGTGTTAGTAAAGCGTCTGGAATGTTGCACCCGAGTACCAGGGGACGAAAACTGAGACACATTTGAACACGTTTCCCGATCACACGGTGGATCATACTCTGGGTTCCACATGCATGTTTTAGCTGAAGGAAAAATCCCTTTATCATGGAGAGTTGAGACCCATGGAATGGGTACCATGCAATATGACTTCAAAGGGTCTGCATTTGCTCACGGAACCTCACCAATCCTATCACTGCTGCGCTTATGCCGCTGTACACACCCTTGATTCTCTTTCGGAGACATATAAATCCATAGGTTTTAAGATTTTTACTAGTCAGGTATATTCTTAGGCGTTTAATATTGGGTGTTGAGTCCACTTCGTTGAGCAAGGAGTAGCTCTTGTCTATTACATATTTGGCTTATGGAACGGTATCTGTGCTAATTTCAATCTCTTGTTGTATGCAGCACCCCAACTCACCTTTCCCCTTAAGCAAGCATGAGTTGGTTTTCTACATTTGACACCCTGTTCTGTTTGGTAATTCTGTTCCTGTGTAGCCAAGTTTACATTCCGTGTATTAGTGATATCTTATGATGTTTCTTTTTCTGTGTGACTTATTTCACTTAGAATCATCGTACCTGAATCCACTCATTATGCTGCTACGGGCCTGATGACATAGATTTCATTGCTGAGTGATATTGCAGTGTACGTAAGTACCACAACTTCTTTATCCATTTTTCGCTTTCTGTGATATTGAACTTGTACCGTAAACAAGGTTCTTGTAAACAGTGCCGGCCGAAACTTTGGGGTGGCTGTGTCTTTTTGATTTTAATTTCCCTAAGCTATAGGACCATAAGTGGAAGTGCCCTAGGCTCTGTTGCTTTGTTTTTTGGATGTTTAAGGAAACACCATACACTTCTCCAGAGTGGCTGCTGGCAATTTACATCCCGCCCATCAGCATAACAAGGCTCCCAGTTCTCCATGGCCTGTCCTGCCTTTCTGGATTTTACACGTTTTTCAGATGTCCCTTTTGACCGGGGGGCAGTGAGGGTTCATTGTAGTGCAGATTTCCTTTGCAAGCTTGCTTGGTTGGCCAAAAAGGGCGTATGCGTTTTTTCCTGAATATATTCAGAAAAAAACGCATACGCACTTTTTGGCCAAGTGCATCATTGTGGACGTTCTGCCTCTTTTCCTATGCTTTACATGTAATTCCAGTGTACCTCCTGAAATCGGTTTCCTGGAATTCTGCCCCGCTTTCAACTACTATTGGCCGCCTTACTTCAATATATTTTTGAAAGATAGCTGTCATTATAACTCTGCAGGTTTGTGAATTACAGTGCCCCTGAGCTCCTTTCTTCAACTCGCTTTCTTGTGAGCTGGCCGCAACACCGCAGGATTGCTTCAGGCCCTAGTTTGGTTCCGGCACGGCATGCTGAGCCTTTGGTTAATTCCTCTTCCTGGTGGGAAATGAGAGTTAAATTTGCCCGTCCAGACACCTCCACCTAGTCTCTCATTGGTTCTCCCTATTCCTGTTCATTTTCCACAGAAATTGCAAACTGGGCCAAACAGGAGGTTAAAGGCACTGACTGTCCAAGTGGGGAGAGTGTTAGGAAAGCGTCTGGAATGTTGCACCCGAGTACCATGGGACGAAAACTGAGACACATTTGAACACGTTTCCCAATCACACGGTGGATCATACTCTGGGTTCTACATGAATGTTTTAGCTGAAGGAAGAATCCCTTAAACATGGAGAGTTGAGACCCATGGAATGGGTACCATGCAATATGACTTCAAAGGGTCTGCATTTGCTCACCGAACCTCACCAATCCTATCACTGCTGCGTTTATGCCGCTGTACACACGCTTGATTCTCTTTCGGAGACATATAAATCCATAGGTTTTAAGATTCTTACTAGTCAGGTATATTGTTAGGCATTTAATATGGGGTGTTGAGTCCACTTCGTTGAGCAAGGAGTAGCTCTTGTCTATTACATATTTGGCTTATGGAACGGTATCTGTGCTAATTTCAATCTCTGGTTTTATGCAGCACCCCAACTCACCTTTCCCCTTACGCAAGCATAAGTTGGTTTTCTACATTTGACTCCCTGTTCTGTTTGGTAATTCAGTTCATGTGTAGCCAAGTTTACATTCCGTGTAGTAGTGATATCTTATGATGTTTCTTTTTCTGTGTGACTTATTTCACTTAGAATCATCGTACCTGAATCCACTCATTATGCTGCTACGGGCCTGATGACATAGATTTCATTGTTGAGTGATATTGCATTGTACGTAAGTACCACAACTTCTTTATCCATTTTTCGCTTTCTGTGATATTGAACTTGTACCGTAAACGGGGTTCTTGTAAACAGAGCCGTCCCAAACTTTGGGGTGGCTGTGTCTTTTTGATTTCAATTTCCCTAAGCTATAGGACCATAAGTGGAAGTGCCCTAGGCTCTGTTGCTTTGTTTTTTGGATGTTTCAGGAAACACCATACACTTCTCCAGAGTGGCTGTTGGCAATTTACATGCCGCCCATCAGCATAACAAGGCTCCCAGTTCTCCATGGCCTGTCCTGCCTTTCTGGATTTTACACTTTTTTCAGGTAGCCCTTTTGACCGGGGGTCAGTGAGACTTCATTGTAGTGCAGATTTCCTTTGCAAGCTTGCTTGGTTGGCCAAAAAGGGCGTATGCGTTTTTTCCTGAATATATTCAGGAAAAAACGCATACGCCCTTTTTGGCCAAGTGCATCATTGTGGACGTTCTGCCTCTTTTCCTATGCTTTACATGCAATTCCAGTCTACCTCCTGAAATCGGGTTTACTGCAATTCTGCCCCGGTTTCAACTCCTCTTGGCAGCCTTACTTCAATATATTTTTGGAAGATAGCTGTCATTTATAACTCTGCAGGTTTGTGAATTACAGTGCCCCTGAGCTCCTTTCTTCAACTCGCTTTCTTGTGAGCTGGCCGCAACACCGCAGGATTGCTTCTGGCCCTACTGTGGTTCTGGCATGGCTCGCTGAGCCTTTGGTTAATTCCTCTTCCTGGTGGGATATGAGAGTTAAATTTGCCCGTCCGGACACCTCCACCTAGTCTCTCATTGGTTCTCCCTATTCCTGTTCATTTTCCACAGAAATTGCAAACTGGGCCAAACAAGAGGTTAAAGGCACTGACTCTCCAAGTGGGGAGAGTGTTAGTAAAGCGTCTGGAATGTTGCACCCGAGTACCAGGGGACGAAAACTGAGACAGATTTGAACACGTATCCCGATCACATGGTGGATTATACTCTGGGTTCCACATGCATGTTTTAGCTGAAGGAAAAATCCCTTAAACCTGGAGAGTTGAGACCCATGGAATGGGTACCATGCAATATGACTTCAAAGGGTCCGCATTTGCTCACCGAACCTCACCAATCCTATCACTACTGCGTTTATGCCGCTGTACACAGCCTTGATTCTCTTTCGGAGACATATAAATCCATAGGTTTTAAGATTCTTACTAGTCAGGTATATTCTTAGGCGTTTAATATTGGGTGTTGAGTCCACTTCGTTGAGCAAGGAGTAGCTCTTGTCTATTACATATTTGGCTTATGGAACGGTGTCTGTGCTAATTTCAATCTCTGGTTTCATGCAGCACCCCAACTCACCTTTCCCCTTAAGCAAGCATAAGTTGGTTTTCTACATTTGACACACTGTTCTGTTTTGTAATTCAGTTCCTGTGTAGCCAAGTTTACATTCCGTGTAGTAGTGATATCTTATGATGTTTCTTTTTCTCTGTGACTTATTTCTCTTAGAATCATCATACCTGAATCCACTCATTATGCTGTCACGGGCCTGATGACATAGATTTCTTTGCTGAGTGATATTGCATTGTACGTAAGTACCACAATTTCTTTATCCATTTTTCGCTTTCTGTGATATTGAACCTGTACCGTAAACGAGGTTCTTGTAAACAGAGCCGTCCCAAACTTTGGGGAGGCTGTGTTTTTTGATTATTATTTCCCTAAGCTATACGACAATAAGTGGAAATGCCCTAGGCTCTGTTGCTTGGTTTTTTGGATGTTTCAGGAAACACCATACACTTCTCCAGAGTGGTTGTTGGCAATTTACATCCCGCCCATCAGCATAACAAGGCTCCCAGTTCTCCATGGCCTGTCCTGCCTTTCTGGATTTTACACTTTTTTCGGATGGCCCTTTTGACCGGGGGGCAGTGAGACTTCATTGTAGTGCAGATTTCCTTTGCAAGCTTGCTTGGTTGGCCAAAAAGGGCGTATGCGTTTTTTCCTGAATATATTCAGGAAGAAACGCATACGCCCTTTTTGGCCAAGTGCATCATTGTGGACGTTCTGCCTCTTTTCCTATGCTTTACATGCAATTCCAGTCTACCTCCTGAAATCGGTTTCCTGCAATTCTGCCCCGCTTTCAACTCCTCTTGGCAGCCTTCCTTCAATATATTTTGGACGATAGTTGTCATTTATAACTGCAGGTTTGTGAATTACAGTGCCCCTGAGCTCCTTTCTTCAACTCGCTTTCTTGTGAGCTGGCCGCAACACCGCAGGATTGCTTCAGGCCCTAGTTTGGTTCCGGCATCGTATGCTGAGCCTTTGGTTAATTCCTCTTCCTGGTGGGAAATGAGAGTTAAATTTGCCCGTCCAGACACCTCCACCTAGTCTCTCATTGGTTCTCCCTATTCCTGTTCATTTTCCACAGAAATTGCAAACTGGGCCAAACAGGAGGTTAAAGGCACTGATCTCCAAGTGGGGAGAGTGTTAGTAAAGCGTCTGGAATGTTGCACCCGAGTACCAGGGGACGAAAACTGAGACACATTTGAACACGTTTCCCGATCACACGGTGGATCATACTCTGGGTTCCACATGAATGTTTTAGCTGAAGGAAGAATCCCTTAAACATGGAGAGTTGAGACCCATGGAATGGGTACCATGCAATATGACTTCAAAGGGTCTGCATTTGCTCACCGAACCTCACCATTCCTATCACTGCTGCGTTTAAGCCGCTGTACACATGCTTGATTCTCTTTCGGAGACATATAAATCCATAGGTTTTAAGATTCTTACTAGTCAGGTATATTGTTAGGCATTTAATATGGGGTGTTGAGTCCACTTCGTTGAGCAAGGAGTAGCTCTTGTCTATTACATATTTGGCTTATGGAACGGTATCTGTGCTAATTTCAATCTCTGGTTTTATGCAGCACCCCAACTCACCTTTCCCCTTAAGCAAGCATAAGTTGGTTTTCTACATTTGACACCCTGTTCTGTTTTGTAATTCAGTTCATGTGTAGCCAAGTTTACAATCCGTGTAGTAGTGATATCTTATGATGTTTCTTTTTCTGTGTGACTTATTTCACTTAGAATCATCGTACCTGAATCCACTCATTATGCTGCTACGGGCCTGATGACATAGATTTCATTGCTGAGTGATATTGCATTGTACGTAAGTACCACAACTTCTTTATCCATTTTTCGCTTTCTGTGATATTGAACTTGTACCGTAAACGAGGTTCTTGTAAACAGAGCCGTCCCAAACTTTGGGGTGGCTGTGTCTTTTTGATTTCAATTTCCCTAAGCTATAGGACCATAAGTGGAAGTGCCCTAGGCTCTGTTGCTTTGTTTTTTGGATGTTTCAGGAAACACCATACACTTCTCCAGAGTGGCTGCTGGCAATTTACATCCCGCCCATCAGCATAACAAGGCTCCCAGTTCTCCATGGCCTGTCCTGCCTTTCTGGATTTTACACTTTTTTCAGATGGCCCTTTTGACCGGGGGGCAGTGAGACTTCATTGTAGTGCAGATTTCCTTTGCAAGCTTGCTTGGTTGGCCAAAAAGGGTGTATGCGTTTTTTCCTGAATATATTCAGGAAAAAACGCATACGCCCTTTTTGGCCAAGTGCATCATTGTGGACGTTCTGCCTCTTTTCCTATGCTTTACATGCAATTCCAGTCTACCTCCTGAAATCGGGTTTACTGCAATTCTGCCCCGGTTTCAACTCCTCTTGGCAGCCTTACTTCAATATATTTTTGGAAGATAGCTGTCATTTATAACTCTGCAGGTTTGTGAATTACAGTGCCCCTGAGCTCCTTTCTTCAACTCGCTTTCTTGTGAGCTGGCCGCAACACCGCAGGATTGCTTCTGGCCCTACTGTGGTTCTGGCATGGCTCGCTGAGCCTTTGGTTAATTCCTCTTCCTGGTGGGATATGAGAGTTAAATTTGCCCGTCCGGACACCTCCACCTAGTCTCTCATTGGTTCTCCCTATTCCTGTTCATTTTCCACAGAAATTGCAAACTGGGCCAAACAGGAGGTTAAAGGCACTGACTGTCCAAGTGGGGAGAGTGTTAGTAAAGCGTCTGGAATGTTGCACCCGAGTACCAGGGGACGAAAACTGAGACACAGTTGAACACATTTCCCGATCACACGGTGGATCATACTCTGAGTTCCACATGCATGTTTTAGCTGAAGGAAGAATCCCTTAAACATGGAGAGTTGAGACCCATGGAATGGGTACCATGCAATATGACTTCAAAGGGTCTGCATTTGCTCACCGAACCTCACCAATCCTATCACTGCTGCGCTTATGCCGCTGTACACACGCTTGATTCTCTTTCGGAGACCTATAAATCCATAGGTTTTAAGATTCTTACTAGTCAGGTATATTCTTAGGCGTTTAATATGGGGTGTTGAGTCCACTTCGTTGAGCAAGGAGTAGCTCTTGTCTATTACATATTTGGCTTATGGAACGGTATCTGTGCTAATTTCAATCTCTGGTTTTATGCAGCACCCCAACTCACCTTTCCCCTTAAGCAAGCATAAGTTGGTTTTCTACATTTGACAGCCTGCTCTGTTTTGTAATTCAGATCTTGTGTAGCCAAGTTTACATTCCGTGTAGTAGTGATATCATATGATGTTCCTTTTTCTGTGTGACTTATTTCACTTAGAATCATCGTACCTGAATCCACTCATTATGCTGCTAGGGACCTGATGACATAGATTTCATTGCTGAGTGATATTGCATTGTACGTAAGTACCACAACTTCTTTATCCATTTTTCGCTTTCTGTGATATTGAACTTGTACGGTAAACGAGGTTCTTGTAAACAGAGCCGTCCCAAACTTTGTGGTGGCTGTGTCTTTTTGATTTTAATTTCCCTAAGCTATAGGACCATAAGTGGAAGTGCCCTAGGCTCTGTTGCTTTGTTTTTTGGATGTTTCAGGAAACACCATACACTTCTCCAGAGTGGCTGTTCGCAATTTACATGCCGCCCATCAGCATAACAAGGCTCCCAGTTCTCCATGGCCTGTCCTGCCTTTCTGGATTTTACACTTTTTTCAGATAGCCCTTTTGACCGGGGGGCAGTGAGACTTCATTGTAGTGCAGATTTCCTTTGCAAGCTTGCTTGGTTGGCCAAAAAGTGTGTATGCGTTTTTTCCTGAATATATTCAGGGAAAAACGCATACGCCCTTTTTGGCCAAGTGCATCATTGTGGACGTTCTGCCTCTTTTCCTATGCTTTACATACAATTCCAGTCTACCTCCTGAAATCGGTTCCCTGCAATTATGCCCCGCATTCAACTCCTCTTGGCAGCCTTACTGCAATATATTTTTGGAAGATAGCTGTCATTTATAACTCTGCAGGTTTGTGAATTACAGTGCCCCTGAGCTCCTTTCTTCAACTCGCTTTCTTGTGAGCTGGCCGCAACACCGCAGGATTGCTTCCGGCACTAGTTTGTTTCCGGCACGGCATGCTGAGCCTTTGGTTAATTCCTCTTCCTGGTGGGAAATGAGAGTTAAATTTGCCCGTCCAGACACCTCCACCTAGTCTCTCATTGGTTCTCCCTCTTCCTGTTTATGTTACGCAGAAATTGCAAACTGGGCCAAACAAGAGGTTAAAGGCACTGACTCTCCAAATGGGGAGAGTGTTAGTAAAGCGTCTGGAATGTTGCACCCGAGTACCAGGGGACGAAAACTGAGACACATTTGAACACGTTTCCCGATCACACGGTGGATCATACTCTGGGTTCCACATGCATGTTTTAGCTGAAGGAAAAATCCCTTTATCATGGAGAGTTGAGACCCATGGAATGGGTACCATGCAATATGACTTCAAAGGGTCTGCATTTGCTCACGGAACCTCACCAATCCTATCACTGCTGCGCTTATGCCGCTGTACACACCCTTGATTCTCTTTCGGAGACATATAAATCCATAGGTTTTAAGATTTTTACTAGTCAGGTATATTCTTAGGCGTTTAATATTGGGTGTTGAGTCCACTTCGTTGAGCAAGGAGTAGCTCTTGGCTATTACATATTTGGCTTATGGAACGGTGTCTGTGCTAATTTCAATCTCTGGTTTCATGTAGCACCCCAACTCACCTTTCCCCTTAAGCAAGCATGAGTTGGTTTTCTACATTTGACACCCTGTTCTGTTTGGTAATTCTGTTCCTGTGTAGCCAAGTTTACATTCCGTGTAGTAGTGATATCTTATGATGTTTCTTTTTCTGTGTGACTTATTTCACTTAGAATCATCGTACCTGAATCCACTCATTATGCTGCTACGGGCCTGATGACATAGATTTCATTGCTGAGTGATATTGCATTGTACGTAAGTACCACAACTTCTTTATCCATTTTTCGCTTTCTGTGATATTGAACTTGTACCGTAAACGAGGTTCTTGTAAACAGAGCCGTCCCAAACTTTGGGGTGGCTGTGTCTTTTTGATTTTAATTACCCTAAGCTATAGGACCATAAGTGGAAGTGCCCTAGGCTCTGTTGCTTTGTTTTTTGGATGTTTCAGGAAACACCATACACTTCTCCAGAGTGGCTGCTGGCAATTTACATCCCGCCCATCAGCATAACAAGGCTCCCAGTCCTCCATGGCCTGTCCTGCCTTTCTGGATTTTACACTTTTTTCAGATGGCCCTTTTGACCGGGGGGCAGTGAGACTTCATTGTAGTGCAGATTTCCTTTGCAAGCTTGCTTGGTTGGCCAAAAAGGGCGTATGCGTTTTTTCCTGAATATATTCAGGAAAAAACGCATACGCCCTTTTTGGCCAAGTGCATCATTGTGGACGTTCTGCCTCTTTTCCTATGCTTTACATGCAATTCCAGTCTACCTCCTGAAATCGGGTTTACTGCAATTCTGCCCCGGTTTCAACTCCTCTTGGCAGCCTTACTTCAATATATTTTTGGAAGATAGCTGTCATTTATAACTCTGCAGGTTTGTGAATTACAGTGCCCCTGAGCTCCTTTCTTCAACTCGCTTTCTTGTGAGCTGGCCGCAACACCGCAGGATTGCTTCTGGCCCTACTGTGGTTCTGGCATGGCTCGCTGAGCCTTTGGTTAATTCCTCTTCCTGGTGGGATATGAGAGTTAAATTTGCCCGTCCGGACACCTCCACCTAGTCTCTCATTGGTTCTCCCTATTCCTGTTCATTTTCCACAGAAATTGCAAACTGGGCCAAACAGGAGGTTAAAGGCACTGACTGTCCAAGTGGGGAGAGTGTTAGTAAAGCGTCTGGAATGTTGCACCCGAGTACCAGGGGACGAAAACTGAGACACATTTGAACACGTATCCCGATCACACGGTGGATTATACTCTGGGTTCCACATGCATGTTTTAGCTGAAGGAAGAATCCCTTAAACATGGAGAGTTGAGACCCATGGAATGGGTACCATGCAATATGACTTCAAAGGGTCTGCATTTGCTCACCGAACCTCACCAATCCTATCACTGCTGCGTTTATGCCGCTGTACACACGCTTGATTCTCTTTCGGAGACATATAAATCCATAGGTTTTAAGATTCTTACTAGTCAGGTATATTCTTAGGCGTTTAATGTGGGGTGTTGAGTCCACTTCGTTGAGCAAGGAGTAGCTCTTGTCTATTACATATTTGGCTTATGGAACGGTATCTGTGCTAATTTCAATCTCTTGTTGTATGCAGCACCCCAACTCACCTTTCCCCTTAAGCAAGCATGAGTTGGTTTTCTACATTTGACACCCTGTTCTGTTTGGTAATTCTGTTCCTGTGTAGCCAAGTTTACATTCCGTGTAGTAGTGATATCTTATGATGTTTCTTTTTCTGTGTGACTTATTTCACTTAGAATCATCGTACCTGAATCCACTCATTATGCTGCTACGGGCCTGATGACATAGATTTCATTGCTGAGTGATATTGCAGTGTACGTAAGTACCACAACTTCTTTATCCATTTTTCGCTTTCTGTGATATTCAACTTGTACCGTAAACAAGGTTCTTGTAAACAGAGCCGGCCGAAACTTTGGGGTGGCTGTGTCTTTTTGATTTTAATTTCCCTAAGCTATAGGACCATAAGTGGAAGTGCCCTAGGCTCTGTTGCTTTGTTTTTTGGATGTTTCAGGAAACACCATACACTTCTCCAGAGTGGCTGTTGGCAATTTACATCCCGCCCATCAGCATAACAAGGCTCCCAGTTCTCCATGGCCTGTCCTGCCTTTCTGGATTTTACACTTTTTTCAGATGGCCCTTTTGACCAGGGGGCAGTGAGGGTTCATTGTAGTGCAGATTTCCTTTGCAAGCTTGCTTGGTTGGCCAAAAAGGGCGTATGCGTTTTTTCCTGAATATATTCAGGAAAAAACGCATACGCCCTTTTTGGCCAAGTGCATCATTGTGGACGTTCTGCCTCTTTTCCTATGCTTTACATGCAATTCCAGTCTACCTCCTGAAATCGGTTTCCTGCAATTCTGCCCCGCTTTCAACTCCTCTTGGAAGCCTTCCTTCAATATATTTTGGACGATAGTTGTCATTTATAACTGCAGGTTTGTGAATTACAGTGCCCCTGAGCTCCTTTCTTCAACTCGCTTTCTTGTGAGCTGGCCGCAACACCGCAGGATTGCTTCAGGCCCTAGTTTGGTTCCGGGTTCGTATGCTGAGCCTTTGGTTAATTCCTCTTCCTGGTGGGAAATGAGAGTTAAATTTGCCCGTCCAGACACCTCCACCTAGTCTCTCATTGGTTCTCCCTCTTCCTGTTTATCTTACGCAGAAATTGCAAACTGGGCCAAACAAGAGGTTAAAGGCACTGACTCTCCAAGTGGGGAGAGTGTTAGTAAAGCGTCTGGAATGTTGCACCCGAGTACCAGGGGACGAAAACTGAGACACATTTGAACACGTATCCCGATCACATGGTGGATTATACTCTGGGTTCCACATGCATGTTTTAGCTGAAGGAAAAATCCCTTAAACCTGGAGAGTTGAGACCCATGGAATGGGTACCATGCAATATGACTTCAAAGGGTCCGCATTTGCTCACCGAACCTCACCAATCCTATCACTACTGCGTTTATGCCGCTGTACACACGCTTGATTCTCTTTCGGAGACATATAAATCCATAGGTTTTAAGATTCTTACTAGTCAGGTATATTCTTAGGCGTTTAATATTGGGTGTTGAGTCCACTTCGTTGAGCAAGGAGTAGCTCTTGTCTATTACATATTTGGCTTATGGAACGGTGTCTGTGCTAATTTCAATCTCTGGTTTCATGCAGCACCCCAACTCACCTTTCCCCTTAAGCAAGCATAAGTTGGTTTTCTACATTTGACACCCTGTTCTGTTTTGGAATTCAGTTCCTGTGTAGCCAAGTTTACATTCCGTGTAGTAGTGATATCTTATGATGTTTCTTTTTCTGTGTGACTTATTTCTCTTAGAATCATCATACCTGAATCCACTCATTATGCTGTCACGGGCCTGATGACATAGATTTCTTTGCTGAGTGATATTGCATTGTACGTAAGTACCACAATTTCTTTATCCATTTTTCGCTTTCTGTGATATTGAACCTGTACCGTAAACGAGGTTCTTGTAAACAGAGCCGTCCCAAACTTTGGGGAGGCTGTGTTTTTTGATTATTATTTCCCTAAGCTATACGACAATAAGTGGAAATGCCCTAGGCTCTGTTGCTTGGTTTTTAGGATGTTTCAGGAAACACCATACACTTCTCCAGAGTGGTTGTTGGCAATTTACATCCCGCCCATCAGCATAACAAGGCTCCCAGTTCTCCATGGCCTGTCCTGCCTTTCTGGATTTTACACTTTTTTCGGATGGCCCTTTTGACCGGGGGGCAGTGAGACTTCATTGTAGTGCAGATTTCCTTTGCAAGCTTGCTTGGTTGGCCAAAAAGGGCGTATGCGTTTTTTCCTGAATATATTCAGGAAGAAACGCATACGCCCTTTTTGGCCAAGTGCATCATTGTGGACGTTCTGCCTCTTTTCCTATGCTTTACATGCAATTCCAGTCTACCTCCTGAAATCGGTTTCCTGCAATTCTGCCCCGCTTTCAACTCCTCTTGGCAGCCTTCCTTCAATATATTTTGGACGATAGTTGTCATTTATAACTGCAGGTTTGTGAATTACAGTGCCCCTGAGCTCCTTTCTTCAACTCGCTTTCTTGTGAGCTGGCCGCAACACCGCAGGATTGCTTCAGGCCCTAGTTTGGTTCCGGCATCGTATGCTGAGCCTTTGGTTAATTCCTCTTCCTGGTGGGAAATGAGAGTTAAATTTGCCCGTCCAGACACCTCCACCTAGTCTCTCATTGGTTCTCCCTATTCCTGTTCATTTTCCACAGAAATTGCAAACTGGGCCAAACAGGAGGTTAAAGGCACTGATCTCCAAGTGGGGAGAGTGTTAGTAAAGCGTCTGGAATGTTGCACCCGAGTACCAGGGGACGAAAACTGAGACACATTTGAACACGTTTCCCGATCACACGGTGGATCATACTCTGGGTTCCACATGAATGTTTTAGCTGAAGGAAGAATCCCTTAAACATGGAGAGTTGAGACCCATGGAATGGGTACCATGCAATATGACTTCAAAGGGTCTGCATTTGCTCACCGAACCTCACCAATCCTATCACTGCTGCGTTTATGCCGCTGTACACATGCTTGATTCTCTTTCGGAGACATATAAATCCATAGGTTTTAAGATTCTTACTAGTCAGGTATATTGTTAGGCATTTAATATGGGGTGTTGAGTCCACTTCGTTGAGCAAGGAGTAGCTCTTGTCTATTACATATTTGGCTTATGGAACGGTATCTGTGCTAATTTCAATCTCTGGTTTTATGCAGCACCCCAACTCACCTTTCCCCTTAAGCAAGCATAAGTTGGTTTTCTACATTTGACACCCTGTTCTGTTTTGTAATTCAGTTCATGTGTAGCCAAGTTTACATTCCGTGTAGTAGTGATATCTTATGATGTTTCTTTTTCTGTGTGACTTATTTCACTTAGAATCATCGTACCTGAATCCACTCATTATGCTGCTACGGGCCTGATGACATAGATTTCATTGCTGAGTGATATTGCATTGTATGTAAGTACCACAACTTCTTTATCCATTTTTCGCTTTCTGTGATATTGAACTTGTACCGTAAACGAGGTTCTTGTAAACAGAGCCGTCCCAAACTTTGGGGTGGCTGTGTCTTTTTGATTTCAATTTCCCTAAGCTATAGGACCATAAGTGGAAGTGCCCTAGGCTCTGTTGCTTTGTTTTTTGGATGTTTCAGGAAACACCATACACTTCTCCAGAGTGGCTGCTTGCAATTTACATCCCGCCCATCAGCATAACAAGGCTCCCAGTTCTCCATGGCCTGTCCTGCCTTTCTGGATTTTACACTTTTTTCAGATGGCCCTTTTGACCGGTGAGCAGTGAGACATCATTGTAGTGCAGATTTCCTTTGCAAGCTTGCTTGGTTGGCCAAAAAGGGCGTATGCGTTTTTTCCTGAATATATTCAGGAAAAAACGCATACGCCCTTTTTGGCCAAGTGCATCATTGTGGACGTTCTGCCTCTTTTCCTATGCTTTACATGCAATTCCAGTCTACCTCCTGAAATCGGGTTTACTGCAATTCTGCCCCGGTTTCAACTCCTCTTGGCAGCCTTACTTCAATATATTTTTGGAAGATAGCTGTCATTTATAACTCTGCAGGTTTGTGAATTACAGTGCCCCTGAGCTCCTTTCTTCAACTCGCTTTCTTGTGAGCTGGCCGCAACACCGCAGGATTGCTTCTGGCCCTACTGTGGTTCTGGCATGGCTCGCTGAGCCTTTGGTTAATTCCTCTTCCTGGTGGGATATGAGAGTTAAATTTGCCCGTCCGGACACCTCCACCTAGTCTCTCATTGGTTCTCCCTATTCCTGTTCATTTTCCACAGAAATTGCAAACTGGGCCAAACAGGAGGTTAAAGGCACTGACTGTCCAAGTGGGGAGAGTGTTAGTAAAGCGTCTGGAATGTTGCACCCGAGTACCAGGGGACGAAAACTGAGACACAGTTGAACACATTTCCCGATCACACAGTGGATCATACTCTGGGTTCCACATGCATGTTTTAGCTGAAGGAAGAATCCCTTAAACATGGAGAGTTGAGACCCATGGAATGGGTACCATGCAATATGACTTCAAAGGGTCTGCATTTGCTCACCGAACCTCACCAATCCTATCACTGCTGCGTTTATGCCGCTGTACACACGCTTGATTCTCTTTCGGAGACATATAAATCCATAGGTTTTAAGATTCTTACTAGTCAGGTATATTCTTAGGCGTTTAATGTGGGGTGTTGAGTCCACTTCGTTGAGCAAGGAGTAGCTCTTGTCTATTACATATTTGGCTTATGGTACGGTATCTGTGCTAATTTCAATCTCTTGTTGTATGCAGCACCCCAACTCACCTTTCCCCTTAAGCAAGCATGAGTTGGTTTTCTACATTTGACACCCTGTTCTGTTTGGTAATTCTGTTCCTGTGTAGCCAAGTTTACATTCCGTGTAGTAGTGATATCTTATGATGTTTCTTTTTCTGTGTGACTTATTTCACTTAGAATCATCGTACCTGAATCCACTCATTATGCTGCTACGGGCCTGATGACATAGATTTCATTGCTGAGTGATATTGCAGTGTACGTAAGTACCACAACTTCTTTATCCATTTTTCGCTTTCTGTGATATTGAACTTGTACCGTAAACAAGGTTCTTGTAAACAGAGCCGGCCGAAACTTTGGGGTGGCTGTGTCTTTTTGATTTTAATTTCCCTAAGCTATAGGACCATAAGTGGAAGTGCCCTAGGCTCTGTTGCTTTGTTTTTTGGATGTTTCAGGAAACACCATACACTTCTCCAGAGTGGCTGCTGGCAATTTACATGCCGCCCATCAGCATAACAAGGCTCCCAGTTCTCCATGGCCTGTCCTGCCTTTCTGGATTTACACTTTTTTCAGATGGCCCTTTTGACCGGGGGGCAGTGAGGGTTCATTGTAGTGCAGATTTCCTTTGCAAGCTTGCTTGGTTGGCCCAAAAGGGCGTATGCGTTTTTTCCTGAATATATTCAGGAAAAAACGCATACGCCCTTTTTGGCCAAGTGCATCATTGTGGACGTTCTGCCTCTTTTCCTATGCTTTACATGCAATTCCAGTCTACCTCCTGAAATCGGTTTCCTGCAATTCTGCCCCGCTTTCAACTCCTCTTGGCAGCCTTACTTCAATATATTTTTGGAAGATAGCTGTCATTTATAACTCTGCAGGTTTGTGAATTACAGTGCCCCTGAGCTCCTTTCTTCAACTCGCTTTCTTGTGAGCTGGCCGCAACACCGCAGGATTGCTTCAGGCCCTAGTTTGGTTCCGGCACGGCATGCTGAGCATTAGGTTAATTCCTCTTCCTGGTGGGAAATGAGAGTTAAATTTGCCCGTCCAGACACCTCCACCTAGTCTCTCATTGGTTCTCCCTATTCCTGTTCATTTTCCACAGAAATTGCAAACTGGGCCAAACAGGAGGTTAAAGGCACTGACTCTCCAAGTGGGGAGAGTGTTAGGAAAGCGTCTGGAATGTTGCACCCGAGTACCAGGGGACGAAAACTGAGACACATTTGAACACGTTTCCCGATCACACGGTGGATCATACTCTGGGTTCCACATGCATGTTTTAGCTGAAGGAAGAATCCCTTAAACATGGAGAGTTGAGACCCATGGAATGGGTACCATGCAATATGACTTCAAAGGGTCTGCATTTGCTCACCGAACCTCACCAATCCTATCATTACTGCGTTTATGCCGCTGTACACACGCTTGATTCTCTTTCGGAGACATATAAATCCATAGGTTTTAAGATTCTTACTTGTCAGGTATATTCTTAGCCGTTTAATATTGGGTGTTGAGTCCACTTCGTTGAGCAAGGAGTAGCTCTTGTCTATTATATATTTGGCTTATGGAACGGTGTCTGTGCTAATTTCAATCTCTGGTTTCATGCAGCACCCCAACTCACCTTTCCCCTTAAGCAAGCATAAGTTGGTTTTCTACATTTGACACACTGTTCTGTTTTGTAATTCAGTTCCTGTGTAGCCAAGTTTACATTCCGTGTAGTAGTGATATCTTATGATGTTTCTTTTTCTGTGTGACTTATTTCTCTTAGAATCATCATACCTGAATCCACTCATTATGCTGTCACGGGCCTGATGACATAGATTTCTTTGCTGAGTGATATTGCATTGTACGTAAGTACCACAATTTCTTTATCCATTTTTCGCTTTCTGCGATATTGAACCTGTACCGTAAACGAGGTTCTTGTAAACAGAGCCGTCCCAAACTTTGGGGAGGCTGTGTCTTTTTGATTATTATTTCCCTAAGCTATACGACCATAAGTGGAAATCCCCTAGGCTCTGTTGCTTGGTTTTTTGGATGTTTCAGGAAACACCATACACTTCTCCAGAGTGGTTGTTGGCAATTTACATCCCGCCCATCAGCATAACAATGCTCCCAGTTCTCCATGGCCTGTCCTGCCTTTCTGGATTTTACACTTTTTTCGGATGGCCCTTTTGACCGGGGGGCAGTGAGACTTCATTGTAGTGCAGATTTCCTTTGCAAGCTTGCTTGGTTGGCCAAAAAGGGCATATGCGTTTCTTCCTGAATATATTCAGGAAGAAACGCATATGCCCTTTTTGGCCAAGTGCATCATTGTGGACGTTCTGCCTCTTTTCCTATGCTTTACATGCAATTCCAGTCTACCTCCTGAAATCTGTTTCCTGCAATTCTGCCCCGCTTTCAACTCCTCTTGGCAGCCTTACTTTAAGATATTTTTGGAAGATGGCTGTCATTTATAACTCTGTAGGTTTGTGAATTACAGTGCCCCTGAGCTCCTTTCTTCAACTCGCTTTCTTGTGAGCTGGCCGTAACACCGCAGGATTGCTTCCGGCCCTAGTTTCGTTCCGGCACGGCATGCTGGGCCTTTGGTTAATTCCTCTTCCTGGTGGGAAATGAGAGTTAAATTTGCCCGTCCAGACACCTCCACCTAGTCTCTCATTGGTTCTCCCTATTCCTGTTCATTTCCCACAGAAATTGCAAACTGGGCCAAACAGGAATTTAAAGGCACTGACTCTCCATGTGGGGAGAGTGTTAGTAATGCATCTGGAATGTTGTACCCGAGTACCAGGGGACGAAAACTGAGACACATTTGAACACGTTTTCCGATCACACGGTGGATCATACTCTGGGTTCCACATGCATGTTTTAGCTGAAGGAAGAATCCCTTAAACATGGAGAGTTGAGACCCATGGAATGGGTACCATGCAATATGACTTCAAAGGGTCTGCATTTGCTCACCAAACCTCACCAATCCTATCACTGCTGCGCTTATGCCGCTGTACACACGCTTGATTCTCTTTCGGAGACATATAAATCCATAGGTTTTAAGATTCTTACTAGTCAGGTATATTCTTAGGCGTTTAATATGGGGTGTTGAGTCCACTTCGTTGAGCAAGGAGTAGCTCTTGTCTATTACATATTTGGCTTATGGAACGGTATCTGTGCTAATTTCAATCTCTGGTTTTATGCAGCACCCCAACTCACCTTTCCCCTTAAGCAAGCATAGGTTGGTTTTCTACATTTGACAGCCTGCTCTGTTTTGTAATTCAGATCTTGTGTAGCCAAGTTTACATTCCGTGTAGTAGTGATATCATATGATGTTCCTTTTTCTGTGTGACTTATTTCACTTAGAATCATCGTACCTGAATCCACTCATTATGCTGCTAGGGACCTGATGACATAGATTTCATTGCTGAGTGATATTGCATTGTACGTAAGTACCACAACTTCTTTATCCATTTTTCGCTTTCTGTGATATTGAACTTTTACGGTAAACGAGGTTCTTGTAAACAGAGCCGTCCCAAACTTTGTGGTGGCTGTGTCTTTTCGATTTTAATTTCCCTAAGCTATAGGACCATAAGTGGAAGTGCCCTAGGCTCTGTTGCTTTGTTTTTTGGATGTTTCAGGAAACACCATACACTTCTCCAGAGTGGCTGTTGGCAATTTACATGCCGCCCATCAGCATAACAAGGCTCCCAGTTCTCCATGGCCTGTCCTGCCTTTCTGGATTTTACACTTTTTTCAGATAGCCCTTTTGACCGGGGGGCAGTGAGACTTCATTGTAGTGCAGATTTCCTTTGCAAGCTTGCTTGGTTGGCCAAAAAGGGCGTATGCGTTTTTTCCTGAATATATTCAGGAAAAAACGCATACGCCCTTTTTGGCCAAGTGCATCATTGTGGACGTTCTGCCTCTTTTCCTATGCTTTACATACAATTCCAGTCTACCTCCTGAAATCGGTTCCCTGCAATTATGCCCCGCATTCAACTCCTCTTGGCAGCCTTACTGCAATATATTTTTGGAAGATAGCTGTCATTTATAACTCTGCAGGTTTGTGAATTACAGTGCCCCTGAGCTCCTTTCTTCAACTCGCTTTCTTGTGAGCTGGCCGCAACACCGCAGGATCTCCTCAGGCCCTAATCTAGTTCCAGCATGGCACACGGAGCCTTTGGTTAATTCCTCTTCCTGGTGGGAAATGAGAGTTAAATTTGCCCGTCCAGACACCTCCACCTAGTCTCTCATTGGTTCTCCCTCTTCCTGTTTATCTTACGCAGAAATTGCAAACTGGGCCAAACAAGAGGTTAAAGGCACTGACTCTCCAAGTGGGGAGAGTGTTAGTAAAGCGTCTGGAATGTTGCACCCGAGTACCAGGGGACGAAAACTGAGACACATTTGAACACGTATCCCGATCACACGGTGGATTATACTCTGGGTTCCACATGCATGTTTTAGCTGAAGGAAAAATCCCTTAAACCTGGAGAGTTGAGACCCATGGAATGGGTACCATGCAATATGACTTCAAAGGGTCTGCATTTGCTCACCGAACCTCACCAATCCTATCACTACTGCGTTTATGCCGCGGTACACAGCCTTGATTCTCTTTCGGAGACATATAAATCCATAGGTTTTAAGATTCTTACTAGTCAGGTATATTCTTAGGCGTTTAATATTGGGTGTTGAGTCCACTTCGTTGAGCAAGGAGTAGCTCTTGTCTATTACATATTTGGCTTATGGAACGGTGTCTGTGCTAATTTCAATCTCTGGTTTCATGCAGCACCCCAACTCACCTTTCCCCTTAAGCAAGCATAAGTTGGTTTTCTACATTTGACACACTGTTCTGTTTTGTAATTCAGTTCCTGTGTAGCCAAGTTTACATTCCGTGTAGTAGTGATATCTTATGATGTTTCTTTTTCTGTGTGACTTATTTCTCTTAGAATCATCATACCTGAATCCACTCATTATGCTGTCACGGGCCTGATGACATAGATTTCTTTGCTGAGTGATATTGCATTGTACGTAAGTACCACAATTTCTTTATCCATTTTTCGCTTTCTGCGATATTGAACCTGTACCGTAAACGAGGTTCTTGTAAACAGAGTCGTCCCAAACTTTGGGGAGGCTGTGTCTTTTTGATTATTATTTCCCTAAGCTATACGACCATAAGTGGAAATGCCCTAGGCTCTGTTGCTTGGTTTTTTGGATGTTTCAGGAAACACCATACACTTCTCCAGAGTGGTTGTTGGCAATTTACATCCCGCCCATCAGCATAACAAGGCTCCCAGTTCTCCATGGCCTGTCCTGCCTTTCTGGATTTTACACTTTTTTCGGATGGCCCTTTTGACCGGGGGGCAGTGAGACTTCATTGTAGTGCAGATTTCCTTTGCAAGCTTGCTTGGTTGGCCAAAAAGGGCGTATGCGTTTTTTCCTGAATATATTCAGGAAGAAACGCATATGCCCTTTTTGGCCAAGTGCATCATTGTGGACGTTCTGCCTCTTTTCCTATGCTTTACATGCAATTCCAGTCTACCTCCTGAAATCGGTTTCCTGCAATTCTGCCCCGCTTTCAACTCCTCTTGGCAGCCTTACTTTAAGATATTTTTGGAAGATGGCTGTCATTTATAACTCTGTAGGTTTGTGAATTACAGTGCCCCTGAGCTCCTTTCTTCAACTCGCTTTCTTGTGAGCTCTCCGTAACACCGCAGGATTGCTTCCGGCCCTAGTTTGGTTCCGGCACGGCATGCTGGGCCTTTGGTTAATTCCTCTTCCTGGTGGGAAATGAGAGTTAAATTTGCCCGTCCAGACACCTCCACCTAGTCTCTCATTGGTTCTCCCTATTCCTGTTCATTTTCCACAGAAATTGCAAACTGGGCCAAACAGGAGGTTAAAGGCACTGACTCTCCATGTGGGGAGAGTGTTAGTAAAGCATCTGGAATGTTGTACCCGAGTACCAGGGGACGAAAACTGAGACACATTTGAACACGTTTTCCGATCACATGGTGGATCATACTCTGGGTTCCACATGCATGTTTTAGCTGAAGGAAGAATCCCTTAAACATGGAGAGTTGAGACCCATGGAATGGGTACCATGCAATATGACTTCAAAGGGTCTGCATTTGCTCACCGAACCTCACCAATCCTATCACTGCTGCGCTTATGCCGCTGTACACACGCTTGATTCTCTTTCGGAGACCTATAAATCCATAGGTTTTAAGATTCTTACTAGTCAGGTATATTCTTAGGCGTTTAATATGGGGTGTTGAGTCCACTTCGTTGAGCAAGGAGTAGCTCTTGTCTATTACATATTTGGCTTATGGAACGGTATCTGTGCTAATTTCAATCTCTGGTTTTATGCAGCACCCCAACTCACCTTTCCCCTTAAGCAAGCATAAGTTGGTTTTCTACATTTGAGGCCCTGTTCTGTTTTGTAATTCAGTTCTTGTGTAGCCAAGTTTACATTCCGTGTAGTAGTGATATCATATGATGTTCCTTTTTCTGTGTGACTTATTTCACTTAGAATCATCGTACCTGAATCCACTCATTATGCTGCTAGGGACCTGATGACATAGATTTCATTGCTGAGTGATATTGCATTGTACGTAAGTACCACAACTTCTTTATCCATTTTTCGCTTTCTGTGATATTGAACTTGTACGGTAAACGAGGTTCTTGTAAACAGAGCCGTCCCAAACTTTGTGGTGGCTGTGTCTTTTTGATTTTAATTTCCCTAAGCTATAGGACCATAAGTGGAAGTGCCCTAGGCTCTGTTGCTTTGTTTTTTGGATGTTTCAGGAAACACCATACACTTCTCCAGAGTGGCTGTTGGCAATTTACATGCTGCCCATCAGCATAACAAGGCTCCCAGTTCTCCATGGCCTGTCCTGCCTTTCTGGATTTTACACTTTTTTCAGATAGCCCTTTTGACCGGGGGGCAGTGAGACTTCATTGTAGTGCAGATTTCCTTTGCAAGCTTGCTTGGTTGGCCAAAAAGGGCGTATGCGTTTTTTCCTGAATATATTCAGGAAAAAACGCATACGCCCTTTTTGGCCAAGTGCATCATTGTGGACGTTCTGCCTCTTTTCCTATGCTTTACATACAATTCCAGTCTACCTCCTGAAATCGGTTCCCTGCAATTATGCCCCGCATTCAACTCCTCTTGGCAGCCTTACTGCAATATATTTTTGGAAGATAGCTGTCATTTATAACTCTGCAGGTTTGTGAATTACAGTGCCCCTGAGCTCCTTTCTTCAACTCGCTTTCTTGTGAGCTGGCCGCAACACCGCAGGATCTCCTCAGGCCCTAATCTAGTTCCAGCATGGCACACGGAGCCTTTGGTTAATTCCTCTTCCTGATGGGAAATGAGAGTTAAATTTGCCCGTCCAGACACCTCCACCTAGTCTCTCATTGGTTCTCCCTCTTCCTGTTTATCTTACGCAGAAATTGCAAACTGGGCCAAACAAGAGGTTAAAGGCACTGACTCTCCAAGTGGGGAGAGTGTTAGTAAAGCGTCTGGAATGTTGCACCCGAGTACCAGGGGACAAAAACTGAGACACATTTGAACACGTATCCCGATCACACGGTGGATTATACTCTGGGTTCCACATGCATGTTTTAGCTGAAGGAAAAATCCCTTAAACCTGGAGAGTTGAGACCCATGGAATGGGTAACATGCAATATGACTTCAAAGGGTCTGCATTTGCTCACCGAACCTCACCAATCCTATCACTACTGCGTTTATGCCGCTGTACACACGCTTGATTCTCTTTCGGAGACATATAAATCCATAGGTTTTAAGATTCTTACTAGTCAGGTATATTCTTAGGCGTTTAATATTGGGTGTTGAGTCCACTTCGTTGAGCAAGGAGTAGCTCTTGTCTATTACATATTTGGCTTATGGAACGGTGTCTGTGCTAATTTCAATCTCTGGTTTCATGCAGCACCCCAACTCACCTTTCCCCTTAAGCAAGCATAAGTTGGTTTTCTACATTTGACACACTGTTCTGTTTTGTAATTCAGTTCCTGTGTAGCCAAGTTTACATTCCGTGTAGTAGTGATATCTTATGATGTTTCTTTTTCTGTGTGACTTATTTCTCTTAGAATCATCATACCTGAATCCACTCATTATGCTGTCACGGGCCTGATGACATAGATTTCTTTGCTGAGTGATATTGCATTGTACGTAAGTACCACAATTTCTTTATCCATTTTTCGCTTTCTGTGATATTGAACCTGTACCATAAACGAGGTTCTTGTAAACAGAGCCGTCCCAAACTTTGGGGAGGCTGTGTTTTTTGATTATTATTTCCCTAAGCTATACGACAATAAGTGGAAATGCCCTAGGCTCTGTTGCTTGGTTTTTTGGATGTTTCAGGAAACACCATACACTTCTCCAGAGTGGTTGTTGGCAATTGACATCCCGCCCATCAGCATAACAAGGCTCCCAGTTCTCCATGGCCTGTCCTGCCTTTCTGGATTTTACACTTTTTTCGGATGGCCCTTTTGACCGGGGGGCAGTGAGACTTCATTGTAGTGCAGATTTCCTTTGCAAGCTTGCTTGGTTGGCCAAAAAGGGCGTATGCTTTTTTTCCTGAATATATTCAGGAAGAAACGCATACGCCCTTTTTGGCCAAGTGCATCATTGTGGACGTTCTGCCTCTTTTCCTATGCTTTACATGCAATTCCAGTCTACCTCCTGAAATCGGTTTCCTGCAATTCTGCACCGCTTTCAACTCCTCTTGGCAGCCTTACTTTAAGATGTTTTTGGAAGATGGCTGTCATTTATAACTCTGTAGGTTTGTGAATTACAGTGCCCCTGAGCTCCTTTCTTCAACTCGCTTTCTTGTGAGCTGGCCGCAACACCGCAGGATTGCTTCCGGCCCTAGTTTGGTTCCGGCACGGCATGCTGGGCCTTTGGTTAATTCCTCTTCCTGGTGGGAAATGAGAGTTAAATTTGTCCGTCCAGACACCTCCACCTAGTCTCTCATTGGTTCTCCCTATTCCTGTTCATTTTCCACAGAAATTGCAAACTGGGCCAAACAGGAGGTTAAAGGCACTGACTCTCCATGTGGGGAGAGTGTTAATAAAGCATCTGGAATGTTGTACCCGAGTACCAGGGGACGAAAACTGAGACACATTTGAACACGTTTTCCGATCACACGGTGGATCATACTCTGGGTTCCACATGCATGTTTTAGCTGAAGGAAGAATCCCTTAAACATGGAGAGTTGAGACCCATGGAATGGGTAACATGCAATATGACTTCAAAGGGTCTGCATTTGCTCACCGAACCTCACCAATCCTATCACTGCTGCGCTTATGCCGCTGTACACACGCTTGATTCTCTTTCGGAGACATATAAATCCATAGGTTTTAAGGTTCTTACTAGTCAGGTATATTCTTAGGCGTTTAATATGGGGTGTTGAGTCCACTTCGTTGAGCAAGGAGTAGCTCTTGTCTATTACATATTTGGCTTATGGAACGGTGTCTGTGCTAATTTCAATCTCTGGTTTCATGCAGCACCCCAACTCACCTTTCCCCTTAAGCAAGCATAAGTTGGTTTTCTACATTTGACACCCTGTTCTCTTTTGTAATTCAGTTCCTGTGTAGCCAAGTTTACATTCCGTGTAGTAGTGATATATTATGATGTTTCTTTTTCTGTGTGACTTATTTCACTTAGAATCATCGTACCTGAATCCACTCATTATGCTGCTATGGGCCTGATGACATAGATTTCTTTGCTGAGTGATATTGCATTGTACGTAAGTACCACAACTTCTTTATCCATTCTTCGCTTTCTGTGATATTGACCTTGTACCGTAAACGAGGTTCTTGTAAACAGAGCCGGCCCAAACTTTGGGGTGGCTGTGTCTTTTGGATTTTAATTTCCCTAAGCTATAGGACCATAAGTGGAAGTGCCCTAGGCTCTGTTGCTTTGTTTTTTGGATGTTTCAGGAAACACCATACACTTCTCCAGAGTGGCTGTTGGCAATTTACATCCCGCCCATCCGCATAACAAGGCTCCCAGTTCTCCATGGCCTGTCCTGTCTTTCTGGATTTTACACTTTTTTCAGATAGCCCTTTTGACCGGGGGCAGTGAGACTTCATTGTAGTGCAGATTTCCTTTGCAAGCTTGCTTGGTTGGCCAAAAAGGGCGTATGCGTTTTTTCCTGAATATATTCAGGAAAAAACGCATACGCCCTTTTTGGCCAAGTGCATCATTGTGGACATTCTGCCTCTTTTCCTATGCTTTACATGCAATTCCAGTCTACCTCCTGAAATCGGTTTCCTGCAATTCTGCCCCGCTTTCAACTCCTCTTGGCGAACTTCCTTCAATATATTTTGGACGACAGCTGTCATTTATAACTGCAGGTTTGTGAATTACAGTGCCCCTGAGCTCCTTTCTTCAACTCGCTTTCTTGTGAGCTGGCCGCAACACCGCAGGATTGCTTCAGGCCCTAGTTTGGTTCCGGCATCGTATGCTGAGCCTTTGGTTAATTCCTCTTCCTGGTGGGAAATGAGAGTTAAATTTGCCCGTCCAGACACCTCCACCTAGTCTCTCATTGGTTCTCCCTCTTCCTGTTTATCTTACGCAGAAATTGCAAACTGGGCCAAACAAGAGGTTAAAGGCACTGACTCTCCAAGTGGGGAGAGTGTTAGTAAAGCGTCTGGAATGTTGCACCCGAGTACCAGGGGACGAAAACTGAGACACATTTGAACACGTTTCCCGATCACACGGTGGATCATACTCTGGGTTCCACATGCATGTTTTTGCTGAAGGAAGAATCCCTTAAACATGGAGAGTTGAGACCCATGGAATGGGTACCATGCAATATGACTTGAAAGGGTCTGCATTTGCTCACCGAACCTCACCAATCCTATCACTGCTGCGTTTATGCCGCTGTATACACGCTTGATTCTCTTTCGGAGACATATAAATCCATAGGTTTTAAGATTCTTACTAGTCAGGTATATTCTTAGGCGTTTAATATTGGGTGTTGAGTCCACATCGTTGAGCAAGGAGTAGCTCTTGTCTATTACATATTTGTCTTATGGAACGGTATCTGTGCTAATTTCAATCTCTGGTTTTATGCCGCACCCCAACTCACCTTTCCCCTTAAGCAAGCATAAGTTGGTTTTCTACATTTGAGACGCTGTTCTGTTTTGTAATTCAGTTTCTGTGTAGCCAAGTTTACATTCCGTGTAGTAGTGATATCTTATGATGTTTCTTTTTCTGTGTGACTTATTTCTCTTAGAATCATCATACCTGAATCCACTCATTATGCTGTCACGGGCCTGATGACATAGATTTCATTGCTGAGTGATATTGCATTGTACGTAAGTACCACAGCTTCTTCATCCATTTTTCGCTTTCTGCGATATTGAACCTGTACCGTAAACGAGGTTCTTGTAAACAGAGCCGTCCCAAACTTTGGGGTAGCTGTGTCTTTTTGATTTTAATTTCCCTAAGCTATAGGACCGTAATTGGAAGTGCCCTCAGCTCTGTTGCTTTGTTTTTTGGATGTTTCAGGAAACACCATACACTTCTCCAGAGTGGCTGTTGGCAATTTACATGCCGCCCATCAGCATAACAAGGCTCCCAGTTCTCTATGGCCTGTCCTGCCTTTCTGGATTTTACACTTTTTTCAGATGGCCCTTTGACCGGGGTGAAGTGAGACTTCATTGTAGTGCAGATTTTGTTTGCGAGTTTGCTTGGTTGGCCAGAAAGGGCGTATGCGTTTCTTCCTGAATATATTCAGGAAAAAACGCATACGCCCTTTTTGGCCAAGTGCATCATTGTGGACGTTCTGCCTCTTTTCCTATGCTTTACATGCAATTCCAGTCTACCTCCTGCAATCGGTTTCCTGCAGTTCTGCCTTGCTCTCAGTGCCTCTTCATAGCCTTATCTCAATATACTTTTGGAAAATAGTTGGCCTTCATAACTCTGCAGGTTTTTGAATTGCAATGGCCCTTAGCTCCATTTTTCAGCTCTTATTTTTGTGATCTTGCCTCATATCCACAGGATTTCTTCAGGCCCTATTCTTCTTCTGGGGCGCCTTGCTCTGCCTTTGGTTAATTCTTCTTCCTGATGTGAAATTAGAGTGACATGTGCCCATTGAAACCGCTACAGCTATTTTCTCACTTGTTCCCCCTATTCCCGTTCATTTTCCGCACTAACTGCAGACTGTGTGATTCCGGAACTTAAAGGCATTGACTCTCCATGTGGAGATGTTGTTAGTAAAGTGGCTGGAATGTTGATCCGGAGCCCCAGGAGAGGAAAATGAGGTGCATTTTAGAAACCTTTCCCGATCATATGGTATACCATCCGCTGGATTTCCCATGCATGGTTTAGCTCTAGGAAGATTCCCTTCAACTTGGAGTGTTGGGACCCTTGGAATAAGTAGCATGAAGTATTGCATTAAACTTTCGGCAGTTGCTCACCAAAGCTCACCAATCCTTTCAGCCCCAAGTGTCCAGCCTTATGTCTTATCCAGCTGTGGGTTTATATGTGGTCATTCCAGGTTGCATCACAGCCCCTGAGCGAATTTTGTAAGAATTTTTCTCTCTTTCATTGTTTCTGCGTTTTGGTTTTAAAATTTATTTCTATAAAGGGGTTTAGCTCATTTTCACTGCTGTGTTTGTGCCGCTCTGCGCACACTTGATTCCCTTATGGAGATATATCAATACATGGGTTTTAAGATTCTTATTACTCAGATATATTTCTCTGCGGTGTATAGGGTGTGTTGAGGCCAGTTCATTGAGCAAGGTGTAGATCTTTTCTGATACCTATTTTGGTTTATTGAACGGTATCTGTGCTAATTTCAAACTCTGGTTTTATGCATCACCCCACCTCTCCTTTCCCCTTAAGCTGACATAAGTGTGTTTTCTAAATGTGAGACACTGTTCTGTTTTGTAATTCATTTTTTGTGCAGCCATATTTATCCTCCCTCTATAAGTGATATCTGATGATATGTTTCTTTTTCTGTTTGACTTATTTCAAGTAGTATTATCGGACCTCAATCCACTCTTTATCCTTCTACTAGCCTTATTACATTGATTTCATGGTGAAGAGATATTCCATTGTACATAAGTACCACATTTTCTTTATCCATTGTTCTCTTTCCTGGGATATTTAAGGTGTACTGAAGTTGAGGTTCTTGTAAACAGAGTAGCCCTAAACTGTGGTGTGCTTGTGTCTTGTTGATTTTTAGACTTCCCTAGATATACTCCCGTGATTGGAAGTGCCCTATGCTCTGTCGCTCTGTTTTTTAGATGATTTAGGAACCACCATACACTTCTCCAGAGTGGCTCTCGGCAGTTCACACACTGTCCATCAGCGTATAAAGGCTCCCTGTTCTCCATGGCCTGTCCTGCATTTCTGGTGTTTACAATTTTTTCGGATGGCCCTTTTGACCGGTGGGAAATGAGACTTCTTTGTTGTGCACATTTGCATTGCTTGCTTGCTTGGTTGCCCATAAAGTGCGTATGCGTTTTTTCCTGGATATATTCAGGAAAAAACGCATACTCCCTTTTGGGCCAACTGCATCGTTGTCGAAATTCTGCCGCTTTTCATGTGCTTTAAAGGCGAGTCCAATCTATCTCTTGAAATCTGTTTCTTGCAATTCTGTCTTGCATTCAGATCCTCTTCTTTGCCTTACCTCAACATATTTTTGGACGTTAGTTTTCATTTATAACTCTGCAGGTTTGTGAATTGCAGTGACCCTGAGCTCCATTTTTTAAGTTGCTCTTTTGTGAGCTGGCCTCAAAACCGCAGGATTGCTTCAGGCCCTATTTTGGCTCTGGCGAGGCGGGCTGAGCCTTTTTTTAATTCTTATTCTTAATGGGAAATTAGAGTGACATGTGCCCGTCCAAACCCCTACAACTATTCTCTCATTGGTTCCCCCTGTTCCCGTTCATCCTCCTCACAATTTGCAAAATGTGTGAAACAGAAGTTTAAATGTGCTGATTCTCTAAGTGGGGAGATTCTAAGTAATGTGGCTGGAATGATGAACAGGAGCACCAGGAGAGGATAAATGAGGTGCATTTTAGACACATCTCCCGATCACATGGTGTACAGTCCTCTGGGTTTTCCATGCATGTTTTAGCTGTAGGAAGATTCCTTGAACCTGCAGATTTGGGACCCATTGAATGGGTACCAGGTAGTATTACTTTAAAGGGTGTGCATTTCCTCACCCAACCTCACATTTCTCTTAGCGCGAACAGTTTCCAGCCTTATGTCTCATCCTGCTGTGGGTCTAGATGTGTTCAATCCATGTTGCATCACCGTCCCTGAGGAAAAGTTGTAAGAGGTTTTCTCTGTCTCTCTGTCGTTTATTTTTTTCAATTTATTACTATATTGGTTACAGCTGATTTTCAAAGCTCTGTTTCTTGCTGCTGTACATCCACTTGATTCACGTACAGAGAGACATCAATAAATTCTTTTTCAGATTCTTACCAGTCATAGATATTCTTTTCCGGTGACTTGAGTGTGCTGAGTGCAGTTCTTTTAGCTACCGTGTAGGCCTTGTTGATTATCAGTTTGGTATTTGGAATGGTATCTTTGCTAATTTCAACCTCCTGGATGATGCCTCACCCCTCCCCACCTTTCCCGTTTAGCAGCCTCACGCGTATTTTCTACATATTTGACTATGTTTTTGTTTTGTAATTTATTTCATGTGTAGCCATTTTGGATTCCACCTTTAAGTGATATCTTATGATATGTGTCTTTTTCTTTTTGAATTATGTCACTTAGAATGATCATACGTAACTCCTCCGGAGTTGTTACAACTGGCCATATTTCATTGATTTCCAGGCTGAGTAATATTCCACTCTACATAAGTACCACATCTCTATCCATTTTTTCCCTCCAGAGACATTTAAGTTATATCCTAGTCGAGGATCTTTTAAACAGAGGGGCAGTAAACATTGGGGTGCCTGTGTCCTCTCGATTTTTGTTTTTCCCAAGATATACGCCCATGAGTGCAAGTGCCCTATGCTCTGTAGCTCATTTTTTAGATGCTTTAGTAAACACAATACACTTCTCCAGAATGGCCGTTGGCAATATACATTTCCACTATAAGCCTCACAGGGCTCCCTCTTCTCCTTGCCCTGTCCTGCATTTCTGGCGTTTACACTTTATGAGGATGGCTCTTCTGACTGATGCGAAGTGATATCTTTTGTAGTATTGATTTCCAGTGCCCACCTGTTTGGTTGGCTAAAAAAGTGTATGCCCTTTTCTTGAATATATACAGAAAAAAACACATACAGCCTTTTTGGCCAACTGCAATGTCGGCAATGTTCAGCCCCTTTTCTTGTGCTTAATGGCGAGTCCTTTCTACCTCCTCAAATCCCTTTCCTGCCATTCTCCCTTGCTTGCCAATCCTTTTCTCTGACTTTCCTCAAGACATTTTTCAGTGATAGATATTTTCAACTCTGCAGTTTCGTGAATTTTACTGCCCCTGAGTTCCATTGTTCAACTTGTGTTTATGGGAACTGGCCACAAAGCAGTGGGATTTCCTCAAGCCCTATACTGTTTCCATGGGCAACCCTAGCCTTTGGTCAATTCATCTTCCTGATGGGAAATTAGAGTGACATGTGCCTGTCTGAACACCTAGGACTTGTCTCTCATTGTTCCTCATCCTTCCGCTTCATCCTCTGGACAAATTCCAAACTGTACGCAACAGGATGTTGACAGTGTTGACATCTCCAAGTGGGGAGACTGTTAGTAAAGACGCTGGAGGGGTGAACCCGAGCACCAGGAGATGAGGAGATGAGATGCCTTTTCCAAACTCTTCCCGATCAGACGGTATACCATCCTCTGGATGTGACAGACATGTTTTAGCAGTAGGAAGAGTCCCATTCATGTAAGGAGAACACCAGGGCTTTTTCAAAATCAGTGTCTCCCCGAAACCCAAACTGGGGAGTTTTTTAAGCTACGGCTACACATATGTTCATTAAGGGCCTTGGGAAGTAGGCAGAGTGCAAACTTTAGATGACTGAAGTCTTCAGGGTCAGAAGCACTCACCACTGGCTTCCCTTAGGTTACACTTTAACTGTCATTGATAGATGATGTCAATAAAAATATCTGTTCTTTTTCCGATTATTTCCCCTTATAGGTTATTGCACAATATTGAGTGTAGTTCCCTGTGCTATACAGTAGTTCCTTGTTGATGATCTATTTTATACATAGCAGTGTGTATGTGTTAATTCCAAACTGTTAATTTATCCCTCCTCCCACCTTTCCCCTTTGGTAATAATAAATTATAAGATTTTATACTTCTCAGAAATGGGGGAGCTGAAAGAGAGGTATCATTTTCAATGGAAAAGCATTTAAAACAAGATTGAAGCTTTAACCAAGATTATTAGATGTACATCCTTGGAAAGAAATCACTTCATTTCTCTAATATTGACCTGACAAATAAGACAAACCTTTTCACTGAACTTGCTTATAATAAAGTGATGGAAATATCAAATGGAAGTGTTAGAAACATCTTATTTTACCCGAGCCTTATAAACTGTTCTATGTTAACTACAGTTTGGCTCACACATCTGTTCATTGAAGTTACAATAGTCTCAATTTCTGTTACTGATCCTCCAGAGTGGACCCCAACAAGGGTCCCCCTGCCCAGTGTCATTGGGGCCAACAGATCGAGACTGAGTTTGGTTCCCAAGCAAAGGAAACTTTATATTTTCATCAGAGAATGGAGAGGTGAGAGCATGCACTACCCCGTGGGCTGTGGGCTGGGCTGCTGTGTAGAGATCCTGTCAGAGTCAGTGGGAGGGAGGGGGCGGAGCTCTCAAGGGCCGGGTTGGCTGCAGCTCAAGCTCTATATCTCGGAGTCTGCACTGGGCCCCAGGAGCTGAGGTGTCGACCCAGCCATTCTGCACCAGGAAATCTGGTCTGAAGTGCCGGGTGTGGAACCTCTGCATGCGGGACCCTAGGAGCACGTGAAATTAGACAAAGCACAAAGGATAAAAAAGGTCAGACTTGACTTTATTGCCCACATTCTATTTTTATCTCCCAGGGATTTTTAATGGGCTTTGCTGGGGACAAAACCCTCCTCTGCCTTTTGTCCCGTTCCTCATTCTTGGAGTGCTGAGGGTGCAGACCCTTCTTCTGTAACTGCTGAGTGCTGAGTTGGGAGCCCTCATACCAGGGGACGAGGGTCAGAACTTCTCCCCAGCAGCCTCCAGGTGACGTTGATTGGCCCCAGGACCCCTGCCTCCCTGCTCGTCCGCCTGAGCACCAGCATTGGAAGTGTTATAGATTCTAATGACCTTTAAGGGTCCAGGAAAGAGATGTGCAGAGACGCTGTGGGGGCCGGTTTCACCCCGCCCCACATTTGTTCGGCCACCTTAGGCTGACCGTTTCTGCCAGCCTAGATGCTCTGACCAGTAGTCTGCTCTTTCTTCAATTAGGCCCCTGAATTAACGTAAAAACAGCACCAGGTGTCAGAGCCCTGCCCGCTCAACTCCCAGACAGTCCAGGGTCAGTGGTGATCAAGGACCATGATGGCCACTGAGTTAACAGCCTTTTGAAGTAAACAGGAGTCCAGCCGGTCTTATTGGCCACCATCATCACGGTGTCTGTAGGCTTTTCTATGGTGACAGTGTGATATACGGTTCCCCCGCCAAGATTATTAGCTCCCCTCTGGGTGCAGGAAGTCCTGCAAGCAGTAGTCTACTCCTTCGGGACACACTATTGTTGTTTTATGAGAGAAACTCCAGGTCAAGTGATGTTCACACGAGTCGTCATGGTGCCCTGTTGCCCCCGGTTATCTCTCTGGATGTTGGAGTTGGAGGGCCTCCTCACTCGAGGTCGGTGTGCCCACGGAGCGAACCCTGCAACTTCAGGGCATGGTTGGTGATTAGGATCACCACGTGGGGTCCTTTTCCCTTAGGAGGGAGGTGGCCTTTTGGGCTGCTGATTTCCAGGTTTTTAGATACCGCCAGTATCTTGGCCAGATGTGGCAGTGGGCCAAGCCCCTTGGTGACTGTAGTTTATCCTACCTGGATGGCATTCTTGCGTTGTTCCATTTCAAGTGGTCCCAGTTTTTGCACTAATTCTCCAATGGCGATTCACCTTTCACCGGGAATGGAAAGGTCAAAGGGTTTAGCTCAATTAGGGAGTTCCAGGGCAAGGGTCTGAATTGACTGCTCTTTCCATTCTTGAAAGGCCACTTCTGGATTCTGTTCAAAAGGATCATCATCTTTTCCTTTCAGTGTTTCATATAGAGGCCCAGCTAGTAGACTGTAGTTAGGGATCCAGAAGCAGCAAACCCTGGCCTCCCCAGGAACCCCTAAGCTGTCTTCTAGTTTTAGAAAGGGGTAAGGCTGCAAATGGTTTCTTCCCTTTCCTGGGATGGGCTTCTCTGACCTTGTGTGAGAATGAAGCCCAGGCAGGTCACTGCAGTCTGTGATATTTGAGCTTTTTCTTGGACAACTTCTATCCTTTATTGGCTTGGTAGTTCAGAGGCCTCCTTAGTAGGGCTGGCGATCAGAATGTCGTCTGCATATTGAAGGAGGGTTTCCTTTTCCAGAGGTAGAACTTTTCGGTCGTTAGCTAAGCTTTCCCCAAAGATAGTGTGGGAATTTTTGAACCCTTGGGGCAAGACGGCCCGGAAGTATTGTTTTAGTTGTATGTTGAGTCCTGCCACTCACAAGCCAAAATTTCTTGTGACTCTGGGACTAATGGAATACAAAAGAAGGCATCATTGAAGACTAATACAGAATACCATGTCCTGGTGGTTGGTAGAATGACCAGCAGGGTGTAGGAATCAGGAGTAACTGGAGGTATATCCTCGGTGGCTTCACTGACTGTCCTGACATCCTTTACCAGGTCCCCAGCAGCCCATGGGGCTCTCGTGGTCAGGCCAATCCCAGGATATGGAGCTCTCCTGGGCAGGTACCCCACCCCCAAGCCAGCCCACGGGGCTCTCATGGTCAGGCCCCTCCCAGGATACAGAGCTACCCTTGCAGGTACCGTGGCAGGGCTGGGCACACAGGAACCGTGTACATAGCCCTCATTGAAGAGCACCCCCAGCTCACCTGTCGCTCAGAGCTGACACAGAGCACCTCAGAGCAGGACTTGAACTAACAAACAGCAGCTCCGACAGGTCTGTGACCCTGGGCATCACTCTGTGTGGCCTCCCTCCACCTGGTCTTCCAGAGACTTCCACTGCACCCAGGGCACCAGGCCTCTGTCTCCAACCACCACCCACCCCTCCTCTCCCTGACTCCTGGGTTCCTCTCATTAGGAGAGGGTTTTCTTGAAGTTGTCTCCCACTCATGGGCCAGATAAAATGATTAGAAAACAAGCCAAAGCTGCAGCCCCTTGTCTATCCTGACTCTCAGGAGCCCACACCTGTTCCTTGGACCTGGCCGGTTCAGCAAGTTCCATTTTCTGCAACTGTGAGCCCCTGAGGGGTGATGATTGGCTACCTGGGCAGCCTTACCATGCCGGCCAGCCCTCCCCAGGTGTGCCTGGGTTGAGATCAATATAAATACCACTCCAGGCAGCAAAAGCCCCTGCAGCTGTGCCTGACGCCATTTTCTCTGCCCTGTCAGCAGTCTCGGGGCTGGGCTGGTGGGAGGGAGTGAGAGGCCACGGCTTTGTGGGTGGCCCAGTGTGAGTGGGGCTCTGCTGGACTTTCTGCAGCAGTTGCCAGGCTGCCACCTGCTAAAGAAGAGGATGTGTCACCCATACCTGCTGCTGGAATTTCTCCCTGGGCAGAGGTGAGGAAGGAAAAAAGCAGTGGGGGCAGGGACAGGACGGGTATCTCAGGCAGGGAAATGGAAATCTTCCAGAAGAGCACCCAGGGCCAGGACCATCCTGGCTGGCCTGCAGGCACCAAGTCAGCTGGCATGCTGTCACTCGTGTGGCTCCATGGCCCTTCCTCTAGGCTTTCAAGTCCTTGTATATATTCAGGTGTTTTACCTGGGAAGGGCGGGAACAGTTCAGCAGCAACTGGCCTGGGGCTCAGCTCACGTTTACTCACAGATGCCTCGGCACAGTGCCCCAGCTTTGCAATGAGGACGCTTGTTGTGTGGGGGCTGCTGGCTGAATGGGAGACGATTCCCCACCACTGACCAACTTCAGAATTGTTTACAACTGGAGCAAGTGCCCTGATACGGTTTTCCTCTGAGTAACTGGTGGGTTCTGTTTTTTTTTTTTCTCTTTTTCGTTTTTGGTTCAAGGTAGATTTTATTCCTCTTTTTTGTATTTACAGATATAAGCATGGAAATAATTTATTCATATAAATACATGTATGTGAAGGGAATAATTGTTTTTTCTGTTTTATTTTTTAAATTTTATTTCTTTTTAATTTTGAATTTTATTTTATATTTTTATACAGCAGGTTCTCATTGGTTATCTATTTTATACATATAAATGTTTACATGCCAATCCCAATCTCTCAACTCCTCCCACCACCACCCCTCCAAGAGCTTTCCCCCCTTGTTGTCCATACGATTGTTGTCTATATCTGTTGCTCTATTTATGCCTTGCAAAACGGTTAATCTGTACAGTTCTTCTAGGTTCCACTTATATGCATGAATATACAAGATTTGTTTTTCTCTTTCTGACTTACTTCACTCTGTATGACAGTCTCTAGATCCATCGACGTCTCTACAAATGACCCAATTTCATTCCTTTCATGGCTTAGTAATATTCCATTTTATATATGTACCACAGCTTTATGCATTCGTCTGTCTGTGGGCATTTAGGTTGCTTCCATTACCTCGATATTGTAAATAGTGATGCAATGAACATTGCGGTGAATGTCTCTTTTTGATTTATGGTTTTGTCTGGGTATATGTCCAGTCCTGGGATTGCTGTATCATATGGTAATTCTATTATTAGTTTCTTAAGAAACTCCATATTGTTCTCCATAGTGAATGTATCAATTTATATTCCCAACAATAGTGGAAGAGGGTTCCTTTTCTCCACACCCTTTCCAGCATTTGTTGTTTGTAGATTTTCAGATGATGCCCATTCTAACAGGTGTGAGGTGATACCTCATTGTTGAGTCCATTTCGTTGAGCAGGGGGTAGGTCTTGTCTATTACATATTTGGCTTATGGAACGGTATCTGTGCTAATTTCAAACTCTGGTTTTATGCAGCACCCCCTTAACTCACCTTTCCCCTTAAGCAAGCATAAGTTGGTTTTCTAATCTTGAGACCCTGTTCTGTTTTGTAATTCAGTTCATGTGTAGCCAAGTTTACATTCCGTGCATTAGTGATACCTTATGATGTTTCTTTTTCTGTGTGACTTATTTCACTTAGAATCATCATGCCTCAATCCACTCATTATGCTGGTACAGGCCTGGTGACACAGATTTCATTGCTGAGTGGTATTCTGTTGTATGTAAGTACCGCAACTTCTTTATCAATTATTTGTTCTCTGGGATATTTAACTCGTACTGTAGAAGAGGTTCCTGTAAACAGAGCCGTCCCAAATTTTGGGGTGGCTGTGTCTTTTTGATTTTAATTTCCCTAAGCTATAGGACCATAAGTGGAAATGCCCTAGACTCTGTTGCTTTGTTTTTCAGATGTATCAGGAAACACCATACACTTCTCCAGAGTGGCTGTTGGCAATTTACATCCCGCCCATCAGCATAACAAGGCTCCTTTTTCCCCATGGCCTGTCTTGCCTTTCTGGATTTTACACTTTTCTCAGATGGCCCTTTAGACTGGGGGGGAAGTGACACTCATAGTTCGGATTTCCATTGCAAGCTTGCTTGGTTTGCCAAAAAGGGCGTATGTGTTTTTTCCTGAATATATTCAGGAACAAACTCATACGCCCTTTGTTGCCAAGTGCATCATTGTCGATGTTCTGCCTCTTTTCCTATGCTTTAAATGCAAATCCAGTCTACCTCCTGAAATCGGTTTCCTGAAATTCTGCCCCGCTTTCAAGTCCTCTTCGCAGCCTTACTTCAATATATTTTTGGACGTTATCTGTCATTTATAACTCTCCAGGTTTGTGAATTACAGGGCCCCTGAGCTCCTTTCTTCAACTCGCTTTCTTGTGAGCTGGCCGCAAACCCGCAAGACTGCTTCAGGCCCTAATCTGCTTCTGGCAGGGCACGCTGAGCCTTTGGTTAATTTCTCTTCCTGGTGGGAAATGAGTGTTAAATATGCCCGTCCAGACACCTACCTCACTCTCAACCCCTTGGTGATGTGGGTCCTCTGGTTTGTGGCCACCTTTTCTGGGTTCCTCACCTTTCGATGATGTGGCCCCACTAGTGTGAGGACACTCCTGCCTGGTTCTCATCCACGTGGTTATGTGGAGCCCCTGGTGAGAGTCTGTTCCTGGCTTTGTTCCTCACCCACCTGTGAGGGAGACCCTCTGCTGATAGGCCACTCCTGCATGGCTGGCACACATTGCCTTGGTGAAGTCAGCCATGTGGTGGCAGTTGGAGCGTGCTGGGAATCTCCTCCCCCCGGTGATGAGGGCCCTCTTGCGTCAGGCCCTAACTGCTGGGCTCACCAACTTTTCTTAGGGAGCCCAGTGATGCTTTGGCACTCCTCTTAGGATCCCATCTCCATGGAGATGTGGGCCTTCTGCTCTGAGGTCCCAACGGCTGGGTTGTTCACATTTTCATGATGTGGGCTCTCTGGTGTTCACAGAGGCCTGGATCCCATAGCCTCTGTGCTCTTGGCCGCCTGCTGGGAGGTTCCAACTGCTGGATTCCTCACTTTTTTAATTTTTTGGGCCCTCTGTTGTGAGGATCCTCCTGCCTGCCTCACTCCCAGCCCCTTCGTGATGTGTGTCGTCTGGTTTGAGGCCACATGTGCTGGGTTCCTCACGTTTTGATGATGTGGGACCAATGGTCTTAGGAGACTCCTGCCTGGTTCACATCCCCTTGGTGATGTGGGCCCTCTGTTGAGAGTCTGATCCTGGCTGGGTTCCTCACCCATCTGTGAGGTGGGCCGTCTGCTGTGAGGTCACTCCTGCCTGGCTTGCTCACCTCGCCTTGTGGACATGAGCCCTCTGGTGGCACTTGGAGCCTGCTGGGAGCCTCCTCTCCTGGGTGATGAGGGCCCTCTGGCGTCAGGCCCTAACTGCTGGGCTCCCCACATTTTGTGATGTGCGCCCAGTGGTGCGAGGACACTCCAGCCAGGTTCACATCCCCATTGGGATGTGGGCCTTCTGCTCTGAGGTCCCAAAGCCTGGGTTGCTCACAGTTTCATGATGTGGGCTCTCTGGTATTAGTTCACTCCTGCCTGCATCCCATAGCTTCTGTGCTCTGGGCCGCCTGCTGGGAGGTTCCAACTGCTGGATTCCTCACCTTTCTTATTCTTTGGGCCCTCTGTTTTTAGGCTACTCCTGCCTGCCTCACTCCCATTCCCTTTGTGATATGTGTCCTCTGATTTGAGGCCACATGTGCTGGGTTCCTCACCTTTCGATGATGTGACCCCACTCGTGTGAGGACACTCCTGCCTGGTTCCCATCCCCTTGGTGAGGTGGGCCCTCTGGCGAGAGTCTAATCCTGGCTGGGTTCCTCAACGTTCTGTGAGGTAGGCCCTCTGCTGTGAGGTCACTCCTGCCTGGCTGGCACACGTCACCTTGGAGACGTGAGCCCTCTGGTGGCAGTTGGAGCGTGCAGGGCGCCTCCTCCTCTCGGTGATGACGGCCCTCTGGCGTCAGGCCCTAAATGGTGGGCTCCCCACATTTTCTGATGTGCGCCCAGTGGTGCGAGGACACTCCAGCCAGGTTCCCATTCCCATGGGGATGTGGTCCTTCTGCGCTGAGGTCTCAACTCCTGGGTTGCTCACAGTTTTGTGATGTGGGCCCTCTGCTGTGAGTTCACTGTGGCCTGGATCCCATAGCCTCGGTGTTCTGGGCCGCCTGCTGGAAGGTCTAAATGCTGGAATCCTCACGTTTTTTTATATTATGTGCCCTGTGTTGTGAGGCTACTCCTGCCTACCTCACTCCAAGGCCCTTGGTGATGTGGGTCCTCTGGTTTGAGGACACATGTGCTGGGTTCCTCACCTTAAGATGATGAGGCCCCACTGGTGTGAGGATAATCCTGACTGGGTCCCATCCCCTTTGTGATGTGGGCCCTCTGGTGAGAGTCTGATCCTGGCTGGGTTCCTCACCCATCTGTGAGGTGGGCCCTCTACTATCAGGTAACTCTTGCCTGGGTTGCTCACCTCGCCTTGTTGACATGAGCCCTCTGGTGGCAATTGGACCCTGCTGGGAGCCTCCTCAGCTCTGTGATGAGGGCCCCCTGACGTCAGGCCCTAACTGCTGGGCTCCCCAACTTTTCTTAGTGAGCCCAGTGTTGCTCAAGCACTCCTCTTAGGTTCCCATCCCCATGGGGATGTGGGCCTTCTGCTCTGAGGTTCCAACGGCTGGGTTGATCACAGTTTCATGATGTGGGCTCTCTGGTGTTAGTTCACTGTGGCCTGGATCCCATAGCCTCTGTGGTCTTGGCTGCCTGCTGGGAGGTTCCAACTGCTCGATTCCTCAACTTTTGTATTCTATGGGTCCTGTGTTGTGATGCTCCTCCTGCCTGCCTCACTCGCAACCCCTTCGTGATGTGGGTCTTCTGGTTTGAGGCCACATGTGCTGGGTTAGGCAACTTTCAATGATGTGGCCCCACTGGTGTGAGGACACTCCTGCCTGGTTCCCATCCCCTTGGTGATGTGGGCCTTCTGGTGACAGTCTTATCCTGGCTGGGTTCCTCACTCTTCTGTGAGGTAGGCCCTCTGCTGTGAGGTCAATCCTGCCTGACTTGCACACATCACCTTGGCGACGTGGGCCCTCTGTTGGCACATGGAACCTGCTGGGAGCCTCCTGCCCTCGGTGATGACGGCCCTCTAGCATCAGGCTCTAACTGCTGGGCTCCCCACGTTTTCTGATGTGAGCCCAGTGATGCCAGGACACTCCTGTCAGGTTCCCATCCCCATGGGGATGTGGGCTTTCTGCTCTGAGGTCCCAATGCCTGGGTTGCTCACAGTTTCATGATGTGGGCTCTCTGGTGTTAGTTAACTCCTGCCTGCATCCCATAGCTTCTGTGCTCTCGGCCGCCTGCTGGGAGGTTCCAAATGCTGGATTCCTCACTTTTTTTATTCTTTGGGCCCTCTGTTTTTAGGCTACTCCTACCTGCCTCACTCCCATCCCCTTTGTGATGTATGTCCTCTGATATGAGGCCACATGTGCTGGGTTCCTCACCTTTCGATGATGTGGCCCCACTGGTGGGAGGACAGTCCTGACTGGTTCCCATCCCCTTGGTGTTGTGGGCCCTCTGGTGAGAGTCTCATCCTGCCTCGGTTCCTCACCCTTCTGTGAGATAGGCCCTCTGCTGTGAGGTCACTACTGCCTGGCTGGCGCATGCCACCTTGTAGACGTGGTCCCTCTGTTGGCAGTTGGAACCTGCTGGGAGTCTCCTCCCCTCAGTTATGAGGGCCCCCTGGCATCAGGCCCTAACTGCTGGGCTCCTAACATTTTCTGATATGTGCTAAGTGGTGCAAAGCCACTCCTGCCAGGTTCCCATCCCAATGGGGATGTGGGCCTTCTGTTCTGAGGTCCCAACAGCTGGGCTGCTCACAGGTTCATGATGTGGGCCCTCTGCTGTGAGTTCACTGCGGCCTGGATCCCATAGCCTCGGTGCTCTGGGCCACTTGCTGGGAGGTTCCAACTGCTGGATTCTTCAACTTTTATATTCTATGGACCCTGTGTTGTGAGGCCAGTCCTGCCAGCCTCATTCCGAACCCCTTGGTGATGTGGTTCCTCTGGTTTGAGGACACATGTGCTGGGATCCTCACCTTTCGATGATGTTGTCCCACTGGTGTGGGGACACTCCTGCCTGGTTCCCATCCCCTTGGTGATGTGGGCCCTCTGGTGAGAGTCTGATGTTGGCTGGGTTTCTCACCCTTCTGTGAGGTGGGACCTCTGCTGTGAGGTAACTCCTGCCTGGCATGCTCACGTTGCCTTGGCAATGTGAGCCCTCAGGTGGCACTTGGAGCCTGCTGGGAATCTCCTCCCCTCAGTTATGAGAGCTCTGGATAAAACACATATGCCCTTTTTTGCCAAGTGCATTATTTTCCAAGTTCTGTCTCTTTTCCTATGCTTTAAGAGCTACTCCCGTGTACGTTCTGAAATCAGTTTCCAGCAATTCTGCCCCGCATTCAAGTCCTCTTCGCAGCCTTACTTCAGTATAATTTTGGATGATAGCTGTCATTTATAACTCCGCAGGTTTCTGAATTACAGTGCCCCTGAGCTCCTTTCTTCAACTCACTATCTTGTGAGCTGGCCGCAACACCGCAGGATCTCCTCAGGCCCTAATCTTGTTCCAGCATGGCACACGGAGCCTTTGGTTCATTTATCTTCCTGGTGGGAAATGAGAGTTAAATTTGCCCGTCCAGACACCTACAGATAGTCTCCCATTGCTTCTCCTTATTCCTGTTCATCTTCCGAAGAAATTGCAAACTGGGCCAAACAGGAGGTTAAAGGCACTGACTCTCCAAGTGGGGAGAGTGTTAGTAAAGCGTCTGGAATGTTGCACCCGAGTACCAGGGGACGAAAACTGAGACACATTTGAACACGTTTCCCGATCACACGGTGGATCATACTCTGGGTTCCACATGCATGTTTTAGCTGAAGGAAGAATCCCTTAAACCTGGAGAGTTGAGACCCATGGAATGGGTACCATGCAATATGACTTCAAAGAGTCTGCATTTGCTAACCGAACCTCACCAATCCTATCACTGCTGGGTTTATGACACTGTACACACGCTTGATTCTCTTTCGGAGACATATAAATCCATAGGTTTTAAGATTCTTATTAGTCAGGTATATTCTTAGTCGTTTAATATGGGGTGTTGAGTCCACTTCGTTGAGCAAGGAGTAGCTCTTGTCTATTACATATTTGGCTTATGGAACAGTATCTGTGCTAATTTCAATCTCTGATTTTATGCCGCACCCCAACTCACCTTTCCCCTTAAGCAAGCATAAGTTGGTTTTCTACATTTGACACCCTGTTCTGTTTTGTAATTCAGTTCCTGTGTAGCCAAGTTTACATTCCGTGTAGTAGTGATATCTTATGATGTTTCTTTTTCTGTGTGACTTATTTCTCTTAGAATCATCATACCTGAATCCACTCATTATGCTGTCACGGGCCTGATGACATAGATTTCTTTGCTGAGTGATATTGCATTGTACGTAAGTACCACAATTTCTTTATCCATTTTTCACTTTCTGCGATATTGAACCTGTACCATAAACGAGGTTCTTGTAAACAGAGCCATCCCAAACTTTGGGGAGGCTGTGTCTTTTTGATTATTATTTCCCTAAGCTATACGACCATAAGTGGAAATGCCCTAGGCTCTGTTGCTTGGTTTTTTGGATGTTTCAGGAAACACCATACACTTCTCCAGAGTGGCTGTTGGCAATTTACATCCCGCCCATCAGCATAACAAGGCTCCCTGTTCTCCATGGCCTGTCCTGCCTTTCTGGATTTTACACTTTTTTCAGATGGCCCTTTTGACCGGGGGGGCAGTGAGACTTCATTGTAGTGCAGATTTCCTTTGCAAGCTTGCTTGGTTGGCCAAAAAGGGCGTATGCGTTTTTTCCTGAATATATTCAGGAAAAAACGCATACGCCCTTTTTGGCCAAGTACATCATTGTGGACATTCTGCCTCTTTTCCTATGCTTTACATGCAATTCCAGTCTACCTCCTGAAATCGGTTTCCTGCAATTCTGCCCCGCTTTCAACTCCTCTTGGCAGCCTTACTTTAATATATTTTTGGAAGATGGCTGTCATTTATAACTCTGCAGGTTTGTGAATTACAGTGCCCCTGAGCTCCTTTCTTCAACTCGCTTTCTTGTGAGCTGGTCGCAACACCGCAGGATTGCTTCGGACTCTAGTGTGATTCCGGCATGGCACGCTGAGCCTTTGGTTAATTCCTCTTCCTGGTGGGAAATGAGAGTTAAATTTGCCCGTCCGGACAACTCCACCTAGTCTCTCATTGGTTCTCCCTATTCCTGTTCATTTTCCACAGAAATTGCAAACTGGGCCAAACAGGAGGTTAAAGTCACTGACACTCCAAGTGGGGAGAGTGTTAGTAAAGCATCTGGAATGTTGCACCCGAGTACCAGGGGACGAAAACTGAGACACATTTGAACACGTTTTCCGATCACACGGTGGATCATACTCTGGGTTCCACATGCATGTTTTAGCTGAAGGAAGAATCCCTTAAACCTGGAGAGTTGAGACCCATGGAATGGGTACCATGCAATATGACTTCAAAGGGTCTGCATTTGCTCACCGAACCTCACCAATCCTATCACTGCTGCGCTTATGCCGCTGTACACACGCTTGATTCTCTTTCGGAGACATATAAATCCATAGGTTTTAAGATTCTTACTAGTCAGGTATATTCTTAGGCGTTTAATATGGGGTGTTGAGTCCACTTCGTTGAGCAAGGAGTAGCTCTTGTCTATTACATATTTGGCTTATGGAACGGTATCTGTGCTAATTTCAATCTCTGGTTTTATGAAGCACCCCAACTCACCTTTCCCCTTAAGCAAGCATAAGTTGGTTTTCTACATTTGACAGCCTGCTCTGTTTTGTAATTCAGTTCTTGTGTAGCCAAGTTTACATTCCATGTAGTAGTGATAACTTATGATGTTTCTTTTTCTGTGTGACTTATTTCACTTAGAATCATCGTACCTGAATCCCCTCATTATGCTGCTACGGGCCTGATGACATAGATTTCATTGCTGAGTGATATTGCATTGTGCATAAGTACCACAACTTCTTTATCCATTTTTCGCTTTCTGTGATATTGAACTTGTACCGTAAACGAGGTTCTTGTAAACAGAGCCGGCCCAAACTTTGGGGTGGCTGTGTCTTTTGGATTTTAATTTCCCTAAGCTATAGGACCATAAGTGGAAGTGCCCTAGGCTCTGTTGCTTTGTTTTTTGGATGTTTCAGGAAACACCATACACTTCTCCAGAGTGGTTGTTGGCAATTTACATCCCGCCCATCAGCATAACAAGGCTCCCAGTTCTCCATGGCCTGTCCTGCCTTTCTGGATTTTATACTATTTTCGGATGGCCCTTTTGACCGGGGGGCAGTGAGACTTCATTGTAGTGCAGATTTCCTTTGCAAGCTTGCTTGGTTGGCCAAAAAGGGCGTATGCGTTTTTTCCTGAATATATTCAGGAAGAAACGCATACGCCCTTTTTGGCCAAGTGCATCATTGTGGACGTTCTGCCTCTTTTCCTATGCTTTACATGCAATTCCAGTCTACCTCCTGAAATCGGTTTCCTGCAATTCTGCCCCGCTTTCAACTCCTCTTGGCAGCCTTACTTTAAGATGTTTTTGGAAAATGGCTGTCATTTATAACTCTGTAGGTTTGTGAATTACAGTACCCCTGAGCTCCTTTCTTCAACTCGCTTTCTTGTGAGCTGGCCGCAACACCGCAGGATTGCTTCCGGCCCTAGTTTGGTTCCGGCACGGCATGCTGGGCCTTTGGTTAATTCCTCTTCCTGGTGGGAAATGAGAGTTAAATTTGCCCGTCCAGACACCTCCACCTAGTCTCTCATTGGTTCTCCCTATTCCTGTTCATTTTCCACAGAAATTGCAAACTGGGCCAAACAGGAGGTTAAAGGCACTGACTCTCCATGTGGGGAGAGTGTTAATAAAGCATCTGGAATGTTGCACCCGAGTACCAGGGGACGAAAACTGAGACACATTTGAACACGTTTTCCGATCACACGGTGGATCATACTGTGGGTTCCACATGCATGTTTTAGCTGAAGGAAGAATCCCTTAAACATGGAGAGTTGAGACCCATGGAATGGGTACCATGCAATATGACTTCAAAGGGTCTGCATTTGCTCACCGAACCTCACCAATCCTATCACTGCTGCGCTTATGCCGCTGTACACACGCTTGATTCTCTTTCGGAGACATATAAATCCATAGGTTTTAAGATTCTTACTAGTAAGGTATATTCTTAGGCGTTTAATATGGGGTGTTGAGTCCACTTCGTTGAGCAAGGAGTAGCTCTTGTCTATTACATATTTGGCTTATGGAACGGTATCTGTGCTAATTTCAATCTCTGGTTTTATGCAGCACCCCAACTCACCTTTCCCCTTAAGCAAGCATAAGTTGGTTTTCTACATTTGACAGCCTGCTCTGTTTTGTAATTCAGATCTTGTGTAGCCAAGTTTACATTCCGTTTAGTAGTGATATCATATGATGTTCCTTTTTCTGTGTGACTTATTTCACTTAGAATCATCGTACCTGAATCCACTCATTATGCTGCTAGGGGCCTGTGACATAGATTTCATTGCTGAGTGATATTGCATTGTACGTAAGTACCACAACTTCTTCATCCATTTTTCGCTTTCTGCGATATTGAACCTGTACCGTAAACGAGGTTCTTGTAAACAGAGCCGTCCCAAACTTTGGGGTAGCTGTGTCTTTTTGATTTTAATTTCCCTAAGCTATAGGACCGTAATTGGAAGTGCCCTCAGCTCTGTTGCTTTGTTTTTTGGATGTTTCAGGAAACACCATACACTTCTCCAGAGTGGCTGTTGGCAATTTACATGCCGCCCATCAGCATAACAAGGCTCCCAGTTCTCCATGGCCTGTCCTGCCTTTCTGGATTTTACACTTTTTTCAGATGGCCCTTTGACCGGGGTGAAGTGAGACTTCATTGTAGTGCAGATTTTGTTTGCGAGTTTGCTTGGTTGGCCAGAAAGGGCGTATGCGTTTCTTCCTGAATATATTCAGGAAAAAACGCATACGCCCTTTTTGGCCAAGTGCATCATTGTGGACGTTCTGCCTCTTTTCCTATGCTTTACATGCAATTCCAGTCTACCTCCTGCAATCGGTTTCCTGCAGTTCTGCCTTGCTCTCAGTGCCTCTTCATAGCCTTATCTCAATATACTTTTGGAAAATAGTTGGCCTTCATAACTCTGCAGGTTTTTGAATTGCAATGGCCCTTAGCTCCATTTTTCAGCTCTTATTTTTGTGATCTTGCCTCATATCCACAGGATTTCTTCAGGCCCTATTCTTCTTCTGGGGCGCCTTGCTCTGCCTTTGGTTAATTCTTCTTCCTGATGTGAAATTAGAGTGACATGTGCCCATTGAAACCGCTACAGCTATTTTCTCACTTGTTCCCCCTATTCCCATTCATTTTCCGCACTAACTGCAGACTGTGTGATTCCGGAACTTAAAGGCATTGACTCTCCATGTGGAGATGTTGTTAGTAAAGTGGCTGGAATGTTGATCCGGAGCCCCAGGAGAGGAAAATGAGGTGCATTTTAGAAACCTTTCCCGATCATATGGTATACCATCCGCTGGATTTCCCATGCATGGTTTAGCTCTAGGAAGATTCCCTTCAACTTGGAGTGTTGGGACCCTTGGAATAAGTAGCATGAAGTATTGCATTAAACTTTCGGCAGTTGCTCACCAAAGCTCACCAATCCTTTCAGCCCCAAGTGTCCAGCCTTATGTCTTATCCAGCTGTGGGTTTATATGTGGTCATTCCAGGTTGCATCACAGCCCCTGAGCGAATTTTGTAAGAATTTTTCTCTCTTTCATTGTTTCTGCGTTTTGGTTTTAAAATTTATTTCTATAAAGGGGTTTAGCTCATTTTCACTGCTGTGTTTGTGCCGCTCTGCGCACACTTGATTCCCTTATGGAGATATATCAATACATGGGTTTTAAGATTCTTATTACTCAGATATATTTCTCTGCGGTGTATAGGGTGTGTTGAGGCCAGTTCATTGAGCAAGGTGTAGATCTTTTCTGATACCTATTTTGGTTTATTGAACGGTATCTGTGCTAATTTCAAACTCTGGTTTTATGCATCACCCCACCTCTCCTTTCCCCTTAAGCTGACATAAGTGTGTTTTCTAAATGTGAGACACTGTTCTGTTTTGTAATTCATTTTTTGTGCAGCCATATTTATCCTCCCTCTATAAGTGATATCTGATGATATGTTTCTTTTTCTGTTTGACTTATTTCAAGTAGTATTATCGGACCTCAATCCACTCTTTATCCTTCTACTAGCCTTATTACATTGATTTCATGGTGAAGAGATATTCCATTGTACATAAGTACCACATTTTCTTTATCCATTGTTCTCTTTCCTGGGATATTTAAGGTGTACTGAAGTTGAGGTTCTTGTAAACAGAGTAGCCCTAAACTGTGGTGTGCTTGTGTCTTGTTGATTTTTAGACTTCCCTAGATATACTCCCGTGATTGGAAGTGCCCTATGCTCTGTCGCTCTGTTTTTTAGATGATTTAGGAACCACCATACACTTCTCCAGAGTGGCTCTCGGCAGTTCACACACTGTCCATCAGCGTATAAAGGCTCCCTGTTCTCCATGGCCTGTCCTGCATTTCTGGTGTTTACAATTTTTTCGGATGGCCCTTTTGACCGGTGGGAAATGAGACTTCTTTGTTGTGCACATTTGCATTGCTTGCTTGCTTGGTTGCCCATAAAGTGCGTATGCGTTTTTTCCTGGATATATTCAGGAAAAAACGCATACTCCCTTTTGGGCCAACTGCATCGTTGTCGAAATTCTGCCGCTTTTCATGTGCTTTAAAGGCGAGTCCAATCTATCTCTTGAAATCTGTTTCTTGCAATTCTGTCTTGCATTCAGATCCTCTTCTTTGCCTTACCTCAACATATTTTTGGACGTTAGTTTTCATTTATAACTCTGCAGGTTTGTGAATTGCAGTGACCCTGAGCTCCATTTTTTAAGTTGCTCTTTTGTGAGCTGGCCTCAAAACCGCAGGATTGCTTCAGGCCCTATTTTGGCTCCGGCGAGGCGGGCTGAGCCTTTTTTTAATTCTTATTCTTAATGGGAAATTAGAGTGACATGTGCCCGTCCAAACCCCTACAACTATTCTCTCATTGGTTCCCCCTGTTCCCGTTCATCCTCCTCACAATTTGCAAAATGTGTGAAACAGAAGTTTAAATGTGCTGATTCTCTAAGTGGGGAGATTCTAAGTAACGTGGCTGGAATGATGAACAGGAGCACCAGGAGAGGATAAATGAGGTGCATTTTAGACACATCTCCCGATCACATGGTGTACAGTCCTCTGGGTTTTCCATGCATGTTTTAGCTGTAGGAAGATTCCTTGAACCTGCAGATTTGGGACCCATTGAATGGGTACCAGGTAGTATTACTTTAAAGGGTGTGCATTTCCTCACCCAACCTCACATTTCTCTTAGCGCGAACAGTTTCCAGCCTTATGTCTCATCCTGCTGTGGGTCTAGATGTGTTCAATCCATGTTGCATCACCGTCCCTGAGGAAAAGTTGTAAGAGGTTTTCTCTGTCTCTCTGTCGTTTATTTTTTTCAATTTATTACTATATTGGTTACAGCTGATTTTCAAAGCTCTGTTTCTTGCTGCTGTACATCCACTTGATTCACGTACAGAGAGACATCAATAAATTCTTTTTCAGATTCTTACCAGTCATAGATATTCTTTTCCGGTGACTTGAGTGTGCTGAGTGCAGTTCTTTTAGCTACCGTGTAGGCCTTGTTGATTATCAGTTTGGTATTTGGAATGGTATCTTTGCTAATTTCAACCTCCTGGATGATGCCTCACCCCTCCCCACCTTTCCCGTTTAGCAGCCTCACGCGTGTTTTCTACATATTTGACTATGTTTTTGTTTTGTAATTTATTTCATGTGTAGCCATTTTGGATTCCACCTTTAAGTGATATCTTATGATATGTGTCTTTTTCTTTTTGAATTATGTCACTTAGAATGATCATACGTAACTCCTCCGGAGTTGTTACAACTGGCCATATTTCATTGATTTCCAGGCTGAGTAATATTCCACTCTACATAAGTACCACATCTCTATCCATTTTTTCCCTCCAGAGACATTTAAGTTATATCCTAGTCGAGGATCTTTTAAACAGAGGGGCAGTAAACATTGGGGTGCCTGTGTCCTCTCGATTTTTGTTTTTCCCAAGATATACGCCCATGAGTGCAAGTGCCCTATGCTCTGTAGCTCATTTTTTAGATGCTTTAGTAAACACAATACACTTCTCCAGAATGGCCGTTGGCAATATACATTTCCACTATAAGCCTCACAGGGCTCCCTCTTCTCCTTGCCCTGTCCTGCATTTCTGGCGTTTACACTTTATGAGGATGGCTCTTCTGACTGATGCGAAGTGATATCTTTTGTAGTATTGATTTCCAGTGCCCACCTGTTTGGTTGGCTAAAAAAGTGTATGCCCTTTTCTTGAATATATACAGAAAAAAACACATACAGCCTTTTTGGCCAACTGCAATGTCGGCAATGTTCAGCCCCTTTTCTTGTGCTTAATGGCGAGTCCTTTCTACCTCCTCAAATCCCTTTCCTGCCATTCTCCCTTGCTTGCCAATCCTTTTCTCTGACTTTCCTCAAGACATTTTTCAGTGATAGATATTTTCAACTCTGCAGTTTCGTGAATTTTACTGCCCCTGAGTTCCATTGTTCAACTTGTGTTTATGGGAACTGGCCACAAAGCAGTGGGATTTCCTCAAGCCCTATACTGTTTCCATGGGCAACCCTAGCCTTTGGTCAATTCATCTTCCTGATGGGAAATTAGAGTGACATGTGCCTGTCTGAACACCTAGGACTTGTCTCTCATTGTTCCTCATCCTTCCGCTTCATCCTCTGGACAAATTCCAAACTGTACGCAACAGGATGTTGACAGTGTTGACATCTCCAAGTGGGGAGACTGTTAGTAAAGACGCTGGAGGGGTGAACCCGAGCACCAGGAGATGAGGAGATGAGATGCCTTTTCCAAACTCTTCCCGATCAGACGGTATACCATCCTCTGGATGTGACAGACATGTTTTAGCAGTAGGAAGAGTCCCATTCATGTAAGGAGAACACCAGGGCTTTTTCAAAATCAGTGTCTCCCCGAAACCCAAACTGGGGAGTTTTTTAAGCTACGGCTACACATATGTTCATTAAGGGCCTTGGGAAGTAGGCAGAGTGCAAACTTTAGATGACTGAAGTCTTCAGGGTCAGAAGCACTCACCACTGGCTTCCCTTAGGTTACACTTTAACTGTCATTGATAGATGATGTCAATAAAAATATCTGTTCTTTTTCCGATTATTTCCCCTTATAGGTTATTGCACAATATTGAGTGTAGTTCCCTGTGCTATACAGTAGTTCCTTGTTGATGATCTATTTTATACATAGCAGTGTGTATGTGTTAATTCCAAACTGTTAATTTATCCCTCCTCCCACCTTTCCCCTTTGGTAATAATAAATTATAAGATTTTATACTTCTCAGAAATGGGGGAGCTGAAAGAGAGGTATCATTTTCAATGGAAAAGCATTTAAAACAAGATTGAAGCTTTAACCAAGATTATTAGATGTACATCCTTGGAAAGAAATCACTTCATTTCTCTAATATTGACCTGACAAATAAGACAAACCTTTTCACTGAACTTGCTTATAATAAAGTGATGGAAATATCAAATGGAAGTGTTAGAAACATCTTATTTTACCCGAGCCTTATAAACTGTTCTATGTTAACTACAGTTTGGCTCACACATCTGTTCATTGAAGTTACAATAGTCTCAATTTCTGTTACTGATCCTCCAGAGTGGACCCCAACAAGGGTCCCCCTGCCCAGTGTCATTGGGGCCAACAGATCGAGACTGAGTTTGGTTCCCAAGCAAAGGAAACTTTATATTTTCATCAGAGAATGGAGAGGTGAGAGCATGCACTACCCCGTGGGCTGTGGGCTGGGCTGCTGTGTAGAGATCCTGTCAGAGTCAGTGGGAGGGAGGGGGCGGAGCTCTCAAGGGCCGGGTTGGCTGCAGCTCAGGCTCTATATCTCGGAGTCTGCACTGGGCCCCAGGAGCTGAGGTGTCGACCCAGCCATTCTGCACCAGGAAATCTGGTCTGAAGTGCCGGGTGTGGAACCTCTGCATGCGGGACCCTAGGAGCACGTGAAATTAGACAAAGCACAAAGGATAAAAAAGGTCAGACTTGACTTTATTGCCCACATTCTATTTTTATCTCCCAGGGATTTTTAATGGGCTTTGCTGGGGACAAACCCCTCCTCTGCCTTTTGTCCCGTTCCTCATTCTTGGAGTGCTGAGGGTGCAGACCCTTCTTCTGTAACTGCTGAGTGCTGAGTTGGGAGCCCTCATACCAGGGGACGAGGGTCAGAACTTCTCCCCAGCAGCCTCCAGGTGACGTTGATTGGCCCCAGGACCCCTGCCTCCCTGCTCGTCCGCCTGAGCACCAGCATTGGAAGTGTTATAGATTCTAATGACCTTTAAGGGTCCAGGAAAGAGATGTGCAGAGACGCTGTGGGGGCCGGTTTCACCCCGCCCCACATTTGTTCGGCCACCTTAGGCTGACCGTTTCTGCCAGCCTAGATGCTCTGACCAGTAGTCTGCTCTTTCTTCAATTAGGCCCCTGAATTAACGTAAAAACAGCACCAGGTGTCAGAGCCCTGCCCGCTCAACTCCCAGACAGTCCAGGGTCAGTGGTGATCAAGGACCATGATGGCCACTGAGTCAACAGCCTTTTGAAGTAAACAGGAGTCCAGCCGGTCTTATTGGCCACCATCATCACGGTGTCTGTAGGCTTTTCTATGGTGACAGTGTGATATACGGTTCCCCCGCCAAGATTATTAGCTCCCCTCTGGGTGCAGGAAGTCCTGCAAGCAGTAGTCTACTCCTTCGGGACACACTATTGTTGTTTTATGAGAGAAACTCCAGGTCAAGTGATGTTCACACGAGTCGTCATGGTGCCCTGTTGCCCCCGGTTATCTCTCTGGATGTTGGAGTTGGAGGGCCTCCTCACTCGAGGTCGGTGTGCCCACGGAGCGAACCCTGCAACTTCAGGGCATGGTTGGTGATTAGGATCACCACGTGGGGTCCTTTTCCCTTAGGAGGGAGGTGGCCTTTTGGGCTGCTGATTTCCAGGTTTTTAGATACCGCCAGTATCTTGGCCAGATGTGGCAGTGGGCCAAGCCCCTTGGTGACTGTAGTTTATCCTACCTGGATGGCATTCTTGCGTTGTTCCATTTCAAGTGGTCCCAGTTTTTGCACTAATTCTCCAATGGCGATTCACCTTTCACCGGGAATGGAAAGGTCAAAGGGTTTAGCTCAATTAGGGAGTTCCAGGGCAAGGGTCTGAATTGACTGCTCTTTCCATTCTTGAAAGGCCACTTCTGGATTCTGTTCAAAAGGATCATCATCTTTTCCTTTCAGTGTTTCATATAGAGGCCCAGCTAGTAGACTGTAGTTAGGGATCCAGAAGCAGCAAACCCTGGCCTCCCCAGGAACCCCTAAGCTGTCTTCTAGTTTTAGAAAGGGGTAAGGCTGCAAATGGTTTCTTCCCTTTCCTGGGATGGGCTTCTCTGACCTTGTGTGAGAATGAAGCCCAGGCAGGTCACTGCAGTCTGTGATATTTGAGCTTTTTCTTGGACAACTTCTATCCTTTATTGGCTTGGTAGTTCAGAGGCCTCCTTAGTAGGGCTGGCGATCAGAATGTCGTCTGCATATTGAAGGAGGGTTTCCTTTTCCAGAGGTAGAACTTTTCGGTCGTTAGCTAAGCTTTCCCCAAAGATGGTGTGGGAATTTTTGAACCCTTGGGGCAAGACGGCCCGGAAGTATTGTTTTAGTTGTATGTTGAGTCCTGCCACTCACAAGCCAAAATTTCTTGTGACTCTGGGACTAATGGAATACAAAAGAAGGCATCATTGAAGACTAATACAGAATACCATGTCCTGGTGGTTGGTAGAATGACCAGCAGGGTGTAGGAATCAGGAGTAACTGGAGGTATATCCTCGGTGGCTTCACTGACTGTCCTGACATCCTTTACCAGGTCCCCAGCAGCCCATGGGGCTCTCGTGGTCAGGCCAATCCCAGGATATGGAGCTCTCCTGGGCAGGTACCCCACCCCCAAGCCAGCCCACGGGGCTCTCATGGTCAGGCCCCTCCCAGGATACAGAGCTACCCTTGCAGGTACCGTGGCAGGACTGGGCACACAGGAACCGTGCACATAGCCCTCATTGAAGAGCACCCCCAGCTCACCTGTCGCTCAGAGCTGACACAGAGCACCTCAGAGCAGGACTTGAACTAACAAACAGCAGCTCCGACAGGTCTGTGACCCTGGGCATCACTCTGTGTGGCCTCCCTCCACCTGGTCTTCCAGAGACTTCCACTGCACCCAGGGCACCAGGCCTCTGTCTCCAACCACCACCCACCCCTCCTCTCCCTGACTCCTGGGTTCCTCTCATTAGGAGAGGGTTTTCTTGAAGTTGTCTCCCACTCATGGGCCAGATAAAATGATTAGAAAACAAGCCAAAGCTGCAGCCCCTTGTCTATCCTGACTCTCAGGAGCCCACACCTGTTCCTTGGACCTGGCCGGTTCAGCAAGTTCCATTTTCTGCAACTGTGAGCCCCTGAGGGGTGATGATTGGCTACCTGGGCAGCCTTACCATGCCGGCCAGCCCTCCCCAGGTGTGCCTGGGTTGAGATCAATATAAATACCACTCCAGGCAGCAAAAGCCCCTGCAGCTGTGCCTGACGCCATTTTCTCTGCCCTGTCAGCAGTCTCGGGGCTGGGCTGGTGGGAGGGAGTGAGAGGCCACGGCTTTGTGGGTGGCCCAGTGTGAGTGGGGCTCTGCTGGACTTTCTGCAGCAGTTGCCAGGCTGCCACCTGCTAAAGAAGAGGATGTGTCACCCATACCTGCTGCTGGAATTTCTCCCTGGGCAGAGGTGAGGAAGGAAAAAAGCAGTGGGGGCAGGGACAGGACGGGTATCTCAGGCAGGGAAATGGAAATCTTCCAGAAGAGCACCCAGGGCCAGGACCATCCTGGCTGGCCTGCAGGCACCAAGTCAGCTGGCATGCTGTCACTCGTGTGGCTCCATGGCCCTTCCTCTAGGCTTTCAAGTCCTTGTATATATTCAGGTGTTTTACCTGGGAAGGGCGGGAACAGTTCAGCAGCAACTGGCCTGGGGCTCAGCTCACGTTTACTCACAGATGCCTCGGCACGGTGCCCCAGCTTTGCAATGAGGACGCTTGTTGTGTGGGGGCTGCTGGCTGAATGGGAGACGATTCCCCACCACTGACCAACTTCAGAATTGTTTACAACTGGAGCAAGTGCCCTGATACGGTTTTCCTCTGAGTAACTGGTGGGTTCTGTTTTTTTTTTTTCTCTTTTTCGTTTTTGGTTCAAGGTAGATTTTATTCCTCTTTTTTGTATTTACAGATATAAGCATGGAAATAATTTATTCATATAAATACATGTATGTGAAGGGAATAATTGTTTTTTCTGTTTTATTTTTTAAATTTTATTTCTTTTTAATTTTGAATTTTATTTTATATTTTTATACAGCAGGTTCTCATTGGTTATCTATTTTATACATATAAATGTTTACATGCCAATCCCAATCTCTCAACTCCTCCCACCACCACCCCTCCAAGAGCTTTCCCCCCTTGTTGTCCATACGATTGTTGTCTATATCTGTTGCTCTATTTATGCCTTGCAAAACGGTTAATCTGTACAGTTTTTCTAGGTTCCACATATATGCATGAATATACAAGATTTGTTTTTCTCTTTCTGACTTACTTCACTCTGTATGACAGTCTCTAGATCCATCGACGTCTCTACAAATGACCCAATTTCATTCCTTTCATGGCTTAGTAATATTCCATTTTATATATGTACCACAGCTTTATGCATTCGTCTGTCTGTGGGCATTTAGGTTGCTTCCATTACCTCGATATTGTAAATAGTGATGCAATGAACATTGCGGTGAATGTCTCTTTTTGATTTATGGTTTTGTCTGGGTATATGTCCAGTCCTGGGATTGCTGTATCATATGGTAATTCTATTATTAGTTTCTTAAGAAACTCCATATTGTTCTCCATAGTGAATGTATCAATTTATATTCCCAACAATAGTGGAAGAGGGTTCCTTTTCTCCACACCCTTTCCAGCATTTGTTGTTTGTAGATTTTCAGATGATGCCCATTCTAACAGGTGTGAGGTGATACCTCATTGTTGAGTCCATTTCGTTGAGCAGGGGGTAGGTCTTGTCTATTACATATTTGGCTTATGGAACGGTATCTGTGCTAATTTCAAACTCTGGTTTTATGCAGCACCCCCTTAACTCACCTTTCCCCTTAAGCAAGCATAAGTTGGTTTTCTAATCTTGAGACCCTGTTCTGTTTTGTAATTCAGTTCATGTGTAGCCAAGTTTACATTCCGTGCATTAGTGATACCTTATGATGTTTCTTTTTCTGTGTGACTTATTTCACTTAGAATCATCATGCCTCAATCCACTCATTATGCTGGTACAGGCCTGGTGACACAGATTTCATTGCTGAGTGGTATTCTGTTGTACGTAAGTACCGCAACTTCTTTATCAATTATTTGTTCTCTGGGATATTTAACTCGTACTGTAGAAGAGGTTCCTGTAAACAGAGCCGTCCCAAATTTTGGGGTGGCTGTGTCTTTTTGATTTTAATTTCCCTAAGCTATAGGACCATAAGTGGAAATGCCCTAGACTCTGTTGCTTGGTTTTTCAGATGTATCAGGAAACACCATACACTTCTCCAGAGTGGCTGTTGGCAATTTACATCCCGCCCATCAGCATAACAAGGCTCCTTTTTCCCCATGGCCTGTCTTGCCTTTCTGGATTTTACACTTTTCTCAGATGGCCCTTTAGACCGGGGGGAAGTGACACTCATAGTTCGGATTTCCATTGCAAGCTTGCTTGGTTTGCCAAAAAGGGCGTATGTGTTTTTTCCTGAATATATTCAGGAACAAACTCATACGCCCTTTGTTGCCAAGTGCATCATTGTCGATGTTCTGCCTCTTTTCCTATGCTTTAAATGCAAATCCAGTCTACCTCCTGAAATCGGTTTCCTGAAATTCTGCCCCGCTTTCAAGTCCTCTTCGCAGCCTTACTTCAATATATTTTTGGACGTTATCTGTCATTTATAACTCTCCAGGTTTGTGAATTACAGGGCCCCTGAGCTCCTTTCTTCAACTCGCTTTCTTGTGAGCTGGCCGCAAACCCGCAAGACTGCTTCAGGCCCTAATCTGCTTCTGGCAGGGCACGCTGAGCCTTTGGTTAATTTCTCTTCCTGGTGGGAAATGAGTGTTAAATATGCCCGTCCAGACACCTACCTCACTCTCAACCCCTTGGTGATGTGGGTCCTCTGGTTTGTGGCCACCTTTTCTGGGTTCCTCACCTTTCGATGATGTGGCCCCACTAGTGTGAGGACACTCCTGCCTGGTTCTCATCCACGTGGTTATGTGGACCCCCTGGTGAGAGTCTGTTCCTGGCTTTGTTCCTCACCCACCTGTGAGGGAGACCCTCTGCTGATAGGTCACTCCTGCATGGCTGGCACACATTGCCTTGGTGAAGTCAGCCGTGTGGTGGCAGTTGGAGCGTGCTGGGAATCTCCTCCCCCCGGTGATGAGGGCCCTCTTGCGTCAGGCCCTAACTGCTGGGCTCACCAACTTTTCTTAGGGAGCCCAGTGATGCTTTGGCACTCCTCTTAGGATCCCATCTCCATGGAGATGTGGGCCTTCTGCTCTGAGGTCCCAACGGCTGGGTTGTTCACATTTTCATGATGTGGGCTCTCTGGTGTTCACAGAGGCCTGGATCCCATAGCCTCTGTGCTCTTGGCCGCCTGCTGGGAGGTTCCAACTGCTGGATTCCTCACTTTTTTAATTTTTTGGGCCCTCTGTTGTGAGGATCCTCCTGCCTGCCTCACTCCCAGCCCCTTCGTGATGTGTGTCGTCTGGTTTGAGGCCACATGTGCTGGGTTCCTCACCTTTCGATGATGTGGGACCAATGGTCTTAGGAGACTCCTGCCTGGTTCACATCCCCTTGGTGATGTGGGCCCTCTGTTGAGAGTCTGATCCTGGCTGGGTTCCTCACCCATCTGTGAGGTGGGCCGTCTGCTGTGAGGTCACTCCTGCCTGGCTTGCTCACCTCGCCTTGTGGACATGAGCCCTCTGGTGGCACTTGGAGCCTGCTGGGAGCCTCCTCTCCTGGGTGATGAGGGCCCTCTGGCGTCAGGCCCTAACTGCTGGGCTCCCCACATTTTGTGATGTGCGCCCAGTGGTGCGAGGACACTCCAGCCAGGTTCACATCCCCATTGGGATGTGGGCCTTCTGCTCTGAGGTCCCAAAGCCTGGGTTGCTCACAGTTTCATGATGTGGGCTCTCTGGTATTAGTTCACTCCTGCCTGCATCCCATAGCTTCTGTGCTCTGGGCCGCCTGCTGGGAGGTTCCAACTGCTGGATTCCTCACCTTTCTTATTCTTTGGGCCCTCTGTTTTTAGGCTACTCCTGCCTGCCTCACTCCCATTCCCTTTGTGATATGTGTCCTCTGATTTGAGGCCACATGTGCTGGGTTCCTCACCTTTCGATGATGTGACCCCACTCGTGTGAGGACACTCCTGCCTGGTTCCCATCCCCTTGGTGAGGTGGGCCCTCTGGCGAGAGTCTAATCCTGGCTGGGTTCCTCAACGTTCTGTGAGGTAGGCCCTCTGCTGTGAGGTCACTCCTGCCTGGCTGGCACACGTCACCTTGGAGACGTGAGCCCTCTGGTGGCAGTTGGAGCGTGCAGGGCGCCTCCTCCTCTCGGTGATGACGGCCCTCTGGCGTCAGGCCCTAAATGGTGGGCTCCCCACATTTTCTGATGTGCGCCCAGTGGTGCGAGGACACTCCAGCCAGGTTCCCATTCCCATGGGGATGTGGTCCTTCTGCGCTGAGGTCTCAACTCCTGGGTTGCTCACAGTTTTGTGATGTGGGCCCTCTGCTGTGAGTTCACTGTGGCCTGGATCCCATAGCCTCGGTGTTCTGGGCCGCCTGCTGGAAGGTCTAAATGCTGGAATCCTCACGTTTTTTTATATTATGTGCCCTGTGTTGTGAGGCTACTCCTGCCTACCTCACTCCAAGGCCCTTGGTGATGTGGGTCCTCTGGTTTGAGGACACATGTGCTGGGTTCCTCACCTTAAGATGATGAGGCCCCACTGGTGTGAGGATAATCCTGACTGGGTCCCATCCCCTTTGTGATGTGGGCCCTCTGGTGAGAGTCTGATCCTGGCTGGGTTCCTCACCCATCTGTGAGGTGGGCCCTCTACTATCAGGTAACTCTTGCCTGGGTTGCTCACCTCGCCTTGTTGACATGAGCCCTCTGGTGGCAATTGGACCCTGCTGGGAGCCTCCTCAGCTCTGTGATGAGGGCCCTCTGACGTCAGGCCCTAACTGCTGGGCTCCCCAACTTTTCTTAGTGAGCCCAGTGTTGCTCAAGCACTCCTCTTAGGTTCCCATCCCCATGGGGATGTGGGCCTTCTGCTCTGAGGTTCCAACGGCTGGGTTGATCACAGTTTCATGATGTGGGCTCTCTGGTGTTAGTTCACTGTGGCCTGGATCCCATAGCCTCTGTGGTCTTGGCTGCCTGCTGGGAGGTTCCAACTGCTCGATTCCTCAACTTTTGTATTCTATGGGTCCTGTGTTGTGATGCTCCTCCTGCCTGCCTCACTCGCAACCCCTTCGTGATGTGGGTCTTCTGGTTTGAGGCCACATGTGCTGGGTTAGGCAACTTTCAATGATGTGGCCCCACTGGTGTGAGGACACTCCTGCCTGGTTCCCATCCCCTTGGTGATGTGGGCCTTCTGGTGACAGTCTTATCCTGGCTGGGTTCCTCACTCTTCTGTGAGGTAGGCCCTCTGCTGTGAGGTCAATCCTGCCTGACTTGCACACATCACCTTGGCGACGTGGGCCCTCTGTTGGCACATGGAACCTGCTGGGAGCCTCCTGCCCTCGGTGATGACGGCCCTCTAGCATCAGGCTCTAACTGCTGGGCTCCCCACGTTTTCTGATGTGAGCCCAGTGATGCCAGGACACTCCTGTCAGGTTCCCATCCCCATGGGGATGTGGGCTTTCTGCTCTGAGGTCCCAATGCCTGGGTTGCTCACAGTTTCATGATGTGGGCTCTCTGGTGTTAGTTAACTCCTGCCTGCATCCCATAGCTTCTGTGCTCTCGGCCGCCTGCTGGGAGGTTCCAAATGCTGGATTCCTCACTTTTTTTATTCTTTGGGCCCTCTGTTTTTAGGCTACTCCTACCTGCCTCACTCCCATCCCCTTTGTGATGTATGTCCTCTGATATGAGGCCACATGTGCTGGGTTCCTCACCTTTCGATGATGTGGCCCCACTGGTGGGAGGACAGTCCTGACTGGTTCCCATCCCCTTGGTGTTGTGGGCCCTCTGGTGAGAGTCTCATCCTGCCTCGGTTCCTCACCCTTCTGTGAGATAGGCCCTCTGCTGTGAGGTCACTACTGCCTGGCTGGCGCATGCCACCTTGTAGACGTGGTCCCTCTGTTGGCAGTTGGAACCTGCTGGGAGTCTCCTCCCCTCAGTTATGAGGGCCCCCTGGCATCAGGCCCTAACTGCTGGGCTCCTAACATTTTCTGATATGTGCTAAGTGGTGCAAAGCCACTCCTGCCAGGTTCCCATCCCAATGGGGATGTGGGCCTTCTGTTCTGAGGTCCCAACAGCTGGGCTGCTCACAGGTTCATGATGTGGGCCCTCTGCTGTGAGTTCACTGCGGCCTGGATCCCATAGCCTCGGTGCTCTGGGCCACTTGCTGGGAGGTTCCAACTGCTGGATTCTTCAACTTTTATATTCTATGGACCCTGTGTTGTGAGGCCAGTCCTGCCAGCCTCATTCCGAACCCCTTGGTGATGTGGTTCCTCTGGTTTGAGGACACATGTGCTGGGATCCTCACCTTTCGATGATGTTGTCCCACTGGTGTGGGGACACTCCTGCCTGGTTCCCATCCCCTTGGTGATGTGGGCCCTCTGGTGAGAGTCTGATGTTGGCTGGGTTTCTCACCCTTCTGTGAGGTGGGACCTCTGCTGTGAGGTAACTCCTGCCTGGCATGCTCACGTTGCCTTGGCAATGTGAGCCCTCAGGTGGCACTTGGAGCCTGCTGGGAATCTCCTCCCCTCAGTTATGAGAGCTCTGGATAAAACACATATGCCCTTTTTTGCCAAGTGCATTATTTTCCAAGTTCTGTCTCTTTTCCTATGCTTTAAGAGCTACTCCCGTGTACGTTCTGAAATCAGTTTCCAGCAATTCTGCCCCGCATTCAAGTCCTCTTCGCAGCCTTACTTCAGTATAATTTTGGATGATAGCTGTCATTTATAACTCCGCAGGTTTCTGAATTACAGTGCCCCTGAGCTCCTTTCTTCAACTCACTATCTTGTGAGCTGGCCGCAACACCGCAGGATCTCCTCAGGCCCTAATCTTGTTCCAGCATGGCACACGGAGCCTTTGGTTCATTTATCTTCCTGGTGGGAAATGAGAGTTAAATTTGCCCGTCCAGACACCTACAGATAGTCTCCCATTGCTTCTCCTTATTCCTGTTCATCTTCCGAAGAAATTGCAAACTGGGCCAAACAGGAGGTTAAAGGCACTGACTCTCCAAGTGGGGAGAGTGTTAGTAAAGCGTCTGGAATGTTGCACCCGAGTACCAGGGGACGAAAACTGAGACACATTTGAACACGTTTCCCGATCACACGGTGGATCATACTCTGGGTTCCACATGCATGTTTTAGCTGAAGGAAGAATCCCTTAAACCTGGAGAGTTGAGACCCATGGAATGGGTACCATGCAATATGACTTCAAAGAGTCTGCATTTGCTAACCGAACCTCACCAATCCTATCACTGCTGGGTTTATGACACTGTACACACGCTTGATTCTCTTTCGGAGACATATAAATCCATAGGTTTTAAGATTCTTACTAGTCAGGTATATTCTTAGTCGTTTAATATGGGGTGTTGAGTCCACTTCGTTGAGCAAGGAGTAGCTCTTGTCTATTACATATTTGGCTTATGGAACAGTATCTGTGCTAATTTCAATCTCTGATTTTATGCCGCACCCCAACTCACCTTTCCCCTTAAGCAAGCATAAGTTGGTTTTCTACATTTGACACCCTGTTCTGTTTTGTAATTCAGTTCCTGTGTAGCCAAGTTTACATTCCGTGTAGTAGTGATATCTTATGATGTTTCTTTTTCTGTGTGACTTATTTCTCTTAGAATCATCATACCTGAATCCACTCATTATGCTGTCACGGGCCTGATGACATAGATTTCTTTGCTGAGTGATATTGCATTGTACGTAAGTACCACAATTTCTTTATCCATTTTTCACTTTCTGCGATATTGAACCTGTACCATAAACGAGGTTCTTGTAAACAGAGCCATCCCAAACTTTGGGGAGGCTGTGTCTTTTTGATTATTATTTCCCTAAGCTATACGACCATAAGTGGAAATGCCCTAGGCTCTGTTGCTTGGTTTTTTGGATGTTTCAGGAAACACCATACACTTCTCCAGAGTGGCTGTTGGCAATTTACATCCCGCCCATCAGCATAACAAGGCTCCCTGTTCTCCATGGCCTGTCCTGCCTTTCTGGATTTTACACTTTTTTCAGATGGCCCTTTTGACCGGGGGGGCAGTGAGACTTCATTGTAGTGCAGATTTCCTTTGCAAGCTTGCTTGGTTGGCCAAAAAGGGCGTATGCGTTTTTTCCTGAATATATTCAGGAAAAAACGCATACGCCCTTTTTGGCCAAGTACATCATTGTGGACATTCTGCCTCTTTTCCTATGCTTTACATGCAATTCCAGTCTACCTCCTGAAATCGGTTTCCTGCAATTCTGCCCCGCTTTCAACTCCTCTTGGCAGCCTTACTTTAATATATTTTTGGAAGATGGCTGTCATTTATAACTCTGCAGGTTTGTGAATTACAGTGCCCCTGAGCTCCTTTCTTCAACTCGCTTTCTTGTGAGCTGGTCGCAACACCGCAGGATTGCTTCGGACTCTAGTGTGATTCCGGCATGGCACGCTGAGCCTTTGGTTAATTCCTCTTCCTGGTGGGAAATGAGAGTTAAATTTGCCCGTCCGGACACCTCCACCTAGTCTCTCATTGGTTCTCCCTATTCCTGTTCATTTTCCACAGAAATTGCAAACTGGGCCAAACAGGAGGTTAAAGTCACTGACACTCCAAGTGGGGAGAGTGTTAGTAAAGCATCTGGAATGTTGCACCCGAGTACCAGGGGACGAAAACTGAGACACATTTGAACACGTTTTCCGATCACACGGTGGATCATACTCTGGGTTCCACATGCATGTTTTAGCTGAAGGAAGAATCCCTTAAACCTGGAGAGTTGAGACCCATGGAATGGGTACCATGCAATATGACTTCAAAGGGTCTGCATTTGCTCACCGAACCTCACCAATCCTATCACTGCTGCACTTATGCCGCTGTACACACGCTTGATTCTCTTTCGGAGACATATAAATCCATAGGTTTTAAGATTCTTACTAGTCAGGTATATTCTTAGGCGTTTAATATGGGGTGTTGAGTCCACTTCGTTGAGCAAGGAGTAGCTCTTGTCTATTACATATTTGGCTTATGGAACGGTATCTGTGCTAATTTCAATCTCTGGTTTTATGAAGCACCCCAACTCACCTTTCCCCTTAAGCAAGCATAAGTTGGTTTTCTACATTTGACAGCCTGCTCTGTTTTGTAATTCAGATCTTGTGTAGCCAAGTTTACATTCCGTGTAGTAGTGATATCATATGATGTTCCTTTTTCTGTGTGACTTATTTCAGTTAGAATCATCGTACCTGAATCCACTCATTATGCTGCTAGGGACCTGATGACATAGATTTCATTGCTGAGTGATATTGCATTGTACTTAAGTACCACAACTTCTTTATCCATTTTTCGCTTTCTGTGATATTGAACTTGTACGGTAAACGAGGTTCTTGTAAACAGAGCCGTCCCAAACTTTGGGGTGGCTGTGTCTTTTTGATTTTAATTTCCCTAAGCTATAGGACCATAAGTGGAAGTGCCCTAGGCTCTGTTGCTTTGTTTTTTGGATGTTTCAGGAAACACCATACACTTCTCCAGAGTGGCTGTTGGCAATTTACATGCCGCCCATCAGCATAACAAGGCTCCCAGTTCTCCATGGCCTGTCCTGCCTTTCTGGATTTTACACTTTTTTCAGATAGCCCTTTTGACCGGGGGGCAGTGAGACTTCATTGTAGTGCAGATTTCCTTTGCAAGCTTGCTTGGTTGGCCAAAAAGTGCGTATGCGTTTTTTCCTGAATATATTCAGGAAAAAACGCATACGCACTTTTTGGCCAAGTGCATCATTGTGGACGTTCTGCCTCTTTTCCTATGCTTTACATACAATTCCAGTCTACCTCCTGAAATCGGTTCCCTGCAATTATGCCCCGCATTCAACTCCTCTTGGCAGCCTTACTGCAATATATTTTTGGAAGATAGCTGTCATTTATAACTCTGCAGGTTTGTGAATTACAGTGCCCCTGAGCTCCTTTCTTCAACTCGCTTTCTTGTGAGCTGGCCGCAACACCGCAGGATCTCCTCAGGCCCTAATCTAGTTCCAGCATGGCACACGGAGCCTTTGGTTAATTCCTCTTCCTGGTGGGAAATGAGAGTTAAATTTGCCCGTCCAGACACCTCCACCTAGTCTCTCATTGGTTCTCCCTCTTCCTGTTTATCTTACGCAGAAATTGCAAACTGGGCCAAACAAGAGGTTAAAGGCACTGACTCTCCAAGTGGGGAGAGTGTTAGTAAAGCGTCTGGAATGTTGCACCCCAGTACCAGGGGACGAAAACTGAGACACATTTGAACACGTATCCCGATCACACGGTGAATTATACTCTGGGTTCCACATGCATGTTTTAGCTGAAGGAAAAATCCCTTAAACCTGGAGAGTTGAGACCCATGGAATGGGTACCATGCAATATGACTTCAAAGGGTCTGCATTTGCTCACCGAACCTCACCAATCCTATCACTACTGCGTTTATGCCGCTGTACACACGATTGATTCTCTTTTGGAGACATATAAATCCATAGGTTTTAAGATTCTTACTAGTCAGGTATATTCTTAGGCGTTTAATATTGGGTGTTGAGTCCACTTCGTTGAGCAAGGAGTAGCTCTTGTCTATTACATATTTGGCTTATGGAACGGTGTCTGTGCTAATTTCAATCTCTGGTTTCATGCAGCACCCCAACTCACCTTTCCCCTTAAGCAAGCATAAGTTGGTTTTCTACATTTGACACACTGTTCTGTTTTGTAATTCAGTTCCTGTGTAGCCAAGTTTACATTCCGTGTAGTAGTGATATCTTATGATGTTTCTTTTTCTGTGTGACTTATTTCTCTTAGAATCATCATACCTGAATCCACTCATTATGCTGTCACGGGCCTGATGACATAGATTTCTTTGCTGAGTGATATTGCATTGTACGTAAGTACCACAATTTCTTTATCCATTTTTCGCTTTCTGTGATATTGAACCTGTACCGTAAACGAGGTTCTTGTAAACAGAGCCGTCCCAAACTTTGGGGAGGCTGTGTTTTTTGATTATTATTTCCCTAAGCTATACGACCATAAGTGGAAATGCCCTAGGCTCTGTTGCTTGGTTTTTTGGATGTTTCAGGAAACACCATACACTTCTCCAGAGTGGTTGTTGGCAATTTACATCCCGCCCATCAGCATAACAAGGCTCCCAGTTCTCCATGGCCTGTCCTACCTTTCTGGATTTTACACTTTTTTCGGATGGCCCTTTTGACCGGGGGGCAGTGAGACTTCATTGTAGTGCAGATTTCCTTTGCAAGCTTGCTTGGTTGGCCAAAAAGGGCGTATGCGTTTTTTCCTGAATATATTCAGGAAGAAACGCATACGCCCTTTTTGGCCAAGTGCATCATTGTGGACGTTCTGCCTCTTTTCCTATGCTTTACATGCAATTCCAGTCTACCTCCTGAAATCGGTTTCCTGCAATTCTGCCCCGCTTTCAACTCCTCTTGGCAGCCTTACTTTAAGATGTTTTTGGAAGATGGCTGTCATTTATAACTCTGTAGGTTTGTGAATTACAGTACTCCTGAGCTCCTTTCTTCAACTTGCTTTCTTGTGAGCTGGCCGCAACACCGCAGGATTGCTTCCGGCCCTAGTTTGGTTCCGGCACGGCATGCTGGGCCTTTGGTTAATTCCTCTTCCTGGTGGGAAATGAGAGTTAAATTTGCCCGTCCAGACACCTCCACCTAGTCTCTCATTGGTTCTCCCTATTCCTGTTCATTTTCCACAGAAATTGCAAACTGGGCCAAACAGGAGGTTAAAGGCACTGACTCTCCAAGTGGGGAGAGTGTTAGTAAAGCGTCTGGAATGTTGCACCCGAGTACCAGGGGACGAAAACTGAGACCCATTTGAACACGTTTCCCGATCACACGGTGGATCATACTCTGGGTTCCACATGCATGTTTTAGCTGAAGGAAGAATCCCTTAAACATGGAGAGTTGAGACCCATGGAATGGGTACCATGCAATATGACTTCAAAGGGTCTGCATTTGCTCACCGAACCTCACGAATCCTATCACTGCTGCGCTTATGCCGCTGTACACACGCTTGATTCTCTTTCGGAGACATATAAATCCATAGGTTTTAAGATTCTTACTAGTCAGGTATATTCTTAGGCGTTTAATATGGGGTGTTGAGTCCACTTCGTTGAGCAAGGAGTAGCTCTTGTCTATTACATATTTGGCTTATGGAACGGTATCTGTGTTAATTTCAATCTCTGGTTTTATGAAGCACCCCAACTCACCTTTCCCCTTAAGCAAGCATAAGTTGGTTTTCTACATTTGAGGCCCTGTTCTGTTTTGTAATTCAGTTCTTGTGTAGCCAAGTTTACATTCCATGTAGTAGTGATAACTTATGATGTTTCTTTTTCTGTGTGACTTATTTCACTTAGAATCATCGTACCTGAATCCCCTCATTATGCTGCTACGGGCCTGATGACATAGATTTCATTGCTGAGTGATATTGCATTGTGCATAAGTACCACAACTTCTTTATCCATTTTTCGCTTTCTGTGATATTGAACTTGTACCGTAAACGAGGTTCTTGTAAACAGAGCCGGCCCAAACTTTGGGGTGGCTGTGTCTTTTGGATTTTAATTTCCCTAAGCTATAGGACCATAAGTGGAAGTGCCCTAGGCTCTGTTGCTTTGTTTTTTGGATGTTTCAGGAAACACCATACACTTCTCCAGAGTGGCTGTTGGCAATTTACATGCCGCCCATCAGCATAACAAGGCTCCCAGTTCTCCATGGCCTGTCCTGTCTTTCTGGATTTTACACTTTTTTCAGATAGCCCTTTTGACCGGGGGGCAGTGAGACTTCATTGTAGTGCAGATTTCCTTTGCAAGCTTGCTTGGTTGGCCAAAAAGGGCGTATGCGTTTTTTCCTGAATATATTCAGGAAGAAACGCATACGCCCTTTTTGGCCAAGTGCATCATTGTGGACGTTCTGCCTCTTTTCCTATGCTTTACATACAATTCCAGTCTACCTCCTGAAATCGGTTCCCTGCAATTATTCCCCGCATTCAACTCCTCTTGGCAGCCTTACTGCAATATATTTTTGGAAGATAGCTGTCATTTATAACTCTGCAGGTTTGTGAATTACAGTGCCCCTGAGCTCCTTTCTTCAACTCGCTTTCTTGTGAGCTGGCCGCAACACCGCAGGATCTCCTCAGGCCCTAATCTATTTCCAGCATGGCACACGGAGCCTTTGGTTAATTCCTCTTCCTGGTGGGAAATGAGAGTTAAATTTGCCCGTCCAGACACCTCCACCTAGTCTCTAATTGGTTCTCCCTCTTCCTGTTTATCTTACGCAGAAATTGCAAACTGGGCCAAACAAGAGGTTAAAGGCACTGACTCTCCAAGTGGGGAGAGTGTTAGTAAAGCGTCTGGAATGTTGCACCCGAGTACCAGGGGACGAAAACTGAGACACATTTGAACACGTATCCCGATCACATGGTGGATCATACTCTGGGTTCCACATGCATGTTTTAGCTGAAGGAAAAATCCCTTAAACCTGGAGAGTTGAGACCCATGGAATGGGTACCATGCAATATGACTTCAAAGGGTCTGCATTTGCTCACCGAACCTCACCAATCCTATAACTACTGCGTTTATGCCGCTGTACACAGCCTTGATTCTCTTTCGGAGACATATAAATCCATAGGTTTTAAGATTCTTACTAGTCAGGTATATTCTTAGGCGTTTAATATTGGGTGTTGAGTCCACTTCGTTGAGCAAGGAGTAGCTCTTGTCTATTACATATTTGGCTTATGGAACGGTGTCTGTGCTAATTTCAATCTCTGGTTTCATGCAGCACCCCAACTCACCTTTCCCCTTAAGCAAGCATAAGTTGGTTTTCTACATTTGACACACTGTTCTGTTTTGTAATTCAGTTCCTGTGTAGCCAAGTTTACATTCCGTGTAGTAGTGATATCTTATGATGTTTCTTTTTCTGTGTGACTTATTTCTCTTAGAATCATCATACCTGAATCCACTCATTATGCTGTCACGGGCCTGATGACATAGATTTCTTTGCTGAGTGATATTGCATTGTACGTAAGTACCACAATTTCTTTATCCATTTTTCGCTTTCTGTGATATTGAACCTGTACCGTAAACGAGGTTCTTGTAAACAGAGCCGTCCCAAACTTTGGGGAGGCTGTGTTTTTTGATTATTATTTCCCTAAGCTATACGACAATAAGTGGAAATGCCCTAGGCTCTGTTGCTTGTTTTTTGGATGTTTCAGGAAACACCATACACTTTTCCAGAGTGGTTGTTGGCAATTTACATCCCGCCCATCAGCATAACAAGGCTCCCAGTTCTCCATGGCCTGTCCTGCCTTTCTGGATTTTACACTTTTTTCGGATGGCCCTTTTGACCGGGGGGCAGTGAGACTTCATTGTAGTGCAGATTTCCTTTGCAAGCTTGCTTGGTTGGCCAAAAAGGGCGTATGCGTTTTTTCCTGAATATATTCAGGAAGAAACGCATACGCCCTTTTTGGCCAAGTGCATCATTGTGGACGTTCTGCCTCTTTTCCTATGCTTTACATGCAATTCCAGTCTACCTCCTGAAATCGGTTTCCTGCAATTCTGCCCCGATTTCAACTCCTCTTGGCAGCCTTACTTTGAGATGTTTTTGGAAGATGGCTGTCATTTATAACTCTGTAGGTTTGTGAATTACAGTGCCCCTGAGCTCCTTTCTTCAACTCGCTTTCTTGTGAGCTGGCCGCAACACCGCAGGATTGCTTCCGGCCCTAGTTTGGTTCCGGCACGGCATGCTGGGCCTTTGGTTAATTCCTCTTCCTGGTGGGAAATGAGAGTTAAATTTGCCCGTCCAGACACCTCCACCTAGTCTCTCATTGGTTCTCCCTATTCCTGTTCATTTTCCACAGAAATTGCAAACTGGGCCAAACAGGAGGTTAAAGGCACTGACTCTCCATGTGGGGAGAGTGTTAATAAAGCATCTGGAATGTTGTACCCGAGTACCAGGGGACGAAAACTGAGACACATTTGAACACGTTTTCCGATCACACGGTGGATCATACTGTGGGTTCCACATGCATGTTTTAGCTGAAGGAAGAATCCCTTAAACATGGAGAGTTGAGACCCATGGAATGGGTACCATGCAATATGACTTCAAAGGGTCTGCATTTGCTCACCGAACCTCACCAATCCTATCACTGCTGCGCTTATGCCGCTGTACACACGCTTGATTCTCTTTCGGAGACATATAAATCCATAGGTTTTAAGATTCTTACTAGTAAGGTATATTCTTAGGCGTTTAATATGGGGTGTTGAGTCCACTTCGTTGAGCAAGGAGTAGCTCTTGTCTATTACATATTTGGCTTATGGAACGGTATCTGTGCTAATTTCAATCTCTGGTTTTATGCAGCACCCCAACTCACCTTTCCCCTTAAGCAAGCATAAGTTGGTTTTCTACATTTGACAGCCTGCTCTGTTTTGTAATTCAGATCTTGTGTAGCCAAGTTTACATTCCGTTTAGTAGTGATATCATATGATGTTCCTTTTTCTGTGTGACTTATTTCACTTAGAATCATCGTACCTGAATCCACTCATTATGCTGCTAGGGGCCTGTGACATAGATTTCATTGCTGAGTGATATTGCATTGTACGTAAGTACCACAACTTCTTTATCCATTTTTCGCTTTCTGTGATATTGAACTTGTACCGTAAACGAGGTTCTTGTAAACAGATCCGTCCCAAACTTTGGGGTGGCTGTGTCTTTTTGATTTTAATTTCCCTAAGCTATAGGACTATAAGTGGAAGTGCCCTAGGCTCTGTTGCTTTGTTTTTTGGATGTTTCAGGAAACACCATACACTTCTCCAGAGTGGCTGCTGGCAATTTACATGCCGCCCATCAGCATAACAAGGCTCCCAGTTCTCCATGGCCTGTCCTGCCTTTCTGGATTTTACACTTTTTTCAGATGGCCCTTTTGACTGGGGGGCAGTGAGACTTCATTGTAGTGCAGATTTCCTTTGCAAGCTTGCTTGGTTGGCCAAAATGTGCGTATGCGTTTTTTCCTGAATATATTCAGGAAAAAACGCATACACCCTTTTTGGCCAAGTGCATCATTGTGGACGTTCTGCCTCTTTTCCTATGCTTTACATGCAATTCCAGTCTACCTCCTGAAATCGGTTTCCTGCAATTCTGCCCCGATTTCAACTCCTCTTGGCAGCCTTACTTCAATATATTTTTGGAAGATAGCTGTCATTTATAACTCTGCAGGTTTGTGAATTACAGTGCCCCTGAGCTCCTTTCTTCAACTCGCTTTCTTGTGAGCTGCCCGCAACACCGCAGGATTGCTTCCGGCCCTAGTTTGGTTCCGGCACGGCATGCTGAGCCTTTGGTTAATTCCTCTTCCTGGTGGGAAATGAGAGTTAAATTTGCCCGTCCAGACACCTCCACCTAGTCTCTCATTGGTTCTCCCTATTCCTGTTCATTTTCCACAGAAATTGCAAACTGGGCCAAACAGGAGGTTAAAGGCACTGACTCTCCAAGTGGGGAGAGTGTTAGTAAAGCGTCTGGAATGTTGCACCCGAGTACCAGGTGACGAAAACTGAGACACATTTGAACACGTTTCCCGATCACACGGTGGATCATACTCTGGGTTCCACATGCATGTTTTAGCTGAAGGAAGAATCCCTTAAACATGGAGAGTTGAGACCCATGGAATGGGTACCATGCAATATGACTTCAAAGGGTCTGCATTTGCTCACCGAACCTCACCAATCCTATCACTGCTGCGCTTATGCCGCTGTACCCACGCTTGATTCTCTTTCGGAGACATATAAATCCATAGGTTTTAAGATTCTTACTAGTCAGGTATATTCTTAGGCGTTTAATATGGGGTGTTGAGTCCACTTCGTTGAGCAAGGAGTAGCTCTTGTCTATTACATATTTAGCTTATGGAACGGTATCTGTGTTAATTTCAATCTCTGGTTTCATGCAGCACCCCAACTCACCTTTCCCCTTAAGCAAGCATAAGTTGGTTTTCTACATTTGACACACTGTTCTGTTTTGTAATTCAGTTCCTGTGTAGCCAAGTTTACATTCCGTGTAGTAGTGATATCTTATGATGTTTCTTTTTCTGTGTGACTTATTTCTCTTAGAATCATCATACCTGAATCCACTCATTATGCTGTCACGGGCCTGATGACATAGATTTCTTTGCTGAGTGATATTGCATTGTACGTAAGTACCACAATTTCTTTATCCATTCTTCGCTTTCTGCGATATTGAACCTGTACCGTAAACGAGGTTCTTGTAAACAGAGCCGTCCCAAACTTTGGGGAGGCTGTGTCTTTTTGATTATTATTTCCCTAAGCTATACGACCATAAGTGGAAATGCCCTAGGCTCTGTTGCTTGGTTTTTTGGATGTTTCAGGAAACACCATACACTTCTCCAGAGTGGTTGTTGGCAATTTACATCCCGCCCATCAGCATAACAAGGCTCCCAGTTCTCCATGGCCTGTCCTGCCTTTCTGGATTTTACACTTTTTTCGGATGGCCCTTTTGACCGGGGGGCAGTGAGACTTCATTGTAGTGCAGATTTCCTTTGCAAGCTTGCTTGGTTGGCCAAAAAGGGCGTATGCGTTTTTTCCTGAATATATTCAGGAAGAAACGCATACGCCCTTTTTGGCCAAGTGCATCATTGTGGACGTTCTGCCTCTTTGCCTATGCTTTACATGCAATTCCAGTCTACCTCCTGAAATCGGTTTCCTGCAATTCTGCCCCGCTTTCAACTCCACTTGGCAGCCTTACTTTAAGATATTTTTGGAAGATGGCTGTCATTTATAACTCTGTAGGTTTGTGAATTACAGTGCCCCTGAGCTCCTTTCTTCAACTCGCTTTCTTGTGAGCTGGCCGCAACACCGCAGGATTGCTTCCGGCCCTAGTTTGGTTCCGGCACGGCATGCTGGGCCTTTGGTTAATTCCTCTTCCTGGTGGGAAATGAGAGTTAAATTTGCCCGTCCAGACACCTCCACCTAGTCTCTCATTGGTTCTCCCTATTCCTGTTCATTTTCCACAGAAATTGCAAACTGGGCCAAACAGGAGGTTAAAGGCACTGACTCTCCAAGTGGGGAGAGTGTTAGTAAAGCATCTGAAATGTTGCACCCGAGTACCAGGGGACGAAACCTGAGACACATTTGAACACGTTTTCCGATCACACGGTGGATCATACTCTGGGTTCCACATGCATGTTTTAGCTGAAGGAAGAATCCCTTAAACATGGAGAGTTGAGACCCATGGAATGGGTACCATGCAATATGACTTCAAAGGGTCTGCATTTGCTCACCGAACCTCACCAATCCTATCACTGCTGCGCTTATGCTGCTGTACACACGCTTGATTCTCTTTCGGAGACATATAAATCCATAGGTTTTAAGATTCTTACTAGTCAGGTATATTCTTAGGCGTTTAATATGGGGTGTTGAGTCCACTTCGTTGAGCAAGGAGTAGCTCTTGTCTATTACATATTTGGCTTATGGAACGGTATCTGTGCTAATTTCAATCTCTGGTTTTATGCCGCACCCCAAGTCACCTTTCCCCTTAAGCAAGCATAAGTTGGTTTTCTACATTTGAGACCCTGTTCTGTTTTGTAATTCAGTTCCTGTGTAGCCAAGTTTACATTCCGTGTAGTAGTGATATCTTATGATGTTTCTTTTTCTGTGTGACTTATTTCAGTTAGAATCATCGTACCTGAATCCACTCATTTTGCTGCTATGGGCCTGATGACATAGATTTGATTGCTGAGTGATATTGCATTGTACGTAAGTACCACAACTTCTTTATCCATTTTTCGCTTTCTGTGATATTGAACTTGTACCCTAAACGAGGTTCTTGTAAACAGAGCCGGCCGAAACTTTGGGGTGGCTGTGTCTTTTTGATTTTAATTTCCCTAAGCTATAGGACCATAAGTGGAAGTGCCCGAGGCTCTGTTGCTTTGTGTTTTAGATGTTTCAGGAAACACCATACAGTTCTCCAGAGTGGCTGTTTGCAATTTACATCCCGCCCATCAGCATAACAAGGCTCCTAGTTCTCCATGGCCTGTCCTGCCTTTCTGGATTTTACACTTTTTTCAGATGGCCCTTTTGACCGTTGGGCAGTGAGTCTTCATTGTAGTGCAGATTTCCTTTGCAAGCTTGCTTGGTTGGCCAAAAAGTGCGTATGCGTTTTTTCCTGAATATATTCAGGAAAAAACGCATACGCCCTTTTTGGCCAAGTGCATCATTGTGGACGTTCTGCCTCTTTTCCTATGCTTTACATGCAATTCCAGTCTACCTCCTGAAATCGGTTTCCTGCAATTCTGCCCCGCTTTCAACTCCTCTTGGCAGCCTTACTTCAATATATTTTTGGAAGATAGCTGTCATTTATAACTCTGCAGGTTTGTGAATTACAGTGCCCCTAAGCTCCTTTCTTCAACTCGCTTTCTTGTGAGCTGGCCGCAACACCGCAGGATTGCTTCAGGGCCCAGTTTGGTTCCGGCATCGCATGCTGAGCCTTTGGTTAATTCCTCTTCCTGGTGGGAAATGAGAGTTAAATTTGTCCGTCCAGACACCTCCAGCTAGTCTCTCATTGGTTCTCCCTCTTCCTGTTCATCTTACGCAGAAATTGCAACCTGGGCCAAACAGGAGGTTAAAGGCACTGACTCTCCAAGAGGGGAGAGTGTTAGTAAAGCGTCTGGAATGTTGCACCCGAGTACCAGGGGACGAAAACTGAGACACATTTGAACACGTTTCCTGATCACACGGTGGATCATACTCTGGGTTCCACATGCATGTTTTAGCTGAAGGAAGAATCCCTTAAACCTGGAGAGTTGAGACCCATGGAATGGGTACCATGCAATATGACTTCAAAGAGTCTGCATTTGCTCACCGAACCTCACCAATCCTATCACTGCTGCGTTTATGCCTCTGTACACACACTTCATTCTCTTTCGGAGACATATAAATCCATAGGTTTTAAGATTCTTACTAGTCAGGTATATTCTTAGGCGTTTAATATGGGGTGTTGAGTCCACTTCGTTGAGCAAGGAGTAGCTCTTGTCTATTACATATTTGGCTTATGGAACGGTATCTGTGCTAATTTCAATCTCTGGTTTTATGCCGCACCCCAACTCACCTTTCCCCTTAAGCAAGCATAAGTTGGTTTTCTACATTTGAGACACTTTTCTGTTTTGTAATTCAGTTCCTGTGTAGCCAAGTTACATTCCGTGTGTTAGTGATATCTTATGATGTTTCTTTTTCTGTGTGACTTATTTCATTTAGAATCATCGTACCTGAATCCACTCATTATGCTGCTACGGGCCTGATGACATAGATTTCATTGCTGAGTGATATTGCATTATACGTAAGTACCACAACTTCTTTATCCATTTTTTGCTTTCTGTGATATTCAACTTGTACCGTAAACGAGGTTCTTGTAAACAGAGCCGGCCCAAACTTTGGGGTGGCTGTGTCTTTTTGATTTTAATTTCCCTAAGCTATAGGACCATAAGTAGAAGTGCCCTAGGATCTGTTGCTTTGTTTTTTAGATGTTTCAGGAAACACAATACACTTCTCCAGAGTGGGTGTTGGCAATTTACATCCCGCCCATCAGCATAACAAGGCTCCCAGTTCTCCATGGCCTGTCCTGCCTTTCTGGATTTTACACTTTTTTCAGATGGCCCTTTTGACCGGGTGCAGTGAGACTTCATTGTAGTGCAGATTTCCTTTGCAAGCTTGTTTGGTTGGCCAAAAAGGGCGTATGCGTTTTTTCCTGAATATATTCAGGAAAAAACACATACGCCCTTTTTGGCCAAGAGCATCATTGTGGACGTTCTGCCTCTTTTCCTATGCTTTACATGCAATTCCAGTCTACCTCCTGAAATCGGTTTCCTGCAATTCTGCCCCGCTTTCAAGTCCTCTTGGCAGCCTTCCTTCAATATATTTTTGGACGACAGCTGTCATTTATAACTCTGCAGGTTGTGAATTACATTGGCCCTGAGCTCCTTTCTTCAACTCGCTTTCTGGTGAGCTGGCCGCAACACTGCAGGATTGCTTCAGGCCCAAGTGTGCTTCTGGCATCGCATGCTGAGCCTTTGGTTAATTCCTCTTCCTGGTAGGAAATGAGAGTTAAATTTGTCCGTCCAGACACCTCCAGCTAGTCTCTCATTGGTTCTCCCTCTTCCTGTTCATCTTACGCAGAAATTGCAAACTGGGCCAAACAGGAGGTTAAAGGCACTGACTCTCCAAGTGGGGAGAGTGTTAGTAAAGCATCTGGAATGTTGCACCCGAGTACCAGGGGACGAAAACTGAGACACATTTGAACACGTTTCCCGATCACACGGTGGATCATACTCTGGGTTCCACATGCATGTTTTAGCTGAAGGAAGAATCCCTTAAACATGGAGAGTTGAGACCCATGGAATGGGTACCATGCAATATGACTTCAAAGAGTCTGCATTTGCTCACCGAACCTCACCAATCCTATCACTGCTGTGTTTATGACACTGTACACACGCTTGATTCACTTTCGGAGACATATAAATCCATAGGTTTTAAGATTCTTACTGGTCAGGTATATTCTTAGGCGTTTAATATGGGGTGTTGAGTCCACTTCGTTGAGCAAGGAGTAGCTCTTGTCTATTACATATTTGGCTTATGGAACGGTATCTGTGCTAATTTCAATCTCTGGTTTTATGCAGCACCCCAACTCACCTTTCCCCTTAAGCAAGCATAAGTTGGTTTTCTACATTTGAGACCCTGTTCTGTTTTGTAATTCAGTTCCTGTGTAGCCAAGTTTACATTCCGTGTAGTAGTGATATCTTATGATGTTTCTTTTTCTGTGTGACTTATTTCACTTAGAATCATCGTACCTGAATCCACTCATTATGCTGCTACGGGCCTGATGACATAGATTTCATTGCTGAGTGATATTGCATTGTACGTAAGTACCACAACTTCTTTATCCATTTTTCGCTTTCTGTGATATTGAACTTGTACCGTAAACGAGGTTGTTGTAAACCGAGCCGGCCCAAACTTTGGGGTGGCTGTGTCGTTTTGATTTTAATTTCCCTAAGCTATAGGACCATAAGTGGAAGTGCCCTAGGCTCTGTTGCTTTGTTTTTTGGATGTTTCAGGAAACACCATACACTTCTCCAGAGTGCCTGTTGGCAATTTACATCCCGTCCATCAGCATAACAAAGTTCCCAGTTCTCCATGGCCTGTCCTGCCTTTCTGGATTTTACACTTTTCTCCGGATTGCCCTTTTGACCGGGAAGCAGTGAGACTTCATTGTAGTGCAGATTTCCTTTGGAAGCTTGCTTGGTTGGCCAAAACGGGCGTATGCGTTTTTTCCTGTATATATTCACGAAAAAACGCATATGCCCTTTTTGGCCAAGTGCATCATTGTGGACGTTCTGCCTCTTTTCCTATGCTTTACATGCAATTCCAGTCTACCTCCTGAAATAGGTTTCCTGCAATTCTGCCCCGCTTTCAAGTCCTCTTGGCAGCCTTCCTTCAATATATTTTTGGACGATAGCTGTCATTTATAACTCTGCAGGATTGTGAATTACAGTGCCCCTGAGCTCCTTTCTTCAAATCGCTTTCTTGTGAGCTGGCCGCAACACCGCAGGATTGCTTCAGGGCCTAGTTTGGTTCTGGCATCGCATGCTGAGCCTTTGGTTAATTCCTCTTCCTGGTGGGAAATGAGAGTTAAATTTGCCCGTCCTAACAGCTCCAGCTAGTCTCTCATTGGTTCTCCCTCTTCCTGTTCATCTTACGCAGAAATTGCAACCTGGGCCAAACAGGAGGTTAAAGGCACTGACTCTCCAAGAGGGGAGAGTGTTAGTAAAGCGTCTGGAATGTTGCACCCGAGTACCAGGGGATGAAAACTGAGACACATTTGAACACGTTTCCTGATCACACGGTGGATCATACTCTGGGTTCCACATGCATGTTTTAGCTGAAGGAAGAATCCCTTAAACCTGGAGAGTTGAGACCCATGGAATGGGTACCATGCAATATGACTTCAAAGAGTCTGCATTTGCTCACCGAACCTCACCAATCCTATCACTGCTGCGTTTATGCCTCTGTACACACACTTCATTCTCTTTCGGAGACATATAAATCCATAGGTTTTAAGATTCTTACTAGTCAGGTATATTCTTAGGCGTTTAATATGGGGTGTTGAGTCCACTTCGTTGAGCAAGGAGTAGCTCTTGTCTATTACATATTTGGCTTATGGAACGGTATCTGTGCTAATTTCAATCTCTGGTTTTATGCCGCACCCCAACTCACCTTTCCCCTTAAGCAAGCATAAGTTGGTTTTCTACATTTGAGACACTTTTCTGTTTTGTAATTCAGTTCCTGTGTAGCCAAGTTACATTCCGTGTGTTAGTGATATCTTATGATGTTTCTTTTTCTGTGTGACTTATTTCATTTAGAATCATCGTACCTGAATCCACTCATTATGCTGCTACGGGCCTGATGACATAGATTTCATTGCTGAGTGATATTGCATTATACGTAAGTACCACAACTTCTTTATCCATTTTTTGCTTTCTGTGATATTCAACTTGTACCGTAAACGAGGTTCTTGTAAACAGAGCCGGCCCAAACTTTGGGGTGGCTGTGTCTTTTTGATTTTAATTTCCCTAAGCTATAGGACCATAAGTAGAAGTGCCCTAGGATCTGTTGCTTTGTTTTTTAGATGTTTCAGGAAACACAATACACTTCTCCAGAGTGGGTGTTGGCAATTTACATCCCGCCCATCAGCACAACAAGGCTCCCAGTTCTCCATGGCCTGTCCTGCCTTTCTGGATTTTACACTTTTTTCAGATGGCCCTTTTGACCGGGTGCAGTGAGACTTCATTGTAGTGCAGATTTCCTTTGCAAGCTTGTTTGGTTGGCCAAAAAGGGCGTATGCGTTTTTTCCTGAATATATTCAGGAAAAAACACATACGCCCTTTTTGGCCAAGAGCATCATTGTGGACGTTCTGCCTCTTTTCCTATGCTTTACATGCAATTCCAGTCTACCTCCTGAAATCGGTTTCCTGCAATTCTGCCCCGCTTTCAAGTCCTCTTGGCAGCCTTCCTTCAATATATTTTTGGACGACAGCTGTCATTTATAACTCTGCAGGTTGTGAATTACATTGGCCCTGAGCTCCTTTCTTCAACTCGCTTTCTGGTGAGCTGGCCGCAACACTGCAGGATTGCTTCAGGCCCTAGTGTGCTTCTGGCATCGCATGCTGAGCCTTTGGTTAATTCCTCTTCCTGGTAGGAAATGAGAGTTAAATTTGTCCGTCCAGACACCTCCAGCTAGTCTCTCATTGGTTCTCCCTCTTCCTGTTCATCTTACGCAGAAATTGCAAACTGGGCCAAACAGGAGGTTAAAGGCACTGACTCTCCAAGTGGGGAGAGTGTTAGTAAAGCATCTGGAATGTTGCACCCGAGTACCAGGGGACGAAAACTGAGACACATTTGAACACGTTTCCCGATCACACGGTGGATCATACTCTGGGTTCCACATGCATGTTTTAGCTGAAGGAAGAATCCCTTAAACATGGAGAGTTGAGACCCATGGAATGGGTACCATGCAATATGACTTCAAAGAGTCTGCATTTGCTCACCGAACCTCACCAATCCTATCACTGCTGTGTTTATGACACTGTACACACGCTTGATTCACTTTCGGAGACATATAAATCCATAGGTTTTAAGATTCTTACTAGTCAGGTATATTCTTAGGCGTTTAATATGGGGTGTTGAGTCCACTTCGTTGAGCAAGGAGTAGCTCTTGTCTATTACATATTTGGCTTATGGAACGGTATCTGTGCTAATTTCAATCTCTGGTTTTATGCAGCACCCCAACTCACCTTTCCCCTTAAGCAAGCATAAGTTGGTTTTCTACATTTGAGACCCTGTTCTGTTTTGTAATTCAGTTCCTGTGTAGCCAAGTTTACATTCCGTGTAGTAGTGATATCTTATGATGTTTCTTTTTCTGTGTGACTTATTTCACTTAGAATCATCGTACCTGAATCCACTCATTATGCTGCTACGGGCCTGATGACATAGATTTCATTGCTGAGTGATATTGCATTGTACGTAAGTACCACAACTTCTTTATCCATTTTTCGCTTTCTGTGATATTGAACTTGTACCGTAAACGAGGTTGTTGTAAACCGAGCCGGCCCAAACTTTGGGGTGGCTGTGTCGTTTTGATTTTAATTTCCCTAAGCTATAGGACCATAAGTGGAAGTGCCCTAGGCTCTGTTGCTTTGTTTTTTGGATGTTTCAGGAAACACCATACACTTCTCCAGAGTGCCTGTTGGCAATTTACATCCCGTCCATCAGCATAACAAAGTTCCCAGTTCTCCATGGCCTGTCCTGCCTTTCTGGATTTTACACTTTTCTCCGGATTGCCCTTTTGACCGGGGAGCAGTGAGACTTCATTGTAGTGCAGATTTCCTTTGCAAGCTTGCTTGGTTGGCCAAAACGGGCGTATGCGTTTTTTCCTGTATATATTCACGAAAAAACGCATATGCCCTTTTTGGCCAAGTGCATCATTGTGGACGTTCTGCCTCTTTTCCTATGCTTTACATGCAATTCCAGTCTACCTCCTGAAATAGGTTTCCTGCAATTCTGCCCCGCTTTCAAGTCCTCTTGGCAGCCTTCCTTCAATATATTTTTGGACGATAGCTGTCATTTATAACTCTGCAGGATTGTGAATTACAGTGCCCCTGAGCTCCTTTCTTCAAATCGCTTTCTTGTGAGCTGGCCGCAACACCGCAGGATTGCTTCAGGGCCTAGTTTGGTTCTGGCATCGCATGCTGAGCCTTTGGTTAATTCCTCTTCCTGGTGGGAAATGAGAGTTAAATTTGCCCGTCCTAACAGCTCCAGCTAGTCTCTCATTGGTTCTCCCTCTTCCTCTTCATCTTACGCAGAAATTGCAAACTGGGCCAAACAGGAGGTTAAAGGCACTGACTCTCCAAGTGGGGAGACTGTTAGTAAAGCGTCTGGAATGTTTCACCCGAGTACCAGGGAACGAAAACTGAGACACATTTGAACACGTTTCCCGATCACACGGTGGATCATACTCTGGGTTCCACATGCATGTTTTAGCTGAAGGAAGAATCCCTTAAACGTGGAGAGTTGAGACCCATGGAATGGGTACCGTACAATATGACCTCAAAGAGTCTGAATTTCCTCAGCGAACCTCACCAATCCTATCACTGCTGCGTTTATGCCGCTGTACACACGCTTGATTCTCTTTCGGAGACATATAAATCCATAGGTTTTAAGATTCTTTCTAGTCAGATATATTCTTAGGCATTTATTATGGGGTGTTGAGTCCACTTCGTTGAGCAAGGAGTAGCTCTTGTCTATTACATATTTGGCTTACAGAACGGTATCTGTGCTAATTTCAATCTCTCGTTTTATGCAGCACCCCAACTCACCTTTCCCCTTAAGCAAGCATAAGTTGCGTTTCTACATTTGAGACCCTGTTCTGTTTTGTAATTCAGTTCCTGTGTAGCCAAGTTTACATTCCGTGTAGTAGTGATATCTTATGATGTTTCTTTTTCTGTGTGACTTATTTCACTTAGAATCATCGTACCTGAATCCACTCATTATGCTGCTACGGGCCTGATGACATAGATTTCATTGCTGAGTGATATTGCATTGTACGTAAGTACCACAACTTCTTTATCCATTTTTCGCTTTCTGTGATATTCAACTTGTACCGTAAACGAGGTTCTTGTAAACAGAGCCGTCCCAAACTTTGGGGTGGCTGTGTCTTTTTGATTTTAATTTCCCTAAGCTATAAGACCATATGTGGAAGTGCCCTAGTCTCTGTTGCTTTGTTTTTTGGATGTTTCAGGAAACAACATACACTTCTCCAGAGTGGCTGCTGGCAATTTACATCCCGCCCATCAGCACAACAAGGCTCCCCGTTCTCCATGGCCTGTCCTGCCTTTCTGGATTTTACACTTTTTTCAGATAGCCCTTTTGACCGGGGGGCAGTGAGACTTCATTGTAGTGCAGATTTCCTTTGCAAGCTTGCTTGGTTGGCCAAAAAGGGCGTATGCGTTTTTTCCTGAATATATTCAGGAAAAAACGCATACGCCCTTTTTGGCCAAATGCATCATTGTGGACGTTCTGCCTCTTTTCCTATGCTTTACATGCAATTCCAGTCTACCTCCTGAAATCGGTTTCCTGCAATTCTGCACCGCTTTCAACACCTCTTGGCAGCCTTACTTTAATATATTTTTGGAAGATGGCTGTCATTTATAACTCTGCAGGTTTGTGAATTACAGTGCCCCTGAGCTCCTTTCTTCAACTCGCTTTCTTGTGAGCTAACCGCAACACCGCAGGATTGCTTCAGGCCCTAGTTTGGTTCCGGCATGGCATGTTGAGCCTTTGGTTAATTCCTCTTCCTGGTGGGAAATGATAGTTAAATTTGCCCGTCCAGACACCTCCACATAGTCTCTCATTGCTTCTCCCTATTCCTGTTCATTTTCCACAGAAATTGCAAACTGGGCCAAACAGGAGGTTAAAGGCACCGACTCTCCAAGTGGGGAGAGTGTTAGTAAAGCGTCTGGAATGTTGCACCCGAGTACCAGGGGACGAAAACTGAGACACATTTGAACACGTTTTCCGATCACACGGTGGATCATACTCTGGGTTCCACATTCATGTTTTAGCTGAAGGAAGAATCCCTTAAACATGGAGAGTTGAGACCCATGGAATGGGTACCATGCAATATGACTTCAAAGGGTCTGCATTTGCTCACCGAACCTCACCAATCCTATCACTGCTGCGCTTATGCCGCTGTACACACCCTTGATTCTCTTTCGGAGACATATAAATCCATAGGTTTTAAGATTCTTACTAGTCAGGTATATTCTTAGGCGGTTAATATGGGGTGTTGAGTCCACTTCGTTGAGCAAGGAGTAGCTCTTGTCTATTACATATTTGGCTTATGGAACGGTATCTGTGCTAATTTCAATCTCTTGTTGTATGCAGCACCCCAACTCACCTTTCCCCTTAAGCAAGCATAAGTTGGTTTTCTACATTTGAGACCCTGTTCTGTTTTGTAATTCAGTTCCTGTGTAGCCAAGTTTACATTCCGTGTGTTAGTGATATCTTATGATGTTTCTTTTTCTGTGTGACTTATTTCACTTAGAATCATCGTACCTGAATCCACTCATTATGCTGCTACGGGCCTGATGACATAGATTTCATTGCTGAGTGATATTGCATTGTACGTAAGTACCACAACTTCTTTATCCATTTTTCGCTTTCTGTGATATTGAACTTGTACCGTAAACGAGGTTCTTGTAAACACAGCCGGCCCAAACTTTGGGGTGGCTGTGTGTTTTTGATTTTAATTTCCCTAATCTATAGGACCATAAGTGGAAATGCCCTAGGCTCTGTTGCTTTGTTTTTTGGATGTTTCTGGAAACACCATACACTACTCCAGAGTGGCTGCTGGCAATTTACATCCCGCCCGTCAGCATAACAAGGCTCCTAGTTCTCCATGGCCTGTCCTGCCTTTCTGGATTTTACACTTTTTTCAGATAGCCCTTTTTAGCAAGGGGCATTGAGACTACATTGTAGTGCAGATTTCCTTTGCAAGCTTGCTTGGTTGGCCAAAAAGTGCGTATGCATTTTTTCCTGAATATATTCCGGAAAAAACGCATTCGCACTTTTTAGCCAACTGCATCATTGTGGACGTTCTGCCTCTTTTCCTATGCTTTACATGCAATTCCAGTCTACCTCCTGAAATCGGTTTCTTGCAATTCTGCCCCGCTTTCAACTCCTCTTGGCAGCCTTACTTCAATATATTTTTGGAAGATAGCTGTCATTTATAACTCTGCAGGTTTGTGAATTACAGTGCCCCTGAGCTCCTTTCTTCAACTCGCTTTCATGTGAGCTGGCCGCAACACCACAGGATTGCTTCAGACCCTAGTTTGGTTCCGGCATGGCATGCTGAGACTTTGGTTAATTCCTCTTCCTGGTGGGAAATGAGAGTTAAATTTGCCCGTCCAGACACCTCCACCTAGTCTCTCATTGGTTCTCCCTATTCCTGTTCATTTTCCACAGAAATTGCAAACTGGGCCAAACAGGAGGTTAAAGGCACCGACTCTCCAAGTGGGGAGAGTGTTAATAAAGTGTCTGGAATGTTGCACCCGAGTACCAGGGGACGAAAACTGAGACACATTTGAACACGTTTCCTGATCACACGGTGGATCATACTCTGGGTTCCACATGCATGTTTTAGCTGAAGGAAGAATCCTTTAAACCTGGAGAGTTGAGACCCATGGAATGGGTACCATGCAATATGACTTCAAAGGGTCTGCATTTGCTCACCGAACCTCACCAATGCTATCACTGCTGCGTTTATGCCGCTGTACACACGCTTGATTCTCTTTCGGAGACATATAAATCCATAGGTTTTAAGATTCTTACTAGTCAGGTATATTCTTAGGCGTTTAATATGGGTTGTTGTGTCCTCTTCGTTGAGCAAGGAGTAGCTCTTGTCTATTACATATTTGGCTTATGGAACGGTATCTGTGCTAATTTCAATCTCTGGTTTTATGTCGCACCCCAACTCACCTTTCCCCTTAAGCAAGAATAAGTTGGTTTTCTACATTAGAGACCCTGTTCTGTTTTGTAATTCAGTTCCTGTGTAGCCAAGTTTACATTCCGTGTAGTAGTGATATCTCATGATGTTTCTTTTTCTGTGTGACTTATTTCACATAGAATCATCGTACCTGAATCCACTCATTATGCTGCTACGGGCCTGATGACATAGAATTCATTGCTGAGTGATATTGCATTGCACGTAAGTACCAAAACTTCTTTATCCATTTTTCGCTTTCTGTGATATTGAATTTATACCTTAAAGGAGGTGCTTGTAAACAGAGCCGGCCCAAACTTCGTGGTGGCTGTGTCTTTTTGATTTAATTTCCCTAAGCTATAGGACCATAAGTGGAAGTGCCCTAGGCTCTGTTGCTTTGTTTTTTAGATGTTTCAGGAAACACCATACACTTCTCCAGAGTGGCTTTTGGCAATTTACATCCCGCCCATCAGCATAACAAGGCTCCCAGTTCTCCATGGCCTGTCCTGCCTTTCTGGATTTTACACTTTTTTCAGATGTCCCTTTTGACCGGGGGGAAGTGAGACTTCATTGTAGTGCATATTTCCTTTGCAAGCTTGCTTGTTTGGCCAAAAAGGGCGTATGCGTTTTTTCCTGAATATATTCAGGAAAAAACGCATACGCCCTTTTTGGCCAAGTGCATCATTGTGGACGTTCTGCCTCTTTTCCTATGCTTTACATGCAATTCCAGTCTACCTCCTGAAATCGGTTTCCTGCAGTTCTGCCTTGCTCTCAGTGCCTCTTCATAGCCTTACCTCAATATACGTTTGGAAAATAGTTGGCCTTTATAACTCTGCAGGTTTTTGAATTGCAGTGGCCCTTAGCTCCATTTTTCTGCTCTTATTTTTGTGATCTTGCCTCATATCCACAGGATTTCTTCAGGCCCTATTCTTCTTCTGGGACGCCTTGCTCTGCCTTTGGTTAATTCTTCTTCCTGATGTGAAATTAGAGTGACATGTGCCCATTGAAACCGCTACAGCTATTTTCTCACTGGTTCCCCCTATTCCCATTCATCCTCCGCACTAACTGCAGACTGTGCGATACCGGAACTTAAAGGCATTGACTCTCCATGTGGAGATGTTGTTAGTAAAGTGGCTGGAATGTTGATCCGGAGCCCCAGGAGAGGAAAATGAGGTGCATTTTAGAAACCTTTCCCGATCATATGGTATACCATCCGCTGGATTTCCCATGCATGGTTTAGCTGTAGGAAGATTCCCTTCAACCTGGAGTGTTGGGACCCTTGGAATGAGTAGCATGAAGTATTGCATTAAACTTTCGGCAGTTGCTCACCAAAGCTCACCAATCCTTTCAGCCCCAAGTGTCCAGCCTTATGTCTTATCCAGCTGTGGGTTTATATGTGGTCATTCCAGGTTGCATCACAGCCCCTGAGCGAATTTTGTAAGAATTTTTCTCTCTTTCATTGTTTCTGCGTTTTGGTTTTAAAATTTATTTCTATAAAGGGGTTTAGCTCATTTTCACTGCTGTGTTTGTGCCGCTCTGCGCACACTTGATTCCCTTATGGAGATATATCAATACATGGGTTTTAAGATTCTTATTACTCAGATATATTTCTCTGCGGTGTATAGGGTGTGTTGAGGCCAGTTCATTGAGCAAGGTGTAGATCTTTTCTGATACCTATTTTGGTTTATTGAACGGTATCTGTGCTAATTTCAAACTCTGGTTTTATGCATCACCCCACCTCTCCTTTCCCCTTAAGCTGACATAAGTGTGTTTTCTAAATGTGAGACACTGTTCTGTTTTGTAATTCATTTTTTGTGCAGCCATATTTATCCTCCCTCTATAAGTGATATCTGATGATATGTTTCTTTTTCTGTTTGACTTATTTCAAGTAGTATTATCGGACCTCAATCCACTCTTTATCCTTCTACTAGCCTTATTACATTGATTTCATGGTGAAGAGATATTCCATTGTACATAAGTACCACATTTTCTTTATCCATTGTTCTCTTTCCTGGGATATTTAAGGTGTACTGAAGTTGAGGTTCTTGTAAACAGAGTAGCCCTAAACTGTGGTGTGCTTGTGTCTTGTTGATTTTTAGACTTCCCTAGATATACTCCCGTGATTGGAAGTGCCCTATGCTCTGTCGCTCTGTTTTTTAGATGATTTAGGAACCACCATACACTTCTCCAGAGTGGCTCTCGGCAGTTCACACACTGTCCATCAGTGTATAAAGGCTTCCTGTTCTCCATGGCCTGTCCTGCATTTCTGGTTTTTACAATTTTTTCGGATGGCCCTTTTGACCAGTGGGAAATGAGACTTCTTTATTGTGCACATTTGCATCGCTTGCTTGCTTGGTTGCCCATAAAGTGCGTATGCGTTTTTTCCTGGATATATTCAGGAAAAAACGCATACTCCCTTTTGGGCCAACTGCATCATTGTCAAAATTCTGTCGCTTTTCATGTGCTTTAAAGGCGAGTCCAATCTATCTCTTGAAATCTGTTTCTTGCAATTCTGTCTTGCATTCAGATCCTCTTCTTTGCCTTACCTCAACATATTTTTGGACGTTAGTTTTCATTTATAACTCTGCAGGTTTGTGAATTGCAGTGACCCTGAGCTCCATTTTTTAAGTTGCTCTTTTGTGAGCTGGCCTCAAAACCGCAGGATTGCTTCAGGCCCTATTTTGGCTCTGGTGAGGCGGGCTGAGCCTTTTTTTAATTCTTATTCTTAATGGGAAATTAGAGTGACATGTACCCGTCCAAACCCCTACAACTATTCTCTCATTGGTTCCCCCTGTTCCCGTTCATCCTCCTCACAATTTGCAAAATGTGTGAAACAGAAGTTTAAATGTGCTGATTCTCTAAGTGGGGAGATTCTAAGTAACGTGGCTGGAATGATGAACAGGAGCACCAGGAGAGGATAAATGAGGTGCATTTTAGACACATCTCCCGATCACATGGTGTACAGTCCTCTGGGTTTTCCATGCATGTTTTAGCTGTAGGAAGATTCCTTGAACCTGCAGATTTGGGACCCATTGAATGGGTACCAGGTAGTATTACTTTAAAGGGTGTGCATTTCCTCACCCAACCTCACATTTCTCTTAGCGCGAACAGTTTCCAGCCTTATGTCTCATCCTGCTGTGGGTCTAGATGTGTTCAATCCATGTTGCATCACCGTCCCTGAGGAAAAGTTGTAAGAGGTTTTCTCTGTCTCTCTGTCGTTTATTTTTTTCAATTTATTACTATATTGGTTACAGCTGATTTTCAAAGCTCTGTTTCTTGCTGCTGTACATCCACTTGATTCACGTACAGAGAGACATCAATAAATTCTTTTTCAGATTCTTACCAGTCATAGATATTCTTTTCCGGTGACTTGAGTGTGCTGAGTGCAGTTCTTTTAGCTACCGTGTAGGCCTTGTTGATTATCAGTTTGGTATTTGGAATGGTATCTTTGCTAATTTCAACCTCCTGGATGATGCCTCACCCCTCCCCACCTTTCCCGTTTAGCAGCCTCACGCGTGTTTTCTACATATTTGACTATGTTTTTGTTTTGTAATTTATTTCATGTGTAGCCATTTTGGATTCCACCTTTAAGTGATATCTTATGATATGTGTCTTTTTCTTTTTGAATTATGTCACTTAGAATGATCATACGTAACTCCTCCGGAGTTGTTACAACTGGCCATATTTCATTGATTTCCAGGCTGAGTAATATTCCACTCTACATAAGTACCACATCTCTATTCATTTTTTCCCTCCAGAGACATTTAAGTTATATCCTAGTCGAGGATCTTTTAAACAGAGAGGCAGTAAACATTGGGGTGCCTGTGTCCTCTCGATTTTTGTTTTTCCCAAGATATACGCCCATGAGTGCAAGTGCCCTATGCTCTGTAGCTCATTTTTTAGATGCTTTAGTAAACACAATACACTTCTCCAGAATGGCCGTTGGCAATATACATTTCCACTATAAGCCTCACAGGGCTCCCTCTTCTCCTTGCCCTGTCCTGCATTTCTGGCGTTTACCCTTTATGAGGATGGCTCTTCTGACTGATGCGAAGTGATATCTTTTGTAGTATTGATTTCCAGTGCCCACCTGTTTGGTTGGCTAAAAAAGTGTATGCCCTTTTCTTGAATATATACAGAAAAAAACGCATACAGCCTTTTTGGCCAACTGCAATGTCGGCAATGTTCAGCCCCTTTTCTTGTGCTTAATGGCGAGTCCTTTCTACCTCCTCAAATCCCTTTCCTGCCATTCTCCCTTGCTTGCCAATCCTTTTCTCTGACTTTCCTCAAGACATTTTTCAGTGATAGATATTTTCAACTCTGCAGTTTCGTGAATTTTACTGCCCCTGAGTTCCATTGTTCAACTTGTGTTTATGGGAACTGGCCACAAAGCAGTGGGATTTCCTCAAGCCCTATACTGTTTCCATGGGCAACCCTAGCCTTTGGTCAATTCATCTTCCTGATTGGAAATTAGAGTGACATGTGCCTGTCTGAACACCTAGGACTTGTCTCTCATTGTTCCTCATCCTTCCGCTTCATCCTCTGGACAAATTCCAAACTGTACGCAACGGGATGTTGACAGTGTTGACATCTCCAAGTGGGGAGACTGTTAGTAAAGACGCTGGAGGGGTGAACCCGAGCACCAGGAGATGAGGAGATGAGATGCCTTTTCCAAACTCTTCCCGATCAGACGGTATACCATCCTCTGGATGTGACAGACATGTTTTAGCAGTAGGAAGAGTCCCATTCATGTAAGGAGAACACCAGGGCTTTTTCAAAATCAGTGTCTCCCCGAAACCCAAACTGGGGAGTTTTTTAAGCTACGGCTACACATATGTTCATTAAGGGCCTTGGGAAGTAGGCAGAGTGCAAACTTTAGATGACTGAAGTCTTCAGGGTCAGAAGCACTCACCACTGGCTTCCCTTAGGTTACACTTTAACTGTCATTGATAGATGATGTCAATAAAAATATCTGTTCTTTTTCCGATTATTTCCCCTTATAGGTTATTGCACAATATTGAGTGTAGTTCCCTGTGCTATACAGTAGTTCCTTGTTGATGATCTATTTTATACATAGCAGTGTGTATGTGTTAATTCCAAACTGTTAATTTATCCCTCCTCCCACCTTTCCCCTTTGGTAATAATAAATTATAAGATTTTATACTTCTCAGAAATGGGGGAGCTGAAAGAGAGGTATCATTTTCAATGGAAAAGCATTTAAAACAAGATTGAAGCTTTAACCAAGATTATTAGATGTACATCCTTGGAAAGAAATCACTTCATTTCTCTAATATTGACCTGACAAATAAGACAAACCTTTTCACTGAACTTGCTTATAATAAAGTGATGGAAATATCAAATGGAAGTGTTAGAAACATCTTATTTTACCCGAGCCTTATAAACTGTTCTATGTTAACTACATTTTGGCTCACACATCTGTTCATTGAAGTTACAATAGTCTCAATTTCTGTTACTGATCCTCCAGAGTGGACCCCAACAAGGGTCCCCCTGCCCAGTGTCATTGGGGCCAACAGATCGAGACTGAGTTTGGTTCCCAAGCAAAGGAAACTTTATATTTTCATCAGAGAATGGAGAGGTGAGAACATGCACTACCCCGTGGGCTGTGGGCTGGGCTGCTGTGTAGAGATCCTGTCAGAGTCAGTGGGAGGGAGGGGGCGGAGCTCTCAAGGGCCGGGTTGGCTGCAGCTCAGGCTCTATATCTCGGAGTCTGCACTGGGCCCCAGGAGCTGAGGTGTCGACCCAGCCATTCTGCACCAGGAAATCTGGTCTGAAGTGCCGGGTGTGGAACCTCTGCATGCGGGACCCTAGGAGCACGTGAAATTAGACAAAGCACAAAGGATAAAAAAGGTCAGACTTGACTTTATTGCCCACATTCTATTTTTATCTCCCAGGGATTTTTAATGGGCTTTGCTGGGGACAAACCCCTCCTCTGCCTTTTGTCCCGTTCCTCATTCTTGGAGTGCTGAGGGTGCAGACCCTTCTTCTGTAACTGCTGAGTGCTGAGTTGGGAGCCCTCATACCAGGGGACGAGGGTCAGAACTTCTCCCCAGCAGCCTCCAGGTGACGTTGATTGGCCCCAGGACCCCTGCCTCCCTGCTCGTCCGCCTGAGCACCAGCATTGGAAGTGTTATAGATTCTAATGACCTTTAAGGGTCCAGGAAAGAGATGTGCAGAGACGCTGTGGGGGCCGGTTTCACCCCGCCCCACATTTGTTCGGCCACCTTAGGCTGACCGTTTCTGCCAGCCTAGATGCTCTGACCAGTAGTCTGCTCTTTCTTCAATTAGGCCCCTGAATTAACGTAAAAACAGCACCAGGTGTCAGAGCCCTGCCCGCTCAACTCCCAGACAGTCCAGGGTCAGTGGTGATCAAGGACCATGATGGCCACTGAGTCAACAGCCTTTTGAAGTAAACAGGAGTCCAGCCGGTCTTATTGGCCACCATCATCACGGTGTCTGTAGGCTTTTCTATGGTGACAGTGTGATATACGGTTCCCCCGCCAAGATTATTAGCTCCCCTCTGGGTGCAGGAAGTCCTGCAAGCAGTAGTCTACTCCTTCGGGACACACTATTGTTGTTTTATGAGAGAAACTCCAGGTCAAGTGATGTTCACACGAGTCGTCATGGTGCCCTGTTGCCCCCGGTTATCTCTCTGGATGTTGGAGTTGGAGGGCCTCCTCACTCGAGGTCGGTGTGCCCACGGAGCGAACCCTGCAACTTCAGGGCATGGTTGGTGATTAGGATCACCACGTGGGGTCCTTTTCCCTTAGGAGGGAGGTGGCCTTTTGGGCTGCTGATTTCCAGGTTTTTAGATACCGCCAGTATCTTGGCCAGATGTGGCAGTGGGCCAAGCCCCTTGGTGACTGTAGTTTATCCTACCTGGATGGCATTCTTGCGTTGTTCCATTTCAAGTGGTCCCAGTTTTTGCACTAATTCTCCAATGGCGATTCACCTTTCACCGGGAATGGAAAGGTCAAAGGGTTTAGCTCAATTAGGGAGTTCCAGGGCAAGGGTCTGAATTGACTGCTCTTTCCATTCTTGAAAGGCCACTTCTGGATTCTGTTCAAAAGGATCATCATCTTTTCCTTTCAGTGTTTCATATAGAGGCCCAGCTAGTAGACTGTAGTTAGGGATCCAGAAGCAGCAAACCCTGGCCTCCCCAGGAACCCCTAAGCTGTCTTCTAGTTTTAGAAAGGGGTAAGGCTGCAAATGGTTTCTTCCCTTTCCTGGGATGGGCTTCTCTGACCTTGTGTGAGAATGAAGCCCAGGCAGGTCACTGCAGTCTGTGATATTTGAGCTTTTTCTTGGACAACTTCTATCCTTTATTGGCTTGGTAGTTCAGAGGCCTCCTTAGTAGGGCTGGCGATCAGAATGTCGTCTGCATATTGAAGGAGGGTTTCCTTTTCCAGAGGTAGAACTTTTCGGTCGTTAGCTAAGCTTTCCCCAAAGATGGTGTGGGAATTTTTGAACCCTTGGGGCAAGACGGCCCGGAAGTATTGTTTTAGTTGTATGTTGAGTCCTGCCACTCACAAGCCAAAATTTCTTGTGACTCTGGGACTAATGGAATACAAAAGAAGGCATCATTGAAGACTAATACAGAATACCATGTCCTGGTGGTTGGTAGAATGACCAGCAGGGTGTAGGAATCAGGAGTAACTGGAGGTATATCCTCGGTGGCTTCACTGACTGTCCTGACATCCTTTACCAGGTCCCCAGCAGCCCATGGGGCTCTCGTGGTCAGGCCAATCCCAGGATATGGAGCTCTCCTGGGCAGGTACCCCACCCCCAAGCCAGCCCACGGGGCTCTCATGGTCAGGCCCCTCCCAGGATACAGAGCTACCCTTGCAGGTACCGTGGCAGGGCTGGGCACACAGGAACCGTGCACATAGCCCTCATTGAAGAGCACCCCCAGCTCACCTGTCGCTCAGAGCTGACACAGAGCACCTCAGAGCAGGACTTGAACTAACAAACAGCAGCTCCGACAGGTCTGTGACCCTGGGCATCACTCTGTGTGGCCTCCCTCCACCTGGTCTTCCAGAGACTTCCACTGCACCCAGGGCACCAGGCCTCTGTCTCCAACCACCACCCACCCCTCCTCTCCCTGACTCCTGGGTTCCTCTCATTAGGAGAGGGTTTTCTTGAAGTTGTCTCCCACTCATGGGCCAGATAAAATGATTAGAAAACAAGCCAAAGCTGCAGCCCCTTGTCTATCCTGACTCTCAGGAGCCCACACCTGTTCCTTGGACCTGGCCGGTTCAGCAAGTTCCATTTTCTGCAACTGTGAGCCCCTGAGGGGTGATGATTGGCTACCTGGGCAGCCTTACCATGCCGGCCAGCCCTCCCCAGGTGTGCCTGGGTTGAGATCAATATAAATACCACTCCAGGCAGCAAAAGCCCCTGCAGCTGTGCCTGACGCCATTTTCTCTGCCCTGTCAGCAGTCTCGGGGCTGGGCTGGTGGGAGGGAGTGAGAGGCCACGGCTTTGTGGGTGGCCCAGTGTGAGTGGGGCTCTGCTGGACTTTCTGCAGCAGTTGCCAGGCTGCCACCTGCTAAAGAAGAGGATGTGTCACCCATACCTGCTGCTGGAATTTCTCCCTGGGCAGAGGTGAGGAAGGAAAAAAGCAGTGGGGGCAGGGACAGGACGGGTATCTCAGGCAGGGAAATGGAAATCTTCCAGAAGAGCACCCAGGGCCAGGACCATCCTGGCTGGCCTGCAGGCACCAAGTCAGCTGGCATGCTGTCACTCGTGTGGCTCCATGGCCCTTCCTCTAGGCTTTCAAGTCCTTGTATATATTCAGGTGTTTTACCTGGGAAGGGCGGGAACAGTTCAGCAGCAACTGGCCTGGGGCTCAGCTCACGTTTACTCACAGATGCCTCGGCACGGTGCCCCAGCTTTGCAATGAGGACGCTTGTTGTGTGGGGGCTGCTGGCTGAATGGGAGACGATTCCCCACCACTGACCAACTTCAGAATTGTTTACAACTGGAGCAAGTGCCCTGATACGGTTTTCCTCTGAGTAACTGGTGGGTTCTGTTTTTTTTTTTCTCTTTTTCGTTTTTGGTTCAAGGTAGATTTTATTCCTCTTTTTTGTATTTACAGATATAAGCATGGAAATAATTTATTCATATAAATACATGTATGTGAAGGGAATAATTGTTTTTTCTGTTTTATTTTTTAAATTTTATTTCTTTTTAATTTTGAATTTTATTTTATATTTTTATACAGCAGGTTCTCATTGGTTATCTATTTTATACATATAAATGTTTACATGCCAATCCCAATCTCTCAACTCCTCCCACCACCACCCCTCCAAGAGCTTTCCCCCCTTGTTGTCCATACGATTGTTGTCTACATCTGTTGCTCTATTTATGCCTTGCAAAACGGTTAATCTGTACAGTTTTTCTAGGTTCCACATATATGCATGAATATACAAGATTTGTTTTTCTCTTTCTGACTTACTTCACTCTGTATGACAGTCTCTAGATCCATCGACGTCTCTACAAATGACCCAATTTCATTCCTTTCATGGCTTAGTAATATTCCATTTTATATATGTACCACAGCTTTATGCATTCGTCTGTCTGTGGGCATTTAGGTTGCTTCCATTACCTCGATATTATAAATAGTGATGCAATGAACATTGCGGTGAATGTCTCTTTTTGATTTATGGTTTTGTCTGGGTATATGTCCAGTCCTGGGATTGCTGTATCATATGGTAATTCTATTATTAGTTTCTTAAGAAACTCCATATTGTTCTCCATAGTGAATGTATCAATTTATATTCCCAACAATAGTGGAAGAGGGTTCCTTTTCTCCACACCCTTTCCAGCATTTGTTGTTTGTAGATTTTCAGATGATGCCCATTCTAACAGGTGTGAGGTGATACCTCATTGTTGAGTCCATTTCGTTGAGCAGGGGGTAGGTCTTGTCTATTACATATTTGGCTTATGGAACGGTATCTGTGCTAATTTCAAACTCTGGTTTTATGCAGCACCCCCTTAACTCACCTTTCCCCTTAAGCAAGCATAAGTTGGTTTTCTAATCTTGAGACCCTGTTCTGTTTTGTAATTCAGTTCATGTGTAGCCAAGTTTACATTCCGTGCATTAGTGATACCTTATGATGTTTCTTTTTCTGTGTGACTTATTTCACTTAGAATCATCATGCCTCAATCCACTCATTATGCTGGTACAGGCCTGGTGACACAGATTTCATTGCTGAGTGGTATTCTGTTGTACGTAAGTACCGCAACTTCTTTATCAATTATTTGTTCTCTGGGATATTTAACTCGTACTGTAGAAGAGGTTCCTGTAAACAGAGCCGTCCCAAATTTTGGGGTGGCTGTGTCTTTTTGATTTTAATTTCCTTAAGCTATAGGACCATAAGTGGAAATGCCCTAGACTCTGTTGCTTTGTTTTTCAGATGTATCAGGAAACACCATACACTTCTCCAGAGTGGCTGTTGGCAATGTACATCCCGCCCATCAGCATAACAAGGCTCCTTTTTCCCCATGGCCTGTCTTGCCTTTCTGGATTTTACACTTTTCTCAGATGGCCCTTTAGACCGGGGGGAAGTGACACTTCATAGTAGTTCGGATTTCCATGGCAAGCTTGCTTGGTTTGCCAAAAAGGGCGTATGTGTTTTTTCCTGAATATATTCAGGAACAAACTCATACGCCCTTTGTTGCCAAGTGCATCATTGTCGATGTTCTGCCTCTTTTCCTATGCTTTAAATGCAAATCCAGTCTACCTCCTGAAATCGGTTTCCTGAAATTCTGCCCCGCTTTCAAGTCCTCTTCGCAGCCTTACTTCAATATATTTTTGGACGTTATCTGTCATTTATAACTCTCCAGGTTTGTGAATTACAGGGCCCCTGAGCTCCTTTCTTCAACTCGCTTTCTTGTGAGCTGGCCGCAAACCCGCAAGACTGCTTCAGGCCCTAATCTGCTTCTGGCAGGGCACGCTGAGCCTTTGGTTAATTTCTCTTCCTGGTGGGAAATGAGTGTTAAATATGCCCGTCCAGACACCTACCTCACTCTCAACCCCTTGGTGATGTGGGTCCTCTGGTTTGTGGCCACCTTTTCTGGGTTCCTCACCTTTCGATGATGTGGCCCCACTAGTGTGAGGACACTCCTGCCTGGTTCTCATCCACGTGGTTATGTGGACCCCCTGGTGAGAGTCTGTTCCTGGCTTTGTTCCTCACCCACCTGTGAGGGAGACCCTCTGCTGATAGGTCACTCCTGCATGGCTGGCACACATTGCCTTGGTGAAGTCAGCCGTGTGGTGGCAGTTGGAGCGTGCTGGGAATCTCCTCCCCCCGGTGATGAGGGCCCTCTTGCGTCAGGCCCTAACTGCTGGGCTCACCAACTTTTCTTAGGGAGCCCAGTGATGCTTTGGCACTCCTCTTAGGATCCCATCTCCATGGAGATGTGGGCCTTCTGCTCTGAGGTCCCAACGGCTGGGTTGTTCACATTTTCATGATGTGGGCTCTCTGGTGTTCACAGAGGCCTGGATCCCATAGCCTCTGTGCTCTTGGCCGCCTGCTGGGAGGTTCCAACTGCTGGATTCCTCACTTTTTTAATTTTTTGGGCCCTCTGTTGTGAGGATCCTCCTGCCTGCCTCACTCCCAGCCCCTTCGTGATGTGTGTCGTCTGGTTTGAGGCCACATGTGCTGGGTTCCTCACCTTTCGATGATGTGGGACCAATGGTCTTAGGAGACTCCTGCCTGGTTCACATCCCCTTGGTGATGTGGGCCCTCTGTTGAGAGTCTGATCCTGGCTGGGTTCCTCACCCATCTGTGAGGTGGGCCGTCTGCTGTGAGGTAATTCCTGCCTGGCTTGCTCACCTCGCCTTGTGGAGATGAGCCCTCTGGTGGCACTTGGAGCCTGCTGGGAGCCTCCTCTCCTGGGTGATGAGGGCCCTCTGGCGTCAGGCCCTAACTGCTGGGCTCCCCACATTTTGTGATGTGCGCCCAGTGGTGCGAGGACACTCCAGCCAGGTTCACATCCCCATTGGGATGTGGGCCTTCTGCTCTGAGGTCCCAAAGCCTGGGTTGCTCACAGTTTCATGATGTGGGCTCTCTGGTATTAGTTCACTCCTGCCTGCATCCCATAGCTTCTGTGCTCTGGGCCGCCTGCTGGGAGGTTCCAACTGCTGGATTCCTCACCTTTCTTATTCTTTGGGCCCTCTGTTTTTAGGCTACTCCTGCCTGCCTCACTCCCATTCCCTTTGTGATATGTGTCCTCTGATTTGAGGCCACATGTGCTGGGTTCCGCACCTTTCGATGATGTGACCCCACTGGAGGGAAGACAGTCCTGACTGGTTCCCATCCCCTTGCTGATGTGGGCCCTCAGGTGAGAGTCTGATCCTGGCTGGGTTCCTCACCCTTCTGTGAGGTGGGCCCTCTGCTGTGAGGTCAATCATGCCTGTCTGGCACACGTCACCTTGGCGACGTGGGCCCTCTGGTGGCAGTTGGAGTGTGCTGGGATCCTCCTCCCCTCGGTGATGAGGGCCCTCTTGCCTTAGGCCATAACTGCTGGGCTCCCCACATTTTCTGATGTGCGCCAAGTGAGTGAGGACACTCTTGCCAGGTTCCCATCCCCATGGCGATATGGGCCTTCTGCTCTGAGGTCAAAACGGCTGGCTTGCTCACAGTACCAAGATGTGGGCCCTCTGCTGTGAGTTCACTCCGGCAAGGATCCCTTATCATCGGTGCTCTGAGCCGCCTGCTGGGAGGTTCCAACTGCTGGATTCCTCAACTTTTTTATTCTATGTGCCCTCTGTTGTGAGGCTCCTCCTGCCTGCCTCACTGCCAGCCCCTTGGTGATGACTGTCCTATGGCTTGAGGCCACATGTGCTGCGTTCCTCACCTTTCGATGACGTGACCCCACTCGTGTGAGGACACTCCTGCCTGGTTCCCATCCCCTTGGTGAGGTGGGCCCTCTGGCGAGAGTCTAATCCTGGCTGGGTTCCTCAACGTTCTGTGAGGTAGGCCCTCTGCTGTGAGGTCACTCCTGCCTGGCTGGCACACGTCACCTTGGAGACGTGAGCCCTCTGGTGGCAGTTGGAGCGTGCAGGGCGCCTCCTCCTCTCGGTGATGACGGCCCTCTGGCGTCAGGCCCTAAATGGTGGGCTCCCCACATTTTCTGATGTGCGCCCAGTGGTGCGAGGACACTCCAGCCAGGTTCCCATTCCCATGGGGATGTGGTCCTTCTGCGCTGAGGTCTCAACTCCTGGGTTGCTCACAGTTTTGTGATGTGGGCCCTCTGCTGTGAGTTCACTGTGGCCTGGATCCCATAGCCTCGGTGTTCTGGGCCGCCTGCTGGAAGGTCTAAATGCTGGAATCCTCACGTTTTTTATATTATGTGCCCTGTGTTGTGAGGCTACTCCTGCCTGCCTCACTCCAAGGCCCTTGGTGATGTGGGTCCTCTGGTTTGAGGACACATGTGCTGGGTTCCTCACCTTAAGATGATGAGGCCCCACTGGTGTGAGGATAATCCTGACTGGGTCCCATCCCCTTTGTGATGTGGGCCCTCTGGTGAGAGTCTGATCCTGGCTGGGTTCCTCACCCATCTGTGAGGTGGGCCCTCTACTATCAGGTAACTCTTGCCTGGGTTGCTCACCTCGCCTTGTTGACATGAGCCCTCTGGTGGCAATTGGACCCTGCTGGGAGCCTCCTCAGCTCTGTGATGAGGGCCCTCTGACGTCAGGCCCTAACTGCTGGGCTCCCCAACTTTTCTTAGTGAGCCCAGTGTTGCTCAAGCACTCCTCTTAGGTTCCCATCCCCATGGGGATGTGGGCCTTCTGCTCTGAGGTTCCAACGGCTGGGTTGATCACAATTTCATGATGTGGGCTGTCTGGTGTTAGTTCACTGTGGCCTGGATCCCATAGCCTCTGTGGTCTTGGCTGCCTGCTGGGAGGTTCCAACTGCTCGATTCCTCAACTTTTGTATTCTATGGGTCCTGTGTTGTGATGCTCCTCCTGCCTGCCTCACTCGCAACCCCTTCGTGGTGTGGGTCTTCTGGTTTGAGGCCACATGTGCTGGGTTAGGCAACTTTCAATGATGTGGCCCCACTGGTGTGAGGACACTCCTGCCTGGTTCCCATCCCCTTGGTGATGTGGGCCTTCTGGTGACAGTCTTATCCTGGCTGGGTTCCTCACTCTTCTGTGAGGTAGGCCCTCTGCTGTGAGGTCAATCCTGCCTGACTTGCACACATCACCTTGGCGACGTGGGCCCTCTGTTGGCACATGGAACCTGCTGGGAGCCTCCTGCCCTCGGTGATGACGACCCTCTAGCATCAGGCTCTAACTGCTGGGCTCCCCACGTTTTCTGATGTGAGCCCAGTGATGCCAGGACACTCCTGTCAGGTTCCCATCCCCATGGGGATGTGGGCTTTCTGCTCTGAGGTCCCAATGCCTGGGTTGCTCACAGTTTCTTGATGTGGGCTCTCTGGTGTTAGTTAACTCCTGCCTGCATCCCATAGCTTCTGTGCTCTCGGCCGCCTGCTGGGAGGTTCCAAATGCTGGATTCCTCACTTTTTTTATTCTTTGGGCCCTCTGTTTTTAGGCTACTCCTACCTGCCTCACTCCCATCCCCTTTGTGATGTATGTCCTCTGATATGAGGCCACATGTGCTGGGTTCCTCACCTTTCGATGATGTGGCCCCACTGGTGGGAGGACAGTCCTGACTGGTTCCCATCCCCTTGGTGTTGTGGGCCCTCTGGTGAGAGTCTCATCCTGCCTCGGTTCCTCACCCTTCTGTGAGATAGGCCCTCTGCTGTGAGGTCACTACTGCCTGGCTGGCGCATGCCACCTTGTAGACGTGGTCCCTCTGTTGGCAGTTGGAACCTGCTGGGAGTCTCCTCCCCTCAGTTATGAGGGCCCCCTGGCATCAGGCCCTAACTGCTGGGCTCCTAACATTTTCTGATATGTGCTAAGTGGTGCAAAGCCACTCCTGCCAGGTTCCCATCCCAATGGGGATGTGGGCCTTCTGTTCTGAGGTCCCAACAGCTGGGCTGCTCACAGGTTCATGATGTGGGCCCTCTGCTGTGAGTTCACTGCGGCCTGGATCCCATAGCCTCGGTGCTCTGGGCCACTTGCTGGGAGGTTCCAACTGCTGGATTCCTCAACTTTTATATTCTATGGACCCTGTGTTGTGAGGCCAGTCCTGCCAGCCTCATTCCGAACCCCTTGGTGATGTGGTTCCTCTGGTTTGAGGACACATGTGCTGGGATCCTCACCTTTCGATGATGTTGTCCCACTGGTGTGGGGACACTCCTGCCTGGTTCCCATCCCCTTGGTGATGTGGGCCCTCTGGTGAGAGTCTGATCCTGGCTGTGTTCCTCACCCTTCTGTGAGGTGGGCCCTCTGCTGTGAGGTCATTCGTGCCTGGTTGGCACACATCGCCTTGGCGACGTCAGCCCTCTGGTGGCAGTTGGAGCCTGCTGGGAGCCTCCTCTTCTCGGTGATGAGTGCCCTCTGGCGTCAGGCCCTAACTGCTGGTCGCCCAAAATTTTCTGATATGTTCTCAGTGGTGCGAGGACACTCCTACCAGAATTCCATCCCCATGGGGATGTGGGCCTCCTGCTCTGAGGTCCCAATGGCTGGGTTGCTCAGTTTCATGACATGGGCCCTGTTCTGTGAGTTCACTGTGGCCTGGATCCCATAGCCTCGGTGCTCTGGGCCGCCTGCTGGGAGGTTCCAACTGCTGGATTCCTCACTTTTTTATTCTATGTGCCCAGTGTTGTGAGGCTACTCCTGCCTGCCTCACTCCGAGGTCCTTGGTGATGTGGGTCCTCTGGTTTGAGGACACATGTGCTGAGTACCTCAGCTTTCGATGATGTGGCCCCACTGATGTGAAGACACTCCTGCCTGGTTCCCATCCCCTTGGTGATGTGGGCCCTCTGGTGAGAGTCTGATGTTGGCTGGGTTTCTCACCCTTCTGTGAGGTGGGACCTCTGCTGTGAGGTAACTCCTGCCTGGCATGCTCACGTTGCCTTGGCAATGTGAGCCCTCAGGTGGCACTTGGAGCCTGCTGGGAATCTCCTCCCCTCAGTTATGAGAGCTCTGGATAAAACACATATGCCCTTTTTTGCCAAGTGCATTATTTTCCAAGTTCTGTCTCTTTTCCTATGCTTTAAGAGCTACTCCCGTGTACGTTCTGAAATCAGTTTCCAGCAATTCTGCCCCGCATTCAAGTCCTCTTCGCAGCCTTACTTCAGTATAATTTTGGATGATAGCTGTCATTTATAACTCCGCAGGTTTCTGAATTAGAGTGCCCCTGAGCTCCTTTCTTCAACTCGCTTTCTTGTGAGCTGGCCGCAACACCACAGGATTGCTTCAGGCCCTAGTTTGGTTCCGGCACGGCATGCTGAGCCTTTGGTTAATTCCTCTTCCTGGTGGGAAATGAGAGTTAAATTTGCCCGTCCAGACACCTCCACCTAGTCTCTCATTGGTTCTCCCTATTCCTGTTCATTTTCCACAGAAATTGCAAACTGGGCCAAACAGGAGGTTAAAGGCACTGACTCTCCAAGTGGGGAGAGTGTTAGTAAAGCGTCTGGAATGTTGCACCCGAGTACCAGGGGACGATAACTGAGACACATTTGAACACGTTTTCCGATCACACGGTGGATCATACTCTGGGTTCCACATGCATGTTTTAGCTGAAGGAAGAATCCCTTAAACATGGAGAGTTGAGACCCATGGAATGGGTACCATGCAATATGACTTCAAAGGGTCTGCATTTGCTCACCGAACCTCACCAATCCTATCACTGCTGCGCTTATGCCGCTGTACACACGCTTGATTCTCTTTCGGAGACATATAAATCCATAGGTTTTAAGATTCTTACTAGTCAGGTATATTCTTAGGCGTTTAATATGGGGTGTTGAGTCCACTTCGTTGAGCAAGGAGTAGCTCTTGTCTATTACATATTTGGCTTATGGAACGGTGTCTGTGCTAATTTCAATCTCTGTTTTCATGCAGCACCCCAACTCACCTTTCCCCTTAAGCAAGCATAAGTTGGTTTTCTACATTTGACACCCTGTTCTGTTTTGTAATTCAGTTCCTGTGTAGCCAAGTTTACATTCCGTGTAGTAGTGATATCTTATGATATTTCTTTTTCTGTGTGACTTATTTCTCTTAGAATCATCATACCTGAATCCACTCATTATGCTGTCACGGGCCTGATGACATAGATTTCTTTGCTGAGTGATATTGCATTGTACGTAAGTACCACAATTTCTTTATCCATTTTTCGCTTTCTGCGATATTGAACCTGTACCGTAAACGAGGTTCTTGTAAACAGAGCCGTCCCAAACTTTGGGGAGGCTGTGTCTTTTTGATTATTATTTCCCTAAGCTATACGACCATAAGTGGAAATGCCCTAGGCTCTGTTGCTTGGTTTTTTGGATGTTTCAGGAAACACCATACACTTCTCCAGAGTGGCTGCTGGCAATTTACATCCCGCCCGTCAGCATAACAGGGCTCCCAGTTCTCCATGGCCTGTCCTGCCTTTCTGGATTTTACACTTTTTCCAGATAGCCCTTTTGACCGGGGGGCAGTGAGACTTCATTGTAGTGCAGATTTCCTTTGCAAGCTTGCTTGGTTGGCCAAAAAGGGCGTATGCGTTTTTTCCTGAATTTGGCCAAGTGCATCATTGTGGACGTTCTGCCTCTTTTCCTATGCTTTACTTGCAATTCCAGTCTACCTCCTGAAATCGGTTTCCTGCAATTCTGCACCGCTTTCAACTCCTCTTGGCAGCCTTCCTTCAATATATTTTTGGAAGATATCTGTCATTTATAACTCTGCAGGTTTGTGAATTACAGTGCCCCTGAGCTCCTTTCTTCAACTCGCTTTCTTGTGAGCTGGCCGCAACACCACAGGATTGCTTCAGGCCCTAGTTTGGTTCCGGCACGGCATGTTGAGCCTTTGGTTAATTCCTCTTCCTGGTGGGAAATGAGAGTTAAATTTGCCCGTCCAGACACCTCCACCTAGTCTCTCATTGGTTCTCCCTATTCCTGTTCATTTTCCACAGAAATTGCAAACTGGGCCAAACAGGAGGTTAAAGGCACTGACTCTCCAAGTGGGGAGAGTGTTAGTAAAGCATCTGGAATGTTGCACCCGAGTACCAGGGGACGAAAACTGAGACACATTTGAACACGTTTTCCGATCACACGGTGGATCATACTCTGGGTTCCACATGCATGTTTTAGCTGAAGGAAGAATCCCTTAAACATGGAGAGTTGAGACCCATGGAATGGGTACCATGCAATATGACTTCAAAGGGTCTGCATTTGCTCACCGAACCTCACCAATCCTATCACTGCTGCGCTTATGCCGCTGTACACACGCTTGATTCTCTTTCGGAGACATATAAATCCATAGGTTTTAAGATTCTTACTAGTCAGGTATATTCTTAGGCGTTTAATATGGGGTGTTGAGTCCACTTCGTTGAGCAAGGAGTAGCTCTTGTCTATTACATATTTGGCTTATGGAACGGTATCTGTGCTAATTTCAATCTCTGGTTTTATGCAGCACCCCAACTCACCTTTCCCCTTAAGCAAGCATAAGTTGGTTTTCTACATTTGACACCCTGTTCTGTTTTGTAATTCAGTTCTTGTGTAGCCAAGTTTACATTCCGTATAGTAGTGATATCTTATGATGTTTCTTTTTCTGTGTGACTTATTTCACTTAGAATCATCGTACCTGAATCCACTCATTATGCTGCTACGGGCCTGATGACATAGATTTCATTGCTGAGTGATATTGCATTGTATGTAAGTACCACAACTTCTTTATCCATTTTTCGCTTTCTGTGATATTCAACTTGTACCGTAAACGAGGTTCTTGGAAACAGAGCCGTCCCAAACTTTGGGGTGGCTGTGTCTTTTTGATTTTAATTTCCCTAAGCTATAGGACCATAAGTGGAAGTGCCCTAGGCTCTGTTGCTTTGTTTTTTGGATGTTTCAGGAAACACCATACACTTCTCCAGAGTGGCTGCTGGCAATTTACATCCCGCCCATCAGCATAACAAGGCTCCCAGTTCTCCATGGCCTGTCCTGCCTTTCTGGATTTTACACATTTTTCAGATGGCCCTTTTGACCCGGGGGCAGTGAGACTTCATTGTAGTGCAGATTTCCTTTGGAAGCTTGCTTGGTTGGCCAAAAAGGGTGTATGCGTTTTTTCCTGAATATATTCAGGAAAAAACGCATACGCCCTTTTTGGCCAAGTGCATCATTCTGGACGTTCTGCCTCTTTTCCTATGCTTTACATGCAATTCCAGTCTACCTCCTGAAATCGGTTTCCTGCAATTCTGCCCCGCTTTCAACTATTCTTGGCTGCCTTACTTCAATATATTTTTGGAAGATAGCTGTCATTTATAACTCTGCAGGTTTGTGAATTACAGTGACTCTGAGCTCCTTTCTTCAACTCGCTTTCTTGTGAGCTGGCCTCAACACCGCAGGATTGCTTCAGGCCCTAGTTTGGTTCCGGCATGGCATGTTGAGCCTTTGGTTAATTCCTCTTCCTGGTGGGAAATGAGAGTTAAATTTGCCCGTCCAGACACTTCCACCTAGTCTCTCATTGGTTCTCCCTATTCCTGTTCATTTTCCACAGAAATTGCAAACTGGGCCAAACAGGAGGTTAAAGGCACCGACTCTCCAAGTGGGGAGAGTGTTAGTAAAGCGTCTAGAATGTTGCACCCGAGTACCAGGGGACGAAAACTGAGACACATTTGAACACGTTTTCCGATCACACGGTGGATCATACTCTGGGTTCCACATGCATGTTTTAGCTGAAGGAAGAATCCCTTAAACATGGAGAGTTGAGACCCATGGAATGGGTACAATGCAATATGACTTCAAAGGGTCTGCATTTGCTCACCGAACCTCACCAATCCTATCACTGCTGCGTTTATGCCGCTGTACACACGCTTGATCCTCTTTCGGAGACATATAAATCCATAGGTTTTAAGATTCTTACTAGTCAGGTATATTCTTAGGCGTTTAATATGGGGTGTTGAGTCCACTTCGTTGAGCAAGGAGTAGCTCTTGTCTATTACATATTTGGCTTATGGAACGGTATCTGTGCTAATTTCAATCTCTGGTTTTATGCCGCACCCCAACTCACCTTTCCCCTTAAGCAAGCATAAGTTGGTTTTCTACATTTGAGACCCTGTTCTGTTTTGGAATTCAGTTCCTGTGTAGCCAAGTTTACATTCCGTGTAGTAGTGATATCTTATGATGTTTCTTTTTCTGTGTGACTTATTTCACTTAGAATCATCGTACCTGAATCCACTCATTATGCTGCTACGGGCCTGATGACATAGATTTCATTGCTGAGTGATATTGCATTGTACGTAAGTACCACAACTTCTTTATCCATTTTTTGCTTTCTGTGATATTCAACTTGTACCGTAAACGAGGTTCTTGTAAACAGAGCCGTCCCAAACTTTGGGGTGGCTGTGTCTTTTTGATTTTAATTTCCCTAAGCTATAGGACCATAAGTGGAAGTGCCCTAGGCTCTGTTGCTTTGTTTTTTGGATGTTTCAGGAAACACCATACACTTCTGCAGAGTGGCTGCTGGCAATTTACATCCCGCCCATCAGCATAACAAGGCTCCCAGTTCTCCATGGCCTGTCCTGCCTTTCTGGGTTTTACAGTTTTTCAGATGGCCCTTTTGACCGGGGAGCAGTGAGACTTCATTGTAGTGCAGATTTCCTTTGCAAGCTTGCTTGGTTGGCCAAAAAGGGCGTATGCGTTTTTTCCTGAATATATTCAGGAAAAAACGCATACGCCCTTTTTGGCCAAGTGCATCATTCTGGACGTTCTGCCTCTTTTCCTATGCTTTACATGCAATTCCAGTCTACCTCCTGAAATCGGTTTCCTGCACTTCTGCCCTGGTTTCAAGTCCTCTTGGCAGCCTTCCTTCAATATATTTTTGGACGATAGCTGTCATTTATAACTCTGCAGGTTTGTGAATTACAGTGCCCCTGAGCTCCTTTCTTCAACTCGCTTTCTTGTGAGCTGGCCGCAACACCGCAGGATTGCTTCAGGCCTTAGTGTGGTTCTGGCATCGTATGCTGAGCCTTTGGTTAATTCCTCTTCCTGGTGGGAAATGAGAGTTAAATTTGCCCGTCCAGACACCTCCAGCTAGTCTGTCATTCGTTCTCGCTCTTCCTGTTCATCTTGCGCAGAAATTGCAAACTGGGCCAAACAGGAGGTTAAAGGCACTGACTCTCCAAATGGGGCGATTGTTAGTAAATCATCTGGAATGTTGAACCCGAGTACCAGGGGACGAAAACTGAGACACATTTGAACACGTTTTCCGATCACACGGTGGATCGTACTCTGGGTTCCACATGCATGTTTTAGCTGAAGGAAGAATCCCTTAAACATGGAGAGTTGAGACCCATGGAATGGGTACCATGCAATATGACTTCAAAGGGTCTGCATTTGCTCACCGAACCTCACCAATCCTATCACTGCTGCATTTATGCCACTGTACACACGCTTGATTCTCTTTCGAAGACATATAAATCCGTAGGTTATAAGATTCTTACTAGTCAGTTATATTCTTAGGCGTTTAATATGGGGTGTTGAGTCCACTTCGTTGAGCAAGGAGTAGCTCTTGTTTATTACATATTTGGCTTATGGAACGGTATCTGTGCTAATTTCAATCTCTGGTTTTATGCCCCACCCCAACTCACCTTTGCCCTTAAGCAAGCATAAGTTGGTTTTCTACATTTGAGACCCTGTTCTGTTTTGTAATTCAGTTCCTGTGTAGCCAAGTTTACATTCCGTGTATTAGTGATATTTTATAATGTTTCTTTTTCTGTGTGACTTATTTCACTTAGAATCATCATACCTGAATCCACTCATTATGCTGCTATGGGCCTGATGACATAGATTTCATTGCTGAGTGATATTGCATTGTACGTAAGTACCACAACTTCTTTATCCATTTTTCGCTTTCTGTGATATTGAACTTCTACAGTAAACAAGGTTCTTGTAAACACAGCCGGCCCAAACTTTGGGGTGGTTGTGTCTTTTTGATTTTAATTTCCCTAAGCTATAGAACCATAAGTGGAAGTGCCCTAGGCTCTGTTGCTTTGTTTTTTTGATGTTTCAGGAAACACCATACACTTCTCCAGAGTGGCTGTTGGCAATTTACATCCCGCCCATCAGCATAACAAGGCTCCCAGTTCTCCATGGCCTGTCCTGCCTTTCTGGATTTTACACTTTTTTCAGATAGCCCTTTTGACCGGGGGGCAGTGAGACTTCATTGTAGTGCAGATTTCCTTTGCAACCTTGCTTGGTTGGCCAAAAAGGGCGTATGCGTTTTTTCCTGAATATATTCAGGAAAAAACGCATACGCCCTTTTTGGCCAAGTGCATCATTGTGGACGTTCTGCCTCTTTTCCTATGCTTTACATGCAATTCCAGTCTACCTCCTGAAATCGGTTTCCTGCAATTCTGCCCCGCTTTCAAGTCCTCTTGGCAGCCTTACTTCAATATATTTTTGGAAGATAGCTGTCATTTATAACTCTGCAGGTTTGTGAATTACAGTGCCCCTGAGTTCCTTTCTTCAACTCGCTTTCTTGTGAGCTGGCCGCAACACCACAAGATTGCTTCAGACCGTAGTGTGCTTCTGGAATGCCACGCTGAGCCTTTGATTAATTCCTCTTCCTGGTGGGAAATGAGAGTTAAATTTGCCCGTCCAGACACCTCCACCTAGTCTCTCATTGGTTCTCCCTATTCCTGTTCATCTTACGCAGAAATTGCAAACTGGGCCAAACAGGAGGTTAAAGGCACTGACTCTCCAAGTGGCGATAGTGTTAGTAAAGCGTCTGGAATGTTGCACCGGAGTACCAGGGTACGAAAAATGAGACACATTTGAACACGTTTTCCGATCACACGGTGGATCGTACTCTGGGTTCCACATGCATGTTTTAGCTGAAGGAAGAATCCCTTAAACATGGAGAGTTGTGACCCATGGAATGGGTACCATGAAATATGACTTCAAAGGGTCTGCATTTGCTCACCGAACCTCACCAATCCTATCACTGCTGCATTTATGCCGCTGTACACAGGCTTGATTCTCTTTCGGAGACATATAAATCCATAGGTTTTAAGATTCTTACTAGTCAGGTATATTGTTAGGCGTTTAATATGGGGTGTTGAGTCCACTTCGTTGAGCACGGAGTAGCTCTTGTCTATTACATATTTGGCTTATGGAACGGTATCTGTGCTAATTTCAATCTCTGGTTTTATGCCGCACCCCAAGTCACCTTTCACCTTAAGAAAGCATAAGTTGGTTTTCTACATTTGAGACCCTGTTCTGTTTTGTAATTCAGTTCCTGTGTAGCCAAGTTTACATTCCGTGTAGTAGTGATATCTTATGATGTTTCTTTTTCTGTGTGACTTATTTCAGTTAGAATCATCGTACCTGAATCCACTCATTATGCTGCTACGGGCCTGATGACATAGATTTCATTGCTGAGTGATATTGCATTGTACGTAAGTACCACAACTTCTTTATCCATTTTTCGCTTTCTGTGATATTGAACTTGTACCGTAAAGGAGGTTCTTGTAACCAGAGCCGGCCGAAACTTTTGGGTGGCTGTGTCTTTTTGATTTCAATTTCCCTAAGCTATAGGACCATAAGTGGAAGTGCCCTAGGCTCTGTTGCTTTGTTTTTTGGATGTTTCAGGAAACACCATACACTTCTCCAGAGTGGCTGTTGGCAATTTACATCCCGCCCATCAGCATAACAAGGCTCCCAGTTCTCCATGGCCTGTCCTGCCTTTCTGGATTTTACACTTTTTTCAGATGGCCCTTTTGACCGGGGGCAGTGAGACTTCATTGTAGTGCAGATTTCCTTTGCAAGCTTGCTTGGTTGGCCAAAAAGGGCGTATGCGTTTTTTCCTGGGAAAAAACGCATACGCCCTTTTTGGCCAAGTGCATCATTGTGGACATTCTGCCTCTTTTCCTATGCTTTACATGCAATTCCAGTCTACCTCCTGAAATCGGTTTCCTGCAATTCTGCCCCGCTTTCAACTCCTCTTGGCAGCCTTCCTTCAATATATTTTTGGAAGATAGCTGTCATTTATAACTCTGCAGGTTTGTGAATTACAGTGCCCCTGAGCTCCTTTCTTCAACTCGCTTTCTTGTGAGCTGGCCGCAACACCGCAGGATTGCTTCTGGCCCTAGTGTGGTTCCGGCATGGCACGCTGAGCTTTTGGTTAATTCCTCTTCCTGGTGGGAAATGAGAGTTAAATTTGCCCGTCCGGACACCTCCAGCTAGTCTCTCATTGGTTCTCCCTATTCCTGTTCATTTTCTGCAGAAATTGCAAACTGGGCCAAACAGGAGGTTAAAGGCACTGACTCTCCAAGTGGGGAGAGTGTTAGTAAAGCGTCTGGAATGTTGCACCCGAGTACCAGGGGACGAAAACTGAGACACATTTGAACACGTTTCCCGATCACACGGTGGATCATACTCTGGGTTCCACATGCATGTTTTAGCTGAAGGAAGAATCCCTTAAACATGGAGAGTTGAGACCCATGGAATGGGTACCATGCAATATGACTTCAAAGAGTCTGCATTTGCTCACCGAACCTCACCAGTCCTATCACTGCTGCGTTTATGCCGCTGTACACATGCTTGATTCTCTTTCGGAGACATATAAATGCATAGATTTTATGATTCTTACTAGTCAGGTATATTCTTAGGCGTTTAATATGGGGTGTTGAGTCCACTTCGTTGAGCAAGGAGTAGCTCTTGTCTATTACATATTTGGCTTATGGAACGGTATCTGTGCTAATTTCAATCTCTGGTTTTATGCCGCACCCCAACTCACCCTTCCCCTTAAGCAAGCATAAGTTGGTTTTCTACATTTGAGACCCTGTTCTGTTTTGTAATTCAGTTCCTGTGTAGCCAAGTTTATATTCCCTGTGTTAGTGATACCTTATGATGTTTCTTTTTCTGTGTGACTTATTTCACTTACAATCATCGTACCTGAATCCACTCATTATGCTGCTACGGCCCTGATGACATAGATTTCATTGCTGTGTGATACTGCATTGTACGTAAGTACCACAACTTCTTTATCCATTTTTCGCTTTCTGTGATATTCAACTTGTACCGTAAACGAGGTTCTTGTAAACAGTGCCGGCCCAAACTTTGGGGTGGCTGTGTCTTTTTGATTTTAATTTCCCTAAGCTATAGGACCATAAGTGGAAGTGCCCTAGGCTCTGTTGCTTTGTTTTTTGGATGTTTCAGGAAACAACATACACTTCTCCAGAGTGGGTGTTGGCAATTTACATCCCGCCCATCAGCATAACAAGGCTGCCAGTTCTCCATGGCCTGTCTTGCCTTTCTGGATTTTACACTTTTTTCAGATAGCCCTTTAGACCAGGGGCAGTGAGACTTCATTGTAGTGCAGATTTCCTTTGCAAGCTTGCTTGGTTGGCCAAAAAGGGCGTATGCGTTTTTTCCTGAATATATTCCGGAAAAAACGCATACGACCTTTTTGGCCAAGTGCATCATTGTGGACGTTCTGCCTCTTTTCCTATGCTTTACATGCAATTCCAGTCTACCTCTTGGAATCGGTTTCCTGCAATTCTGCCCCGCTTTCAAGTCCTCTTGGCAGCCTTCCTTCAATATATTTTTGGACGAAAACTGTCATTTATAACTCTGCAGGTTTGTGAATTACAGTGCCCCTGAGCTCCTTTCTTCAGCTCGCTTTCTTGTGAGCTGGCCGCAACACTGCAGGATTGCTTCAGGCCCTAGTTTGGTTCCGGCACGGCATGCTGAACCTTTGGTTAATTCCACTTCCTGGTGGGAAATTAGAGTTAAATTTGCCCGTCCATACACCTCCACCTAGTCTCTCATTGGTTCTCCCTATTCCTGTTCATTTTCCACAGAAATTGCAAACTGGGCCAAACAGGAGGTTAAAGACACTGACTCTCCAAGTGGGGAGAGTGTTAGTAAAGCGTCTGGAATGTTGCACCCGAGTAACAGGGGACGAAAACTGAGACACATTTGAACACGTTTCCCGATCACACCGTGAATCATACTCTGGGTTCCACATGCATGTTTTAGCTGAAGGAAGAATCCCTTAATCATGGAGAGTTGAGACCCATGGAATGGGTACCATGCAATATGACTTCAAAGGGTCTGCGTTTGCTCATCGAACCTCACCAATCCTATCACTGCTGCGCTTATGCCGCTGTACACACGCTTGATTCTCTTTTGGAGACATATAAATCCATAGGTTTTAAGATTCTTACTAGTCAGGTATATTCTTAGGCGTTTAATATGGGGTGTTGAGTCCACTTCGTTGAGCAAGGAGTAGCTCTTGTCTATTACATATTTGGCTTATGGAACGGTATCTGTGCCAATTTCAATCTCTGGTTTCATACAGCACCCCAACTCACCATTCCCCTTAAGCAAGCATAAGTTGGTTTTCTACATTTGAGACCCTGTTCTGTTTTGTAATTCAGTTCCTGTGTAGCCAAGTTTACATTCCGTGTGTTAGTGATACCTTATGATGTTTCTTTTTCTGTGTGACTTATTTCACTTAGAATCATCGTACCTGAATCCACTCATTATGCTGCTACGGCCCTGATGACATAGATTTCATTGCTGTGTGATACTGCATTGTACGTAAGTACCACAACTTCTTTATCCATTTTTCGCTTTCTGTGATATTCAACTTGTACGGTAAACGAGGTTCTTGTAAACAGAGCCGGCCCAAACTTTGGGGTGGCTGTGTCTTTTTGATTTTAATTTCCCTAAGCTATAGGACCATAAGTGGAAGTGCCCTAGGCTCTGTTGCTTTGTTTTTTGGATGTTTCAGGAAAAAACATACACTTCTCCAGAGTGGGTGTTGGCAATTTACATCCCGCCCATCAGCATAACAAGGCTCCCAGTTCTCCATGGCCTGTCCTGCCTTTCTGGATTTTACACTTTTTTCAGATAGCCCTTTTGACCAGGGGGCAGTGAGACTTCATTGTAGTGCAGATTTCCTTTGCAAGCTTGCTTGGTTGGCCAAAAAGGGCGTATGCGTTTTTTCCTGAATATATTCCGGAAAAAACGCATACGCCCTTTTTGGCCAAGTGCATCATTGTGGACGTTCTGCCTCTTTTCCTATGCTTTACATGCAATTCCAGTCTACCTCCTGAAATCGGTTTCCTGCAATTCTGTCTCGCTTTCAACTCCTCTTGGCTGCCTTACTTCAATATATTTTTGGAAGATAGCTGTCATTTATAACTCTGCAGGTTTGTGAATTACAGTGCCCCTGAGCTCCTTTCTTCAACTCGCTTTCTTGTGAGCTGGCCGCAACACCGCAGGATTGCTTCAGGCCCTAGTTTGGTTCCGGCATGGCATCTTGAGCTCTTGGTTAATTCTTCTTCCTGGTGGGAAATGAGAGTTAAATTTGCCCGTGCAGACACCTTCACCTAGTCTCTCATTGGTTCTCCCTATTCCTGTTCATTTTCCACAGAAATTGCAAACTGGTCCAAACAGGAGGTTAAAGGCACTGACTCTCCAAGTGGGGAAAGTGTTAGTAAAGCGTCTGGAATGTTGCACCCGAGTACCAGGGGACGAAAACTGAGACACATTTGAACACGTTCCCCGATCACACGGTGGATCATACTCTGGGTTCCACATGCATGTTTTAGCTGAAGGAAGAATCCCTTAAACATGGAGAGTTGAGACCCATGGAATGGGTACCATGCAATATGACTTCAAAGGGTCTGCATTTGCTCACCGAACCTCACCAGTCCTATCACTGCTGCGTTTATGCCGCTGTACACACACTTGATTCTCTTTCGGAGACATATAAATCCATAGGTTTTAAGATTCTTACTAGTCAGGTATATTCTTAGGCGTTTAATATGGGGTGTTGAGTCCACTTCGCTGAGCAAGGAGTAGCTCTAGTCTATTACATATTTGGCTTATGGAACGGTATCTGTTCTAATTTCAATCTCTTGTTTTATGCAGCACCCCAACTCAACTTTCCCCTTAAGCAAGCATAAGTTGGTTTTCTACATTTGACACCCTGTTCTGTTTTGTAATTCAGTTCCTGTGTAGCCAAGTTTACATTCCGTGTATTAGTGATATCTTATGATGTTTCTTTCTCTGTGTGACTTATTTCACTTAGAATCATCGTACCTGAATCCACTCATTATGCTGCTACGGGCCTGATGACATAGATTTCATTGCTGAGTGATATTGCATTGTACGTAAGTACCACAACTTCTTTATCCATTTTTCGCTTTCTGTGATATTGAACTTGTACCGTAAACGAGCTTCTTGTAAACAGAGCCGTCCCAAACTTTGGGGTGGCTGTGTCTTTTTGATTTTAATTTCCCTAAGCTACAGGACCATAAGTGGAAGTGCCCTAGGCTCTGTTGCTTTGTTTTTTGGATGTTTCAGGAAACACCATACACTTCTTCAGAGTGGCTGCTGGCAATTTATATCCCGCCCATCAGCATAACAAGGCTCCCATTCTCCATGGCCTGTCCTGCCTTTCTGGATTTTACACTTTTTTCAGATGTCCCTTTTGACCAGGGGGCAGTGAGACTTCATTGTAGTGCAGATTTCCTTTGCAAGCTTGCTTGGTTGGCCAAAAAGGGCGTATGCGTTTTTTCCTGAATATATTCCGGAAAAAACGCATACGCCCTTTTTGGCCAAGTGCATCATTGTCGACGTTCTGTCTCTTTTCCTATGCTTTACATGCAATTCCAGTCTACCTCCTGAAATCGGTTTCTTGCAATTCTGCCCCGCTTTCAACTCCTCTTGGCTGCCTTACTTCAATATATTTTTGGAAGATAGCTGTCATTTATAACTCTGCAGGTTTGTGAATTACAGTGCCCCTGAGCTCCTTTCTTCAACTCGCTTTCTTGTGAGCTGGCCGCAACACCGCAGGATTGCTTCAGGCCCTAGTTTGTTTCAGGCATGGCACGCTGAGCCTTTGGTTAATTCCTCTTCCTGGTGGAAAATGAGAGTTAAATTTGCCCGTCCAGACACCTCCAGCTAGTCTCTCCTTGGTTCTCCCTCTTCCTGTTCATCTTCCGCAGAAATTGCAAACTGGGCCAAACAGGAGGTTAAAGGCACTGACTCTCCAAGTGGGGAGAGTGTTAGTAAAGCGTCTGGAATGTTGCACCCGAGTACCAGGGGACGAAAACTGAGACACATTTGAACACGTTTTCCGATCACACGGTGGATCATACTCTGGGTTCCACATGCATGTTTTAGCTGAAGGAAGAATCCCTTAAACATGGAGAGTTGAGACCCATGGAATGGGTACCATGAAATATGACTTCAAAGGGTCTGCATTTGCTCACCGAACCTCACCAATCCTATCACTGCTGCGTTTATGCCGCTGTACACACGTTTGAATCTCTTTCGGAGACATATAAATCCATAGGTTTTAAGATTCTTTCTAGTCAGGTATATTCTTAGGCGTTTAATATTGGGTGTTGTGTCCTCTTCGTTGAGTAAGGAGTAGCTCTTGTCTATTACATATTTGGCTTATGGAACGGTATCTGTGCCAATTTCAATCTCTGGTTTCATGCAGCACCCCAACTCACCATTCCCCTTAAGCAAGCATAAGTTGGTTTTCTACATTTGAGACCCTGTTCTGTTTTGTAATTCAGTTCCTGTGTAGCCAAGTTTACATTCCGTGTGTTAGTGATACCTTATGATGTTTCTTTTTCAGTGTGACTTAGAATCATCTTACCTGAATCCACTCATTATGCTGCTACGGCCCTGATGACATAGATTTCATTGCTGTGTGATACTGCATTGTACGTAAGTACCACAACTTCTTTATCCATTTTTCGCTTTCTGTGATATTCAACTTGTACCGTAAACGAGGTTCTTGTAAACAGAGCCGGCCCAAACTTTGGGGTGGCTGTGTCTTTTTGATTTTAATTTCCCTAAGCTATAGGACCATAAGTGGAAATGCCCTAGGCTCTGTTGCTTTGTTTTATGGATGTTTCTGGAAACACCATACACTACTCCAGAGTGGCTGCTGGCAATTTATATCCCGCCCATCAGCATAACAAGGCTCCCAGTTCTCCATGGCCTGTCCTGCCTTTCTGGATTTTACACTTTTTTCAGATAGCCCTTTTGAACAAGGGGCAGTGAGACTTCATTGTAGTGCAGATTTCCTTTGCAAGCTTGCTTGGTTGGCCAAAAAGGGCGTATGCGTTTTTTCCTGAATATATTCCGGAAAAAACGCATATGCCCTTTTTGGCCAAGTGCATCATTGTGGATGTTCTGCCTCTTTTCCTATGCTTTACATGCAATTCCAGTCTACCTCCTGAAATCGGTTTCCTGCAATTCTGCCCCGCTTTCAAGTCCTCTTGGCATCCTTCCTTCAATATATTTTTGGACGAAAGCTGTCATTTATAACTCTGCAGGTTTGTGAATTACAGTGTCCCTGAGTTCCTTCCTTCAACTCGCTTTCTTGTGAGCTGGCCGCAACACCGCAGGATTGCTTCAGGCCCTAGTGTGCTTCTGGCATGCTACGCTGAGCCTTTGGTTAATTCCTCTTCCTGGTGGGAAATGAGAGTTAAATTTGCCCGTCCAGACACCTCCACCTAGTCTCTCATTGGTTCTCCCTATTCCTGTTCATCTTACGCAGAAATTGCAAACTGGGCCAAACAGGAGGTTAAAGGCACTGACTCTCCAAGTGGGGAGAGTGTTAGTAAAGCGTATGGAATGTTGCACCCGAGTACCAGGGGACGAAAACTGAGACACATTTGAACACGTTTCCCGATCACATGGTGGATCATACTCTGTGTTCCACATGCATGTTTAGCTGAAGGAAGAATCCCTTAAACCTGGAGAGTTGAGACCCATGGAATGGGTACCATGCAATATGACTTCAAAGGGTCTGCATTTGCTCACCGAACCTCACCAATCCTATCACTGCTGCGTTTATGCCGCTGTACACACGATTGATTCTCTTTTGGAGACATATAAATCCATAGGTTTTAAGATTCTTACTAGTCAGGTATATTCTTAGGCGTTTATTATGGGGTGTTGAGTTCACTTCGTTGAGCAAGGAGTACTTCTTGTCTATTACTAATTTGGCTTACGGAACGGTATCTGTGCTAATTTCAATCTCTGGTTTTATGCAGCACCCCAGCTCACCTTTCCCCTTAAGCAAGCATAAGTTGGTTTTCTACATTTGAGACCCTGTTCTGTTTTGTAATTCAGTTTCTGTGTAGCCAAGTTTACATTCCGTGTGTTACTGATACCTTATGATGTTTCTTTTTCAGTGTGACTTAGAATCATGTTACCTGAATCCACTCATTATGCTGCTACGGCCCTGATGACATAGATTTCATTGCTGTGTGATACTGCATTGTATGTAAGTACCACAACTTCTTTATCCATTTTTCGCTTTCTGTGATATTCAACTTGTACCGTAAACGAGGTTCTTGTAAACAGAGCCGGCCCAAACTTTGGGGTGGCTGTGTCTTTTTGGTTTTAATTTCCCTAAGCTATAGGACCATATGTGGAAATGCCCTAGGCTCTGTTGCTTTGTTTTATGGATGTTTCTGGAAACACCATACACTACTCCAGAGTGGCTGCTGGCAATTTACATCCCGCCCATCAGCATAACAAGGCTCCCAGTTCTCCATGGCCTGTCCTGCCTTTCTGGATTTTACACTTTTTTCAGATAGCCCTTTTGAACAAGGGGCAGTGAGACTTCATTGTAGTGCAGATTTCCTTTGCAAGCTTGCTTGGTTGGCCAAAAAGGGCGTATGCGTTTTTTCCTGAATATATTCCGGAAAAAACGCATACGCCCTTTTTGGCCAAGTGCATCATTGTGGACGTTCTGCCTCTTTTCCTATGCTTTACATGCAATTCCAGTCTACCTCCTGAAATCTGTTTCCTGCAATTCTGCCTCGCTTTCAACTCCTCTTGGCAGCCTTCCTTCAATATATTTGTGGAAGATAGCTGTCATTTATAACTCTGCAGGTTTGTGAATTACAGTGCCCCTGAGCTCCTTTCTTCAACTCGCTTTCTTGTGAGCTGGCCGCAACACCGCAGGATTGCTTCAGACCCTAGTTTGGTTCCGGCATGGCATGCTGAGCCTTTGGTTAATTCCTCTTCCTGGTGGGAAATGAGAGTTAAATTTGCCCGTCCAGACACCTCCACCTAGTCTCTCATTGGTTCTCCCTATTCCTGTTCATTTTCCACAGAAATTGCAAACTGGGCCAAACAGGAGGTTAAAGGCACTCACTCTCCAAGTGCGGAGAGTGTTAATAAAGCGTCTGGAATGTTGCACCCGAGTACGAGGGGACGAAAACTGAGACACATTTGAACACGTTTCCTGATCACACGGTGGATCATACTCTGGGTTCCACATGCATGTTTTAGCTGAAGGAAGAATCCTTTAAACCTGGAGAGTTGAGACCCATGGAATGGGTACCATGAAATATGACTTCAAACGGTCTGCATTTGCTCACCGAACCTCACCAATCCTATCACTGCTGCGTTTATGCCGCTGTACACACGCTTGATTCTCTTTCGGAGACATATAAATCCATAGGTTTTAAGATTCTTTCTAGTCAGGTATATTCTTAGGCGTTTAATATTGGGTGTTGTGTCCTCTTCGTTGAGCAAGGAGTAGCTCTTGTCTATTACATATTTGGCTTATGGAACGGTATCTGTGCCAATTTCAATCTCTGGTTTCATGCAGCACCCCAACTCACCATTCCCCTTAAGCAAGCATAAGTTGGTTTTCTACATTTGAGACCCTGTTCTGTTTTGTAATTCAGTTCCTGTGTAGCCAAGTTTACATTCCGTGTGTTAGTGATACCTTATGATGTTTCTTTTTCAGTGTGACTTAGAATCATCTTACCTGAATCCACTCATTATGCTGCTACGGCCCTGATGACATAGATTTCATTGCTGTGTGATACTGCATTGTACGTAAGTACCACAACTTCTTTATACATTTTTCGCTTTCTGTGATATTCAACTTGTACCGTAAACGAGGTTCTTGTAAACAGAGCCGGCCCAAACTTTGGGGTGGCTGTGTCTTTTTGATTTTAATTTCCCTAAGCTATAGGACCATATGTGGAAATGCCCTAGGCTCTGTTGCTTTGATTTATGGATGTTTCTGGAAACACCATACACTACTCCAGAGTGGCTGCTGGCAATTTACATCCCGCCCATCAGCATAACAAGGCTCCCAGTTCTCCATGGCCTGTCCTGCCTTTCTGGATTTTACACTTTTTTCAGATAGCCCTTTTGAACAAGGGGCAGTGAGACTTCATTGTAGTGCAGATTTCCTTTGCAAGCTTGCTTGGTTGGCCAAAAAGGGCGTATGCGTTTTTTCCTGAATATAATCCGGAAAAAACGCATACGCCCTTTTTGGCCAAGTGCATCATTGTGGACATTCTGCCTCTTTTCCTATGCTTTACATGCAATTCCAGTCTACCTCCTGAAATCTGTTTCCTGCAATTCTGTCCCGCTTTCAACTCCTCTTGGCAGCCATCCTTCAATATATTTTTGGAAGATAGCTGTCATTTATAACTCTGCAGGTTTATGAATTACAGTGCCCCTGAGCTCCTTTCTTCAACTCGCTTTCTTGTGAGCTGGCCGCAACACCGCAGGATTGCTTCAGACCCTAGTTTGGTTCCGGCATGGCATGCTGAGCCTTTGGTTAATTCCTCTTCCTGGTGGGAAATGAGAGTTAAATTTGCCCGTCCAGACACCTCCACCTAGTGTCTCATTGGTTCTCCCTATTCCTGTTCATTTTCCACAGAAATTGCAAACTGGGCCAAACAGGAGGTTAAAGGCACTCACTCTCCAAGTGGGGAGAGTGTTAATAAAGCGTCTGGAATGTTGCACCCGAGTACCAGGGGACGAAAACTGAGACACATTTGAACACGTTTCCTGATCACATGGTGGATCATACTCTGGGTTCCACATGCATGTTTTAGCTGAAGGAAGAATCCTTTAAACCTGGAGAGTTGAGACCCATGGAATGGGTACCATGAAATATGACTTTAAAGGGTCTGCATTTGCTCACCGAACCTCACCAATCCTATCACTGCTGCGTTTATGCCGCTGTACACACGCTTGATTCTCTTTCGGAGACATATAAATCCATAGGTTTTAAGATTCTTACTAGTCAGGTATATTCTTAGGCGTTTTATATGGGGTGTTGAGTCCACTTCATTGAGCAAAGAGTAGCTCTTGTCTATTACATATTTGGCTTATGGAACGGTATCTGTGCCAATTTCAATCTCTGGTTTCATGCAGCACCCCAACTCACCATTCCCCCTAAGCAAGCATAAGTTGGTTTTCTACATTTGAGACCCTGTTCTGTTTTGTAATTCAGTTCCTGTGTAGCCAAGTTTACATTCCGTGTGTTAGTGATATCTTATGATGTTTCTTTTTCTGTGTGAATTATTTCACTTAGAATCATCTTACCTGAATCCACTCATTATGCTGCTACGGCCCTGATGACATAGATTTCATTGCTGTGTGATACTGTATTGTACGTAAGTACCACAACTTCTTTATCCATTTTTCGCTTTCTGTGATATTCAACTTGTACCGTAAACGAGGTTCTTGTAAACAGAGCCGTCCCAAACTTTGGGGTGGCTGTGTCTTTTTGATTTTAATTTCCCTAAGCTATAGGACCATAAGTGGAAGTGCCCTAGGCTCTGTTGCTTTGTTTTTTGGATGTTTCAGGAAACAACATACACTTCTCCAGAGTGGGTGTTGGCAATTTACATCCCGCCCATCAGCATAACAAGGCTCCCAGTTCTCCATGGCCTGTCCTGCCTTTCTGGATTTTACACTTTATTCAGATAGCCCTTTTGACCAGGGGGCAGTGAGACTTCATTGTAGTGCAGATTTCCTTTGCAAGCTTGCTTGGTTGGCCAAAAATGGCGTATGCGTTTTTTCCTGAATATAGTCCGGAAAAAACGCATACGACCTTTTTGGCCAAGTGCATCATTGTGGACGTTCTGCCTCTTTTCCTATGCTTTTCATGCAATTCCAGTCTACCTCATGAAATCGGTTTCCTGCAATTCTGACCCGCTTTCAAGTCCTCTTGGCAGCCTTCCTTCAATATATTTTTGGACGAAAGCTGTCATTTATAACTCTGCAGGTTTGTGAATTACAGTGCCCCTGAGTTCCTTCCTTCAACTCGCTTTCTTGTGAGCTGGCCGCAACGCCGCAGGATTGCTTCAGGCGCTAGTGTGCTTCTGGCATGCCACGCTGAGCCTTTGGTTAATTCCTCTTCCTGGTAGGAAATGAGAGTTAAATTTGCCCGTCCAGACACCTCCACCTAGTCTCTCATTGGTTCTCCCTATTCCTGTTCATCTTACGCAGAAATTGCAAACTGGGCCAAACAGGAGGTTAAAGGCACTGACTCTCCAAGTGGGGAGAGTGTTAGTAAAGCGTCTGGAATGTTGCACCCGAGTAACAGGGGACGAAAACTGAGACATATTTGAACACGTTTCCCGATCACACGGTGGATCATACTCTGGGTTCCACATGCATGTTTTAGCTGAAGGAAGAATCCCCTAAACCTGGAGAGTTGAGACCCATGGAATGGGTACCATGCAATATGACTTCAAAGGGTCTCCATTTGCTCACCGAACCTCAACAATCCTATCACTGCTGCGCTTATGCCGCTGTACACACGCTTGATTCTCTTTCGGAGACATATAAATCCATAGGTTTTAAGATTCTTACTAGTCAGGTATATTCTTAGGCGTTTAATATGGGTTGTTGTGTCCTCTTCGTTGAGCAAGGAGTAGCTCTTGTCTATTACATATTTGGCTTATGGAACGGTATCTGTGCTAATTTCAATCTCTGGTTTTATGTCGCACCCCAACTCACCTTTCCCCTTAAGCAAGAATAAGTTGGTTTTCTACATTAGAGACCCTGTTCTGTTTTGTAATTCAGTTCCTGTGTAGCCAAGTTTACATTCCGTGTAGTAGTGATATCTTATGATGTTTCTTTTTCTGTGTGACTTATTTCACATAGAATCATCGTACCTGAATCCACTCATTATGCTGCTACGGGCCTGATGACATAGAATTCATTGCTGAGTGATATTGCATTGTACGTAAGTACCACAACTTCTTTATCCATTTTTCGCTTTCTGCGATATTCAACTTGTACCATAAACGAGGTTCTTGTAAACAGAGCCGTCCCAAACTTTGGGGTGGCTGTGTCTTTTTGATTTTAATTTCCCTAAGCTATAGGACCATAAGTGGAAGTGCCCTAGGCTCTTTTGCTTTGTTTTTTGGATGTTTCAGGAAACACCATACACTTCTCCAGAGTGGCTGCTGGCAACTTACATCCCGCCCATCAGCATAACAAGGCTCCCAGTTCTCCATGGCCTGTCCTGCCTTTCTGGATTTTACACTTTTTTTAGATGGCCCTTTTGACCAGGGGGGCAGTGAGACTTCATTGTAGTGCAGATTTCCTTTGCAAGCTTGCTTGGTTGGCCAAAAAGGGCGTATGCGTTCTTTCCTGAATATATTCAGGAAAGAACGCATACGCCCTTTTTGGCCAAGTGCATCATTTTGGACGTTCAGCCTCTTTTCCTATGATTTACATGCAATTCCAGTCTACCTCCTGAAATCGGTTTCCTGCAGTTCTGCCTTGCTCTCAGTGCCTCTTCATAGCCTTACCTCAATATACGTTTGGAAAATAGTTGGCCTTTATAACTCTGCAGGTTTTTGAATTGCAGTGGCCCTTAGCTCCATTTTTCTGCTCTTATTTTTGTGATCTTGCCTCATATCCACAGGATTTCTTCAGGCCCTATTCTTCTTCTGGGACGCCTTGCTCTGCCTTTGGTTAATTCTTCTTCCTGATGTGAAATTAGAGTGACATGTGCCCATTGAAACCGCTACAGCTATTTTCTCACTGGTTCCCCCTATTCCCATTCATCCTCCGCACTAACTGCAGACTGTGCGATACCGGAACTTAAAGGCATTGACTCTCCATGTGGAGATGTTGTTAGTAAAGTGGCTGGAATGTTGATCCGGAGCCCCAGGAGAGGAAAATGAGGTGCATTTTAGAAACCTTTCCCGATCATATGGTATACCATCCGCTGGATTTCCCATGCATGGTTTAGCTGTAGGAAGATTCCCTTCAACCTGGAGTGTTGGGACCCTTGGAATGAGTAGCATGAAGTATTGCATTAAACTTTCGGCAGTTGCTCACCAAAGCTCACCAATCCTTTCAGCCCCAAGTGTCCAGCCTTATGTCTTATCCAGCTGTGGGTTTATATGTGGTCATTCCAGGTTGCATCACAGCCCCTGAGCGAATTTTGTAAGAATTTTTCTCTCTTTCATTGTTTCTGCGTTTTGGTTTTAAAATTTATTTCTATAAAGGGGTTTAGCTCATTTTCACTGCTGTGTTTGTGCCGCTCTGCGCACACTTGATTCCCTTATGGAGATATATCAATACATGGGTTTTAAGATTCTTATTACTCAGATATATTTCTCTGCGGTGTATAGGGTGTGTTGAGGCCAGTTCATTGAGCAAGGTGTAGATCTTTTCTGATACCTATTTTGGTTTATTGAACGGTATCTGTGCTAATTTCAAACTCTGGTTTTATGCATCACCCCACCTCTCCTTTCCCCTTAAGCTGACATAAGTGTGTTTTCTAAATGTGAGACACTGTTCTGTTTTGTAATTCATTTTTTGTGCAGCCATATTTATCCTCCCTCTATAAGTGATATCTGATGATATGTTTCTTTTTCTGTTTGACTTATTTCAAGTAGTATTATCGGACCTCAATCCACTCTTTATCCTTCTACTAGCCTTATTACATTGATTTCATGGTGAAGAGATATTCCATTGTACATAAGTACCACATTTTCTTTATCCATTGTTCTCTTTCCTGGGATATTTAAGGTGTACTGAAGTTGAGGTTCTTGTAAACAGAGTAGCCCTAAACTGTGGTGTGCTTGTGTCTTGTTGATTTTTAGACTTCCCTAGATATACTCCCGTGATTGGAAGTGCCCTATGCTCTGTCGCTCTGTTTTTTAGATGATTTAGGAACCACCATACACTTCTCCAGAGTGGCTCTCGGCAGTTCACACACTGTCCATCAGCGTATAAAGGCTTCCTGTTCTCCATGGCCTGTCCTGCATTTCTGGTTTTTACAATTTTTTCGGATGGCCCTTTTGACCAGTGGGAAATGAGACTTCTTTATTGTGCACATTTGCATTGCTTGCTTGCTTGGTTGCCCATAAAGTGCGTATGCGTTTTTTCCTGGATATATTCAGGAAAAAACGCATACTCCCTTTTGGGCCAACCGCATCATTATCAAAATTCTGTCGCTTTTCATGTGCTTTAAAGGCGAGTCCAATCTATCTCTTGAAATCTGTTTCTTGCAATTCTGTCTTGCATTCAGATCCTCTTCTTTGCCTTACCTCAACATATTTTTGGACGTTAGTTTTCATTTATAACTCTGCAGGTTTGTGAATTGCAGTGACCCTGAGCTCCATTTTTTAAGTTGCTCTTTTGTGAGCTGGCCTCAAAACCGCAGGATTGCTTCAGGCCCTATTTTGGCTCTGGTGAGGCGGGCTGAGCCTTTTTTTAATTCTTATTCTTAATGGGAAATTAGAGTGACATGTACCCGTCCAAACCCCTACAACTATTCTCTCATTGGTTCCCCCTGTTCCTGTTCATCCTCCTCACAATTTGCAAAATGTGTGAAACAGAAGTTTAAATGTGCTGATTCTCTAAGTGGGGAGATTCTAAGTAACGTGGCTGGAATGATGAACAGGAGCACCAGGAGAGGATAAATGAGGTGCATTTTAGACACATCTCCCGATCACATGGTGTACAGTCCTCTGGGTTTTCCATGCATGTTTTAGCTGTAGGAAGATTCCTTGAACCTGCAGATTTGGGACCCATTGAATGGGTACCAGGTAGTATTACTTTAAAGGGTGTGCATTTCCTCACCCAACCTCACATTTCTCTTAGCGCGAACAGTTTCCAGCCTTATGTCTCATCCTGCTGTGGGTCTAGATGTGTTCAATCCATGTTGCATCACCGTCCCTGAGGAAAAGTTGTAAGAGGTTTTCTCTGTCTCTCTGTCGTTTATTTTTTTCAATTTATTACTATATTGGTTACAGCTGATTTTCAAAGCTCTGTTTCTTGCTGCTGTACATCCACTTGATTCACGTACAGAGAGACATCAATAAATTCTTTTTCAGATTCTTACCAGTCATAGATATTCTTTTCCGGTGACTTGAGTGTGCTGAGTGCAGTTCTTTTAGCTACCGTGTAGGCCTTGTTGATTATCAGTTTGGTATTTGGAATGGTATCTTTGCTAATTTCAACCTCCTGGATGATGCCTCACCCCTCCCCACCTTTCCCGTTTAGCAGCCTCATGCGTATTTTCTACATATTTGACTATGTTTTTGTTTTGTAATTTATTTCATGTGTAGCCATTTTGGATTCCACCTTTAAGTGATATCTTATGATATGTGTCTTTTTCTTTTTGAATTATGTCACTTAGAATGATCATACGTAACTCCTCCGGAGTTGTTACAACTGGCCATATTTCATTGATTTCCAGGCTGAGTAATATTCCACTCTACATAAGTACCACATCTCTATCCATTTTTTCCCTCCAGAGACATTTAAGTTATATCCTAGTCGAGGATCTTTTAAACAGAGGGGCAGTAAACATTGGGGTGCCTGTGTCCTCTCGATTTTTGTTTTTCCCAAGATATACGCCCATGAGTGCAAGTGCCCTATGCTCTGTAGCTCATTTTTTAGATGCTTTAGTAAACACAATACACTTCTCCAGAATGGCCGTTGGCAATATACATTTCCACTATAAGCCTCACAGGGCTCCCTCTTCTCCTTGCCCTGTCCTGCATTTCTGGCGTTTACACTTTATGAGGATGGCTCTTCTGACTGATGCGAAGTGATATCTTTTGTAGTATTGATTTCCAGTGCCCACCTGTTTGGTTGGCTAAAAAAGTGTATGCCCTTTTCTTGAATATATACAGAAAAAAACACATACAGCCTTTTTGGCCAACTGCAATGTCGGCAATGTTCAGCCCCTTTTCTTGTGCTTAATGGCGAGTCCTTTCTACCTCCTCAAATCCCTTTCCTGCCATTCTCCCTTGCTTGCCAATCCTTTTCTCTGACTTTCCTCAAGACATTTTTCAGTGATAGATATTTTCAACTCTGCAGTTTCGTGAATTTTACTGCCCCTGAGTTCCATTGTTCAACTTGTGTTTATGGGAACTGGCCACAAAGCAGTGGGATTTCCTCAAGCCCTATACTGTTTCCATGGGCAACCCTAGCCTTTGGTCAATTCATCTTCCTGATTGGAAATTAGAGTGACATGTGCCTGTCTGAACACCTAGGACTTGTCTCTCATTGTTTCTCATCCTTCCGCTTCATCCTCTGGACAAATTCCAAACTGTACGCAACGGGATGTTGACAGTGTTGACATCTCCAAGTGGGGAGACTGTTAGTAAAGACGCTGGAGGGGTGAACCCGAGCACCAGGAGATGAGGAGATGAGATGCCTTTTCCAAACTCTTCCCGATCAGACGGTATACCATCCTCTGGATGTGACAGACATGTTTTAGCAGTAGGAAGAGTCCCATTCATGTAAGGAGAACACCAGGGCTTTTTCAAAATCAGTGTCTCCCCGAAACCCAAACTGGGGAGTTTTTTAAGCTACGGCTACACATATGTTCATTAAGGGCCTTGGGAAGTAGGCAGAGTGCAAACTTTAGATGACTGAAGTCTTCAGGGTCAGAAGCACTCACCACCGGCTTCCCTTAGGTTACACTTTAACTGTCATTGATAGATGATGTCAATAAAAATATCTATTCTTTTTCCGATTATTTCCCCTTATAGGTTATTGCACAATATTGAGTGTAGTTCCCTGTGCTATACAGTAGTTCCTTGTTGATGATCTATTTTATACATAGCAGTGTGTATGTGTTAATTCCAAACTGTTAATTTATCCCTCCTCCCACCTTTCCCCTTTGGTAATAATAAATTATAAGATTTTATACTTCTCAGAAATGGGGGAGCTGAAAGAGAGGTATCATTTTCAATGGAAAAGCATTTAAAACAAGATTGAAGCTTTAACCAAGATTATTAGATGTACATCCTTGGAAAGAAATCACTTCATTTCTCTAATATTGACCTGACAAATAGGACAAACCTTCTCACTGAACTTGCTTATAATAAAGTGATGGAAATATCAAATGGAAGTGTTAGAAACATCTTATTTTACCCGAGCCTTATAAACTGTTCTATGTTAACTACATTTTGGCTCACACATCTGTTCATTGAAGTTACAATAGTCTCAATTTCTGTTACTGATCCTCCAGAGTGGACCCCAACAAGGGTCCCCCTGCCCAGTGTCATTGGGGCCAACAGATCGAGACTGAGTTTGGTTCCCAAGCAAAGGAAACTTTATATTTTCATCAGAGAATGGAGAGGTGAGAGCATGCACTACCCCGTGGGCTGTGGGCTGGGCTGCTGTGTAGAGATCCTGTCAGAGTCAGTGGGAGGGAGGGGGCGGAGCTCTCAAGGGCCGGGTTGGCTGCAGCTCAGGCTCTATATCTCGGAGTCTGCACTGGGCCCCAGGAGCTGAGGTGTCGACCCAGCCATTCTGCACCAGGAAATCTGGTCTGAAGTGCCGGGTGTGGAACCTCTGCATGCGGGACCCTAGGAGCACGTGAAATTAGACAAAGCACAAAGGATAAAAAAGGTCAGACTTGACTTTATTGCCCACATTCTATTTTTATCTCCCAGGGATTTTTAATGGGCTTTGCTGGGGACAAACCCCTCCTCTGCCTTTTGTCCCGTTCCTCATTCTTGGAGTGCTGAGGGTGCAGACCCTTCTTCTGTAACTGCTGAGTGCTGAGTTGGGAGCCCTCATACCAGGGGACGAGGGTCAGAACTTCTCCCCAGCAGCCTCCAGGTGACGTTGATTGGCCCCAGGACCCCTGCCTCCCTGCTCGTCCGCCTGAGCACCAGCATTGGAAGTGTTATAGATTCTAATGACCTTTAAGGGTCCAGGAAAGAGATGTGCAGAGACGCTGTGGGGGCCGGTTTCACCCCGCCCCACATTTGTTCGGCCACCTTAGGCTGACCGTTTCTGCCAGCCTAGATGCTCTGACCAGTAGTCTGCTCTTTCTTCAATTAGGCCCCTGAATTAACGTAAAAACAGCACCAGGTGTCAGAGCCCTGCCCGCTCAACTCCCAGACAGTCCAGGGTCAGTGGTGATCAAGGACCATGATGGCCACTGAGTTAACAGCCTTTTGAAGTAAACAGGAGTCCAGCCGGTCTTATTGGCCACCATCATCACGGTGTCTGTAGGCTTTTCTATGGTGACAGTGTGATATACGGTTCCCCCGCCAAGATTATTAGCTCCCCTCTGGGTGCAGGAAGTCCTGCAAGCAGTAGTCTACTCCTTCGGGACACACTATTGTTGTTTTATGAGAGAAACTCCAGGTCAAGTGATGTTCACACGAGTCGTCATGGTGCCCTGTTGCCCCCGGTTATCTCTCTGGATGTTGGAGTTGGAGGGCCTCCTCACTCGAGGTCGGTGTGCCCACGGAGCGAACCCTGCAACTTCAGGGCATGGTTGGTGATTAGGATCACCACGTGGGGTCCTTTTCCCTTAGGAGGGAGGTGGCCTTTTGGGCTGCTGATTTCCAGGTTTTTAGATACCGCCAGTATCTTGGCCAGATGTGGCAGTGGGCCAAGCCCCTTGGTGACTGTAGTTTATCCTACCTGGATGGCATTCTTGCGTTGTTCCATTTCAAGTGGTCCCAGTTTTTGCACTAATTCTCCAATGGCGATTCACCTTTCACCGGGAATGGAAAGGTCAAAGGGTTTAGCTCAATTAGGGAGTTCCAGGGCAAGGGTCTGAATTGACTGCTCTTTCCATTCTTGAAAGGCCACTTCTGGATTCTGTTCAAAAGGATCATCATCTTTTCCTTTCAGTGTTTCATATAGAGGCCCAGCTAGTAGACTGTAGTTAGGGATCCAGAAGCAGCAAACCCTGGCCTCCCCAGGAACCCCTAAGCTGTCTTCTAGTTTTAGAAAGGGGTAAGGCTGCAAATGGTTTCTTCCCTTTCCTGGGATGGGCTTCTCTGACCTTGTGTGAGAATGAAGCCCAGGCAGGTCACTGCAGTCTGTGATATTTGAGCTTTTTCTTGGACAACTTCTATCCTTTATTGGCTTGGTAGTTCAGAGGCCTCCTTAGTAGGGCTGGCGATCAGAATGTCGTCTGCATATTGAAGGAGGGTTTCCTTTTCCAGAGGTAGAACTTTTCGGTCGTTAGCTAAGCTTTCCCCAAAGATGGTGTGGGAATTTTTGAACCCTTGGGGCAAGACGGCCCGGAAGTATTGTTTTAGTTGTATGTTGAGTCCTGCCACTCACAAGCCAAAATTTCTTGTGACTCTGGGGCTAATGGAATACAAAAGAAGGCATCATTGAAGACTAATACAGAATACCATGTCCTGGTGGTTGGTAGAATGACCAGCAGGGTGTAGGAATCAGGAGTAACTGGAGGTATATCCTCGGTGGCTTCACTGACTGTCCTGACATCCTTTACCAGGTCCCCAGCAGCCCATGGGGCTCTCGTGGTCAGGCCAATCCCAGGATATGGAGCTCTCCTGGGCAGGTACCCCACCCCCAAGCCAGCCCACGGGGCTCTCATGGTCAGGCCCCTCCCAGGATACAGAGCTACCCTTGCAGGTACCGTGGCAGGGCTGGGCACACAGGAACCGTGCACATAGCCCTCATTGAAGAGCACCCCCAGCTCACCTGTCGCTCAGAGCTGACACAGAGCACCTCAGAGCAGGACTTGAACTAACAAACAGCAGCTCCGACAGGTCTGTGACCCTGGGCATCACTCTGTGTGGCCTCCCTCCACCTGGTCTTCCAGAGACTTCCACTGCACCCAGGGCACCAGGCCTCTGTCTCCAACCACCACCCACCCCTCCTCTCCCTGACTCCTGGGTTCCTCTCATTAGGAGAGGGTTTTCTTGAAGTTGTCTCCCACTCATGGGCCAGATAAAATGATTAGAAAACAAGCCAAAGCTGCAGCCCCTTGTCTATCCTGACTCTCAGGAGCCCACACCTGTTCCTTGGACCTGGCCGGTTCAGCAAGTTCCATTTTCTGCAACTGTGAGCCCCTGAGGGGTGATGATTGGCTACCTGGGCAGCCTTACCATGCCGGCCAGCCCTCCCCAGGTGTGCCTGGGTTGAGATCAATATAAATACCACTCCAGGCAGCAAAAGCCCCTGCAGCTGTGCCTGACGCCATTTTCTCTGCCCTGTCAGCAGTCTCGGGGCTGGGCTGGTGGGAGGGAGTGAGAGGCCACGGCTTTGTGGGTGGCCCAGTGTGAGTGGGGCTCTGCTGGACTTTCTGCAGCAGTTGCCAGGCTGCCACCTGCTAAAGAAGAGGATGTGTCACCCATACCTGCTGCTGGAATTTCTCCCTGGGCAGAGGTGAGGAAGGAAAAAAGCAGTGGGGGCAGGGACAGGACGGGTATCTCAGGCAGGGAAATGGAAATCTTCCAGAAGAGCACCCAGGGCCAGGACCATCCTGGCTGGCCTGCAGGCACCAAGTCAGCTGGCATGCTGTCACTCATGTGGCTCCATGGCCCTTCCTCTAGGCTTTCAAGTCCTTGTATATATTCAGGTGTTTTACCTGGGAAGGGCGGGAACAGTTCAGCAGCAACTGGCCTGGGGCTCAGCTCACGTTTACTCACAGATGCCTCGGCACGGTGCCCCAGCTTTGCAATGAGGACGCTTGTTGTGTGGGGGCTGCTGGCTGAATGGGAGACGATTCCCCACCACTGACCAACTTCAGAATTGTTTACAACTGGAGCAAGTGCCCTGATACGGTTTTCCTCTGAGTAACTGGTGGGTTCTGTTTTTATTTTTTCTCTTTTTTGTTTTTGGTTCAAGGTAGATTTTATTCCTCTTTTTTGTATTTACAGATATAAGCATGGAAATAATTTATTCATATAAATACATGTATGTGAAGGGAATAATTGTTTTTTCTGTTTTATTTTTTAAATTTTATTTCTTTTTAATTTTGAATTTTATTTTATATTTTTATACAGCAGGTTCTCATTGGTTATCTATTTTATACATATAAATGTTTACATGCCAATCCCAATCTCTCAATTCCTCCCACCACCACCCCTCCAAGAGCTTTCCCCCCTTGTTGTCCATACGATTGTTGTCTACATCTGTTGCTCTATTTATGCCTTGCAAAACGGTTAATCTGTACAGTTTTTCTAGGTTCCACATATATGCATGAATATACAAGATTTGTTTTTCTCTTTCTGACTTACTTCACTCTGTATGACAGTCTCTAGATCCATCGACGTCTCTACAAATGACCCAATTTCATTCCTTTCATGGCTTAGTAATATTCCATTTTATATATGTACCACAGCTTTATGCATTCGTCTGTCTGTGGGCATTTAGGTTGCTTCCATTACCTCGATATTGTAAATAGTGATGCAATGAACATTGCGGTGAATGTCTCTTTTTGATTTATGGTTTTGTCTGGGTATATGTCCAGTCCTGGGATTGCTGTATCATATGGTAATTCTATTATTAGTTTCTTAAGAAACTCCATATTGTTCTCCATAGTGAATGTATCAATTTATATTCCCAACAATAGTGGAAGAGGGTTCCTTTTCTCCACACCCTTTCCAGCATTTGTTGTTTGTAGATTTTCAGATGATGCCCATTCTAACAGGTGTGAGGTGATACCTCATTGTTGAGTCCATTTCGTTGAGCAGGGGGTAGGTCTTGTCTATTACATATTTGGCTTATGGAACGGTATCTGTGCTAATTTCAAACTCTGGTTTTATGCAGCACCCCCTTAACTCACCTTTCCCCTTAAGCAAGCATAAGTTGGTTTTCTAATCTTGAGACCCTGTTCTGTTTTGTAATTCAGTTCATGTGTAGCCAAGTTTACATTCCGTGCATTAGTGATACCTTATGATGTTTCTTTTTCTGTGTGACTTATTTCACTTAGAATCATCATGCCTCAATCCACTCATTATGCTGGTACAGGCCTGGTGACACAGATTTCATTGCTGAGTGGTATTCTGTTGTACGTAAGTACCGCAACTTCTTTATCAATTATTTGTTCTCTGGGATATTTAACTCGTACTGTAGAAGAGGTTCCTGTAAACAGAGCCGTCCCAAATTTTGGGGTGGCTGTGTCTTTTTGATTTTAATTTCCCTAAGCTATAGGACCATAAGTGGAAATGCCCTAGACTCTGTTGCTTTGTTTTTCAGATGTATCAGGAAACACCATACACTTCTCCAGAGTGGCTGTTGGCAATGTACATCCCGCCCATCAGCATAACAAGGCTCCTTTTTCCCCATGGCCTGTCTTGCCTTTCTGGATTTTACACTTTTCTCAGATGGCCCTTTAGACCGGGGGGAAGTGACACTTCATAGTAGTTCGGATTTCCATTGCAAGCTTGCTTGGTTTGCCAAAAAGGGCGTATGTGTTTTTTCCTGAATATATTCAGGAACAAACTCATACGCCCTTTGTTGCCAAGTGCATCATTGTCGATGTTCTGCCTCTTTTCCTATGCTTTAAATGCAAATCCAGTCTACCTCCTGAAATCGGTTTCCTGAAATTCTGCCCCGCTTTCAAGTCCTCTTCGCAGCCTTACTTCAATATATTTTTGGACGTTATCTGTCATTTATAACTCTCCAGGTTTGTGAATTACAGGGCCCCTGAGCTCCTTTCTTCAACTCGCTTTCTTGTGAGCTGGCCGCAAACCCGCAAGACTGCTTCAGGCCCTAATCTGCTTCTGGCAGGGCACGCTGAGCCTTTGGTTAATTTCTCTTCCTGGTGGGAAATGAGTGTTAAATATGCCCGTCCAGACACCTACCTCACTCTCAACCCCTTGGTGATGTGGGTCCTCTGGTTTGTGGCCACCTTTTCTGGGTTCCTCACCTTTCGATGATGTGGCCCCACTAGTGTGAGGACACTCCTGCCTGGTTCTCATCCACGTGGTTATGTGGACCCCCTGGTGAGAGTCTGTTCCTGGCTTTGTTCCTCACCCACCTGTGAGGGAGACCCTCTGCTGATAGGTCACTCCTGCATGGCTGGCACACATTGCCTTGGTGAAGTCAGCCGTGTGGTGGCAGTTGGAGCGTGCTGGGAATCTCCTCCCCCCGGTGATGAGGGCCCTCTTGCGTCAGGCCCTAACTGCTGGGCTCACCAACTTTTCTTAGGGAGCCCAGTGATGCTTTGGCACTCCTCTTAGGATCCCATCTCCATGGAGATGTGGGCCTTCTGCTCTGAGGTCCCAACGGCTGGGTTGTTCACATTTTCATGATGTGGGCTCTCTGGTGTTCACAGAGGCCTGGATCCCATAGCCTCTGTGCTCTTGGCCGCCTGCTGGAAGGTTCCAACTGCTGGATTCCTCACTTTTTTAATTTTTTGGGCCCTCTGTTGTGAGGATCCTCCTGCCTGCCTCACTCCCAGCCCCTTCGTGATGTGTGTCGTCTGGTTTGAGGCCACATGTGCTGGGTTCCTCACCTTTCGATGATGTGGGACCAATGGTCTTAGGAGACTCCTGCCTGGTTCACATCCCCTTGGTGATGTGGGCCCTCTGGTGAGAGTCTGATCCTGGCTGTGTTCCTCACCCTTCTGTGAGGTGGGCCCTCTGCTGTGAGGTCATTCGTGCCTGGTTGGCACACATCGCCTTGGCGACGTCAGCCCTCTGGTGGCAGTTGGAGCCTGCTGGGAGCCTCCTTCCCTTGGTGATGAGGGTCCTCTGGCGTCAGGCCCTAACTGCTGGTCGCCCAAAATTTTCTGATACGTTCTCAGTGGTGCGAGGACACTCCTACCAGAATTCCATCCCCATGGGGATGTGGGCCTCCTGCTCTGAGGTCCCAATGGCTGGGTTGCTCAGTTTCATGACATGGGCCCTGTTCTGTGAGTTCACTGTGGCCTGGATCCCATAGCCTCGGTGCTCTGGGCCACCTGCTGGGAGGTTCCAACTGCTGGATTCCTCACTTTTTTATTCTATGTGCCCAGTGTTGTGAGGCTACTCCTGCCTGCCTCACTCCGAGGTCCTTGGTGATGTGGGTCCTCTGGTTTGAGGACACATGTGCTGAGTACCTCAGCTTTCGATGATGTGGCCCCACTGATGTGAAGACACTCCTGCCTGGTTCCCATCCCCTTGGTGATGTGGGCCCTCTGGTGAGAGTCTGATGTTGGCTGGGTTTCTCACCCTTCTGTGAGGTGGGACCTCTGCTGTGAGGTAACTCCTGCCTGGCATGCTCACGTTGCCTTGGCAATGTGAGCCCTCAGGTGGCACTTGGAGCCTGCTGGGAATCTCCTCCCCTCAGTTATGAGAGCTCTGGATAAAACACATATGCCCTTTTTTGCCAAGTGCATTATTTTCCATGTTCTGTCTCTTTTCCTATGCTTTAAGAGCTACTCCCGTGTACGTTCTGAAATCAGTTTCCAGCAATTCTGCCCCGCATTCAAGTCCTCTTCGCAGCCTTACTTCAGTATAATTTTGGATGATAGCTGTCATTTATAACTCCGCAGGTTTCTGAATTACAGTGTCCCTGAGCTCCTTTCTTCAACTCGCTTTCTTGTGAGCTGACCACAACACCGCAGGATCTCCTCAGGCCCTAATCTAGTTCCAGCATGGCACACGGAGCCTTTGGTTCATTTATCTTCCTGGTGGGAAATGAGAGTTAAATTTGCCCGTCCAGACACCTACAGATAGTCTCCCATTGCTTCTCCTTATTCCTGTTCATCTTCCGAAGAAATTGCAAACTGGGCCAAACAAGAGGTTAAAGGCACTGACTCTCCAAGTGGGGAGAGTGTTAGTAAAGCGTCTGGAATGTTGCACCCGAGTAACAGGGGACGAAAACTGAGACACATTTGAACACGTTTCCCGATCACACGGTGGATCATACTCTGGGTTCCACATGCATGTTTTAGCTGAAGGAAGAATCCCTTAAACCTGGAGAGTTGAGACCCATGGAATGGGTACCATGCAATATGACTTCAAAGGGTCTCCATTTGCTCACCGAACCTCAACAATCCTATCACTGCTGCGCTTATGCCGCTGTACACACGCTTGATTCTCTTTCGGAGACATATAAATCCATAGGTTTTAAGATTCTTACTAGTCAGGTATATTCTTAGGCGTTTAATATGGGGTGTTGAGTCCACTTCGTTGAGCAAGGAGTAGCTCTTGTCTATTACATATTTGGCTTATGGAATGGTATCTGTGCCAATTTTAATCTCTGGTTTCATGCAGCACCCCAACTCACCATTCCCCTTAAGCAAGCATAAGTTGGTTTTCTACATTTGAGACCCTGTTCTGTTTTGTAATTCAGTTCCTGTGTAGCCAAGTTTACATTCCGTGTGTTAGTGATACCTTATGATGTTTCTTTTTCTGTGTGACTTATTTCACTTAGAATCATCGTACCTGAATCCACTCATTATACTGCTACGGGCCTGATGACATAGATTTTATTGCTGTGTGATACTGCATTGTACGTAAGTACCACAACTTCTTTATCCATTTTTCGCTTTCTGTGATATTGAACTTGTACCGTAAACGAGGTTCTTGTAAACAGAGCCGGCCCAAACTTTGTGGTGGCTGTGTGTTTTTGATTTTAATTTCCCTAATCTATAGGACCATAAGTGGAAATGCCCTAGGCTCTGTTGCTTTGTTTTTTGGATGTTTCTGGAAACACCATACACTACTCCAGAGTGGCTGCTGGCAATTTACATCCCGCCCATCAGCATAACAAGGCTCCTAGTTCTCCATGGCCTGTCCTGCCTTTCTGGATTTTACACTTTTTTCAGATAGCCCTTTTTAACAAGGGGCATTGAGACTTCATTGTAATGCAGATTTCCTTTGCAAGCTTGCTTGGTTGGCCAAAAAGTGCGTATGCGTTTTTTCCTGAATATATTCCGGAAAAAATGCATACGCACTTTTTGGCCAAGTGCATCATTGTGGACGTTCTGCCTATTTTCCTATGCTTTACATGCAATTCCAGTCTACCTCCTGAAATCGGTTTCCTGCAATTCTGCCCCGCTTTCAACTCCTCTTGGCAGCCTTACTTCAATATATTTTTGGAAGATAGCTGTCATTTATAACTCTGCAGGTTTGTGAATTACAGTGCCCCTGAGCTCCTTTCTTCAACTCGCTTTCTTGTGAGCTGGCCGCAACACCGCAGGATTGCTTCAGACCCTAGTTTGGTTCCGGCATGGCATGCTGAGACTTTGGTTAATTCCTCTTCCTGGTGGGAAATGAGAGTTAAATTTGCCCGTCCAGACACCTCCACCTAGTCTCTCATTGGTTCTCCCTATTCCTGTTCATTTTCCACAGAAATTGCAAACTGGGCCAAACAGGAGGTTAAAGGCACTCACTCTCCAAGTGGGGAGAGTGTTAATAAAGTGTCTGGAATGTTGCACCCGAGTACCAGGGGACGAAAACTGAGACACATTTGAACACGTTTCCTGATCACACGGTGGATCATACTCTGGGTTCCACATGCATGTTTTAGCTGAAGGAAGAATCCTTTAAACCTGGAGAGTTGAGACCCATGGAATGGGTACCATGCAATATGACTTCAAAGGGTCTGCATTTGCTCACCGAACCTCACCAATCCTATCACTGGTGCGCTGATGCCGCTGTACACACGCTTGATTCTCTTTCGGAGACATATAAATCCATAGGTTTTAAGATTCTTACTAGTCAGGTATATTCTTAGGCGTTTAATATGGGTTGTTGTGTCCTCTTCGTTGAGCAAGGAGTAGCTCTTGTCTATTACATATTTGGCTTATGGAACGGTATCTGTGCTAATTTCAATCTCTGGTTTTATGTCGCACCCCAACTCACCTTTCCCCTTAAGCAAGAATAAGTTGGTTTTCTACATTAGAGACCCTGTTCTGTTTTGTAATTCAGTTCCTGTGTAGCCAAGTTTACATTCCGTGTAGTAGTGATATCTTATGATGTTTCTTTTTCTGTGTGACTTATTTCACATAGAATCATCGTACCTGAATCCACTCATTATGCTGCTACGGGCCTGATGACATAGAATTCATTGCTGAGTGATATTGCATTGTACGTAAGTACCACAACTTCTTTATCCATTTTTCGCTTTCTGCGATATTCAACTTGTACCATAAACGAGGTTCTTGTAAACAGAGCCGTCCCAAACTTTGGGTTGGCTGTGTCTTTTTGATTTTAATTTCCCTAAGCTATAGGACCATAATTGGAAGTGCCCTAGGCTCTTTTGCTTTGTTTTTTGGATGTTTCAGGAAACACCATACACTTCTCCAGAGTGGCTGCTGGCAACTTACATCCCGCCCATCAGCATAACAAGGCTCCCAGTTCTCCATGGCCTGTCCTGCCTTTCTGGATTTTACACTTTTTTTAGATGGCCCTTTTGACCAGGGGGGCAGTGAGACTTCATTGTAGTGCAGATTTCCTTTGCAAGCTTGCTTGGTTGGCCAAAAAGGGCGTATGCGTTCTTTCCTGAATATATTCAGGAAAGAACGCATACGCCCTTTTTGGCCAAGTGCATCATTTTGGACGTTCAGCCTCTTTTCCTATGATTTACATGCAATTCCAGTCTACCTCCTGAAATCGGTTTCCTGCAGTTCTGCCTTGCTCTCAGTGCCTCTTCATAGCCTTACCTCAATATACGTTTGGAAAATAGTTGGCCTTTATAACTCTGCAGGTTTTTGAATTGCAGTGGCCCTTAGCTCCATTTTTCTGCTCTTATTTTTGTGATCTTGCCTCATATCCACAGGATTTCTTCAGGCCCTATTCTTCTTCTGGGACGCCTTGCTCTGCCTTTGGTTAATTCTTCTTCCTGATGTGAAATTAGAGTGACATGTGCCCATTGAAACCGCTACAGCTATTTTCTCACTGGTTCCCCCTATTCCCATTCATCCTCCGCACTAGCTGCGGACTGTGCGATACCGGAACTTAAAGGCATTGACTCTCCATGTGGAGATGTTGTTAGTAAAGTGGCTGGAATGTTGATCCGGAGCCCCAGGAGAGGAAAATGAGGTGCATTTTAGAAACCTTTCCCGATCATATGGTATACCATCCGCTGGATTTCCCATGCATGGTTTAGCTGTAGGAAGATTCCCTTCAACCTGGAGTGTTGGGACCCTTGGAATGAGTAGCATGAAGTATTGCATTAAACTTTCGGCAGTTGCTCACCAAAGCTCACCAATCCTTTCAGCCCCAAGTGTCCAGCCTTATGTCTTATCCAGCTGTGGGTTTATATGTGGTCATTCCAGGTTGCATCACAGCCCCTGAGCGAATTTTGTAAGAATTTTTCTCTCTTTCATTGTTTCTGCGTTTTGGTTTTAAAATTTATTTCTATAAAGGGGTTTAGCTCATTTTCACTGCTGTGTTTGTGCCGCTCTGCGCACACTTGATTCCCTTATGGAGATATATCAATACATGGGTTTTAAGATTCTTATTACTCAGATATATTTCTCTGCGGTGTATAGGGTGTGTTGAGGCCAGTTCATTGAGCAAGGTGTAGATCTTTTCTGATACCTATTTTGGTTTATTGAACGGTATCTGTGCTAATTTCAAACTCTGGTTTTATGCATCACCCCACCTCTCCTTTCCCCTTAAGCTGACATAAGTGTGTTTTCTAAATGTGAGACACTGTTCTGTTTTGTAATTCATTTTTTGTGCAGCCATATTTATCCTCCCTCTATAAGTGATATCTGATGATATGTTTCTTTTTCTGTTTGACTTATTTCAAGTAGTATTATCGGACCTCAATCCACTCTTTATCCTTCTACTAGCCTTATTACATTGATTTCATGGTGAAGAGATATTCCATTGTACATAAGTACCACATTTTCTTTATCCATTGTTCTCTTTCCTGGGATATTTAAGGTGTACTGAAGTTGAGGTTCTTGTAAACAGAGTAGCCCTAAACTGTGGTGTGCTTGTGTCTTGTTGATTTTTAGACTTCCCTAGATATACTCCCGTGATTGGAAGTGCCCTATGCTCTGTCGCTCTGTTTTTTAGATGATTTAGGAACCACCATACACTTCTCCAGAGTGGCTCTCGGCAGTTCACACACTGTCCATCAGCGTATAAAGGCTTCCTGTTCTCCATGGCCTGTCCTGCATTTCTGGTTTTTACAATTTTTTCGGATGGCCCTTTTGACCAGTGGGAAATGAGACTTCTTTATTGTGCACATTTGCATTGCTTGCTTGCTTGGTTGCCCATAAAGTGCGTATGCGTTTTTTCCTGGATATATTCAGGAAAAAACGCATACTCCCTTTTGGGCCAACCGCATCATTATCAAAATTCTGTCGCTTTTCATGTGCTTTAAAGGCGAGTCCAATCTATCTCTTGAAATCTGTTTCTTGCAATTCTGTCTTGCATTCAGATCCTCTTCTTTGCCTTACCTCAACATATTTTTGGACGTTAGTTTTCATTTATAACTCTGCAGGTTTGTGAATTGCAGTGACCCTGAGCTCCATTTTTTAAGTTGCTCTTTTGTGAGCTGGCCTCAAAACCGCAGGATTGCTTCAGGCCCTATTTTGGCTCTGGTGAGGCGGGCTGAGCCTTTTTTTAATTCTTATTCTTAATGGGAAATTAGAGTGACATGTACCCGTCCAAACCCCTACAACTATTCTCTCATTGGTTCCCCCTGTTCCCGTTCATCCTCCTCACAATTTGCAAAATGTGTGAAACAGAAGTTTAAATGTGCTGATTCTCTAAGTGGGGAGATTCTAAGTAACGTGGCTGGAATGATGAACAGGAGCACCAGGAGAGGATAAATGAGGTGCATTTTAGACACATCTCCCGATCACATGGTGTACAGTCCTCTGGGTTTTCCATGCATGTTTTAGCTGTAGGAAGATTCCTTGAACCTGCAGATTTGGGACCCATTGAATGGGTACCAGGTAGTATTACTTTAAAGGGTGTGCATTTCCTCACCCAACCTCACATTTCTCTTAGCGCGAACAGTTTCCAGCCTTATGTCTCATCCTGCTGTGGGTCTAGATGTGTTCAATCCATGTTGCATCACCGTCCCTGAGGAAAAGTTGTAAGAGGTTTTCTCTGTCTCTCTGTCGTTTATTTTTTTCAATTTATTACTATATTGGTTACAGCTGATTTTCAAAGCTCTGTTTCTTGCTGCTGTACATCCACTTGATTCACGTACAGAGAGACATCAATAAATTCTTTTTCAGATTCTTACCAGTCATAGATATTCTTTTCCGGTGACTTGAGTGTGCTGAGTGCAGTTCTTTTAGCTACCGTGTAGGCCTTGTTGATTATCAGTTTGGTATTTGGAATGGTATCTTTGCTAATTTCAACCTCCTGGATGATGCCTCACCCCTCCCCACCTTTCCCGTTTAGCAGCCTCACGCGTGTTTTCTACATATTTGACTATGTTTTTGTTTTGTAATTTATTTCATGTGTAGCCATTTTGGATTCCACCTTTAAGTGATATCTTATGATATGTGTCTTTTTCTTTTTGAATTATGTCACTTAGAATGATCATACGTAACTCCTCCGGAGTTGTTACAACTGGCCATATTTCATTGATTTCCAGGCTGAGTAATATTCCACTCTACATAAGTACCACATCTCTATCCATTTTTTCCCTCCAGAGACATTTAAGTTATATCCTAGTCGAGGATCTTTTAAACAGAGGGGCAGTAAACATTGGGGTGCCTGTGTCCTCTCGATTTTTGTTTTTCCCAAGATATACGCCCATGAGTGCAAGTGCCCTATGCTCTGTAGCTCATTTTTTAGATGCTTTAGTAAACACAATACACTTCTCCAGAATGGCCGTTGGCAATATACATTTCCACTATAAGCCTCACAGGGCTCCCTCTTCTCCTTGCCCTGTCCTGCATTTCTGGCGTTTACACTTTATGAGGATGGCTCTTCTGACTGATGTGAAGTGATATCTTTTGTAGTATTGATTTCCAGTGCCCACCTGTTTGGTTGGCTAAAAAAGTGTATGCCCTTTTCTTGAATATATACAGAAAAAAACACATACAGCCTTTTTGGCCAACTGCAATGTCGGCAATGTTCAGCCCCTTTTCTTGTGCTTAATGGCGAGTCCTTTCTACCTCCTCAAATCCCTTTCCTGCCATTCTCCCTTGCTTGCCAATCCTTTTCTCTGACTTTCCTCAAGACATTTTTCAGTGATAGATATTTTCAACTCTGCAGTTTCGTGAATTTTACTGCCCCTGAGTTCCATTGTTCAACTTGTGTTTATGGGAACTGGCCACAAAGCAGTGGGATTTCCTCAAGCCCTATACTGTTTCCATGGGCAACCCTAGCCTTTGGTCAATTCATCTTCCTGATTGGAAATTAGAGTGACATGTGCCTGTCTGAACACCTAGGACTTGTCTCTCATTGTTTCTCATCCTTCCGCTTCATCCTCTAGACAAATTCCAAACTGTACGCAACGGGATGTTGACAGTGTTGACATCTCCAAGTGGGGAGACTGTTAGTAAAGACGCTGGAGGGGTGAACCCGAGCACCAGGAGATGAGGAGATGAGATGCCTTTTCCAAACTCTTCCCGATCAGACGGTATACCATCCTCTGGATGTGACAGACATGTTTTAGCAGTAGGAAGAGTCCCATTCATGTAAGGAGAACACCAGGGCTTTTTCAAAATCAGTGTCTCCCCGAAACCCAAACTGGGGAGTTTTTTAAGCTACGGCTACACATATGTTCATTAAGGGCCTTGGGAAGTAGGCAGAGTGCAAACTTTAGATGACTGAAGTCTTCAGGGTCAGAAGCACTCACCACCGGCTTCCCTTAGGTTACACTTTAACTGTCATTGATAGATGATGTCAATAAAAATATCTATTCTTTTTCCGATTATTTCCCCTTATAGGTTATTGCACAATATTGAGTGTAGTTCCCTGTGCTATACAGTAGTTCCTTGTTGATGATCTATTTTATACATAGCAGTGTGTATGTGTTAATTCCAAACTGTTAATTTATCCCTCCTCCCACCTTTCCCCTTTGGTAATAATAAATTATAAGATTTTATACTTCTCAGAAATGGGGGAGCTGAAAGAGAGGTATCATTTTCAATGGAAAAGCATTTAAAACAAGATTGAAGCTTTAACCAAGATTATTAGATGTACATCCTTGGAAAGAAATCACTTCATTTCTCTAATATTGACCTGACAAATAGGACAAACCTTCTCACTGAACTTGCTTATAATAAAGTGATGGAAATATCAAATGGAAGTGTTAGAAACATCTTATTTTACCCGAGCCTTATAAACTGTTCTATGTTAACTACATTTTGGCTCACACATCTGTTCATTGAAGTTACAATAGTCTCAATTTCTGTTACTGATCCTCCAGAGTGGACCCCAACAAGGGTCCCCCTGCCCAGTGTCATTGGGGCCAACAGATCGAGACTGAGTTTGGTTCCCAAGCAAAGGAAACTTTATATTTTCATCAGAGAATGGAGAGGTGAGAGCATGCACTACCCCGTGGGCTGTGGGCTGGGCTGCTGTGTAGAGATCCTGTCAGAGTCAGTGGGAGGGAGGGGGCGGAGCTCTCAAGGGCCGGGTTGGCTGCAGCTCAGGCTCTATATCTCGGAGTCTGCACTGGGCCCCAGGAGCTGAGGTGTCGACCCAGCCATTCTGCACCAGGAAATCTGGTCTGAAGTGCCGGGTGTGGAACCTCTGCATGCGGGACCCTAGGAGCACGTGAAATTAGACAAAGCACAAAGGATAAAAAAGGTCAGACTTGACTTTATTGCCCACATTCTATTTTTATCTCCCAGGGATTTTTAATGGGCTTTGCTGGGGACAAACCCCTCCTCTGCCTTTTGTCCCGTTCCTCATTCTTGGAGTGCTGAGGGTGCAGACCCTTCTTCTGTAACTGCTGAGTGCTGAGTTGGGAGCCCTCATACCAGGGGACGAGGGTCAGAACTTCTCCCCAGCAGCCTCCAGGTGACGTTGATTGGCCCCAGGACCCCTGCCTCCCTGCTCGTCCGCCTGAGCACCAGCATTGGAAGTGTTATAGATTCTAATGACCTTTAAGGGTCCAGGAAAGAGATGTGCAGAGACGCTGTGGGGGCCGGTTTCACCCCGCCCCACATTTGTTCGGCCACCTTAGGCTGACCGTTTCTGCCAGCCTAGATGCTCTGACCAGTAGTCTGCTCTTTCTTCAATTAGGCCCCTGAATTAACGTAAAAACAGCACCAGGTGTCAGAGCCCTGCCCGCTCAACTCCCAGACAGTCCAGGGTCAGTGGTGATCAAGGACCATGATGGCCACTGAGTCAACAGCCTTTTGAAGTAAACAGGAGTCCAGCCGGTCTTATTGGCCACCATCATCACGGTGTCTGTAGGCTTTTCTATGGTGACAGTGTGATATACGGTTCCCCCGCCAAGATTATTAGCTCCCCTCTGGGTGCAGGAAGTCCTGCAAGCAGTAGTCTACTCCTTCGGGACACACTATTGTTGTTTTATGAGAGAAACTCCAGGTCAAGTGATGTTCACACGAGTCGTCATGGTGCCCTGTTGCCCCCGGTTATCTCTCTGGATGTTGGAGTTGGAGGGCCTCCTCACTCGAGGTCGGTGTGCCCACGGAGCGAACCCTGCAACTTCAGGGCATGGTTGGTGATTAGGATCACCACGTGGGGTCCTTTTCCCTTAGGAGGGAGGTGGCCTTTTGGGCTGCTGATTTCCAGGTTTTTAGATACCGCCAGTATCTTGGCCAGATGTGGCAGTGGGCCAAGCCCCTTGGTGACTGTAGTTTATCCTACCTGGATGGCATTCTTGCGTTGTTCCATTTCAAGTGGTCCCAGTTTTTGCACTAATTCTCCAATGGCGATTCACCTTTCACCGGGAATGGAAAGGTCAAAGGGTTTAGCTCAATTAGGGAGTTCCAGGGCAAGGGTCTGAATTGACTGCTCTTTCCATTCTTGAAAGGCCACTTCTGGATTCTGTTCAAAAGGATCATCATCTTTTCCTTTCAGTGTTTCATATAGAGGCCCAGCTAGTAGACTGTAGTTAGGGATCCAGAAGCAGCAAACCCTGGCCTCCCCAGGAACCCCTAAGCTGTCTTCTAGTTTTAGAAAGGGGTAAGGCTGCAAATGGTTTCTTCCCTTTCCTGGGATGGGCTTCTCTGACCTTGTGTGAGAATGAAGCCCAGGCAGGTCACTGCAGTCTGTGATATTTGAGCTTTTTCTTGGACAACTTCTATCCTTTATTGGCTTGGTAGTTCAGAGGCCTCCTTAGTAGGGCTGGCGATCAGAATGTCGTCTGCATATTGAAGGAGGGTTTCCTTTTCCAGAGGTAGAACTTTTCGGTCGTTAGCTAAGCTTTCCCCAAAGATGGTGTGGGAATTTTTGAACCCTTGGGGCAAGACGGCCCGGAAGTATTGTTTTAGTTGTATGTTGAGTCCTGCCACTCACAAGCCAAAATTTCTTGTGACTCTGGGACTAATGGAATACAAAAGAAGGCATCATTGAAGACTAATACAGAATACCATGTCCTGGTGGTTGGTAGAATGACCAGCAGGGTGTAGGAATCAGGAGTAACTGGAGGTATATCCTCGGTGGCTTCACTGACTGTCCTGACATCCTTTACCAGGTCCCCAGCAGCCCATGGGGCTCTCGTGGTCAGGCCAATCCCAGGATATGGAGCTCTCCTGGGCAGGTACCCCACCCCCAAGCCAGCCCACGGGGCTCTCATGGTCAGGCCCCTCCCAGGATACAGAGCTACCCTTGCAGGTACTGTGGCAGGGCTGGGCACACAGGAACCGTGCACATAGCCCTCATTGAAGAGCACCCCCAGCTCACCTGTCGCTCAGAGCTGACACAGAGCACCTCAGAGCAGGACTTGAACTAACAAACAGCAGCTCCGACAGGTCTGTGACCCTGGGCATCACTCTGTGTGGCCTCCCTCCACCTGGTCTTCCAGAGACTTCCACTGCACCCAGGGCACCAGGCCTCTGTCTCCAACCACCACCCACCCCTCCTCTCCCTGACTCCTGGGTTCCTCTCATTAGGAGAGGGTTTTCTTGAAGTTGTCTCCCACTCATGGGCCAGATAAAATGATTAGAAAACAAGCCAAAGCTGCAGCCCCTTGTCTATCCTGACTCTCAGGAGCCCACACCTGTTCCTTGGACCTGGCCGGTTCAGCAAGTTCCATTTTCTGCAACTGTGAGCCCCTGAGGGGTGATGATTGGCTACCTGGGCAGCCTTACCATGCCGGCCAGCCCTCCCCAGGTGTGCCTGGGTTGAGATCAATATAAATACCACTCCAGGCAGCAAAAGCCCCTGCAGCTGTGCCTGACGCCATTTTCTCTGCCCTGTCAGCAGTCTCGGGGCTGGGCTGGTGGGAGGGAGTGAGAGGCCACGGCTTTGTGGGTGGCCCAGTGTGAGTGGGGCTCTGCTGGACTTTCTGCAGCAGTTGCCAGGCTGCCACCTGCTAAAGAAGAGGATGTGTCACCCATACCTGCTGCTGGAATTTCTCCCTGGGCAGAGGTGAGGAAGGAAAAAAGCAGTGGGGGCAGGGACAGGACGGGTATCTCAGGCAGGGAAATGGAAATCTTCCAGAAGAGCACCCAGGGCCAGGACCATCCTGGCTGGCCTGCAGGCACCAAGTCAGCTGGCATGCTGTCACTCGTGTGGCTCCATGGCCCTTCCTCTAGGCTTTCAAGTCCTTGTATATATTCAGGTGTTTTACCTGGGAAGGGCGGGAACAGTTCAGCAGCAACTGGCCTGGGGCTCAGCTCACGTTTACTCACAGATGCCTCGGCACAGTGCCCCAGCTTTGCAATGAGGACGCTTGTTGTGTGGGGGCTGCTGGCTGAATGGGAGACGATTCCCCACCACTGACCAACTTCAGAATTGTTTACAACTGGAGCAAGTGCCCTGATACGGTTTTCCTCTGAGTAACTGGTGGGTTCTGTTTTTATTTTTTCTCTTTTTTGTTTTTGGTTCAAGGTAGATTTTATTCCTCTTTTTTGTATTTACAGATATAAGCATGGAAATAATTTATTCATATAAATACATGTATGTGAAGGGAATAATTGTTTTTTCTGTTTTATTTTTTAAATTTTATTTCTTTTTAATTTTGAATTTTATTTTATATTTTTATACAGCAGGTTCTCATTGGTTATCTATTTTATACATATAAATGTTTACATGCCAATCCCAATCTCTCAATTCCTCCCACCACCACCCCTCCAAGAGCTTTCCCCCCTTGTTGTCCATACGATTGTTGTCTACATCTGTTGCTCTATTTATGCCTTGCAAAACGGTTAATCTGTACAGTTTTTCTAGGTTCCACATATATGCATGAATATACAAGATTTGTTTTTCTCTTTCTGACTTACTTCACTCTGTATGACAGTCTCTAGATCCATCGACGTCTCTACAAATGACCCAATTTCATTCCTTTCATGGCTTAGTAATATTCCATTTTATATATGTACCACAGCTTTATGCATTCGTCTGTCTGTGGGCATTTAGGTTGCTTCCATTACCTCGATATTGTAAATAGTGATGCAATGAACATTGCGGTGAATGTCTCTTTTTGATTTATGGTTTTGTCTGGGTATATGTCCAGTCCTGGGATTGCTGTATCATATGGTAATTCTATTATTAGTTTCTTAAGAAACTCCATATTGTTCTCCATAGTGAATGTATCAATTTATATTCCCAACAATAGTGGAAGAGGGTTCCTTTTCTCCACACCCTTTCCAGCATTTGTTGTTTGTAGATTTTCAGATGATGCCCATTCTAACAGGTGTGAGGTGATACCTCATTGTTGAGTCCATTTCGTTGAGCAGGGGGTAGGTCTTGTCTATTACATATTTGGCTTATGGAACGGTATCTGTGCTAATTTCAAACTCTGGTTTTATGCAGCACCCCCTTAACTCACCTTTCCCCTTAAGCAAGCATAAGTTGGTTTTCTAATCTTGAGACCCTGTTCTGTTTTGTAATTCAGTTCATGTGTAGCCAAGTTTACATTCCGTGCATTAGTGATACCTTATGATGTTTCTTTTTCTGTGTGACTTATTTCACTTAGAATCATCATGCCTCAATCCACTCATTATGCTGGTACAGGCCTGGTGACACAGATTTCATTGCTGAGTGGTATTCTGTTGTACGTAAGTACCGCAACTTCTTTATCAATTATTTGTTCTCTGGGATATTTAACTCGTACTGTAGAAGAGGTTCCTGTAAACAGAGCCGTCCCAAATTTTGGGGTGGCTGTGTCTTTTTGATTTTAATTTCCCTAAGCTATAGGACCATAAGTGGAAATGCCCTAGACTCTGTTGCTTTGTTTTTCAGATGTATCAGGAAACACCATACACTTCTCCAGAGTGGCTGTTGGCAATGTACATCCCGCCCATCAGCATAACAAGGCTCCTTTTTCCCCATGGCCTGTCTTGCCTTTCTGGATTTTACACTTTTCTCAGATGGCCCTTTAGACCGGGGGGAAGTGACACTTCATAGTAGTTCGGATTTCCATTGCAAGCTTGCTTGGTTTGCCAAAAAGGGCGTATGTGTTTTTTCCTGAATATATTCAGGAACAAACTCATACGCCCTTTGTTGCCAAGTGCATCATTGTCGATGTTCTGCCTCTTTTCCTATGCTTTAAATGCAAATCCAGTCTACCTCCTGAAATCGGTTTCCTGAAATTCTGCCCCGCTTTCAAGTCCTCTTCGCAGCCTTACTTCAATATATTTTTGGACGTTATCTGTCATTTATAACTCTCCAGGTTTGTGAATTACAGGGCCCCTGAGCTCCTTTCTTCAACTCGCTTTCTTGTGAGCTGGCCGCAAACCCGCAAGACTGCTTCAGGCCCTAATCTGCTTCTGGCAGGGCACGCTGAGCCTTTGGTTAATTTCTCTTCCTGGTGGGAAATGAGTGTTAAATATGCCCGTCCAGACACCTACCTCACTCTCAACCCCTTGGTGATGTGGGTCCTCTGGTTTGTGGCCACCTTTTCTGGGTTCCTCACCTTTCGATGATGTGGCCCCACTAGTGTGAGGACACTCCTGCCTGGTTCTCATCCACGTGGTTATGTGGACCCCCTGGTGAGAGTCTGTTCCTGGCTTTGTTCCTCACCCACCTGTGAGGGAGACCCTCTGCTGATAGGTCACTCCTGCATGGCTGGCACACATTGCCTTGGTGAAGTCAGCCGTGTGGTGGCAGTTGGAGCGTGCTGGGAATCTCCTCCCCCCGGTGATGAGGGCCCTCTTGCGTCAGGCCCTAACTGCTGGGCTCACCAACTTTTCTTAGGGAGCCCAGTGATGCTTTGGCACTCCTCTTAGGATCCCATCTCCATGGAGATGTGGGCCTTCTGCTCTGAGGTCCCAACGGCTGGGTTGTTCACATTTTCATGATGTGGGCTCTCTGGTGTTCACAGAGGCCTGGATCCCATAGCCTCTGTGCTCTTGGCCGCCTGCTGGAAGGTTCCAACTGCTGGATTCCTCACTTTTTTAATTTTTTGGGCCCTCTGTTGTGAGGATCCTCCTGCCTGCCTCACTCCCAGCCCCTTCGTGATGTGTGTCGTCTGGTTTGAGGCCACATGTGCTGGGTTCCTCACCTTTCGATGATGTGGGACCAATGGTCTTAGGAGACTCCTGCCTGGTTCACATCCCCTTGGTGATGTGGGCCCTCTGTTGAGAGTCTGATCCTGGCTGGGTTCCTCACCCATCTATGAGGTGGGCCGTCTGCTGTGAGGTCACTCCTGCCTGGCTTGCTCACCTCGCCTTGTGGACATGAGCCCTCTGGTGGCACTTGGAGCCTGCTGGGAGCCTCCTCTCCTCGGTGATGAGGGCCCTCTGGCGTCAGGCCCTAACTGCTGGGCTCCCCACATTTTGTGATGTGCGCCCAGTGGTGCGAGGACACTCCAGCCAGGTTCACATCCCCATTGGGATGTGGGCCTTCTGCTCTGAGGTCCCAAAGCCTGGGTTGCTCACAGTTTCATGATGTGGGCTCTCTGGTATTAGTTCACTCCTGCCTGCATCCCATAGCTTCTGTGCTCTGGGCCGCCTGCTGGGAGGTTCCAACTGCTGGATTCCTCACCTTTCTTATTCTTTGGGCCCTCTGTTTTTAGGCTACTCCTGCCTGCCTCACTCCCATTCCCTTTGTGATATGTGTCCTCTGATTTGAGGCCACATGTGCTGGGTTCCGCACCTTTCGATGATGTGACCCCACTGGAGGGAAGACAGTCCTGACTGGTTCCCATCCCCTTGCTGATGTGGGCCCTCAGGTGAGAGTCTGATCCTGGCTGGGTTCCTCACCCTTCTGTGAGGTGGGCCCTCTGCTGTGAGGTCAATCATGCCTGTCTGGCACACGTCACCTTGGCGACGTGGGCCCTCTGGTGGCAGTTGGAGTGTGCTGGGATCCTCCTCCCCTCGGTGATGAGGGCCCTCTTGCCTTAGGCCATAACTGCTGGGCTCCCCACATTTTCTGATGTGCGCCAAGTGAGTGAGGACACTCTTGCCAGGTTCCCATCCCCATGGCGATATGGGCCTTCTGCTCTGAGGTCAAAACGGCTGGCTTGCTCACAGTACCAAGATGTGGGCCCTCTGCTGTGAGTTCACTCCGGCAAGGATCCCTTATCATCGGTGCTCTGAGCCGCCTGCTGGGAGGTTCCAACTGCTGGATTCCTCAACTTTCTTATTCTTTGGGCCCTCTGTTGTGAGGCTCCTCCTGCCTGCCTCACTGCCAGCCCCTTGGTGATGACTGTCCTATGGCTTGAGGCCACATGTGCTGCGTTCCTCCTTTCGATGATGTGACCCCACTCGTGTGAGGACACTCCTGCCTGGTTCCCATCCCCTTGGTGAGGTGGGCCCTCTGGCGAGAGTCTAATCCTGGCTGGGTTCCTCAACGTTCTGTGAGGTAGGCCCTCTGCTGTGAGGTCACTCCTGCCTGGCTGGCACACGTCACCTTGGAGACGTGAGCCCTCTGGTGGCAGTTGGAGCGTGCAGGGCGCCTCCTCCTCTCGGTGATGACGGCCCTCTGGCGTCAGGCCCTAAATGGTGGGCTCCCCACATTTTCTGATGTGCGCCCAGTGGTGCGAGGACACTCCAGCCAGGTTCCCATTCCCATGGGGATGTGGTCCTTCTGCGCTGAGGTCTCAACTCCTGGGTTGCTCACAGTTTTGTGATGTGGGCCCTCTGCTGTGAGTTCACTGTGGCCTGGATCCCATAGCCTCGGTGTTCTGGGCCGCCTGCTGGAAGGTCTAAATGCTGGAATCCTCACGTTTTTTATATTATGTGCCCTGTGTTGTGAGGCTACTCCTGCCTGCCTCACTCCAAGGCCCTTGGTGATGTGGGTCCTCTGGTTTGAGGACACATGTGCTGGGTTCCTCACCTTAAGATGATGAGGCCCCACTGGTGTGAGGATAATCCTGACTGGGTCCCATCCCCTTTGTGATGTGGGCCCTCTGGTGAGAGTCTGATCCTGGCTGGGTTCCTCACCCATCTGTGAGTTGGGCCCTCTACTATCAGGTAACTCTTGCCTGGGTTGCTCACCTCGCCTTGTGGACATGAGCCCTCTGGTGGCAATTGGACCCTGCTGGGAGCCTCCTCAGCTCTGTGATGAGGGCCCTCTGACGTCAGGCCCTAACTGCTGGGCTCCCCAACTTTTCTTAGTGAGCCCAGTGTTGCTCAAGCACTCCTCTTAGGTTCCCATCCCCATGGGGATGTGGGCCTTCTGCTCTGAGGTTCCAACGGCTGGGTTGATCACAATTTCATGATGTGGGCTCTCTGGTGTTAGTTCACTGTGGCCTGGATCCCATAGCCTCTGTGGTCTTGGCTGCCTGCTGGGAGGTTCCAACTGCTCGATTCCTCAACTTTTGTATTCTATGGGTCCTGTGTTGTGATGCTCCTCCTGCCTGCCTCACTCGCAACCCCTTCGTGATGTGGGTCTTCTGGTTTGAGGCCACATGTGCTGGGTTAGGCAACTTTCAATGATGTGGCCCCACTGGTGTGAGGACACTCCTGTCTGGTTCCCATCCCCTTGGTGATGTGGGCCTTCTGGTGACAGTCTTATCCTGGCTGGGTTCCTCACTCTTCTGTGAGGTAGGCCCTCTGCTGTGAGGTCAATCCTGCCTGACTTGCACACATCACCTTGGTGACGTGGGCCCTCTGTTGGCACATGGAACCTGCTGGGAGCCTCCTGCCCTCGGTGATGACGGCCCTCTAGCATCAGGCTCTAACTGCTGGGCTCCCCACGTTTTCTGATGTGAGCCCAGTGATGCCAGGACACTCCTGTCAGGTTCCCATCCCCATGGGGATGTGGGCTTTCTGCTCTGAGGTCCCAATGCCTGGGTTGCTCACAGTTTCATGATGTGGGCTCTCTGGTGTTAGTTAACTCCTGCCTGCATCCCATAGCTTCTGTGCTCTTGGCCGCCTGCTGGGAGGTTCCAAATGCTGGATTCCTCACTTTTTTTATTCTTTGGGCCCTCTGTTTTTAGGCTACTCCTACCTGCCTCACTCCCATCCCCTTTGTGATGTATGTCCTCTGATATGAGGCCACATGTGCTGGGTTCCTCACCTTTCGATGATGTGGCCCCACTGGTGGGAGGACAGTCCTGACTGGTTCCCATCCCCTTGGTGTTGTGGGCCCTCTGGTGAGAGTCTCATCCTGCCTCGGTTCCTCACCCTTCTGTGAGATAGGCCCTCTGCTGTGAGGTCACTACTGCCTGGCTGGCGCATGCCACCTTGTAGACGTGGTCCCTCTGTTGGCAGTTGGAACCTGCTGGGAGTCTCCTCCCCTCAGTTATGAGGGCCCCCTGGCATCAGGCCCTAACTGCTGGGCTCCTAACATTTTCTGATATGTGCTAAGTGGTGCAAAGCCACTCCTGCCAGGTTCCCATCCCAATGGGGATGTGGGCCTTCTGTTCTGAGGTCCCAACAGCTGGGCTGCTCACAGGTTCATGATGTGGGCCCTCTGCTGTGAGTTCACTGCGGCCTGGATCCCATAGCCTCGGTGCTCTGGGCCACTTGCTGGGAGGTTCCAACTGCTGGATTCCTCAACTTTTATATTCTATGGACCCTGTGTTGTGAGGCCAGTCCTGCCAGCCTCATTCCGAACCCCTTGGTGATGTGGTTCCTCTGGTTTGAGGACACATGTGCTGGGATCCTCACCTTTCGATGATGTTGTCCCACTGGTGTGGGGACACTCCTGCCTGGTTCCCATCCCCTTGGTGATGTGGGCCCTCTGGTGAGAGTCTGATCCTGGCTGGGTTCCTCACCCTTCTGTGAGGTGGGCCCTCTGCTGTGAGGTCATTCGTGCCTGGTTGGCACACATAGCCTTGGCGACGTCAGCCCTCTGGTGGCAGTTGGAGCCTGCTGGGAGCCTCCTCTTCTCGGTGATGAGTGCCCTCTGGCGTCAGGCCCTAACTGCTGGTCGCCCAAAATTTTCTGATATGTTCTCAGTGGTGCGAGGACACTCCTACCAGAATTCCATCCCCATGGGGATGTGGGCTTCCTGCTCTGAGGTCCCAATGGCTGGGTTGCTCAGTTTCATGACATGGGCCCTGTTCTGTGAGTTCACTGTGGCCTGGATCCCATAGCCTCGGTGCTCTGGGCCGCCTGCTGGGAGGTTCCAACTGCTGGATTCCTCACTTTTTTATTCTATGTGCCCAGTGTTGTGAGGCTACTCCTGCCTGCCTCACTCCGAGGTCCTTGGTGATGTGGGTCCTCTGGTTTGAGGACACATGTGCTGAGTACCTCAGCTTTCGATGATGTGGCCCCACTGATGTGAAGACACTCCTGCCTGGTTCCCATCCCCTTGGTGATGTGGGCCCTCTGGTGAGAGTCTGATGTTGGCTGGGTTTCTCACCCTTCTGTGAGGTGGGACCTCTGCTGTGAGGTAACTCCTGCCTGGCATGCTCACGTTGCCTTGGCAATGTGAGCCCTCAGGTGGCACTTGGAGCCTGCTGGGAATCTCCTCCCCTCAGTTATGAGAGCTCTGGATAAAACACATATGCCCTTTTTTGCCAAGTGCATTATTTTCCAAGTTCTGTCTCTTTTCCTATGCTTTAAGAGCTACTCCCGTGTACGTTCTGAAATCAGTTTCCAGCAATTCTGCCCCGCATTCAACTTCTCTTCGCAGCCTTACTTCAGTATAATTTTGGATGATAGCTGTCATTTATAACTCCGCAGGTTTCTGAATTACAGTGTCCCTGAGCTCCTTTCTTCAACTCGCTTTCTTGTGAGCTGGCCACAACACCGCAGGATCTCCTCAGGCCCTAATCTAGTTCCAGCATGGCACACGGAGCCTTTGGTTCATTTATCTTCCTGGTGGGAAATGAGAGTTAAATTTGCCCGTCCAGACACCTACAGATAGTCTCCCATTGCTTCTCCTTATTCCTGTTCATCTTCCGAAGAAATTGCAAACTGGGCCAAACAGGAGGTTAAAGGCACTGACTCTCCAAGTGGGGAGAGTGTTAGTAAAGCATCTGGAATGTTGCGCCCGAGTACCAGGGGACGAAAACTGAGACACATTTGAACACGTTTCCCGATCACATGGTGGATCATACTCTGGGTTCCACATGCATGTTTTAGCTGAAGGAAGAATCCTTTAAACCTGGAGAGTTGAGACCCATGGAATGGGTACCATGAAATATGACTTCAAAGGGTCTGCATTTGCTCACCGAACCTCACCAATCCTATCACTGCTGCGTTTATGCCGCTGTACACACGCTTGATTCTCTTTCGGAGACATATAAATCCATAGGTTTTAAGATTCTTTCTAGTCAGGTGTATTCTTAGGCGTTTAATATTGGGTGTTGTGTCCTCTTCGTTGAGCAAGGAGTAGCTCTTGTCTATTACATATTTGGCTTATGGAACGGTATCTGTGCCAATTTCAATCTCTGGTTGCATGCAGCACCCCAACTCATCATTCCCCTTAAGCAAGCATAAGTTGGTTTTCTACATTTGAGACCCTGTTCTGTTTTGTAATTCAGTTCCTGTGTAGCCAAGTTTACATTCCGTGTGTTAGTGATACCTTATGATGTTTCTTTTTCAGTGTGACTTAGAATCATCGTACCTGAATCCACTCATTATGCTGCTACGGCCCTGATGACATAGATTTCATTGCTGTGTGATACTGCATTGTACGTAAGTACCACAACTTCTTTATCCATTTTTCGCTTTCTGTGATATTCAACTTGTACCGTAAACGAGGTTCTTGTAAACAGAGCCGGCCCAAACTTTGGGGTGGCTGTGTCTTTTTGATTTTAATTTCCCTAAGCTATAGGACCATAAGTGGAAGTGCCCTAGGCTCTGTTGCTTTGTTTTTTGGATGTTTCAGGAAACAACATACACTTCTCCAGAGTGGGTGTTGGCAATTTACATCCCGCCCATCAGCATAACAAGGCTCCCAGTTCTCCATGGCCTGTCCTGCCTTTCTGGATTTTACACTTTTTTCAGATAGCCCTTTTGACCAGGGGGCAGTGAGACTTCATTGTAGTGCAGATTTTCTTTGCAAGCTTGCTTGGTTGGCCAAAAAGGGCGTATGCGTTTTTTCCTGAATATATTCCGGAAAAAACGCATACGCCCTTTTTGGCCAAGTGCATCATTGTGGACGTTCTGCTCTTTTCCTATGCTTTACATGCAATTCCAGTCTACCTCCTGAAATCGGTTTCCTGCAATTCTGCCCTGCTTTCAAGTCCTCTTGGCAGCCTTCCTTCAATATATTTTTGGAAGATAGCTGTCATTTATAACTCTGCAGGTTTGTGAATTACAGTGCCCCTGAGTTCCTTCCTTCAACTCGCTTTCTTGTGAGCTGGCCGCAACACCGCAGGATTGCTTCAGGCCCTAGTGTGCTTCTGGCATGCTACGCTGAGCCTTTGGTTAATTCCTCTTCCTGATGGGAAATGAGAGTTAAATTTGCCCGTCCAGACACCTCCACCTAGTCTCTCATTGGTTCTCCCTATTCCTGTTCATCTTACGCAGAAATTGCAAACTGGGCCAAACAGGAGGTTAAAGGCACTGACTCTCCAAGTGGGGAGAGTGTTAGTAAAGCGTATGGAATGTTGCACCCGAGTACCAGGGGACGAAAACTGAGACACATTTGAACACGTTTCCCGATCACATGGTGGATCATACTCTGTGTTCCACATGCATGTTTAGCTGAAGGAAGAATCCCTTAAACCTGGAGAGTTGAGACCCATGGAATGAGTACCATGCAATATGACTTCAAAGGGTCTGCATTTGCTCACCGAACCTCACCAATCCTATCACTGCTGCGTTTATGCCGCTGTACACACGATTGATTCTCTTTTGGAGACATATAAATCCATAGGTTTTAAGATTCTTACTAGTCAGGTATATTCTTAGGCGTTTATTATGGGGTGTTGAGTTCACTTCGTTGAGCAAGGAGTAATTCTTGTCTATTACTAATTTGGCTTACGGAACGGTATCTCTGCTAATTTCAATCTCTGGTTTTATGCAGCACCCCAGCTCACCTTTCCCCTTAAGCAAGCATAAGTTGGTTTTCTACATTTGAGACCCTGTTCTGTTTTGTAATTCAGTTCCTGTGTAGCCAAGTTTACATTCCGTGTGTTAGTGATACCTTATGATGTTTCTTTTTCAGTGTGACTTAGAATCATGTTACCTGAATCCACTCATTATGCTGCTACGGCCCTGATGACATAGATTTCATTGCTGTGTGATACTGCATTGTATGTAAGTACCACAACTTCTTAATCCATTTTTCGCTTTCTGTGATATTCAACTTGTACCGTAAACGAGGTTCTTGTAAACACAGCCGGCCCAAACTTTGGGGTGGCTGTGTCTTTTTGGTTTTAATTTCCCTAAGCTATAGGACCATATGTGGAAATGCCCTAGGCTCTGTTGCTTTGTTTTATGGATGTTTCTGGAAACACCATACACTACTCCAGAGTGGCTGCTGGCAATTTACATCCCGCCCATCAGCATAACAAGGCTCCCAGTTCTCCATGGCCTGTCCTACCTTTCTGGATTTTACACTTTTTTCAGATAGCCCTTTTGAACAAGGGGCAGTGAGACTTCATTGTAGTGCAGATTTCCTTTGCAAGCTTGCTTGGTTGGCCAAAAAGGGCGTATGCGTTTTTTCCTGAATATATTCCGGAAAAAACGCATACGCCCTTTTTGGCCAAGTGCATCATTGTGGACGTTCTGCCTCTTTTCCTATGCTTTACATGCAATTCCAGTCTACCTCCTGAAATCTGTTTCCTGCAATTCTGCCCCGCTTTCAACTCCTCTTGGCAGCCTTCCTTCAATATATTTTTGGAAGATAGCTGTCATTTATAACTCTGCAGGTTTGTGAATTACAGTGCCCCTGAGCTCCTTTCTTCAACTCGCTTTCTTGTGAGCTGGCCGCAACACCGCAGGATTGCTTCAGACCCTAGTTTGGTTCCGGCATGGCATGCTGAGCCTTTGGTTAATTCCTCTTCCTGGTGGGAAATGAGAGTTAAATTTGCCCGTCCAGACACCTCCACCTAGTCTCTCATTGGTTCTCCCTATTCCTGTTCATTTTCCACAGAAATTGCAAACTGGGCCAAACAGGAGGTTAAAGGCACTCACTCTCCAAGTGGGGAGAGTGTTAATAAAGCGTCTGGAATGTTGCACCCGAGTACCAGGGGACGAAAACTGAGACACATTTGAACACGTTTCCCGATCACACCGTGAATCATACTCTGGGTTCCACATGCATGTTTTAGCTGAAGGAAGAATCCCTTAAACATGGAGAGTTGAGACCCATGGAATGGGTACCATGCAATATGACTTCAAAGGGTCTGCGTTTGCTCATCGAACCTCACCAATCCTATCACTGCTGCGCTTATGCCGCTGTACACACGCTTGATTCTCTTTCGGAGACATATAAATCCATAGGTTTTAAGATTCTTACTAGTCAGGTATATTCTTAGGCGTTTAATATGGGGTGTTGAGTCCACTTCGTTGAGCAAGGAGTAGCTCTTGTCTATTACATATTTGGCTTATGGAACGGTATCTGTGCCAATTTCAATCTCTGGTTTCATACAGCACCCCAACTCACCATTCCCCTTAAGCAAGCATAAGTTGGTTTTCTACATTTGAGACCCTGTTCTGTTTTGTAATTCAGTTCCTGTGTAGCCAAGTTTACATTCCGTGTGTTAGTGATACCTTATGATGTTTCTTTTTCTGTGTGACTTATTTCACTTAGAATCATCGTACCTGAATCCACTCATTATGCTGCTACGGCCCTGATGACATAGATTTCATTGCTGTGTGATACTGCATTGTACGTAAGTACCACAACTTCTTTATCCATTTTTCGCTTTCTGTGATATTCAACTTGTACCGTAAACGAGGTTCTTGTAAACAGAGCCGGCCCAAACTTTGGGGTGGCTGTGTCTTTTTGATTTTAATTTCCCTAAGCTATAGGACCATAAGTGGAAGTGCCCTAGGCTCTGTTGCTTTGTTTTTTGGATGTTTCAGGAAACAACATACACTTCTCCAGAGTGGGTGTTGGCAATTTACATCCCGCCCATCAGCATAACAAGGCTCCCAGTTCTCCATGGCCTGTCCTGCCTTTCTGGATTTTACACTTTTTTCAGATAGCCCTTTTGACCAGGGGGCAGTGAGACTTCATTGTAGTGCAGATTTCCTTTGCAAGCTTGCTTGGTTGGCCAAAAAGGGCGTATGCGTTTTTTCCTGAATATATTCCGGAAAAAACGCATACGCACTTTTTGGCCAAGTGCATCATTGTGGACGTTCTGCCTCTTTTCCTATGCTTTACATGCAATTCCAGTCTACCTCCTGAAATCGGTTTCCTGCAATTCTGCCCCGCTTTCAAGTCTTCTTGGCAGCCTTCCTTCAATATATTTTTGGACGAAAGCTGTCATTTATAACTCTGCAGGTTTGTGAATTACAGTGCCCCTGAGTTCCTTCCTTCAACTCGCTTTCTTGTGAGCTGGCCGCAACACCGCAGGATTGCTTCAGGCCCTAGTGTGCTTCTGGCATGCTACGCTGAGCCTTTGGTTAATTCCTCTTCCTGGTGGGAAATGAGAGTTAAATTTGCCCGTCCAGACACCTCCACCTAGTCTCTCATTGGTTCTCCCTATTCCTGTTCATCTTACGCAGAAATTGCAAACTGGGCCAAACAGGAGGTTAAATGCACTGACTCTCCAAGTGGGGAGAGTGTTAGTAAAGCGTATGGAATGTTGCACCCGAGTACCAGGGGACGAAAACTGAGACACATTTGAACACGTTTCCCGATCACATGGTGGATCATACTCTGTGTTCCACATGCATGTTTAGCTGAAGGAAGAATCCCTTAAACCTGGAGAGTTGAGACCCATGGAATGGGTACCAGGCAATATGACTTCAAAGGGTCTGCATTTGCTCACCGAACCTCACCAATCCTATCACTGCTGCGTTTATGCCGCTGTACACACGATTGATTCTCTTTTGGAGACATATAAATCCATAGGTTTTAAGATTCTTACTAGTCAGGTATATTCTTAGGCGTTTATTATGGGGTGTTGAGTTCACTTCGTTGAGCAAGGAGTAATTCTTGTCTATTACTAATTTGGCTTACGGAACGGTATCTGTGCTAATTTCAATCTCTGGTTTTATGCAGCACCCCAGCTCACCTTTCCCCTTAAGCAAGCATAAGTTGGTTTTCTACATTTGAGACCCTGTTCTGTTTTGTAATTCAGTTCCTGTGTAGCCAAGTTTACATTCCGTGTAGTAGTGATATCTTATGATGTTTCTTTTTCTGTGTGACTTAGAATCATCTTACCTGAATCCACTCATTATGCTGCTACGGCCCTGATGACATAGATTTCATTGCTGTGTGATACTGCATTGTATGTAAGTACCACAACTTCTTTATCCATTTTTCGCTTTCTGTGATATTCAACTTGTACCGTAAACGAGGTTCTTGTAAACAGAGCCGGCCCAAACTTTGGGGTGGCTGTGTCTTTTTGATTTTAATTTCCCTAAGCTATAGGACCATATGTGGAAATGCCCTAGGCTCTGTTGCTTTGTTTTATGGATGTTTCTGGAAACACCATACACTACTCCAGAGTGGCTGCTGGCAATTTACATCCCGCCCTTCAGCATAACAAGGCTCCCAGTTCTCCATGGCCTGTCCTACCTTTCTGGATTTTACACTTTTTTCAGATAGCCCTTTTGAACAAGGGGCAGTGAGACTTCATTGTAGTGCAGATTTCCTTTGCAAGCTTGCTTGGTTGGCCAAAAAGGGCGTATGCGTTTTTTCCTGAATATATTCCGGAAAAAACGCATACGCCCTTTTTGGCCAAGTGCATCATTGTGGACGTTCTGCCTCTTTTCCTATGCTTTACATGCAATTCCAGTCTACCTCCTGAAATCTGTTTCCTGCAATTCTGCCTCGCTTTCAACTCCTCTTGGCAGCCTTCCTTCAATATATTTTTGGAAGATAGATGTCATTTATAACTCTGCAGGTTTGTGAATTACAGTGCCCCTGAGCTCCTTTCTTCAACTCGCTTTCTTGTGAGCTGGCCGCAACACCGCAGGATTGCTTCAGACCCTAGTTTGGTTCCGGCATGGCATGCTGAGCCTTTGGTTAATTCCTCTTCCTGGTGGGAAATGAGAGTTAAATTTGCCCGTCCAGACACCTCCACCTAGTCTCTCATTGGTTCTCCCTATTCCTGTTCATTTTCCACAGAAATTGCAAACTGGGCCAAACAGGAGGTTAAAGGCACTCACTCTCCAAGTGGGGAGAGTGTTAATAAAGCGTCTGGAATGTTGCACCCGAGTACCAGGGGACGAAAACTGAGACACATTTGAACACGTTTCCTGATCACACGGTGGATCATACTCTGGGTTCCACATGCATGTTTTAGCTGAAGGAAGAATCCTTTAAACCTGGAGAGTTGAGACCCATGGAATGGGTACCATGAAATATGACTTCAAAGGGTCTGCATTTGCTCACCGAACCTCACCAATCCTATCACTGCTGCGTTTATGCCGCTGTACACACGCTTGATTCTCTTTCGGAGACATATAAATCCATAGGTTTTAAGATTCTTTCTAGTCAGGTATATTCTTAGGCGTTTAATATTGGGTGTTGTGTCCTCTTCGTTGAGCAAGGAGTAGCTCTTGTCTATTACATATTTGGCTTATGGAACGGTATCTGTGCCAATTTCAATCTCTGGTTTCATGCAGCACCCCAACTCACCATTCCCCTTAAGCAAGCATAAGTTGGTTTTCTACATTTGAGACCCTGTTCTGTTTTGTAATTCAGTTCCTGTGTAGCCAAGTTTACATTCCGTGTGTTAGTGATACCTTATGATGTTTCTTTTTCAGTGTGACTTAGAATCATCTTACCTGAATCCACTCATTATGCTGCTACGGCCCTGATGACATAGATTTCATTGCTGTGTGATACTGCATTGTACGTAAGTACCACAACTTCTTTATCCATTTTTCGCTTTCTGTGATATTCAACTTGTACCGTAAACGAGGTTCTTGTAAACAGAGCCGGCCCAAACTTTGGGGTGGCTGTGTCTTTTTGATTTTAATTTCCCTAAGCTATAGGACCATATGTGGAAATGCCCTAGGCTCTGTTGCTTTGATTTATGGATGTTTCTGGAAACACCATACACTACTCCAGAGTGGCTGCTGGCAATTTACATCCCGCCCATCAGCATAACAAGGCTCCCAGTTCTCCATGGCCTGTCCTGCCTTTCTGGATTTTACACTTTTTTCAGATAGCCCTTTTGAACAAGGGGCAGTGAGACTTCATTGTAGTGCAGATTTCCTTTGCAAGCTTGCTTGGTTGGCCAAAAAGGGCGTATGCGTTTTTTCCTGAATATATTCCGGAAAAAACGCATACGCCCTTTTTGGCCAAGTGCATCATTGTGGACATTCTGCCTCTTTTCCTATGCTTTACATGCAAATCCAGTCTACCTCCTGAAATCTGTTTCCTGCAATTCTGCCCCGCTTTCAACTCCTCTTGGCAGCCATCCTTCAATATATTTTTGGAAGATAGCTGTCATTTATAACTCTGCAGGTTTATGAATTACAGTGCCCCTGAGCTCCTTTCTTCAACTCGTTTTCTTGTGAGCTGGCCGCAACACCGCAGGATTGCTTCAGACCCTAGTTTGGTTCCGGCATGGCATGCTGAGCCTTTGGTTAATTCCTCTTCCTGGTGGGAAATGAGAGTTAAATTTGCCCGTCCAGACACCTCCACCTAGTCTCTCATTGGTTCTCCCTATTCCTGTTCATTTTCCACAGAAATTGCAAACTGGGCCAAACAGGAGGTTAAAGGCACTCACTCTCCAAGTGGGGAGAGTGTTAATAAAGCGTCTGGAATGTTGCACCCGAGTACGAGGGGACGAAAACTGAGACACATTTGAACACGTTTCCTGATCACATGGTGGATCATACTCTGGGTTCCACATGCATGTTTTAGCTGAAGGAAGAATCCTTTAAACCTGGAGAGTTGAGACCCATGGAATGGGTACCATGAAATATGACTTCAAAGGGTCTGCATTTGCTCACCGAACCTCACCAATCCTATCACTGCTGCGTTTATGCCGCTGTACACACGCTTGATTCTCTTTCGGAGACATATAAATCCATAGGTTTTAAGATTCTTACTAGTCAGGTATATTCTTAGGCGTTTAATATGGGGTGTTGAGTCCACTTCGTTGAGCAAATAGTAGCTCTTGTCTATTACATATTTGGCTTATGGAACGGTATCTGTGCCAATTTCAATCTCTGGTTTCATGCAGCACCCCAACTCACCATTCCCCCTAAGCAAGCATAAGTTGGTTTTCTACATTTGAGACCCTGTTCTGTTTTGTAATTCAGTTCCTGTGTAGCCAAGTTTACATTCCGTGTGTTAGTGATATCTTATGATGTTTCTTTTTCTGTGTGAATTATTTCACTTAGAATCATCTTACCTGAATCCACTCATTATGCTGCTACGGCCCTGATGACATAGATTTCATTGCTGTGTGATACTGCATTGTACGTAAGTACCACAACTTCTTTATCCATTTTTCGCTTTCTGTGATATTCAACTTGTACCGTAAACGAGGTTCTTGTAAACAGAGCCGTCCCAAACATTGGGGTGGCTGTGTCTTTTTGATTTTAATTTCCCTAAGCTATAGGACCATAAGTGGAAGTGCCCTAGGCTCTGTTGCTTTGTTTTTTGGATGTTTCAGGAAACAACATACACTTCTCCAGAGTGGGTGTTGGCAATTTACATCCCGCCCATCAGGATAACAAGGCTCCCAGTTCTCCATGGCCTGTCCTACCTTTCTGGATTTTACACTTTATTCAGATAGCCCTTTTGACCAGGGGGCAGTGAGACTTCATTGTAGTGCAGATTTCCTTTGCAAGCTTGCTTGGTTGGCCAAAAATGGCGTATGCGTTTTTTCCTGAATATAGTCCGGAAAAAACGCATACGATCTTTTTGGCCAAGTGCATCATTGTGGACGTTCTGCCTCTTTTCCTATGCTTTTCATGCAATTCCAGTCTACCTCATGAAATCGGTTTCCTGCAATTCTGACCCGCTTTCAAGTCCTCTTGGCAGCCTTCCTTCAATATATTTTTGGACGAAAGCTGTCATTTATAACTCTGCAGGTTTGTGAATTACAGTGCCCCTGAGTTCCTTCCTTCAACTCGCTTTCTTGTGAGCTGGCCGCAACGCCGCAGGATTGCTTCAGGCCCTAGTGTGCTTCTGGCATGCCACGCTGAGCCTTTGGTTAATTCCTCTTCCTGGTAGGAAATGAGAGTTAAATTTGCCCGTCCAGACACCTCCACCTAGTCTCTCATTGGTTCTCCCTATTCCTGTTCATCTTACGCAGAAATTGCAAACTGGGCCAAACAGGAGGTTAAAGGCACTGACTCTCCAAGTGGGGAGAGTGTTAGTAAAGCGTCTGGAATGTTGCACCCGAGTAACAGGGGACGAAAACTGAGACACATTTGAACACGTTTCCCGATCACACGGTGGATCATACTCTGGGTTCCACATGCATGTTTTAGCTGAAGGAAGAATCCCTTAAACCTGGAGAGTTGAGACCCATGGAATGGGTACCATGCAATATGACTTCAAAGGGTCTCCATTTGCTCACCGAACCTCAACAATCCTATCACTGCTGCGCTTATGCCGCTGTACACACGCTTGATTCTCTTTCGGAGACATATAAATCCATAGGTTTTAAGATTCTTACTAGTCAGGTATATTCTTAGGCGTTTAATATGGGGTGTTGAGTCCACTTCGTTGAGCAAGGAGTAGCTCTTGTCTATTACATATTTGGCTTATGGAATGGTATCTGTGCCAATTTTAATCTCTGGTTTCATGCAGCACCCCAACTCACCATTCCCCTTAAGCAAGCATAAGTTGGTTTTCTACATTTGAGACCCTGTTCTGTTTTGTAATTCAGTTCCTGTGTAGCCAAGTTTACATTCCGTGTGTTAGTGATACCTTATGATGTTTCTTTTTCTGTGTGACTTATTTCACTTAGAATCATCGTACCTGAATCCACTCATTATACTGCTACGGGCCTGATGACATAGATTTTATTGCTGTGTGATACTGCATTGTACGTAAGTACCACAACTTCTTTATCCATTTTTCGCTTTCTGTGATATTGAACTTGTACCGTAAACGAGGTTCTTGTAAACAGAGCCGGCCCAAACTTTGGGGTGGCTGTGTGTTTTTGATTTTAATTTCCCTAATCTATAGGACCATAAGTGGAAATGCCCTAGGCTCTGTTGCTTTGTTTTTTGGATGTTTCTGGAAACACCATACACTACTCCAGAGTGGCTGCTGGCAATTTACATCCCGCCCATCAGCATAACAAGGCTCCCAGTTCTCCATGGCCTGTCCTGCCTTTCTGGATTTTACACTTTTTTCAGATGGCCCTTTTGACCGGGGGGCTGTGAGACTTCATTGTAGTGCAGATTTCCTTTGCAAGCTTGCTTGGTTGGCCAAAAAGGGCGTATGCGTTTTTTCCTGAATATATTCCGGAAAAAACGCATACGCCCTTTTTGGCCAAGTGCATCATTGTGGACGTTCTGCTCTTTTCCTATGCTTTACATGCAATTCCAGTCTACCTCCTGAAATCGGTTTCCTGCAATTCTGCCCCGCTTTCAACTCCTCTTGGCAGCCTTACTTCAATATATTTTTGGAAGATAGCTGTCATTTATAACTCTGCAGGTTTGTGAATTACAGTGCCCCTGAGCTCCTTTCTTCAACTCGCTTTCTTGTGAGCTGGCCGCAACACCGCAGGATTGCTTCAGACCCTAGTTTGGTTCCGGCATGGCATGCTGAGACTTTGGTTAATTCCTCTTCCTGGTGGGAAATGAGAGTTAAATTTGCCCGTCCAGACACCTCCACCTAGTCTCTCATTGGTTCTCCCTATTCCTGTTCATTTTCCACAGAAATTGCAAACTGGGCCAAACAGGAGGTTAAAGGCACTCACTCTCCAAGTGGGGAGAGTGTTAATAAAGTGTCTGGAATGTTGCACCCGAGTACCAGGGGACGAAAACTGAGACACATTTGAACACGTTTCCTGATCACACGGTGGATCATACTCTGGGTTCCACATGCATGTTTTAGCTGAAGGAAGAATCCTTTAAACCTGGAGAGTTGAGACCCATGGAATGGGTACCATGCAATATGACTTCAAAGGGTCTGCATTTGTTCACCGAACCTCACCAATCCTATCACTGCTGCGCTGATGCCGCTGTACACATGCTTGATTCTCTTTCGGAGACATATAAATCCATAGGTTTTAAGATTCTTACTAGTCAGGTATATTCTTAGGCGTTTAATATGTGTTGTTGTGTCCTCTTCGTTGAGCAAGGAGTAGCTCTTGTCTATTACATATTTGGCTTATGGAACGGTATCTGTGCTAATTTCAATCTCTGGTTTTATGTCGCACCCCAACTCACCTTTCCCCTTAAGCAAGAATAAGTTGGTTTTCTACATTAGAGACCCTGTTCTGTTTTGTAATTCAGTTCCTGTGTAGCCAAGTTTACATTCCGTGTAGTAGTGATATCTTATGATGTTTCTTTTTCTGTGTGACTTATTTCACATAGAATCATCGTACCTGAATCCACTCATTATGCTGCTACGGGCCTGATGACATAGAATTCATTGCTGAGTGATATTGCATTGTACGTAAGTACCACAACTTCTTTATCCATTTTTCGCTTTCTGCGATATTCAACTTGTACCATAAACGAGGTTCTTGTAAACAGAGCCGTCCCAAACTTTGAGGTGGCTGTGTCTTTTTGATTTTAATTTCCCTAAGCTATAGGACCATAAGTGGAAGTGCCCTAGGCTCTTTTGCTTTGTTTTTTGGATGTTTCAGGAAACACCATACACTTCTCCAGAGTGGCTGCTGGCAACTTACATCCCGCCCATCAGCATAACAAGGCTCCCAGTTCTCCATGGCCTGTCCTGCCTTTCTGGATTTTACACTTTTTTTAGATGGCCCTTTTGACCAGCGGGGCAGTGAGACTTCATTGTAGTGCAGATTTCCTTTGCAAGCTTGCTTGGTTGGCCAAAAAGGGCGTATGCGTTTTTTCCTGAATATATTCAGGAAAAAACGCATACGCCCTTTTTGGCCAAGTGCATCATTTTGGACGTTCAGCCTCTTTTCCTATGATTTACATGCAATTCCAGTCTACCTCCTGAAATCGGTTTCCTGCAGTTCTGCCTTGCTCTCAGTGCCTCTTCATAGCCTTACCTCAATATACGTTTGGAAAATAGTTGGCCTTTATAACTCTGCAGGTTTTTGAATTGCAGTGGCCCTTAGCTCCATTTTTCTGCTCTTATTTTTGTGATCTTGCCTCATATCCACAGGATTTCTTCAGGCCCTATTCTTCTTCTGGGACGCCTTGCTCTGCCTTTGGTTAATTCTTCTTCCTGATGTGAAATTAGAGTGACATGTGCCCATTGAAACCGCTACAGCTATTTTCTCACTGGTTCCCCCTATTCCCATTCATCCTCCGCACTAACTGCAGACTGTGCGATACCGGAACTTAAAGGCATTGACTCTCCATGTGGAGATGTTGTTAGTAAAGTGGCTGGAATGTTGATCCGGAGCCCCAGGAGAGGAAAATGAGGTGCATTTTAGAAACCTTTCCCGATCATATGGTATACCATCCGCTGGATTTCCCATGCATGGTTTAGCTGTAGGAAGATTCCCTTCAACCTGGAGTGTTGGGACCCTTGGAATGAGTAGCATGAAGTATTGCATTAAACTTTCGGCAGTTGCTCACCAAAGCTCACCAATCCTTTCAGCCCCAAGTGTCCAGCCTTATGTCTTATCCAGCTGTGGGTTTATATGTGGTCATTCCAGGTTGCATCACAGCCCCTGAGCGAATTTTGTAAGAATTTTTCTCTCTTTCATTGTTTCTGCGTTTTGGTTTTAAAATTTATTTCTATAAAGGGGTTTAGCTCATTTTCACTGCTGTGTTTGTGCCGCTCTGCGCACACTTGATTCCCTTATGGAGATATATCAATACATGGGTTTTAAGATTCTTATTACTCAGATATATTTCTCTGCGGTGTATAGGGTGTGTTGAGGCCAGTTCATTGAGCAAGGTGTAGATCTTTTCTGATACCTATTTTGGTTTATTGAACGGTATCTGTGCTAATTTCAAACTCTGGTTTTATGCATCACCCCACCTCTCCTTTCCCCTTAAGCTGACATAAGTGTGTTTTCTAAATGTGAGACACTGTTCTGTTTTGTAATTCATTTTTTGTGCAGCCATATTTATCCTCCCTCTATAAGTGATATCTGATGATATGTTTCTTTTTCTGTTTGACTTATTTCAAGTAGTATTATCGGACCTCAATCCACTCTTTATCCTTCTACTAGCCTTATTACATTGATTTCATGGTGAAGAGATATTCCATTGTACATAAGTACCACATTTTCTTTATCCATTGTTCTCTTTCCTGGGATATTTAAGGTGTACTGAAGTTGAGGTTCTTGTAAACAGAGTAGCCCTAAACTGTGGTGTGCTTGTGTCTTGTTGATTTTTAGACTTCCCTAGATATACTCCCGTGATTGGAAGTGCCCTATGCTCTGTCGCTCTGTTTTTTAGATGATTTAGGAACCACCATACACTTCTCCAGAGTGGCTCTCGGCAGTTCACACACTGTCCATCAGTGTATAAAGGCTTCCTGTTCTCCATGGCCTGTCCTGCATTTCTGGTTTTTACAATTTTTTCGGATGGCCCTTTTGACCAGTGGGAAATGAGACTTCTTTATTGTGCACATTTGCATCGCTTGCTTGCTTGGTTGCCCATAAAGTGCGTATGCGTTTTTTCCTGGATATATTCAGGAAAAAACGCATACTCCCTTTTGGGCCAACCGCATCATTGTCAAAATTCTGTCGCTTTTCATGTGCTTTAAAGGCGAGTCCAATCTATCTCTTGAAATCTGTTTCTTGCAATTCTGTGTTGCATTCAGATCCTCTTCTTTGCCTTACCTCAACATATTTTTGGACGTTAGTTTTCATTTATAACTCTGCAGGTTTGTGAATTGCAGTGACCCTGAGCTCCATTTTTTAAGTTGCTCTTTTGTGAGCTGGCCTCAAAACCGCAGGATTGCTTCAGGCCCTATTTTGGCTCTGGTGAGGCGGGCTGAGCCTTTTTTTAATTCTTATTCTTAATGGGAAATTAGAGTGACATGTACCCGTCCAAACCCCTACAACTATTCTCTCATTGGTTCCCCCTGTTCCCGTTCATCCTCCTCACAATTTGCAAAATGTGTGAAACAGAAGTTTAAATGTGCTGATTCTCTAAGTGGGGAGATTCTAAGTAACGTGGCTGGAATGATGAACAGGAGCACCAGGAGAGGATAAATGAGGTGCATTTTAGACACATCTCCCGATCACATGGTGTACAGTCCTCTGGGTTTTCCATGCATGTTTTAGCTGTAGGAAGATTCCTTGAACCTGCAGATTTGGGACCCATTGAATGGGTACCAGGTAGTATTACTTTAAAGGGTGTGCATTTCCTCACCCAACCTCACATTTCTCTTAGCGCGAACAGTTTCCAGCCTTATGTCTCATCCTGCTGTGGGTCTAGATGTGTTCAATCCATGTTGCATCACCGTCCCTGAGGAAAAGTTGTAAGAGGTTTTCTCTGTCTCTCTGTCGTTTATTTTTTTCAATTTATTACTATATTGGTTACAGCTGATTTTCAAAGCTCTGTTTCTTGCTGCTGTACATCCACTTGATTCACGTACAGAGAGACATCAATAAATTCTTTTTCAGATTCTTACCAGTCATAGATATTCTTTTCCGGTGACTTGAGTGTGCTGAGTGCAGTTCTTTTAGCTACCGTGTAGGCCTTGTTGATTATCAGTTTGGTATTTGGAATGGTATCTTTGCTAATTTCAACCTCCTGGATGATGCCTCACCCCTCCCCACCTTTCCCGTTTAGCAGCCTCATGCGTATTTTCTACATATTTGACTATGTTTTTGTTTTGTAATTTATTTCATGTGTAGCCATTTTGGATTCCACCTTTAAGTGATATCTTATGATATGTGTCTTTTTCTTTTTGAATTATGTCACTTAGAATGATCATACGTAACTCCTCCGGAGTTGTTACAACTGGCCATATTTCATTGATTTCCAGGCTGAGTAATATTCCACTCTACATAAGTACCACATCTCTATCCATTTTTTCCCTCCAGAGACATTTAAGTTATATCCTAGTCGAGGATCTTTTAAACAGAGGGGCAGTAAACATTGGGGTGCCTGTGTCCTCTCGATTTTTGTTTTTCCCAAGATATACGCCCATGAGTGCAAGTGCCCTATGCTCTGTAGCTCATTTTTTAGATGCTTTAGTAAACACAATACACTTCTCCAGAATGGCCGTTGGCAATATACATTTCCACTATAAGCCTCACAGGGCTCCCTCTTCTCCTTGCCCTGTCCTGCATTTCTGGCGTTTACACTTTATGAGGATGGCTCTTCTGACTGATGCGAAGTGATATCTTTTGTAGTATTGATTTCCAGTGCCCACCTGTTTGGTTGGCTAAAAAAGTGTATGCCCTTTTCTTGAATATATACAGAAAAAAACACATACAGCCTTTTTGGCCAACTGCAATGTCGGCAATGTTCAGCCCCTTTTCTTGTGCTTAATGGCGAGTCCTTTCTACCTCCTCAAATCCCTTTCCTGCCATTCTCCCTTGCTTGCCAATCCTTTTCTCTGACTTTCCTCAAGACATTTTTCAGTGATAGATATTTTCAACTCTGCAGTTTCGTGAATTTTACTGCCCCTGAGTTCCATTGTTCAACTTGTGTTTATGGGAACTGGCCACAAAGCAGTGGGATTTCCTCAAGCCCTATACTGTTTCCATGGGCAACCCTAGCCTTTGGTCAATTCATCTTCCTGATTGGAAATTAGAGTGACATGTGCCTGTCTGAACACCTAGGACTTGTCTCTCATTGTTTCTCATCCTTCCGCTTCATCCTCTAGACAAATTCCAAACTGTACGCAACGGGATGTTGACAGTGTTGACATCTCCAAGTGGGGAGACTGTTAGTAAAGACGCTGGAGGGGTGAACCCGAGCACCAGGAGATGAGGAGATGAGATGCCTTTTCCAAACTCTTCCCGATCAGACGGTATACCATCCTCTGGATGTGACAGACATGTTTTAGCAGTAGGAAGAGTCCCATTCATGTAAGGAGAACACCAGGGCTTTTTCAAAATCAGTGTCTCCCCGAAACCCAAACTGGGGAGTTTTTTAAGCTACGGCTACACATATGTTCATTAAGGGCCTTGGGAAGTAGGCAGAGTGCAAACTTTAGATGACTGAAGTCTTCAGGGTCAGAAGCACTCACCACTGGCTTCCCTTAGGTTACACTTTAACTGTCATTGATAGATGATGTCAATAAAAATATCTGTTCTTTTTCCGATTATTTCCCCTTATAGGTTATTGCACAATATTGAGTGTAGTTCCCTGTGCTATACAGTAGTTCCTTGTTGATGATCTATTTTATACATAGCAGTGTGTATGTGTTAATTCCAAACTGTTAATTTATCCCTCCTCCCACCTTTCCCCTTTGGTAATAATAAATTATAAGATTTTATACTTCTCAGAAATGGGGGAGCTGAAAGAGAGGTATCATTTTCAATGGAAAAGCATTTAAAACAAGATTGAAGCTTTAACCAAGATTATTAGATGTACATCCTTGGAAAGAAATCACTTCATTTCTCTAATATTGACCTGACAAATAAGACAAACCTTTTCACTGAACTTGCTTATAATAAAGTGATGGAAATATCAAATGGAAGTGTTAGAAACATCTTATTTTACCCGAGCCTTATAAACTGTTCTATGTTAACTACATTTTGGCTCACACATCTGTTCATTGAAGTTACAATAGTCTCAATTTCTGTTACTGATCCTCCAGAGTGGACCCCAACAAGGGTCCCCCTGCCCAGTGTCATTGGGGCCAACAGATCGAGACTGAGTTTGGTTCCCAAGCAAAGGAAACTTTATATTTTCATCAGAGAATGGAGAGGTGAGAGCATGCACTACCCCGTGGGCTGTGGGCTGGGCTGCTGTGTAGAGATCCTGTCAGAGTCAGTGGGAGGGAGGGGGCGGAGCTCTCAAGGGCCGGGTTGGCTGCAGCTCAGGCTCTATATCTCGGAGTCTGCACTGGGCCCCAGGAGCTGAGGTGTCGACCCAGCCATTCTGCACCAGGAAATCTGGTCTGAAGTGCCGGGTGTGGAACCTCTGCATGCGGGACCCTAGGAGCACGTGAAATTAGACAAAGCACAAAGGATAAAAAAGGTCAGACTTGACTTTATTGCCCACATTCTATTTTTATCTCCCAGGGATTTTTAATGGGCTTTGCTGGGGACAAACCCCTCCTCTGCCTTTTGTCCCGTTCCTCATTCTTGGAGTGCTGAGGGTGCAGACCCTTCTTCTGTAACTGCTGAGTGCTGAGTTGGGAGCCCTCATACCAGGGGACGAGGGTCAGAACTTCTCCCCAGCAGCCTCCAGGTGACGTTGATTGGCCCCAGGACCCCTGCCTCCCTGCTCGTCCGCCTGAGCACCAGCATTGGAAGTGTTATAGATTCTAATGACCTTTAAGGGTCCAGGAAAGAGATGTGCAGAGACGCTGTGGGGGCCGGTTTCACCCCGCCCCACATTTGTTCGGCCACCTTAGGCTGACCGTTTCTGCCAGCCTAGATGCTCTGACCAGTAGTCTGCTCTTTCTTCAATTAGGCCCCTGAATTAACGTAAAAACAGCACCAGGTGTCAGAGCCCTGCCCGCTCAACTCCCAGACAGTCCAGGGTCAGTGGTGATCAAGGACCATGATGGCCACTGAGTTAACAGCCTTTTGAAGTAAACAGGAGTCCAGCCGGTCTTATTGGCCACCATCATCACGGTGTCTGTAGGCTTTTCTATGGTGACAGTGTGATATACGGTTCCCCCGCCAAGATTATTAGCTCCCCTCTGGGTGCAGGAAGTCCTGCAAGCAGTAGTCTACTCCTTCGGGACACACTATTGTTGTTTTATGAGAGAAACTCCAGGTCAAGTGATGTTCACACGAGTCGTCATGGTGCCCTGTTGCCCCCGGTTATCTCTCTGGATGTTGGAGTTGGAGGGCCTCCTCACTCGAGGTCGGTGTGCCCACGGAGCGAACCCTGCAACTTCAGGGCATGGTTGGTGATTAGGATCACCACGTGGGGTCCTTTTCCCTTAGGAGGGAGGTGGCCTTTTGGGCTGCTGATTTCCAGGTTTTTAGATACCGCCAGTATCTTGGCCAGATGTGGCAGTGGGCCAAGCCCCTTGGTGACTGTAGTTTATCCTACCTGGATGGCATTCTTGCGTTGTTCCATTTCAAGTGGTCCCAGTTTTTGCACTAATTCTCCAATGGCGATTCACCTTTCACCGGGAATGGAAAGGTCAAAGGGTTTAGCTCAATTAGGGAGTTCCAGGGCAAGGGTCTGAATTGACTGCTCTTTCCATTCTTGAAAGGCCACTTCTGGATTCTGTTCAAAAGGATCATCATCTTTTCCTTTCAGTGTTTCATATAGAGGCCCAGCTAGTAGACTGTAGTTAGGGATCCAGAAGCAGCAAACCCTGGCCTCCCCAGGAACCCCTAAGCTGTCTTCTAGTTTTAGAAAGGGGTAAGGCTGCAAATGGTTTCTTCCCTTTCCTGGGATGGGCTTCTCTGACCTTGTGTGAGAATGAAGCCCAGGCAGGTCACTGCAGTCTGTGATATTTGAGCTTTTTCTTGGACAACTTCTATCCTTTATTGGCTTGGTAGTTCAGAGGCCTCCTTAGTAGGGCTGGCGATCAGAATGTCGTCTGCATATTGAAGGAGGGTTTCCTTTTCCAGAGGTAGAACTTTTCGGTCGTTAGCTAAGCTTTCCCCAAAGATGGTGTGGGAATTTTTGAACCCTTGGGGCAAGACGGCCCGGAAGTATTGTTTTAGTTGTATGTTGAGTCCTGCCACTCACAAGCCAAAATTTCTTGTGACTCTGGGACTAATGGAATACAAAAGAAGGCATCATTGAAGACTAATACAGAATACCATGTCCTGGTGGTTGGTAGAATGACCAGCAGGGTGTAGGAATCAGGAGTAACTGGAGGTATATCCTCGGTGGCTTCACTGACTGTCCTGACATCCTTTACCAGGTCCCCAGCAGCCCATGGGGCTCTCGTGGTCAGGCCAATCCCAGGATATGGAGCTCTCCTGGGCAGGTACCCCACCCCCAACCCAGCCCACGGGGCTCTCATGGTCAGGCCCCTCCCAGGATACAGAGCTACCCTTGCAGGTACCGTGGCAGGGCTGGGCACACAGGAACCGTGCACATAGCCCTCATTGAAGAGCACCCCCAGCTCACCTGTCGCTCAGAGCTGACACAGAGCACCTCAGAGCAGGACTTGAACTAACAAACAGCAGCTCCGACAGGTCTGTGACCCTGGGCATCACTCTGTGTGGCCTCCCTCCACCTGGTCTTCCAGAGACTTCCACTGCACCCAGGGCACCAGGCCTCTGTCTCCAACCACCACCCACCCCTCCTCTCCCTGACTCCTGGGTTCCTCTCATTAGGAGAGGGTTTTCTTGAAGTTGTCTCCCACTCATGGGCCAGATAAAATGATTAGAAAACAAGCCAAAGCTGCAGCCCCTTGTCTATCCTGACTCTCAGGAGCCCACACCTGTTCCTTGGACCTGGCCGGTTCAGCAAGTTCCATTTTCTGCAACTGTGAGCCCCTGAGGGGTGATGATTGGCTACCTGGGCAGCCTTACCATGCCAGCCAGCCCTCCCCAGGTGTGCCTGGGTTGAGATCAATATAAATACCACTCCAGGCAGCAAAAGCCCCTGCAGCTGTGCCTGACGCCATTTTCTCTGCCCTGTCAGCAGTCTCGGGGCTGGGCTGGTGGGAGGGAGTGAGAGGCCACGGCTTTGTGGGTGGCCCAGTGTGAGTGGGGCTCTGCTGGACTTTCTGCAGCAGTTGCCAGGCTGCCACCTGCTAAAGAAGAGGATGTGTCACCCATACCTGCTGCTGGAATTTCTCCCTGGGCAGAGGTGAGGAAGGAAAAAAGCAGTGGGGGCAGGGACAGGACGGGTATCTCAGGCAGGGAAATGGAAATCTTCCAGAAGAGCACCCAGGGCCAGGACCATCCTGGCTGGCCTGCAGGCACCAAGTCAGCTGGCATGCTGTCACTCGTGTGGCTCCATGGCCCTTCCTCTAGGCTTTCAAGTCCTTGTATATATTCAGGTGTTTTACCTGGGAAGGGCGGGAACAGTTCAGCAGCAACTGGCCTGGGGCTCAGCTCACGTTTACTCACAGATGCCTCGGCACAGTGCCCCAGCTTTGCAATGAGGACGCTTGTTGTGTGGGGGCTGCTGGCTGAATGGGAGACGATTCCCCACCACTGACCAACTTCAGAATTGTTTACAACTGGAGCAAGTGCCCTGATACGGTTTTCCTCTGAGTAACTGGTGGGTTCTGTTTTTATTTTTTCTCTTTTTTGTTTTTGGTTCAAGGTAGATTTTATTCCTCTTTTTTGTATTTACAGATATAAGCATGGAAATAATTTATTCATATAAATACATGTATGTGAAGGGAATAATTGTTTTTTCTGTTTTATTTTTTAAATTTTATTTCTTTTTAATTTTGAATTTTATTTTATATTTTTATACAGCAGGTTCTCATTGGTTATCTATTTTATACATATAAATGTTTACATGCCAATCCCAATCTCTCAACTCCTCCCACCACCACCCCTCCAAGAGCTTTCCCCCCTTGTTGTCCATACGATTGTTGTCTACATCTGTTGCTCTATTTATGCCTTGCAAAACGGTTAATCTGTACAGTTCTTCTAGGTTCCACATATATGCATGAATATACAAGATTTGTTTTTCTCTTTCTGACTTACTTCACTCTGTATGACAGTCTCTAGATCCATCGACGTCTCTACAAATGACCCAATTTCATTCCTTTCATGGCTTAGTAATATTCCATTTTATATATGTACCACAGCTTTATGCATTCGTCTGTCTGTGGGCATTTAGGTTGCTTCCATTACCTCGATATTGTAAATAGTGATGCAATGAACATTGCGGTGAATGTCTCTTTTTGATTTATGGTTTTGTCTGGGTATATGTCCAGTCCTGGGATTGCTGTATCATATGGTAATTCTATTATTAGTTTCTTAAGAAACTCCATATTGTTCTCCATAGTGAATGTATCAATTTATATTCCCAACAATAGTGGAAGAGGGTTCCTTTTCTCCACACCCTTTCCAGCATTTGTTGTTTGTAGATTTTCAGATGATGCCCATTCTAACAGGTGTGAGGTGATACCTCATTGTTGAGTCCATTTCGTTGAGCAGGGGGTAGGTCTTGTCTATTACATATTTGGCTTATGGAACGGTATCTGTGCTAATTTCAAACTCTGGTTTTATGCAGCACCCCCTTAACTCACCTTTCCCCTTAAGCAAGCATAAGTTGGTTTTCTAATCTTGAGACCCTGTTCTGTTTTGTAATTCAGTTCATGTGTAGCCAAGTTTACATTCCGTGCATTAGTGATACCTTATGATGTTTCTTTTTCTGTGTGACTTATTTCACTTAGAATCATCATGCCTCAATCCACTCATTATGCTGGTACAGGCCTGGTGACACAGATTTCATTGCTGAGTGGTATTCTGTTGTACGTAAGTACCGCAACTTCTTTATCAATTATTTGTTCTCTGGGATATTTAACTCGTACTGTAGAAGAGGTTCCTGTAAACAGAGCCGTCCCAAATTTTGGGGTGGCTGTGTCTTTTTGATTTTAATTTCCCTAAGCTATAGGACCATAAGTGGAAATGCCCTAGACTCTGTTGCTTTGTTTTTCAGATGTATCAGGAAACACCATACACTTCTCCAGAGTGGCTGTTGGCAATGTACATCCCGCCCATCAGCATAACAAGGCTCCTTTTTCCCCATGGCCTGTCTTGCCTTTCTGGATTTTACACTTTTCTCAGATGGCCCTTTAGACCGGGGGGAAGTGACACTTCATAGTAGTTCGGATTTCCATTGCAAGCTTGCTTGGTTTGCCAAAAAGGGCGTATGTGTTTTTTCCTGAATATATTCAGGAACAAACTCATACGCCCTTTGTTGCCAAGTGCATCATTGTCGATGTTCTGCCTCTTTTCCTATGCTTTAAATGCAAATCCAGTCTACCTCCTGAAATCGGTTTCCTGAAATTCTGCCCCGCTTTCAAGTCCTCTTCGCAGCCTTACTTCAATATATTTTTGGACGTTATCTGTCATTTATAACTCTCCAGGTTTGTGAATTACAGGGCCCCTGAGCTCCTTTCTTCAACTCGCTTTCTTGTGAGCTGGCCGCAAACCCGCAAGACTGCTTCAGGCCCTAATCTGCTTCTGGCAGGGCACGCTGAGCCTTTGGTTAATTTCTCTTCCTGGTGGGAAATGAGTGTTAAATATGCCCGTCCAGACACCTACCTCACTCTCAACCCCTTGGTGATGTGGGTCCTCTGGTTTGTGGCCACCTTTTCTGGGTTCCTCACCTTTCGATGATGTGGCCCCACTAGTGTGAGGACACTCCTGCCTGGTTCTCATCCACGTGGTTATGTGGACCCCCTGGTGAGAGTCTGTTCCTGGCTTTGTTCCTCACCCACCTGTGAGGGAGACCCTCTGCTGATAGGTCACTCCTGCATGGCTGGCACACATTGCCTTGGTGAAGTCAGCCGTGTGGTGGCAGTTGGAGCGTGCTGGGAATCTCCTCCCCCCGGTGATGAGGGCCCTCTTGCGTCAGGCCCTAACTGCTGGGCTCACCAACTTTTCTTAGGGAGCCCAGTGATGCTTTGGCACTCCTCTTAGGATCCCATCTCCATGGAGATGTGGGCCTTCTGCTCTGAGGTCCCAACGGCTGGGTTGTTCACATTTTCATGATGTGGGCTCTCTGGTGTTCACAGAGGCCTGGATCCCATAGCCTCTGTGCTCTTGGCCGCCTGCTGGGAGGTTCCAACTGCTGGATTCCTCACTTTTTTAATTTTTTGGGCCCTCTGTTGTGAGGATCCTCCTGCCTGCCTCACTCCCAGCCCCTTCGTGATGTGTGTCGTCTGGTTTGAGGCCACATGTGCTGGGTTCCTCACCTTTCGATGATGTGGGACCAATGGTCTTAGGAGACTCCTGCCTGGTTCACATCCCCTTGGTGATGTGGGCCCTCTGTTGAGAGTCTGATCCTGGCTGGGTTCCTCACCCATCTGTGAGGTGGGCCGTCTGCTGTGAGGTCACTCCTGCCTGGCTTGCTCACCTCGCCTTGTGGACATGAGCCCTCTGGTGGCACTTGGAGCCTGCTGGGAGCCTCCTCTCCTCGGTGATGAGGGCCCTCTGGCGTCAGGCCCTAACTGCTGGGCTCCCCACATTTTGTGATGTGCGCCCAGTGGTGCGAGGACACTCCAGCCAGGTTCACATCCCCATTGGGATGTGGGCCTTCTGCTCTGAGGTCCCAAAGCCTGGGTTGCTCACAGTTTCATGATGTGGGCTCTCTGGTATTAGTTCACTCCTGCCTGCATCCCATAGCTTCTGTGCTCTGGGCCGCCTGCTGGGAGGTTCCAACTGCTGGATTCCTCACCTTTCTTATTCTTTGGGCCCTCTGTTTTTAGGCTACTCCTGCCTGCCTCACTCCCATTCCCTTTGTGATATGTGTCCTCTGATTTGAGGCCACATGTGCTGGGTTCCTCACCTTTCGATGATGTGACCCCACTCGTGTGAGGACACTCCTGCCTGGTTCCCATCCCCTTGGTGAGGTGGGCCCTCTGGCGAGAGTCTAATCCTGGCTGGGTTCCTCAACGTTCTGTGAGGTAGGCCCTCTGCTGTGAGGTCACTCCTGCCTGGCTGGCACACGTCACCTTGGAGACGTGAGCCCTCTGGTGGCAGTTGGAGCGTGCAGGGCGCCTCCTCCTCTCGGTGATGACGGCCCTCTGGCGTCAGGCCCTAAATGGTGGGCTCCCCACATTTTCTGATGTGCGCCCAGTGGTGCGAGGACACTCCAGCCAGGTTCCCATTCCCATGGGGATGTGGTCCTTCTGCGCTGAGGTCTCAACTCCTGGGTTGCTCACAGTTTTGTGATGTGGGCCCTCTGCTGTGAGTTCACTGTGGCCTGGATCCCATAGCCTCGGTGTTCTGGGCCGCCTGCTGGAAGGTCTAAATGCTGGAATCCTCACGTTTTTTTATATTATGTGCCCTGTGTTGTGAGGCTACTCCTGCCTACCTCACTCCAAGGCCCTTGGTGATGTGGGTCCTCTGGTTTGAGGACACATGTGCTGGGTTCCTCACCTTAAGATGATGAGGCCCCACTGGTGTGAGGATAATCCTGACTGGGTCCCATCCCCTTTGTGATGTGGGCCCTCTGGTGAGAGTCTGATCCTGGCTGGGTTCCTCACCCATCTGTGAGGTGGGCCCTCTACTATCAGGTAACTCTTGCCTGGGTTGCTCACCTCGCCTTGTTGACATGAGCCCTCTGGTGGCAATTGGACCCTGCTGGGAGCCTCCTCAGCTCTGTGATGAGGGCCCTCTGACGTCAGGCCCTAACTGCTGGGCTCCCCAACTTTTCTTAGTGAGCCCAGTGTTGCTCAAGCACTCCTCTTAGGTTCCCATCCCCATGGGGATGTGGGCCTTCTGCTCTGAGGTTCCAACGGCTGGGTTGATCACAATTTCATGATGTGGGCTCTCTGGTGTTAGTTCACTGTGGCCTGGATCCCATAGCCTCTGTGGTCTTGGCTGCCTGCTGGGAGGTTCCAACTGCTCGATTCCTCAACTTTTGTATTCTATGGGTCCTGTGTTGTGATGCTCCTCCTGCCTGCCTCACTCGCAACCCCTTCGTGATGTGGGTCTTCTGGTTTGAGGCCACATGTGCTGGGTTAGGCAACTTTCAATGATGTGGCCCCACTGGTGTGAGGACACTCCTGCCTGGTTCCCATCCCCTTGGTGATGTGGGCCTTCTGGTGACAGTCTTATCCTGGCTGGGTTCCTCACTCTTCTGTGAGGTAGGCCCTCTGCTGTGAGGTCAATCCTGCCTGACTTGCACACATCACCTTGGCGACGTGGGCCCTCTGTTGGCACATGGAACCTGCTGGGAGCCTCCTGCCCTCGGTGATGACGGCCCTCTAGCATCAGGCTCTAACTGCTGGGCTCCCCACGTTTTCTGATGTGAGCCCAGTGATGCCAGGACACTCCTGTCAGGTTCCCATCCCCATGGGGATGTGGGCTTTCTGCTCTGAGGTCCCAATGCCTGGGTTGCTCACAGTTTCATGATGTGGGCTCTCTGGTGTTAGTTAACTCCTGCCTGCATCCCATAGCTTCTGTGCTCTCGGCCGCCTGCTGGGAGGTTCCAAATGCTGGATTCCTCACTTTTTTTATTCTTTGGGCCCTCTGTTTTTAGGCTACTCCTACCTGCCTCACTCCCATCCCCTTTGTGATGTATGTCCTCTGATATGAGGCCACATGTGCTGGGTTCCTCACCTTTCGATGATGTGGCCCCACTGGTGGGAGGACAGTCCTGACTGGTTCCCATCCCCTTGGTGTTGTGGGCCCTCTGGTGAGAGTCTCAGACTGCCTCGGTTCCTCACCCTTCTGTGAGATAGGCCCTCTGCTGTGAGGTCACTACTGCCTGGCTGGCGCATGCCACCTTGTAGACGTGGTCCCTCTGTTGGCAGTTGGAACCTGCTGGGAGTCTCCTCCCCTCAGTTATGAGGGCCCCCTGGCATCAGGCCCTAACTGCTGGGCTCCTAACATTTTCTGATATGTGCTAAGTGGTGCAAAGCCACTCCTGCCAGGTTCCCATCCCAATGGGGATGTGGGCCTTCTGTTCTGAGGTCCCAACAGCTGGGCTGCTCACAGGTTCATGATGTGGGCCCTCTGCTGTGAGTTCACTGCGGCCTGGATCCCATAGCCTCGGTGCTCTGGGCCACTTGCTGGGAGGTTCCAACTGCTGGATTCTTCAACTTTTATATTCTATGGACCCTGTGTTGTGAGGCCAGTCCTGCCAGCCTCATTCCGAACCCCTTGGTGATGTGGTTCCTCTGGTTTGAGGACACATGTGCTGGGATCCTCACCTTTCGATGATGTTGTCCCACTGGTGTGGGGACACTCCTGCCTGGTTCCCATCCCCTTGGTGATGTGGGCCCTCTGGTGAGAGTCTGATGTTGGCTGGGTTTCTCACCCTTCTGTGAGGTGGGACCTCTGCTGTGAGGTAACTCCTGCCTGGCATGCTCACGTTGCCTTGGCAATGTGAGCCCTCAGGTGGCACTTGGAGCCTGCTGGGAATCTCCTCCCCTCAGTTATGAGAGCTCTGGATAAAACACATATGCCCTTTTTTGCCAAGTGCATTATTTTCCAAGTTCTGTCTCTTTTCCTATGCTTTAAGAGCTACTCCCGTGTACGTTCTGAAATCAGTTTCCAGCAATTCTGCCCCGCATTCAAGTCCTCTTCGCAGCCTTACTTCAGTATAATTTTGGATGATAGCTGTCATTTATAACTCCGCAGGTTTCTGAATTACAGTGCCCCTGAGCTCCTTTCTTCAACTCACTATCTTGTGAGCTGGCCGCAACACCGCAGGATCTCCTCAGGCCCTAATCTAGTTCCAGCATGGCACACGGAGCCTTTGGTTCATTTATCTTCCTGGTGGGAAATGAGAGTTAAATTTGCCCGTCCAGACACCTACAGATAGTCTCCCATTGCTTCTCCTTATTCCTGTTCATCTTCCGAAGAAATTGCAAACTGGGCCAAACAGGAGGTTAAAGGCACTGACTCTCCAAGTGGGGAGAGTGTTAGTAAAGCGTCTGGAATGTTGCACCCGAGTACCAGGGGACGAAAACTGAGACACATTTGAACACGTTTCCCGATCACACGGTGGATCATACTCTGGGTTCCACATGCATGTTTTAGCTGAAGGAAGAATCCCTTAAACCTGGAGAGTTGAGACCCATGGAATGGGTACCATGCAATATGACTTCAAAGAGTCTGCATTTGCTAACCGAACCTCACCAATCCTATCACTGCTGGGTTTATGACACTGTACACACGCTTGATTCTCTTTCGGAGACATATAAATCCATAGGTTTTAAGATTCTTACTAGTCAGGTATATTCTTAGTCGTTTAATATGGGGTGTTGAGTCCACTTCGTTGAGCAAGGAGTAGCTCTTGTCTATTACATATTTGGCTTATGGAACAGTATCTGTGCTAATTTCAATCTCTGATTTTATGCCGCACCCCAACTCACCTTTCCCCTTAAGCAAGCATAAGTTGGTTTTCTACATTTGACACCCTGTTCTGTTTTGTAATTCAGTTCCTGTGTAGCCAAGTTTACATTCCGTGTAGTAGTGATATCTTATGATGTTTCTTTTTCTGTGTGACTTATTTCTCTTAGAATCATCATACCTGAATCCACTCATTATGCTGTCACGGGCCTGATGACATAGATTTCTTTGCTGAGTGATATTGCATTGTACGTAAGTACCACAATTTCTTTATCCATTTTTCACTTTCTGCGATATTGAACCTGTACCATAAACGAGGTTCTTGTAAACAGAGCCATCCCAAACTTTGGGGAGGCTGTGTCTTTTTGATTATTATTTCCCTAAGCTATACGACCATAAGTGGAAATGCCCTAGGCTCTGTTGCTTGGTTTTTTGGATGTTTCAGGAAACACCATACACTTCTCCAGAGTGGCTGTTGGCAATTTACATCCCGCCCATCAGCATAACAAGGCTCCCTGTTCTCCATGGCCTGTCCTGCCTTTCTGGATTTTACACTTTTTTCAGATGGCCCTTTTGACCGGGGGGGCAGTGAGACTTCATTGTAGTGCAGATTTCCTTTGCAAGCTTGCTTGGTTGGCCAAAAAGGGCGTATGCGTTTTTTCCTGAATATATTCAGGAAAAAACGCATACGCCCTTTTTGGCCAAGTACATCATTGTGGACATTCTGCCTCTTTTCCTATGCTTTACATGCAATTCCAGTCTACCTCCTGAAATCGGTTTCCTGCAATTCTGCCCCGCTTTCAACTCCTCTTGGCAGCCTTACTTTAATATATTTTTGGAAGATGGCTGTCATTTATAACTCTGCAGGTTTGTGAATTACAGTGCCCCTGAGCTCCTTTCTTCAACTCGCTTTCTTGTGAGCTGGTCGCAACACCGCAGGATTGCTTCGGACTCTAGTGTGATTCCGGCATGGCACGCTGAGCCTTTGGTTAATTCCTCTTCCTGGTGGGAAATGAGAGTTAAATTTGCCCGTCCGGACACCTCCACCTAGTCTCTCATTGGTTCTCCCTATTCCTGTTCATTTTCCACAGAAATTGCAAACTGGGCCAAACAGGAGGTTAAAGTCACTGACACTCCAAGTGGGGAGAGTGTTAGTAAAGCATCTGGAATGTTGCACCCGAGTACCAGGGGACGAAAACTGAGACACATTTGAACACGTTTTCCGATCACACGGTGGATCATACTCTGGGTTCCACATGCATGTTTTAGCTGAAGGAAGAATCCCTTAAACCTGGAGAGTTGAGACCCATGGAATGGGTACCATGCAATATGACTTCAAAGGGTCTGCATTTGCTCACCGAACCTCACCAATCCTATCACTGCTGCGCTTATGCCGCTGTACACACGCTTGATTCTCTTTCGGAGACATATAAATCCATAGGTTTTAAGATTCTTACTAGTCAGGTATATTCTTAGGCGTTTAATATGGGGTGTTGAGTCCACTTCGTTGAGCAAGGAGTAGCTCTTGTCTATTACATATTTGGCTTATGGAACGGTATCTGTGCTAATTTCAATCTCTGGTTTTATGAAGCACCCCAACTCACCTTTCCCCTTAAGCAAGCATAAGTTGGTTTTCTACATTTGACAGCCTGCTCTGTTTTGTAATTCAGATCTTGTGTAGCCAAGTTTACATTCCGTGTAGTAGTGATATCATATGATGTTCCTTTTTCTGTGTGACTTATTTCAGTTAGAATCATCGTACCTGAATCCACTCATTATGCTGCTAGGGACCTGATGACATAGATTTCATTGCTGAGTGATATTGCATTGTACGTAAGTACCACAACTTCTTTATCCATTTTTCGCTTTCTGTGATATTGAACTTGTACGGTAAACGAGGTTCTTGTAAACAGAGCCGTCCCAAACTTTGGGGTGGCTGTGTCTTTTTGATTTTAATTTCCCTAAGCTATAGGACCATAAGTGGAAATGCCCTAGGCTCTGTTCCTTTGTTTTTTGGATGTTTCAGGAAACACCATACACTTCTCCAGAGTGGCTGTTGGCAATTTACATGCCGCCCATCAGCATAACAAGGCTCCCAGTTCTCCATGGCCTGTCCTGCCTTTCTGGATTTTACACTTTTTTCAGATAGCCCTTTTGACCGGGGGGCAGTGAGACTTCATTGTAGTGCAGATTTCCTTTGCAAGCTTGCTTGGTTGGCCAAAAAGTGCGTATGCGTTTTTTCCTGAATATATTCAGGAAAAAACGCATACGCCCTTTTTGGCCAAGTGCATCATTGTGGACGTTCTGCCTCTTTTCCTATGCTTTACATACAATTCCAGTCTACCTCCTGAAATCGGTTCCCTGCAATTATGCCCCGCATTCAACTCCTCTTGGCAGCCTTACTGCAATATATTTTTGGAAGATAGCTGTCATTTATAACTCTGCAGGTTTGTGAATTACAGTGCCCCTGAGCTCGTTTCTTCAACTCGCTTTCTTGTGAGCTGGCCGCAACACCGCAGGATCTCCTCAGGCCCTAATCTAGTTCCAGCATGGCACACGGAGCCTTTGGTTAATTCCTCTTCCTGGTGGGAAATGAGAGTTAAATTTGCCCGTCCAGACACCTCCACCTAGTCTCTCATTGGTTCTCCTTCTTCCTGTTTATCTTACGCAGAAATTGCAAACTGGGCCAAACAAGAGGTTAAAGGCACTGACTCTCCAAGTGGGGAGAGTGTTAGTAAAGCGTCTGGAATGTTGCACCCGAGTACCAGGGGACGAAAACTGAGACACATTTGAACACGTATCCCGATCACACGGTGGATTATACTCTGGGTTCCACATGCATGTTTTAGCTGAAGGAAAAATCCCTTAAACCTGGAGAGTTGAGACCCATGGAATGGGTACCATGCAATATGACTTCAAAGGGTCTGCATTTGCTCACCGAACCTCACCAATCCTATCACTACTGCGTTTATGCCGCTGTACACACGATTGATTCTCTTTTGGAGACATATAAATCCATAGGTTTTAAGATTCTTACTAGTCAGGTATATTCTTAGGCGTTTAATATTGGGTGTTGAGTCCACTTCGTTGAGCAAGGAGTAGCTCTGGTCTATTACATATTTGGCTTATGGAACGGTGTCTGTGCTAATTTCAATCTCTGGTTTCATGCAGCACCCCAACTCACCTTTCCCCTTAAGCAAGCATAAGTTGGTTTTCTACATTTGACACACTGTTCTGTTTTGTAATTCAGTTCCTGTGTAGCCAAGTTTACATTCCGTGTAGTAGTGATATCTTATGATGTTTCTTTTTCTGTGTGACTTATTTCTCTTAGAATCATCATACCTGAATCCACTCATTATGCTGTCACGGGCCTGATGACATAGATTTCTTTGCTGAGTGATATTGCATTGTACGTAAGTACCACAATTTCTTTATCCATTTTTCGCTTTCTGTGATATTGAACCTGTACCGTAAACGAGGTTCTTGTAAACAGAGCCGTCCCAAACTTTGGGGAGGCTGTGTTTTTTGATTATTATTTCCCTAAGCTATACGACCATAAGTGGAAATGCCCTAGGCTCTGTTGCTTGGTTTTTTGGATGTTTCAGGAAACACCATACACTTCTCCAGAGTGGTTGTTGGCAATTTACATCCCGCCCATCAGCATAACAAGGCTCCCAGTTCTCCATGGCCTGTCCTGCCTTTCTGGATTTTACACTTTTTTCGGATGGCCCTTTTGACCGGGGGGCAGTGAGACTTCATTGTAGTGCAGATTTCCTTTGCAAGCTTGCTTGGTTGGCCAAAAAGGGCGTATGCGTTTTTTCCTGAATATATTCAGGAAGAAACGCATACGCCCTTTTTGGCCAAGTGCATCATTGTGGACGTTCTGCCTCTTTTCCTATGCTTTACATGCAATTCCAGTCTACCTCCTGAAATCGGTTTCCTGCAATTCTGCCCCGCTTTCAACTCCTCTTGGCAGCCTTACTTTAAGATGTTTTTGGAAGATGGCTGTCATTTATAACTCTGTAGGTTTGTGAATTACAGTACTCCTGAGCTCCTTTCTTCAACTTGCTTTCTTGTGAGCTGGCCGCAACACCGCAGGATTGCTTCCGGCCCTAGTTTGGTTCCGGCACGGCATGCTGGGCCTTTGGTTAATTCCTCTTCCTGGTGGGAAATGAGAGTTAAATTTGCCCGTCCAGACACCTCCACCTAGTCTCTCATTGGTTCTCCCTATTCCTGTTCATTTTCCACAGAAATTGCAAACTGGGCCAAACAGGAGGTTAAAGGCACTGACTCTCCAAGTGGGGAGAGTGTTAGTAAAGCGTCTGGAATGTTGCACCCGAGTACCAGGTGACGAAAACTGAGACCCATTTGAACACGTTTCCCGATCACACGGTGGATCATACTCTGGGTTCCACATGCATGTTTTAGCTGAAGGAAGAATCCCTTAAACATGGAGAGTTGAGACCCATGGAATGGGTACCATGCAATATGACTTCAAAGGGTCTGCATTTGCTCACCGAACCTCACGAATCCTATCACTGCTGCGCTTATGCCGCTGTACACACGCTTGATTCTCTTTCGGAGACATATAAATCCATAGGTTTTAAGATTCTTACTAGTCAGGTATATTCTTAGGCGTTTAATATGGGGTGTTGAGTCCACTTCGTTGAGCAAGGAGTAGCTCTTGTCTATTACATATTTGGCTTATGGAACGGTATCTGTGTTAATTTCAATCTCTGGTTTTATGAAGCACCCCAACTCACCTTTCCCCTTAAGCAAGCATAAGTTGGTTTTCTACATTTGAGGCCCTGTTCTGTTTTGTAATTCAGTTCTTGTGTAGCCAAGTTTACATTCCATGTAGTAGTGATAACTTATGATGTTTCTTTTTCTGTGTGACTTATTTCACTTAGAATCATCGTACCTGAATCCCCTCATTATGCTGCTACGGGCCTGATGACATAGATTTCATTGCTGAGTGATATTGCATTGTGCATAAGTACCACAACTTCTTTATCCATTTTTCGCTTTCTGTGATATTGAACTTGTACCGTAAACGAGGTTCTTGTAAACAGAGCCGGCCCAAACTTTGGGGTGGCTGTGTCTTTTGGATTTTAATTTCCCTAAGCTATAGGACCATAAGTGGAAGTGCCCTAGGCTCTGTTGCTTTGTTTTTTGGATGTTTCAGGAAACACCATACACTTCTCCAGAGTGGTTGTTGGCAATTTACATCCCGCCCATCAGCATAACAAGGCTCCCAGTTCTCCATGGCCTGTCCTGCCTTTCTGGATTTTACACTATTTTCGGATGGCCCTTTTGACCGGGGGGCAGTGAGACTTCATTGTAGTGCAGATTTCCTTTGCAAGCTTGCTTGGTTGGCCAAAAAGGGCGTATGCGTTTTTTCCTGAATATATTCAGGAAGAAACGCATACGCCCTTTTTGGCCAAGTGCATCATTGTGGACGTTCTGCCTCTTTTCCTATGCTTTACATGCAATTCCAGTCTACCTCCTGAAATCGGTTTCCTGCAATTCTGCCCCGCTTTCAACTCCTCTTGGCAGCCTTACTTTAAGATGTTTTTGGAAAATGGCTGTCATTTATAACTCTGTAGGTTTGTGAATTACAGTACCCCTGAGCTCCTTTCTTCAACTCGCTTTCTTGTGAGCTGGCCGCAACACCGCAGGATTGCTTCCGGCCCTAGTTTGGTTCCGGCACGGCATGCTGGGCCTTTGGTTAATTCCTCTTCCTGGTGGGAAATGAGAGTTAAATTTGCCCGTCCAGACACCTCCACCTAGTCTCTCATTGGTTCTCCCTATTCCTGTTCATTTTCCACAGAAATTGCAAACTGGGCCAAACAGGAGGTTAAAGGCACTGACTCTCCATGTGGGGAGAGTGTTAATAAAGCATCTGGAATGTTGCACCCGAGTACCAGGGGACGAAAACTGAGACACATTTGAACACGTTTTCCGATCACACGGTGGATCATACTGTGGGTTCCACATGCATGTTTTAGCTGAAGGAAGAATCCCTTAAACATGGAGAGTTGAGACCCATGGAATGGGTACCATGCAATATGACTTCAAAGGGTCTGCATTTGCTCACCGAACCTCACCAATCCTATCACTGCTGCGCTTATGCCGCTGTACACACGCTTGATTCTCTTTCGGAGACATATAAATCCATAGGTTTTAAGATTCTTACTAGTAAGGTATATTCTTAGGCGTTTAATATGGGGTGTTGAGTCCACTTCGTTGAGCAAGGAGTAGCTCTTGTCTATTACATATTTGGCTTATGGAACGGTATCTGTGCTAATTTCAATCTCTGGTTTTATGCAGCACCCCAACTCACCTTTCCCCTTAAGCAAGCATAAGTTGGTTTTCTACATTTGACAGCCTGCTCTGTTTTGTAATTCAGATCTTGTGTAGCCAAGTTTACATTCCGTTTAGTAGTGATATCATATGATGTTCCTTTTTCTGTGTGACTTATTTCACTTAGAATCATCGTACCTGAATCCACTCATTATGCTGCTAGGGGCCTGTGACATAGATTTCATTGCTGAGTGATATTGCATTGTACGTAAGTACCACAACTTCTTCATCCATTTTTCGCTTTCTGCGATATTGAACCTGTACCGTAAACGAGGTTCTTGTAAACAGAGCCGTCCCAAACTTTGGGGTAGCTGTGTCTTTTTGATTTTAATTTCCCTAAGCTATAGGACCGTAATTGGAAGTGCCCTCAGCTCTGTTGCTTTGTTTTTTGGATGTTTCAGGAAACACCATACACTTCTCCAGAGTGGCTGTTGGCAATTTACATGCCGCCCATCAGCATAACAAGGCTCCCAGTTCTCCATGGCCTGTCCTGCCTTTCTGGATTTTACACTTTTTTCAGATGGCCCTTTGACCGGGGTGAAGTGAGACTTCATTGTAGTGCAGATTTTGTTTGCGAGTTTGCTTGGTTGGCCAGAAAGGGCGTATGCGTTTCTTCCTGAATATATTCAGGAAGAAACGCATATGCCCTTTTTGGCCAAGTGCATCATTGTGGACGTTCTGCCTCTTTTCCTATGCTTTACATGCAATTCCAGTCTACCTCCTGCAATCGGTTTCCTGCAGTTCTGCCTTGCTCTCAGTGCCTCTTCATAGCCTTATCTCAATATACTTTTGGAAAATAGTTGGCCTTCATAACTCTGCAGGTTTTTGAATTGCAATGGCCCTTAGCTCCATTTTTCAGCTCTTATTTTTGTGATCTTGCCTCATATCCACAGGATTTCTTCAGGCCCTATTCTTCTTCTGGGGCGCCTTGCTCTGCCTTTGGTTAATTCTTCTTCCTGATGTGAAATTAGAGTGACATGTGCCCATTGAAACCGCTACAGCTATTTTCTCACTTGTTCCCCCTATTCCCATTCATTTTCCGCACTAACTGCAGACTGTGTGATTCCGGAACTTAAAGGCATTGACTCTCCATGTGGAGATGTTGTTAGTAAAGTGGCTGGAATGTTGATCCGGAGCCCCAGGAGAGGAAAATGAGGTGCATTTTAGAAACCTTTCCCGATCATATGGTATACCATCCGCTGGATTTCCCATGCATGGTTTAGCTCTAGGAAGATTCCCTTCAACTTGGAGTGTTGGGACCCTTGGAATAAGTAGCATGAAGTATTGCATTAAACTTTCGGCAGTTGCTCACCAAAGCTCACCAATCCTTTCAGCCCCAAGTGTCCAGCCTTATGTCTTATCCAGCTGTGGGTTTATATGTGGTCATTCCAGGTTGCATCACAGCCCCTGAGCGAATTTTGTAAGAATTTTTCTCTCTTTCATTGTTTCTGCGTTTTGGTTTTAAAATTTATTTCTATAAAGGGGTTTAGCTCATTTTCACTGCTGTGTTTGTGCCGCTCTGCGCACACTTGATTCCCTTATGGAGATATATCAATACATGGGTTTTAAGATTCTTATTACTCAGATATATTTCTCTGCGGTGTATAGGGTGTGTTGAGGCCAGTTCATTGAGCAAGGTGTAGATCTTTTCTGATACCTATTTTGGTTTATTGAACGGTATCTGTGCTAATTTCAAACTCTGGTTTTATGCATCACCCCACCTCTCCTTTCCCCTTAAGCTGACATAAGTGTGTTTTCTAAATGTGAGACACTGTTCTGTTTTGTAATTCATTTTTTGTGCAGCCATATTTATCCTCCCTCTATAAGTGATATCTGATGATATGTTTCTTTTTCTGTTTGACTTATTTCAAGTAGTATTATCGGACCTCAATCCACTCTTTATCCTTCTACTAGCCTTATTACATTGATTTCATGGTGAAGAGATATTCCATTGTACATAAGTACCACATTTTCTTTATCCATTGTTCTCTTTCCTGGGATATTTAAGGTGTACTGAAGTTGAGGTTCTTGTAAACAGAGTAGCCCTAAACTGTGGTGTGCTTGTGTCTTGTTGATTTTTAGACTTCCCTAGATATACTCCCGTGATTGGAAGTGCCCTATGCTCTGTCGCTCTGTTTTTTAGATGATTTAGGAACCACCATACACTTCTCCAGAGTGGCTCTCGGCAGTTCACACACTGTCCATCAGCGTATAAAGGCTCCCTGTTCTCCATGGCCTGTCCTGCATTTCTGGTGTTTACAATTTTTTCGGATGGCCCTTTTGACCGGTGGGAAATGAGACTTCTTTGTTGTGCACATTTGCATTGCTTGCTTGCTTGGTTGCCCATAAAGTGCGTATGCGTTTTTTCCTGGATATATTCAGGAAAAAACGCATACTCCCTTTTGGGCCAACTGCATCGTTGTCGAAATTCTGCCGCTTTTCATGTGCTTTAAAGGCGAGTCCAATCTATCTCTTGAAATCTGTTTCTTGCAATTCTGTCTTGCATTCAGATCCTCTTCTTTGCCTTACCTCAACATATTTTTGGACGTTAGTTTTCATTTATAACTCTGCAGGTTTGTGAATTGCAGTGACCCTGAGCTCCATTTTTTAAGTTGCTCTTTTGTGAGCTGGCCTCAAAACCGCAGGATTGCTTCAGGCCCTATTTTGGCTCCGGCGAGGCGGGCTGAGCCTTTTTTTAATTCTTATTCTTAATGGGAAATTAGAGTGACATGTGCCCGTCCAAACCCCTACAACTATTCTCTCATTGGTTCCCCCTGTTCCCGTTCATCCTCCTCACAATTTGCAAAATGTGTGAAACAGAAGTTTAAATGTGCTGATTCTCTAAGTGGGGAGATTCTAAGTAACGTGGCTGGAATGATGAACAGGAGCACCAGGAGAGGATAAATGAGGTGCATTTTAGACACATCTCCCGATCACATGGTGTACAGTCCTCTGGGTTTTCCATGCATGTTTTAGCTGTAGGAAGATTCCTTGAACCTGCAGATTTGGGACCCATTGAATGGGTACCAGGTAGTATTACTTTAAAGGGTGTGCATTTCCTCACCCAACCTCACATTTCTCTTAGCGCGAACAGTTTCCAGCCTTATGTCTCATCCTGCTGTGGGTCTAGATGTGTTCAATCCATGTTGCATCACCGTCCCTGAGGAAAAGTTGTAAGAGGTTTTCTCTGTCTCTCTGTCGTTTATTTTTTTCAATTTATTACTATATTGGTTACAGCTGATTTTCAAAGCTCTGTTTCTTGCTGCTGTACATCCACTTGATTCACGTACAGAGAGACATCAATAAATTCTTTTTCAGATTCTTACCAGTCATAGATATTCTTTTCCGGTGACTTGAGTGTGCTGAGTGCAGTTCTTTTAGCTACCGTGTAGGCCTTGTTGATTATCAGTTTGGTATTTGGAATGGTATCTTTGCTAATTTCAACCTCCTGGATGATGCCTCACCCCTCCCCACCTTTCCCGTTTAGCAGCCTCACGCGTATTTTCTACATATTTGACTATGTTTTTGTTTTGTAATTTATTTCATGTGTAGCCATTTTGGATTCCACCTTTAAGTGATATCTTATGATATGTGTCTTTTTCTTTTTGAATTATGTCACTTAGAATGATCATACGTAACTCCTCCGGAGTTGTTACAACTGGCCATATTTCATTGATTTCCAGGCTGAGTAATATTCCACTCTACATAAGTACCACATCTCTATCCATTTTTTCCCTCCAGAGACATTTAAGTTATATCCTAGTCGAGGATCTTTTAAACAGAGGGGCAGTAAACATTGGGGTGCCTGTGTCCTCTCGATTTTTGTTTTTCCCAAGATATACGCCCATGAGTGCAAGTGCCCTATGCTCTGTAGCTCATTTTTTAGATGCTTTAGTAAACACAATACACTTCTCCAGAATGGCCGTTGGCAATATACATTTCCACTATAAGCCTCACAGGGCTCCCTCTTCTCCTTGCCCTGTCCTGCATTTCTGGCGTTTACACTTTATGAGGATGGCTCTTCTGACTGATGCGAAGTGATATCTTTTGTAGTATTGATTTCCAGTGCCCACCTGTTTGGTTGGCTAAAAAAGTGTATGCCCTTTTCTTGAATATATACAGAAAAAAACACATACAGCCTTTTTGGCCAACTGCAATGTCGGCAATGTTCAGCCCCTTTTCTTGTGCTTAATGGCGAGTCCTTTCTACCTCCTCAAATCCCTTTCCTGCCATTCTCCCTTGCTTGCCAATCCTTTTCTCTGACTTTCCTCAAGACATTTTTCAGTGATAGATATTTTCAACTCTGCAGTTTCGTGAATTTTACTGCCCCTGAGTTCCATTGTTCAACTTGTGTTTATGGGAACTGGCCACAAAGCAGTGGGATTTCCTCAAGCCCTATACTGTTTCCATGGGCAACCCTAGCCTTTGGTCAATTCATCTTCCTGATGGGAAATTAGAGTGACATGTGCCTGTCTGAACACCTAGGACTTGTCTCTCATTGTTCCTCATCCTTCCGCTTCATCCTCTGGACAAATTCCAAACTGTACGCAACAGGATGTTGACAGTGTTGACATCTCCAAGTGGGGAGACTGTTAGTAAAGACGCTGGAGGGGTGAACCCGAGCACCAGGAGATGAGGAGATGAGATGCCTTTTCCAAACTCTTCCCGATCAGACGGTATACCATCCTCTGGATGTGACAGACATGTTTTAGCAGTAGGAAGAGTCCCATTCATGTAAGGAGAACACCAGGGCTTTTTCAAAATCAGTGTCTCCCCGAAACCCAAACTGGGGAGTTTTTTAAGCTACGGCTACACATATGTTCATTAAGGGCCTTGGGAAGTAGGCAGAGTGCAAACTTTAGATGACTGAAGTCTTCAGGGTCAGAAGCACTCACCACTGGCTTCCCTTAGGTTACACTTTAACTGTCATTGATAGATGATGTCAATAAAAATATCTGTTCTTTTTCCGATTATTTCCCCTTATAGGTTATTGCACAATATTGAGTGTAGTTCCCTGTGCTATACAGTAGTTCCTTGTTGATGATCTATTTTATACATAGCAGTGTGTATGTGTTAATTCCAAACTGTTAATTTATCCCTCCTCCCACCTTTCCCCTTTGGTAATAATAAATTATAAGATTTTATACTTCTCAGAAATGGGGGAGCTGAAAGAGAGGTATCATTTTCAATGGAAAAGCATTTAAAACAAGATTGAAGCTTTAACCAAGATTATTAGATGTACATCCTTGGAAAGAAATCACTTCATTTCTCTAATATTGACCTGACAAATAAGACAAACCTTTTCACTGAACTTGCTTATAATAAAGTGATGGAAATATCAAATGGAAGTGTTAGAAACATCTTATTTTACCCGAGCCTTATAAACTGTTCTATGTTAACTACAGTTTGGCTCACACATCTGTTCATTGAAGTTACAATAGTCTCAATTTCTGTTACTGATCCTCCAGAGTGGACCCCAACAAGGGTCCCCCTGCCCAGTGTCATTGGGGCCAACAGATCGAGACTGAGTTTGGTTCCCAAGCAAAGGAAACTTTATATTTTCATCAGAGAATGGAGAGGTGAGAGCATGCACTACCCCGTGGGCTGTGGGCTGGGCTGCTGTGTAGAGATCCTGTCAGAGTCAGTGGGAGGGAGGGGGCGGAGCTCTCAAGGGCCGGGTTGGCTGCAGCTCAGGCTCTATATCTCGGAGTCTGCACTGGGCCCCAGGAGCTGAGGTGTCGACCCAGCCATTCTGCACCAGGAAATCTGGTCTGAAGTGCCGGGTGTGGAACCTCTGCATGCGGGACCCTAGGAGCACGTGAAATTAGACAAAGCACAAAGGATAAAAAAGGTCAGACTTGACTTTATTGCCCACATTCTATTTTTATCTCCCAGGGATTTTTAATGGGCTTTGCTGGGGACAAACCCCTCCTCTGCCTTTTGTCCCGTTCCTCATTCTTGGAGTGCTGAGGGTGCAGACCCTTCTTCTGTAACTGCTGAGTGCTGAGTTGGGAGCCCTCATACCAGGGGACGAGGGTCAGAACTTCTCCCCAGCAGCCTCCAGGTGACGTTGATTGGCCCCAGGACCCCTGCCTCCCTGCTCGTCCGCCTGAGCACCAGCATTGGAAGTGTTATAGATTCTAATGACCTTTAAGGGTCCAGGAAAGAGATGTGCAGAGACGCTGTGGGGGCCGGTTTCACCCCGCCCCACATTTGTTCGGCCACCTTAGGCTGACCGTTTCTGCCAGCCTAGATGCTCTGACCAGTAGTCTGCTCTTTCTTCAATTAGGCCCCTGAATTAACGTAAAAACAGCACCAGGTGTCAGAGCCCTGCCCGCTCAACTCCCAGACAGTCCAGGGTCAGTGGTGATCAAGGACCATGATGGCCACTGAGTCAACAGCCTTTTGAAGTAAACAGGAGTCCAGCCGGTCTTATTGGCCACCATCATCACGGTGTCTGTAGGCTTTTCTATGGTGACAGTGTGATATACGGTTCCCCCGCCAAGATTATTAGCTCCCCTCTGGGTGCAGGAAGTCCTGCAAGCAGTAGTCTACTCCTTCGGGACACACTATTGTTGTTTTATGAGAGAAACTCCAGGTCAAGTGATGTTCACACGAGTCGTCATGGTGCCCTGTTGCCCCCGGTTATCTCTCTGGATGTTGGAGTTGGAGGGCCTCCTCACTCGAGGTCGGTGTGCCCACGGAGCGAACCCTGCAACTTCAGGGCATGGTTGGTGATTAGGATCACCACGTGGGGTCCTTTTCCCTTAGGAGGGAGGTGGCCTTTTGGGCTGCTGATTTCCAGGTTTTTAGATACCGCCAGTATCTTGGCCAGATGTGGCAGTGGGCCAAGCCCCTTGGTGACTGTAGTTTATCCTACCTGGATGGCATTCTTGCGTTGTTCCATTTCAAGTGGTCCCAGTTTTTGCACTAATTCTCCAATGGCGATTCACCTTTCACCGGGAATGGAAAGGTCAAAGGGTTTAGCTCAATTAGGGAGTTCCAGGGCAAGGGTCTGAATTGACTGCTCTTTCCATTCTTGAAAGGCCACTTCTGGATTCTGTTCAAAAGGATCATCATCTTTTCCTTTCAGTGTTTCATATAGAGGCCCAGCTAGTAGACTGTAGTTAGGGATCCAGAAGCAGCAAACCCTGGCCTCCCCAGGAACCCCTAAGCTGTCTTCTAGTTTTAGAAAGGGGTAAGGCTGCAAATGGTTTCTTCCCTTTCCTGGGATGGGCTTCTCTGACCTTGTGTGAGAATGAAGCCCAGGCAGGTCACTGCAGTCTGTGATATTTGAGCTTTTTCTTGGACAACTTCTATCCTTTATTGGCTTGGTAGTTCAGAGGCCTCCTTAGTAGGGCTGGCGATCAGAATGTCGTCTGCATATTGAAGGAGGGTTTCCTTTTCCAGAGGTAGAACTTTTCGGTCGTTAGCTAAGCTTTCCCCAAAGATGGTGTGGGAATTTTTGAACCCTTGGGGCAAGACGGCCCGGAAGTATTGTTTTAGTTGTATGTTGAGTCCTGCCACTCACAAGCCAAAATTTCTTGTGACTCTGGGACTAATGGAATACAAAAGAAGGCATCATTGAAGACTAATACAGAATACCATGTCCTGGTGGTTGGTAGAATGACCAGCAGGGTGTAGGAATCAGGAGTAACTGGAGGTATATCCTCGGTGGCTTCACTGACTGTCCTGACATCCTTTACCAGGTCCCCAGCAGCCCATGGGGCTCTCGTGGTCAGGCCAATCCCAGGATATGGAGCTCTCCTGGGCAGGTACCCCACCCCCAAGCCAGCCCACGGGGCTCTCATGGTCAGGCCCCTCCCAGGATACAGAGCTACCCTTGCAGGTACCGTGGCAGGGCTGGGCACACAGGAACCGTGCACATAGCCCTCATTGAAGAGCACCCCCAGCTCACCTGTCGCTCAGAGCTGACACAGAGCACCTCAGAGCAGGACTTGAACTAACAAACAGCAGCTCCGACAGGTCTGTGACCCTGGGCATCACTCTGTGTGGCCTCCCTCCACCTGGTCTTCCAGAGACTTCCACTGCACCCAGGGCACCAGGCCTCTGTCTCCAACCACCACCCACCCCTCCTCTCCCTGACTCCTGGGTTCCTCTCATTAGGAGAGGGTTTTCTTGAAGTTGTCTCCCACTCATGGGCCAGATAAAATGATTAGAAAACAAGCCAAAGCTGCAGCCCCTTGTCTATCCTGACTCTCAGGAGCCCACACCTGTTCCTTGGACCTGGCCGGTTCAGCAAGTTCCATTTTCTGCAACTGTGAGCCCCTGAGGGGTGATGATTGGCTACCTGGGCAGCCTTACCATGCCGGCCAGCCCTCCCCAGGTGTGCCTGGGTTGAGATCAATATAAATACCACTCCAGGCAGCAAAAGCCCCTGCAGCTGTGCCTGACGCCATTTTCTCTGCCCTGTCAGCAGTCTCGGGGCTGGGCTGGTGGGAGGGAGTGAGAGGCCACGGCTTTGTGGGTGGCCCAGTGTGAGTGGGGCTCTGCTGGACTTTCTGCAGCAGTTGCCAGGCTGCCACCTGCTAAAGAAGAGGATGTGTCACCCATACCTGCTGCTGGAATTTCTCCCTGGGCAGAGGTGAGGAAGGAAAAAAGCAGTGGGGGCAGGGACAGGACGGGTATCTCAGGCAGGGAAATGGAAATCTTCCAGAAGAGCACCCAGGGCCAGGACCATCCTGGCTGGCCTGCAGGCACCAAGTCAGCTGGCATGCTGTCACTCGTGTGGCTCCATGGCCCTTCCTCTAGGCTTTCAAGTCCTTGTATATATTCAGGTGTTTTACCTGGGAAGGGCGGGAACAGTTCAGCAGCAACTGGCCTGGGGCTCAGCTCACGTTTACTCACAGATGCCTCGGCACGGTGCCCCAGCTTTGCAATGAGGACGCTTGTTGTGTGGGGGCTGCTGGCTGAATGGGAGACGATTCCCCACCACTGACCAACTTCAGAATTGTTTACAACTGGAGCAAGTGCCCTGATACGGTTTTCCTCTGAGTAACTGGTGGGTTCTGTTTTTTTTTTTCTCTTTTTCGTTTTTGGTTCAAGGTAGATTTTATTCCTCTTTTTTGTATTTACAGATATAAGCATGGAAATAATTTATTCATATAAATACATGTATGTGAAGGGAATAATTGTTTTTTCTGTTTTATTTTTTAAATTTTATTTCTTTTTAATTTTGAATTTTATTTTATATTTTTATACAGCAGGTTCTCATTGGTTATCTATTTTATACATATAAATGTTTACATGCCAATCCCAATCTCTCAACTCCTCCCACCACCACCCCTCCAAGAGCTTTCCCCCCTTGTTGTCCATACGATTGTTGTCTATATCTGTTGCTCTATTTATGCCTTGCAAAACGGTTAATCTGTACAGTTCTTCTAGGTTCCACATATATGCATGAATATACAAGATTTGTTTTTCTCTTTCTGACTTACTTCACTCTGTATGACAGTCTCTAGATCCATCGACGTCTCTACAAATGACCCAATTTCATTCCTTTCATGGCTTAGTAATATTCCATTTTATATATGTACCACAGCTTTATGCATTCGTCTGTCTGTGGGCATTTAGGTTGCTTCCATTACCTCGATATTGTAAATAGTGATGCAATGAACATTGCGGTGAATGTCTCTTTTTGATTTATGGTTTTGTCTGGGTATATGTCCAGTCCTGAGATTGCTGTATCATATGGTAATTCTATTATTAGTTTCTTAAGAAACTCCATATTGTTCTCCATAGTGAATGTATCAATTTATATTCCCAACAATAGTGGAAGAGGGTTCCTTTTCTCCACACCCTTTCCAGCATTTGTTGTTTGTAGATTTTCAGATGATGCCCATTCTAACAGGTGTGAGGTGATACCTCATTGTTGAGTCCATTTCGTTGAGCAGGGGGTAGGTCTTGTCTATTACATATTTGGCTTATGGAACGGTATCTGTGCTAATTTCAAACTCTGGTTTTATGCAGCACCCCCTTAACTCACCTTTCCCCTTAAGCAAGCATAAGTTGGTTTTCTAATCTTGAGACCCTGTTCTGTTTTGTAATTCAGTTCATGTGTAGCCAAGTTTACATTCCGTGCATTAGTGATACCTTATGATGTTTCTTTTTCTGTGTGACTTATTTCACTTAGAATCATCATGCCTCAATCCACTCATTATGCTGGTACAGGCCTGGTGACACAGATTTCATTGCTGAGTGGTATTCTGTTGTACGTAAGTACCGCAACTTCTTTATCAATTATTTGTTCTCTGGGATATTTAACTCGTACTGTAGAAGAGGTTCCTGTAAACAGAGCCGTCCCAAATTTTGGGGTGGCTGTGTCTTTTTGATTTTAATTTCCCTAAGCTATAGGACCATAAGTGGAAATGCCCTAGACTCTGTTGCTTGGTTTTTCAGATGTATCAGGAAACACCATACACTTCTCCAGAGTGGCTGTTGGCAATTTACATCCCGCCCATCAGCATAACAAGGCTCCTTTTTCCCCATGGCCTGTCTTGCCTTTCTGGATTTTACACTTTTCTCAGATGGCCCTTTAGACCGGGGGGAAGTGACACTCATAGTTCGGATTTCCATTGCAAGCTTGCTTGGTTTGCCAAAAAGGGCGTATGTGTTTTTTCCTGAATATATTCAGGAACAAACTCATACGCCCTTTGTTGCCAAGTGCATCATTGTCGATGTTCTGCCTCTTTTCCTATGCTTTAAATGCAAATCCAGTCTACCTCCTGAAATCGGTTTCCTGAAATTCTGCCCCACTTTCAAGTCCTCTTCGCAGCCTTACTTCAATATATTTTTGGACGTTATCTGTCATTTATAACTCTCCAGGTTTGTGAATTACAGGGCCCCTGAGCTCCTTTCTTCAACTCGCTTTCTTGTGAGCTGGCCGCAAACCCGCAAGACTGCTTCAGGCCCTAATCTGCTTCTGGCAGGGCACGCTGAGCCTTTGGTTAATTTCTCTTCCTGGTGGGAAATGAGTGTTAAATATGCCCGTCCAGACACCTACCTCACTCTCAACCCCTTGGTGATGTGGGTCCTCTGGTTTGTGGCCACCTTTTCTGGGTTCCTCACCTTTCGATGATGTGGCCCCACTAGTGTGAGGACACTCCTGCCTGGTTCTCATCCACGTGGTTATGTGGACCCCCTGGTGAGAGTCTGTTCCTGGCTTTGTTCCTCACCCACCTGTGAGGGAGACCCTCTGCTGATAGGTCACTCCTGCATGGCTGGCACACATTGCCTTGGTGAAGTCAGCCGTGTGGTGGCAGTTGGAGCGTGCTGGGAATCTCCTCCCCCCGGTGATGAGGGCCCTCTTGCGTCAGGCCCTAACTGCTGGGCTCACCAACTTTTCTTAGGGAGCCCAGTGATGCTTTGGCACTCCTCTTAGGATCCCATCTCCATGGAGATGTGGGCCTTCTGCTCTGAGGTCCCAACGGCTGGGTTGTTCACATTTTCATGATGTGGGCTCTCTGGTGTTCACAGAGGCCTGGATCCCATAGCCTCTGTGCTCTTGGCCGCCTGCTGGGAGGTTCCAACTGCTGGATTCCTCACTTTTTTAATTTTTTGGGCCCTCTGTTGTGAGGATCCTCCTGCCTGCCTCACTCCCAGCCCCTTCGTGATGTGTGTCGTCTGGTTTGAGGCCACATGTGCTGGGTTCCTCACCTTTCGATGATGTGGGACCAATGGTCTTAGGAGACTCCTGCCTGGTTCACATCCCCTTGGTGATGTGGGCCCTCTGTTGAGAGTCTGATCCTGGCTGGGTTCCTCACCCATCTGTGAGGTGGGCCGTCTGCTGTGAGGTCACTCCTGCCTGGCTTGCTCACCTCGCCTTGTGGACATGAGCCCTCTGGTGGCACTTGGAGCCTGCTGGGAGCCTCCTCTCCTGGGTGATGAGGGCCCTCTGGCGTCAGGCCCTAACTGCTGGGCTCCCCACATTTTGTGATGTGCGCCCAGTGGTGCGAGGACACTCCAGCCAGGTTCACATCCCCATTGGGATGTGGGCCTTCTGCTCTGAGGTCCCAAAGCCTGGGTTGCTCACAGTTTCATGATGTGGGCTCTCTGGTATTAGTTCACTCCTGCCTGCATCCCATAGCTTCTGTGCTCTGGGCCGCCTGCTGGGAGGTTCAAACTGCTGGATTCCTCACCTTTCTTATTCTTTGGGCCCTCTGTTTTTAGGCTACTCCTGCCTGCCTCACTCCCATTCCCTTTGTGATATGTGTCCTCTGATTTGAGGCCACATGTGCTGGGTTCCTCACCTTTCGATGATGTGACCCCACTCGTGTGAGGACACTCCTGCCTGGTTCCCATCCCCTTGGTGAGGTGGGCCCTCTGGCGAGAGTCTAATCCTGGCTGGGTTCCTCAACGTTCTGTGAGGTAGGCCCTCTGCTGTGAGGTCACTCCTGCCTGGCTGGCACACGTCACCTTGGAGACGTGAGCCCTCTGGTGGCAGTTGGAGCGTGCAGGGCGCCTCCTCCTCTCGGTGATGACGGCCCTCTGGCGTCAGGCCCTAAATGGTGGGCTCCCCACATTTTCTGATGTGCGCCCAGTGGTGCGAGGACACTCCAGCCAGGTTCCCATTCCCATGGGGATGTGGTCCTTCTGCGCTGAGGTCTCAACTCCTGGGTTGCTCACAGTTTTGTGATGTGGGCCCTCTGCTGTGAGTTCACTGTGGCCTGGATCCCATAGCCTCGGTGTTCTGGGCCGCCTGCTGGAAGGTCTAAATGCTGGAATCCTCACGTTTTTTTATATTATGTGCCCTGTGTTGTGAGGCTACTCCTGCCTACCTCACTCCAAGGCCCTTGGTGATGTGGGTCCTCTGGTTTGAGGACACATGTGCTGGGTTCCTCACCTTAAGATGATGAGGCCCCACTGGTGTGAGGATAATCCTGACTGGGTCCCATCCCCTTTGTGATGTGGGCCCTCTGGTGAGAGTCTGATCCTGGCTGGGTTCCTCACCCATCTGTGAGGTGGGCCCTCTACTATCAGGTAACTCTTGCCTGGGTTGCTCACCTCGCCTTGTTGACATGAGCCCTCTGGTGGCAATTGGACCCTGCTGGGAGCCTCCTCAGCTCTGTGATGAGGGCCCTCTGACGTCAGGCCCTAACTGCTGGGCTCCCCAACTTTTCTTAGTGAGCCCAGTGTTGCTCAAGCACTCCTCTTAGGTTCCCATCCCCATGGGGATGTGGGCCTTCTGCTCTGAGGTTCCAACGGCTGGGTTGATCACAATTTCATGATGTGGGCTCTCTGGTGTTAGTTCACTGTGGCCTGGATCCCATAGCCTCTGTGGTCTTGGCTGCCTGCTGGGAGGTTCCAACTGCTCGATTCCTCAACTTTTGTATTCTATGGGTCCTGTGTTGTGATGCTCCTCCTGCCTGCCTCACTCGCAACCCCTTCGTGATGTGGGTCTTCTGGTTTGAGGCCACATGTGCTGGGTTAGGCAACTTTCAATGATGTGGCCCCACTGGTGTGAGGACACTCCTGCCTGGTTCCCATCCCCTTGGTGATGTGGGCCTTCTGGTGACAGTCTTATCCTGGCTGGGTTCCTCACTCTTCTGTGAGGTAGGCCCTCTGCTGTGAGGTCAATCCTGCCTGACTTGCACACATCACCTTGGCGACGTGGGCCCTCTGTTGGCACATGGAACCTGCTGGGAGCCTCCTGCCCTCGGTGATGACGGCCCTCTAGCATCAGGCTCTAACTGCTGGGCTCCCCACGTTTTCTGATGTGAGCCCAGTGATGCCAGGACACTCCTGTCAGGTTCCCATCCCCATGGGGATGTGGGCTTTCTGCTCTGAGGTCCCAATGCCTGGGTTGCTCACAGTTTCATGATGTGGGCTCTCTGGTGTTAGTTAACTCCTGCCTGCATCCCATAGCTTCTGTGCTCTCGGCCGCCTGCTGGGAGGTTCCAAATGCTGGATTCCTCACTTTTTTTATTCTTTGGGCCCTCTGTTTTTAGGCTACTCCTACCTGCCTCACTCCCATCCCCTTTGTGATGTATGTCCTCTGATATGAGGCCACATGTGCTGGGTTCCTCACCTTTCGATGATGTGGCCCCACTGGTGGGAGGACAGTCCTGACTGGTTCCCATCCCCTTGGTGTTGTGGGCCCTCTGGTGAGAGTCTCAGACTGCCTCAGTTCCTCACCCTTCTGTGAGATAGGCCCTCTGCTGTGAGGTCACTACTGCCTGGCTGGCGCATGCCACCTTGTAGACGTGGTCCCTCTGTTGGCAGTTGGAACCTGCTGGGAGTCTCCTCCCCTCAGTTATGAGGGCCCCCTGGCATCAGGCCCTAACTGCTGGGCTCCTAACATTTTCTGATATGTGCTAAGTGGTGCAAAGCCACTCCTGCCAGGTTCCCATCCCAATGGGGATGTGGGCCTTCTGTTCTGAGGTCCCAACAGCTGGGCTGCTCACAGGTTCATGATGTGGGCCCTCTGCTGTGAGTTCACTGCGGCCTGGATCCCATAGCCTCGGTGCTCTGGGCCACTTGCTGGGAGGTTCCAACTGCTGGATTCTTCAACTTTTATATTCTATGGACCCTGTGTTGTGAGGCCAGTCCTGCCAGCCTCATTCCGAACCCCTTGGTGATGTGGTTCCTCTGGTTTGAGGACACATGTGCTGGGATCCTCACCTTTCGATGATGTTGTCCCACTGGTGTGGGGACACTCCTGCCTGGTTCCCATCCCCTTGGTGATGTGGGCCCTCTGGTGAGAGTCTGATGTTGGCTGGGTTTCTCACCCTTCTGTGAGGTGGGACCTCTGCTGTGAGGTAACTCCTGCCTGGCATGCTCACGTTGCCTTGGCAATGTGAGCCCTCAGGTGGCACTTGGAGCCTGCTGGGAATCTCCTCCCCTCAGTTATGAGAGCTCTGGATAAAACACATATGCCCTTTTTTGCCAAGTGCATTATTTTCCAAGTTCTGTCTCTTTTCCTATGCTTTAAGAGCTACTCCCGTGTACGTTCTGAAATCAGTTTCCAGCAATTCTGCCCCGCATTCAAGTCCTCTTCGCAGCCTTACTTCAGTATAATTTTGGATGATAGCTGTCATTTATAACTCCGCAGGTTTCTGAATTACAGTGCCCCTGAGCTCCTTTCTTCAACTCACTATCTTGTGAGCTGGCCGCAACACCGCAGGATCTCCTCAGGCCCTAATCTAGTTCCAGCATGGCACACGGAGCCTTTGGTTCATTTATCTTCCTGGTGGGAAATGAGAGTTAAATTTGCCCGTCCAGACACCTACAGATAGTCTCCCATTGCTTCTCCTTATTCCTGTTCATCTTCCGAAGAAATTGCAAACTGGGCCAAACAGGAGGTTAAAGGCACTGACTCTCCAAGTGGGGAGAGTGTTAGTAAAGCGTCTGGAATGTTGCACCCGAGTACCAGGGGACGAAAACTGAGACACATTTGAACACGTTTCCCGATCACACGGTGGATCATACTCTGGGTTCCACATGCATGTTTTAGCTGAAGGAAGAATCCCTTAAACCTGGAGAGTTGAGACCCATGGAATGGGTACCATGCAATATGACTTCAAAGAGTCTGCATTTGCTAACCGAACCTCACCAATCCTATCACTGCTGGGTTTATGACACTGTACACACGCTTGATTCTCTTTCGGAGACATATAAATCCATAGGTTTTAAGATTCTTACTAGTCAGGTATATTCTTAGTCGTTTAATATGGGGTGTTGAGTCCACTTCGTTGAGCAAGGAGTAGCTCTTGTCTATTACATATTTGGCTTATGGAACAGTATCTGTGCTAATTTCAATCTCTGATTTTATGCCGCACCCCAACTCACCTTTCCCCTTAAGCAAGCATAAGTTGGTTTTCTACATTTGACACCCTGTTCTGTTTTGTAATTCAGTTCCTGTGTAGCCAAGTTTACATTCCGTGTAGTAGTGATATCTTATGATGTTTCTTTTTCTGTGTGACTTATTTCTCTTAGAATCATCATACCTGAATCCACTCATTATGCTGTCACGGGCCTGATGACATAGATTTCTTTGCTGAGTGATATTGCATTGTACGTAAGTACCACAATTTCTTTATCCATTTTTCACTTTCTGCGATATTGAACCTGTACCATAAACGAGGTTCTTGTAAACAGAGCCATCCCAAACTTTGGGGAGGCTGTGTCTTTTTGATTATTATTTCCCTAAGCTATACGACCATAAGTGGAAATGCCCTAGGCTCTGTTGCTTGGTTTTTTGGATGTTTCAGGAAACACCATACACTTCTCCAGAGTGGCTGTTGGCAATTTACATCCCGCCCATCAGCATAACAAGGCTCCCTGTTCTCCATGGCCTGTCCTGCCTTTCTGGATTTTACACTTTTTTCAGATGGCCCTTTTGACCGGGGGGGCAGTGAGACTTCATTGTAGTGCAGATTTCCTTTGCAAGCTTGCTTGGTTGGCCAAAAAGGGCGTATGCGTTTTTTCCTGAATATATTCAGGAAAAAACGCATACGCCCTTTTTGGCCAAGTACATCATTGTGGACATTCTGCCTCTTTTCCTATGCTTTACATGCAATTCCAGTCTACCTCCTGAAATCGGTTTCCTGCAATTCTGCCCCGCTTTCAACTCCTCTTGGCAGCCTTACTTTAATATATTTTTGGAAGATGGCTGTCATTTATAACTCTGCAGGTTTGTGAATTACAGTGCCCCTGAGCTCCTTTCTTCAACTCGCTTTCTTGTGAGCTGGTCGCAACACCGCAGGATTGCTTCGGACTCTAGTGTGATTCCGGCATGGCACGCTGAGCCTTTGGTTAATTCCTCTTCCTGGTGGGAAATGAGAGTTAAATTTGCCCGTCCGGACACCTCCACCTAGTCTCTCATTGGTTCTCCCTATTCCTGTTCATTTTCCACAGAAATTGCAAACTGGGCCAAACAGGAGGTTAAAGTCACTGACACTCCAAGTGGGGAGAGTGTTAGTAAAGCATCTGGAATGTTGCACCCGAGTACCAGGGGACGAAAACTGAGACACATTTGAACACGTTTTCCGATCACACGGTGGATCATACTCTGGGTTCCACATGCATGTTTTAGCTGAAGGAAGAATCCCTTAAACCTGGAGAGTTGAGACCCATGGAATGGGTACCATGCAATATGACTTCAAAGGGTCTGCATTTGCTCACCGAACCTCACCAATCCTATCACTGCTGCGCTTATGCCGCTGTACACACGCTTGATTCTCTTTCGGAGACATATAAATCCATAGGTTTTAAGATTCTTACTAGTCAGGTATATTCTTAGGCGTTTAATATGGGGTGTTGAGTCCACTTCGTTGAGCAAGGAGTAGCTCTTGTCTATTACATATTTGGCTTATGGAACGGTATCTGTGCTAATTTCAATCTCTGGTTTTATGAAGCACCCCAACTCACCTTTCCCCTTAAGCAAGCATAAGTTGGTTTTCTACATTTGACAGCCTGCTCTGTTTTGTAATTCAGATCTTGTGTAGCCAAGTTTACATTCCGTGTAGTAGTGATATCATATGATGTTCCTTTTTCTGTGTGACTTATTTCAGTTAGAATCATCGTACCTGAATCCACTCATTATGCTGCTAGGGACCTGATGACATAGATTTCATTGCTGAGTGATATTGCATTGTACGTAAGTACCACAACTTCTTTATCCATTTTTCGCTTTCTGTGATATTGAACTTGTACGGTAAACGAGGTTCTTGTAAACAGAGCCGTCCCAAACTTTGGGGTGGCTGTGTCTTTTTGATTTTAATTTCCCTAAGCTATAGGACCATAAGTGGAAGTGCCCTAGGCTCTGTTGCTTTGTTTTTTGGATGTTTCAGGAAACACCATACACTTCTCCAGAGTGGCTGTTGGCAATTTACATGCCGCCCATCAGCATAACAAGGCTCCCAGTTCTCCATGGCCTGTCCTGCCTTTCTGGATTTTACACTTTTTTCAGATAGCCCTTTTGACCGGGGGGCAGTGAGACTTCATTGTAGTGCAGATTTCCTTTGCAAGCTTGCTTGGTTGGCCAAAAAGTGCGTATGCGTTTTTTCCTGAATATATTCAGGAAAAAACGCATACGCCCTTTTTGGCCAAGTGCATCATTGTGGACGTTCTGCCTCTTTTCCTATGCTTTACATACAATTCCAGTCTACCTCCTGAAATCGGTTCCCTGCAATTATGCCCCGCATTCAACTCCTCTTGGCAGCCTTACTGCAATATATTTTTGGAAGATAGCTGTCATTTATAACTCTGCAGGTTTGTGAATTACAGTGCCCCTGAGCTCGTTTCTTCAACTCGCTTTCTTGTGAGCTGGCTGCAACACCGCAGGATCTCCTCAGGCCCTAATCTAGTTCCAGCATGGCACACGGAGCCTTTGGTTAATTCCTCTTCCTGGTGGGAAATGAGAGTTAAATTTGCCCGTCCAGACACCTCCACCTAGTCTCTCATTGGTTCTCCTTCTTCCTGTTTATCTTACGCAGAAATTGCAAACTGGGCCAAACAAGAGGTTAAAGGCACTGACTCTCCAAGTGGGGAGAGTGTTAGTAAAGCGTCTGGAATGTTGCACCCGAGTACCAGGGGACGAAAACTGAGACACATTTGAACACGTATCCCGATCACACGGTGGATTATACTCTGGGTTCCACATGCATGTTTTAGCTGAAGGAAAAATCCCTTAAACCTGGAGAGTTGAGACCCATGGAATGGGTACCATGCAATATGACTTCAAAGGGTCTGCATTTGCTCACCGAACCTCACCAATCCTATCACTACTGCGTTTATGCCGCTGTACACACGATTGATTCTCTTTTGGAGACATATAAATCCATAGGTTTTAAGATTCTTACTAGTCAGGTATATTCTTAGGCGTTTAATATTGGGTGTTGAGTCCACTTCGTTGAGCAAGGAGTAGCTCTTGTCTATTACATATTTGGCTTATGGAACGGTGTCTGTGCTAATTTCAATCTCTGGTTTCATGCAGCACCCCAACTCACCTTTCCCCTTAAGCAAGCATAAGTTGGTTTTCTACATTTGACACACTGTTCTGTTTTGTAATTCAGTTCCTGTGTAGCCAAGTTTACATTCCGTGTAGTAGTGATATCTTATGATGTTTCTTTTTCTGTGTGACTTATTTCTCTTAGAATCATCATACCTGAATCCACTCATTATGCTGTCACGGGCCTGATGACATAGATTTCTTTGCTGAGTGATATTGCATTGTACGTAAGTACCACAATTTCTTTATCCATTTTTCGCTTTCTGTGATATTGAACCTGTACCGTAAACGAGGTTCTTGTAAACAGAGCCGTCCCAAACTTTGGGGAGGCTGTGTTTTTTGATTATTATTTCCCTAAGCTATACGACCATAAGTGGAAATGCCCTAGGCTCTGTTGCTTGGTTTTTTGGATGTTTCAGGAAACACCATACACTTCTCCAGAGTGGTTGTTGGCAATTTACATCCCGCCCATCAGCATAACAAGGCTCCCAGTTCTCCATGGCCTGTCCTGCCTTTCTGGATTTTACACTTTTTTCGGATGGCCCTTTTGACCGGGGGGCAGTGAGACTTCATTGTAGTGCAGATTTCCTTTGCAAGCTTGCTTGGTTGGCCAAAAAGGGCGTATGCGTTTTTTCCTGAATATATTCAGGAAGAAACGCATACGCCCTTTTTGGCCAAGTGCATCATTGTGGACGTTCTGCCTCTTTTCCTATGCTTTACATGCAATTCCAGTCTACCTCCTGAAATCGGTTTCCTGCAATTCTGCCCCGCTTTCAACTCCTCTTGGCAGCCTTACTTTAAGATGTTTTTGGAAGATGGCTGTCATTTATAACTCTGTAGGTTTGTGAATTACAGTACTCCTGAGCTCCTTTCTTCAACTTGCTTTCTTGTGAGCTGGCCGCAACACCGCAGGATTGCTTCCGGCCCTAGTTTGGTTCCGGCACGGCATGCTGGGCCTTTGGTTAATTCCTCTTCCTGGTGGGAAATGAGAGTTAAATTTGCCCGTCCAGACACCTCCACCTAGTCTCTCATTGGTTCTCCCTATTCCTGTTCATTTTCCACAGAAATTGCAAACTGGGCCAAACAGGAGGTTAAAGGCACTGACTCTCCAAGTGGGGAGAGTGTTAGTAAAGCGTCTGGAATGTTGCACCCGAGTACCAGGTGACGAAAACTGAGACCCATTTGAACACGTTTCCCGATCACACGGTGGATCATACTCTGGGTTCCACATGCATGTTTTAGCTGAAGGAAGAATCCCTTAAACATGGAGAGTTGAGACCCATGGAATGGGTACCATGCAATATGACTTCAAAGGGTCTGCATTTGCTCACCGAACCTCACGAATCCTATCACTGCTGCGCTTATGCCGCTGTACACACGCTTGATTCTCTTTCGGAGACATATAAATCCATAGGTTTTAAGATTCTTACTAGTCAGGTATATTCTTAGGCGTTTAATATGGGGTGTTGAGTCCACTTCGTTGAGCAAGGAGTAGCTCTTGTCTATTACATATTTGGCTTATGGAACGGTATCTGTGTTAATTTCAATCTCTGGTTTTATGAAGCACCCCAACTCACCTTTCCCCTTAAGCAAGCATAAGTTGGTTTTCTACATTTGAGGCCCTGTTCTGTTTTGTAATTCAGTTCTTGTGTAGCCAAGTTTACATTCCATGTAGTAGTGATAACTTATGATGTTTCTTTTTCTGTGTGACTTATTTCACTTAGAATCATCGTACCTGAATCCCCTCATTATGCTGCTACGGGCCTGATGACATAGATTTCATTGCTGAGTGATATTGCATTGTGCATAAGTACCACAACTTCTTTATCCATTTTTCGCTTTCTGTGATATTGAACTTGTACCGTAAACGAGGTTCTTGTAAACAGAGCCGGCCCAAACTTTGGGGTGGCTGTGTCTTTTGGATTTTAATTTCCCTAAGCTATAGGACCATAAGTGGAAGTGCCCTAGGCTCTGTTGCTTTGTTTTTTGGATGTTTCAGGAAACACCATACACTTCTCCAGAGTGGTTGTTGGCAATTTACATCCCGCCCATCAGCATAACAAGGCTCCCAGTTCTCCATGGCCTGTCCTGCCTTTCTGGATTTTACACTATTTTCGGATGGCCCTTTTGACCGGGGGGCAGTGAGACTTCATTGTAGTGCAGATTTCCTTTGCAAGCTTGCTTGGTTGGCCAAAAAGGGCGTATGCGTTTTTTCCTGAATATATTCAGGAAGAAACGCATACGCCCTTTTTGGCCAAGTGCATCATTGTGGACGTTCTGCCTCTTTTCCTATGCTTTACATGCAATTCCAGTCTACCTCCTGAAATCGGTTTCCTGCAATTCTGCCCCGCTTTCAACTCCTCTTGGCAGCCTTACTTTAAGATGTTTTTGGAAAATGGCTGTCATTTATAACTCTGTAGGTTTGTGAATTACAGTACCCCTGAGCTCCTTTCTTCAACTCGCTTTCTTGTGAGCTGGCCGCAACACCGCAGGATTGCTTCCGGCCCTAGTTTGGTTCCGGCACGGCATGCTGGGCCTTTGGTTAATTCCTCTTCCTGGTGGGAAATGAGAGTTAAATTTGCCCGTCCAGACACCTCCACCTAGTCTCTCATTGGTTCTCCCTATTCCTGTTCATTTTCCACAGAAATTGCAAACTGGGCCAAACAGGAGGTTAAAGGCACTGACTCTCCATGTGGGGAGAGTGTTAATAAAGCATCTGGAATGTTGCACCCGAGTACCAGGGGACGAAAACTGAGACACATTTGAACACGTTTTCCGATCACTCGGTGGATCATACTGTGGGTTCCACATGCATGTTTTAGCTGAAGGAAGAATCCCTTAAACATGGAGAGTTGAGACCCATGGAATGGGTACCATGCAATATGACTTCAAAGGGTCTGCATTTGCTCACCGAACCTCACCAATCCTATCACTGCTGCGCTTATGCCGCTGTACACACGCTTGATTCTCTTTCGGAGACATATAAATCCATAGGTTTTAAGATTCTTACTAGTAAGGTATATTCTTAGGCGTTTAATATGGGGTGTTGAGTCCACTTCGTTGAGCAAGGAGTAGCTCTTGTCTATTACATATTTGGCTTATGGAACGGTATCTGTGCTAATTTCAATCTCTGGTTTTATGCAGCACCCCAACTCACCTTTCCCCTTAAGCAAGCATAAGTTGGTTTTCTACATTTGACAGCCTGCTCTGTTTTGTAATTCAGATCTTGTGTAGCCAAGTTTACATTCCGTTTAGTAGTGATATCATATGATGTTCCTTTTTCTGTGTGACTTATTTCACTTAGAATCATCGTACCTGAATCCACTCATTATGCTGCTAGGGGCCTGTGACATAGATTTCATTGCTGAGTGATATTGCATTGTACATAAGTACCACAACTTCTTCATCCATTTTTCGCTTTCTGCGATATTGAACCTGTACCGTAAACGAGGTTCTTGTAAACAGAGCCGTCCCAAACTTTGGGGTAGCTGTGTCTTTTTGATTTTAATTTCCCTAAGCTATAGGACCGTAATTGGAAGTGCCCTCAGCTCTGTTGCTTTGTTTTTTGGATGTTTCAGGAAACACCATACACTTCTCCAGAGTGGCTGTTGGCAATTTACATGCCGCCCATCAGCATAACAAGGCTCCCAGTTCTCCATGGCCTGTCCTGCCTTTCTGGATTTTACACTTTTTTCAGATGGCCCTTTGACCGGGGTGAAGTGAGACTTCATTGTAGTGCAGATTTTGTTTGCGAGTTTGCTTGGTTGGCCAGAAAGGGCGTATGCGTTTCTTCCTGAATATATTCAGGAAGAAACGCATACGCCCTTTTTGGCCAAGTGCATCATTGTGGACGTTCTGCCTCTTTTCCTATGCTTTACATGCAATTCCAGTCTACCTCCTGCAATCGGTTTCCTGCAGTTCTGCCTTGCTCTCAGTGCCTCTTCATAGCCTTATCTCAATATACTTTTGGAAAATAGTTGGCCTTCATAACTCTGCAGGTTTTTGAATTGCAATGGCCCTTAGCTCCATTTTTCAGCTCTTATTTTTGTGATCTTGCCTCATATCCACAGGATTTCTTCAGGCCCTATTCTTCTTCTGGGGCGCCTTGCTCTGCCTTTGGTTAATTCTTCTTCCTGATGTGAAATTAGAGTGACATGTGCCCATTGAAACCGCTACAGCTATTTTCTCACTTGTTCCCCCTATTCCCATTCATTTTCCGCACTAACTGCAGACTGTGTGATTCCGGAACTTAAAGGCATTGACTCTCCATGTGGAGATGTTGTTAGTAAAGTGGCTGGAATGTTGATCCGGAGCCCCAGGAGAGGAAAATGAGGTGCATTTTAGAAACCTTTCCCGATCATATGGTATACCATCCGCTGGATTTCCCATGCATGGTTTAGCTCTAGGAAGATTCCCTTCAACTTGGAGTGTTGGGACCCTTGGAATAAGTAGCATGAAGTATTGCATTAAACTTTCGGCAGTTGCTCACCAAAGCTCACCAATCCTTTCAGCCCCAAGTGTCCAGCCTTATGTCTTATCCAGCTGTGGGTTTATATGTGGTCATTCCAGGTTGCATCACAGCCCCTGAGCGAATTTTGTAAGAATTTTTCTCTCTTTCATTGTTTCTGCGTTTTGGTTTTAAAATTTATTTCTATAAAGGGGTTTAGCTCATTTTCACTGCTGTGTTTGTGCCGCTCTGCGCACACTTGATTCCCTTATGGAGATATATCAATACATGGGTTTTAAGATTCTTATTACTCAGATATATTTCTCTGCGGTGTATAGGGTGTGTTGAGGCCAGTTCATTGAGCAAGGTGTAGATCTTTTCTGATACCTATTTTGGTTTATTGAACGGTATCTGTGCTAATTTCAAACTCTGGTTTTATGCATCACCCCACCTCTCCTTTCCCCTTAAGCTGACATAAGTGTGTTTTCTAAATGTGAGACACTGTTCTGTTTTGTAATTCATTTTTTGTGCAGCCATATTTATCCTCCCTCTATAAGTGATATCTGATGATATGTTTCTTTTTCTGTTTGACTTATTTCAAGTAGTATTATCGGACCTCAATCCACTCTTTATCCTTCTACTAGCCTTATTACATTGATTTCATGGTGAAGAGATATTCCATTGTACATAAGTACCACATTTTCTTTATCCATTGTTCTCTTTCCTGGGATATTTAAGGTGTACTGAAGTTGAGGTTCTTGTAAACAGAGTAGCCCTAAACTGTGGTGTGCTTGTGTCTTGTTGATTTTTAGACTTCCCTAGATATACTCCCGTGATTGGAAGTGCCCTATGCTCTGTCGCTCTGTTTTTTAGATGATTTAGGAACCACCATACACTTCTCCAGAGTGGCTCTCGGCAGTTCACACACTGTCCATCAGCGTATAAAGGCTCCCTGTTCTCCATGGCCTGTCCTGCATTTCTGGTGTTTACAATTTTTTCGGATGGCCCTTTTGACCGGTGGGAAATGAGACTTCTTTGTTGTGCACATTTGCATTGCTTGCTTGCTTGGTTGCCCATAAAGTGCGTATGCGTTTTTTCCTGGATATATTCAGGAAAAAACGCATACTCCCTTTTGGGCCAACTGCATCGTTGTCGAAATTCTGCCGCTTTTCATGTGCTTTAAAGGCGAGTCCAACCTATCTCTTGAAATCTGTTTCTTGCAATTCTGTCTTGCATTCAGATCCTCTTCTTTGCCTTACCTCAACATATTTTTGGACGTTAGTTTTCATTTATAACTCTGCAGGTTTGTGAATTGCAGTGACCCTGAGCTCCATTTTTTAAGTTGCTCTTTTGTGAGCTGGCCTCAAAACCGCAGGATTGCTTCAGGCCCTATTTTGGCTCCGGCGAGGCGGGCTGAGCCTTTTTTTAATTCTTATTCTTAATGGGAAATTAGAGTGACATGTGCCCGTCCAAACCCCTACAACTATTCTCTCATTGGTTCCCCCTGTTCCCGTTCATCCTCCTCACAATTTGCAAAATGTGTGAAACAGAAGTTTAAATGTGCTGATTCTCTAAGTGGGGAGATTCTAAGTAACGTGGCTGGAATGATGAACAGGAGCACCAGGAGAGGATAAATGAGGTGCATTTTAGACACATCTCCCGATCACATGGTGTACAGTCCTCTGGGTTTTCCATGCATGTTTTAGCTGTAGGAAGATTCCTTGAACCTGCAGATTTGGGACCCATTGAATGGGTACCAGGTAGTATTACTTTAAAGGGTGTGCATTTCCTCACCCAACCTCACATTTCTCTTAGCGCGAACAGTTTCCAGCCTTATGTCTCATCCTGCTGTGGGTCTAGATGTGTTCAATCCATGTTGCATCACCGTCCCTGAGGAAAAGTTGTAAGAGGTTTTCTCTGTCTCTCTGTCGTTTATTTTTTTCAATTTATTACTATATTGGTTACAGCTGATTTTCAAAGCTCTGTTTCTTGCTGCTGTACATCCACTTGATTCACGTACAGAGAGACATCAATAAATTCTTTTTCAGATTCTTACCAGTCATAGATATTCTTTTCCGGTGACTTGAGTGTGCTGAGTGCAGTTCTTTTAGCTACCGTGTAGGCCTTGTTGATTATCAGTTTGGTATTTGGAATGGTATCTTTGCTAATTTCAACCTCCTGGATGATGCCTCACCCCTCCCCACCTTTCCCGTTTAGCAGCCTCACGCGTATTTTCTACATATTTGACTATGTTTTTGTTTTGTAATTTATTTCATGTGTAGCCATTTTGGATTCCACCTTTAAGTGATATCTTATGATATGTGTCTTTTTCTTTTTGAATTATGTCACTTAGAATGATCATACGTAACTCCTCCGGAGTTGTTACAACTGGCCATATTTCATTGATTTCCAGGCTGAGTAATATTCCACTCTACATAAGTACCACATCTCTATCCATTTTTTCCCTCCAGAGACATTTAAGTTATATCCTAGTCGAGGATCTTTTAAACAGAGGGGCAGTAAACATTGGGGTGCCTGTGTCCTCTCGATTTTTGTTTTTCCCAAGATATACGCCCATGAGTGCAAGTGCCCTATGCTCTGTAGCTCATTTTTTAGATGCTTTAGTAAACACAATACACTTCTCCAGAATGGCCGTTGGCAATATACATTTCCACTATAAGCCTCACAGGGCTCCCTCTTCTCCTTGCCCTGTCCTGCATTTCTGGCGTTTACACTTTATGAGGATGGCTCTTCTGACTGATGCGAAGTGATATCTTTTGTAGTATTGATTTCCAGTGCCCACCTGTTTGGTTGGCTAAAAAAGTGTATGCCCTTTTCTTGAATATATACAGAAAAAAACACATACAGCCTTTTTGGCCAACTGCAATGTCGGCAATGTTCAGCCCCTTTTCTTGTGCTTAATGGCGAGTCCTTTCTACCTCCTCAAATCCCTTTCCTGCCATTCTCCCTTGCTTGCCAATCCTTTTCTCTGACTTTCCTCAAGACATTTTTCAGTGATAGATATTTTCAACTCTGCAGTTTCGTGAATTTTACTGCCCCTGAGTTCCATTGTTCAACTTGTGTTTATGGGAACTGGCCACAAAGCAGTGGGATTTCCTCAAGCCCTATACTGTTTCCATGGGCAACCCTAGCCTTTGGTCAATTCATCTTCCTGATGGGAAATTAGAGTGACATGTGCCTGTCTGAACACCTAGGACTTGTCTCTCATTGTTCCTCATCCTTCCGCTTCATCCTCTGGACAAATTCCAAACTGTACGCAACAGGATGTTGACAGTGTTGACATCTCCAAGTGGGGAGACTGTTAGTAAAGACGCTGGAGGGGTGAACCCGAGCACCAGGAGATGAGGAGATGAGATGCCTTTTCCAAACTCTTCCCGATCAGACGGTATACCATCCTCTGGATGTGACAGACATGTTTTAGCAGTAGGAAGAGTCCCATTCATGTAAGGAGAACACCAGGGCTTTTTCAAAATCAGTGTCTCCCCGAAACCCAAACTGGGGAGTTTTTTAAGCTACGGCTACACATATGTTCATTAAGGGCCTTGGGAAGTAGGCAGAGTGCAAACTTTAGATGACTGAAGTCTTCAGGGTCAGAAGCACTCACCACTGGCTTCCCTTAGGTTACACTTTAACTGTCATTGATAGATGATGTCAATAAAAATATCTGTTCTTTTTCCGATTATTTCCCCTTATAGGTTATTGCACAATATTGAGTGTAGTTCCCTGTGCTATACAGTAGTTCCTTGTTGATGATCTATTTTATACATAGCAGTGTGTATGTGTTAATTCCAAACTGTTAATTTATCCCTCCTCCCACCTTTCCCCTTTGGTAATAATAAATTATAAGATTTTATACTTCTCAGAAATGGGGGAGCTGAAAGAGAGGTATCATTTTCAATGGAAAAGCATTTAAAACAAGATTGAAGCTTTAACCAAGATTATTAGATGTACATCCTTGGAAAGAAATCACTTCATTTCTCTAATATTGACCTGACAAATAAGACAAACCTTTTCACTGAACTTGCTTATAATAAAGTGATGGAAATATCAAATGGAAGTGTTAGAAACATCTTATTTTACCCGAGCCTTATAAACTGTTCTATGTTAACTACAGTTTGGCTCACACATCTGTTCATTGAAGTTACAATAGTCTCAATTTCTGTTACTGATCCTCCAGAGTGGACCCCAACAAGGGTCCCCCTGCCCAGTGTCATTGGGGCCAACAGATCGAGACTGAGTTTGGTTCCCAAGCAAAGGAAACTTTATATTTTCATCAGAGAATGGAGAGGTGAGAGCATGCACTACCCCGTGGGCTGTGGGCTGGGCTGCTGTGTAGAGATCCTGTCAGAGTCAGTGGGAGGGAGGGGGCGGAGCTCTCAAGGGCCGGGTTGGCTGCAGCTCAGGCTCTATATCTCGGAGTCTGCACTGGGCCCCAGGAGCTGAGGTGTCGACCCAGCCATTCTGCACCAGGAAATCTGGTCTGAAGTGCCGGGTGTGGAACCTCTGCATGCGGGACCCTAGGAGCACGTGAAATTAGACAAAGCACAAAGGATAAAAAAGGTCAGACTTGACTTTATTGCCCACATTCTATTTTTATCTCCCAGGGATTTTTAATGGGCTTTGCTGGGGACAAACCCCTCCTCTGCCTTTTGTCCCGTTCCTCATTCTTGGAGTGCTGAGGGTGCAGACCCTTCTTCTGTAACTGCTGAGTGCTGAGTTGGGAGCCCTCATACCAGGGGACGAGGGTCAGAACTTCTCCCCAGCAGCCTCCAGGTGACGTTGATTGGCCCCAGGACCCCTGCCTCCCTGCTCGTCCGCCTGAGCACCAGCATTGGAAGTGTTATAGATTCTAATGACCTTTAAGGGTCCAGGAAAGAGATGTGCAGAGACGCTGTGGGGGCCGGTTTCACCCCGCCCCACATTTGTTCGGCCACCTTAGGCTGACCGTTTCTGCCAGCCTAGATGCTCTGACCAGTAGTCTGCTCTTTCTTCAATTAGGCCCCTGAATTAACGTAAAAACAGCACCAGGTGTCAGAGCCCTGCCCGCTCAACTCCCAGACAGTCCAGGGTCAGTGGTGATCAAGGACCATGATGGCCACTGAGTCAACAGCCTTTTGAAGTAAACAGGAGTCCAGCCGGTCTTATTGGCCACCATCATCACGGTGTCTGTAGGCTTTTCTATGGTGACAGTGTGATATACGGTTCCCCCGCCAAGATTATTAGCTCCCCTCTGGGTGCAGGAAGTCCTGCAAGCAGTAGTCTACTCCTTCGGGACACACTATTGTTGTTTTATGAGAGAAACTCCAGGTCAAGTGATGTTCACACGAGTCGTCATGGTGCCCTGTTGCCCCCGGTTATCTCTCTGGATGTTGGAGTTGGAGGGCCTCCTCACTCGAGGTCGGTGTGCCCACGGAGCGAACCCTGCAACTTCAGGGCATGGTTGGTGATTAGGATCACCACGTGGGGTCCTTTTCCCTTAGGAGGGAGGTGGCCTTTTGGGCTGCTGATTTCCAGGTTTTTAGATACCGCCAGTATCTTGGCCAGATGTGGCAGTGGGCCAAGCCCCTTGGTGACTGTAGTTTATCCTACCTGGATGGCATTCTTGCGTTGTTCCATTTCAAGTGGTCCCAGTTTTTGCACTAATTCTCCAATGGCGATTCACCTTTCACCGGGAATGGAAAGGTCAAAGGGTTTAGCTCAATTAGGGAGTTCCAGGGCAAGGGTCTGAATTGACTGCTCTTTCCATTCTTGAAAGGCCACTTCTGGATTCTGTTCAAAAGGATCATCATCTTTTCCTTTCAGTGTTTCATATAGAGGCCCAGCTAGTAGACTGTAGTTAGGGATCCAGAAGCAGCAAACCCTGGCCTCCCCAGGAACCCCTAAGCTGTCTTCTAGTTTTAGAAAGGGGTAAGGCTGCAAATGGTTTCTTCCCTTTCCTGGGATGGGCTTCTCTGACCTTGTGTGAGAATGAAGCCCAGGCAGGTCACTGCAGTCTGTGATATTTGAGCTTTTTCTTGGACAACTTCTATCCTTTATTGGCTTGGTAGTTCAGAGGCCTCCTTAGTAGGGCTGGCGATCAGAATGTCGTCTGCATATTGAAGGAGGGTTTCCTTTTCCAGAGGTAGAACTTTTCGGTCGTTAGCTAAGCTTTCCCCAAAGATGGTGTGGGAATTTTTGAACCCTTGGGGCAAGACGGCCCGGAAGTATTGTTTTAGTTGTATGTTGAGTCCTGCCACTCACAAGCCAAAATTTCTTGTGACTCTGGGACTAATGGAATACAAAAGAAGGCATCATTGAAGACTAATACAGAATACCATGTCCTGGTGGTTGGTAGAATGACCAGCAGGGTGTAGGAATCAGGAGTAACTGGAGGTATATCCTCGGTGGCTTCACTGACTGTCCTGACATCCTTTACCAGGTCCCCAGCAGCCCATGGGGCTCTCGTGGTCAGGCCAATCCCAGGATATGGAGCTCTCCTGGGCAGGTACCCCACCCCCAAGCCAGCCCACGGGGCTCTCATGGTCAGGCCCCTCCCAGGATACAGAGCTACCCTTGCAGGTACCGTGGCAGGGCTGGGCACACAGGAACCGTGCACATAGCCCTCATTGAAGAGCACCCCCAGCTCACCTGTCGCTCAGAGCTGACACAGAGCACCTCAGAGCAGGACTTGAACTAACAAACAGCAGCTCCGACAGGTCTGTGACCCTGGGCATCACTCTGTGTGGCCTCCCTCCACCTGGTCTTCCAGAGACTTCCACTGCACCCAGGGCACCAGGCCTCTGTCTCCAACCACCACCCACCCCTCCTCTCCCTGACTCCTGGGTTCCTCTCATTAGGAGAGGGTTTTCTTGAAGTTGTCTCCCACTCATGGGCCAGATAAAATGATTAGAAAACAAGCCAAAGCTGCAGCCCCTTGTCTATCCTGACTCTCAGGAGCCCACACCTGTTCCTTGGACCTGGCCGGTTCAGCAAGTTCCATTTTCTGCAACTGTGAGCCCCTGAGGGGTGATGATTGGCTACCTGGGCAGCCTTACCATGCCGGCCAGCCCTCCCCAGGTGTGCCTGGGTTGAGATCAATATAAATACCACTCCAGGCAGCAAAAGCCCCTGCAGCTGTGCCTGACGCCATTTTCTCTGCCCTGTCAGCAGTCTCGGGGCTGGGCTGGTGGGAGGGAGTGAGAGGCCACGGCTTTGTGGGTGGCCCAGTGTGAGTGGGGCTCTGCTGGACTTTCTGCAGCAGTTGCCAGGCTGCCACCTGCTAAAGAAGAGGATGTGTCACCCATACCTGCTGCTGGAATTTCTCCCTGGGCAGAGGTGAGGAAGGAAAAAAGCAGTGGGGGCAGGGACAGGACGGGTATCTCAGGCAGGGAAATGGAAATCTTCCAGAAGAGCACCCAGGGCCAGGACCATCCTGGCTGGCCTGCAGGCACCAAGTCAGCTGGCATGCTGTCACTCGTGTGGCTCCATGGCCCTTCCTCTAGGCTTTCAAGTCCTTGTATATATTCAGGTGTTTTACCTGGGAAGGGCGGGAACAGTTCAGCAGCAACTGGCCTGGGGCTCAGCTCACGTTTACTCACAGATGCCTCGGCACGGTGCCCCAGCTTTGCAATGAGGACGCTTGTTGTGTGGGGGCTGCTGGCTGAATGGGAGACGATTCCCCACCACTGACCAACTTCAGAATTGTTTACAACTGGAGCAAGTGCCCTGATACGGTTTTCCTCTGAGTAACTGGTGGGTTCTGTTTTTTTTTTTCTCTTTTTCGTTTTTGGTTCAAGGTAGATTTTATTCCTCTTTTTTGTATTTACAGATATAAGCATGGAAATAATTTATTCATATAAATACATGTATGTGAAGGGAATAATTGTTTTTTCTGTTTTATTTTTTAAATTTTATTTCTTTTTAATTTTGAATTTTATTTTATATTTTTATACAGCAGGTTCTCATTGGTTATCTATTTTATACATATAAATGTTTACATGCCAATCCCAATCTCTCAACTCCTCCCACCACCACCCCTCCAAGAGCTTTCCCCCCTTGTTGTCCATACGATTGTTGTCTATATCTGTTGCTCTATTTATGCCTTGCAAAACGGTTAATCTGTACAGTTCTTCTAGGTTCCACATATATGCATGAATATACAAGATTTGTTTTTCTCTTTCTGACTTACTTCACTCTGTATGACAGTCTCTAGATCCATCGACGTCTCTACAAATGACCCAATTTCATTCCTTTCATGGCTTAGTAATATTCCATTTTATATATGTACCACAGCTTTATGCATTCGTCTGTCTGTGGGCATTTAGGTTGCTTCCATTACCTCGATATTGTAAATAGTGATGCAATGAACATTGCGGTGAATGTCTCTTTTTGATTTATGGTTTTGTCTGGGTATATGTCCAGTCCTGGGATTGCTGTATCATATGGTAATTCTATTATTAGTTTCTTAAGAAACTCCATATTGTTCTCCATAGTGAATGTATCAATTTATATTCCCAACAATAGTGGAAGAGGGTTCCTTTTCTCCACACCCTTTCCAGCATTTGTTGTTTGTAGATTTTCAGATGATGCCCATTCTAACAGGTGTGAGGTGATACCTCATTGTTGAGTCCATTTCGTTGAGCAGGGGGTAGGTCTTGTCTATTACATATTTGGCTTATGGAACGGTATCTGTGCTAATTTCAAACTCTGGTTTTATGCAGCACCCCCTTAACTCACCTTTCCCCTTAAGCAAGCATAAGTTGGTTTTCTAATCTTGAGACCCTGTTCTGTTTTGTAATTCAGTTCATGTGTAGCCAAGTTTACATTCCGTGCATTAGTGATACCTTATGATGTTTCTTTTTCTGTGTGACTTATTTCACTTAGAATCATCATGCCTCAATCCACTCATTATGCTGGTACAGGCCTGGTGACACAGATTTCATTGCTGAGTGGTATTCTGTTGTACGTAAGTACCGCAACTTCTTTATCAATTATTTGTTCTCTGGGATATTTAACTCGTACTGTAGAAGAGGTTCCTGTAAACAGAGCCGTCCCAAATTTTGGGGTGGCTGTGTCTTTTTGATTTTAATTTCCCTAAGCTATAGGACCATAAGTGGAAATGCCCTAGACTCTGTTGCTTGGTTTTTCAGATGTATCAGGAAACACCATACACTTCTCCAGAGTGGCTGTTGGCAATTTACATCCCGCCCATCAGCATAACAAGGCTCCTTTTTCCCCATGGCCTGTCTTGCCTTTCTGGATTTTACACTTTTCTCAGATGGCCCTTTAGACCGGGGGGAAGTGACACTCATAGTTCGGATTTCCATTGCAAGCTTGCTTGGTTTGCCAAAAAGGGCGTATGTGTTTTTTCCTGAATATATTCAGGAACAAACTCATACGCCCTTTGTTGCCAAGTGCATCATTGTCGATGTTCTGCCTCTTTTCCTATGCTTTAAATGCAAATCCAGTCTACCTCCTGAAATCGGTTTCCTGAAATTCTGCCCCACTTTCAAGTCCTCTTCGCAGCCTTACTTCAATATATTTTTGGACGTTATCTGTCATTTATAACTCTCCAGGTTTGTGAATTACAGGGCCCCTGAGCTCCTTTCTTCAACTCGCTTTCTTGTGAGCTGGCCGCAAACCCGCAAGACTGCTTCAGGCCCTAATCTGCTTCTGGCAGGGCACGCTGAGCCTTTGGTTAATTTCTCTTCCTGGTGGGAAATGAGTGTTAAATATGCCCGTCCAGACACCTACCTCACTCTCAACCCCTTGGTGATGTGGGTCCTCTGGTTTGTGGCCACCTTTTCTGGGTTCCTCACCTTTCGATGATGTGGCCCCACTAGTGTGAGGACACTCCTGCCTGGTTCTCATCCACGTGGTTATGTGGACCCCCTGGTGAGAGTCTGTTCCTGGCTTTGTTCCTCACCCACCTGTGAGGGAGACCCTCTGCTGATAGGTCACTCCTGCATGGCTGGCACACATTGCCTTGGTGAAGTCAGCCGTGTGGTGGCAGTTGGAGCGTGCTGGGAATCTCCTCCCCCCGGTGATGAGGGCCCTCTTGCGTCAGGCCCTAACTGCTGGGCTCACCAACTTTTCTTAGGGAGCCCAGTGATGCTTTGGCACTCCTCTTAGGATCCCATCTCCATGGAGATGTGGGCCTTCTGCTCTGAGGTCCCAACGGCTGGGTTGTTCACATTTTCATGATGTGGGCTCTCTGGTGTTCACAGAGGCCTGGATCCCATAGCCTCTGTGCTCTTGGCCGCCTGCTGGGAGGTTCCAACTGCTGGATTCCTCACTTTTTTAATTTTTTGGGCCCTCTGTTGTGAGGATCCTCCTGCCTGCCTCACTCCCAGCCCCTTCGTGATGTGTGTCGTCTGGTTTGAGGCCACATGTGCTGGGTTCCTCACCTTTCGATGATGTGGGACCAATGGTCTTAGGAGACTCCTGCCTGGTTCACATCCCCTTGGTGATGTGGGCCCTCTGTTGAGAGTCTGATCCTGGCTGGGTTCCTCACCCATCTGTGAGGTGGGCCGTCTGCTGTGAGGTCACTCCTGCCTGGCTTGCTCACCTCGCCTTGTGGACATGAGCCCTCTGGTGGCACTTGGAGCCTGCTGGGAGCCTCCTCTCCTCGGTGATGAGGGCCCTCTGGCGTCAGGCCCTAACTGCTGGGCTCCCCACATTTTGTGATGTGCGCCCAGTGGTGCGAGGACACTCCAGCCAGGTTCACATCCCCATTGGGATGTGGGCCTTCTGCTCTGAGGTCCCAAAGCCTGGGTTGCTCACAGTTTCATGATGTGGGCTCTCTGGTATTAGTTCACTCCTGCCTGCATCCCATAGCTTCTGTGCTCTGGGCCGCCTGCTGGGAGGTTCCAACTGCTGGATTCCTCACCTTTCTTATTCTTTGGGCCCTCTGTTTTTAGGCTACTCCTGCCTGCCTCACTCCCATTCCCTTTGTGATATGTGTCCTCTGATTTGAGGCCACATGTGCTGGGTTCCTCACCTTTCGATGATGTGACCCCACTCGTGTGAGGACACTCCTGCCTGGTTCCCATCCCCTTGGTGAGGTGGGCCCTCTGGCGAGAGTCTAATCCTGGCTGGGTTCCTCAACGTTCTGTGAGGTAGGCCCTCTGCTGTGAGGTCACTCCTGCCTGGCTGGCACACGTCACCTTGGAGACGTGAGCCCTCTGGTGGCAGTTGGAGCGTGCAGGGCGCCTCCTCCTCTCGGTGATGACGGCCCTCTGGCGTCAGGCCCTAAATGGTGGGCTCCCCACATTTTCTGATGTGCGCCCAGTGGTGCGAGGACACTCCAGCCAGGTTCCCATTCCCATGGGGATGTGGTCCTTCTGCGCTGAGGTCTCAACTCCTGGGTTGCTCACAGTTTTGTGATGTGGGCCCTCTGCTGTGAGTTCACTGTGGCCTGGATCCCATAGCCTCGGTGTTCTGGGCCGCCTGCTGGAAGGTCTAAATGCTGGAATCCTCACGTTTTTTTATATTATGTGCCCTGTGTTGTGAGGCTACTCCTGCCTACCTCACTCCAAGGCCCTTGGTGATGTGGGTCCTCTGGTTTGAGGACACATGTGCTGGGTTCCTCACCTTAAGATGATGAGGCCCCACTGGTGTGAGGATAATCCTGACTGGGTCCCATCCCCTTTGTGATGTGGGCCCTCTGGTGAGAGTCTGATCCTGGCTGGGTTCCTCACCCATCTGTGAGGTGGGCCCTCTACTATCAGGTAACTCTTGCCTGGGTTGCTCACCTCGCCTTGTTGACATGAGCCCTCTGGTGGCAATTGGACCCTGCTGGGAGCCTCCTCAGCTCTGTGATGAGGGCCCTCTGACGTCAGGCCCTAACTGCTGGGCTCCCCAACTTTTCTTAGTGAGCCCAGTGTTGCTCAAGCACTCCTCTTAGGTTCCCATCCCCATGGGGATGTGGGCCTTCTGCTCTGAGGTTCCAACGGCTGGGTTGATCACAATTTCATGATGTGGGCTCTCTGGTGTTAGTTCACTGTGGCCTGGATCCCATAGCCTCTGTGGTCTTGGCTGCCTGCTGGGAGGTTCCAACTGCTCGATTCCTCAACTTTTGTATTCTATGGGTCCTGTGTTGTGATGCTCCTCCTGCCTGCCTCACTCGCAACCCCTTCGTGATGTGGGTCTTCTGGTTTGAGGCCACATGTGCTGGGTTAGGCAACTTTCAATGATGTGGCCCCACTGGTGTGAGGACACTCCTGCCTGGTTCCCATCCCCTTGGTGATGTGGGCCTTCTGGTGACAGTCTTATCCTGGCTGGGTTCCTCACTCTTCTGTGAGGTAGGCCCTCTGCTGTGAGGTCAATCCTGCCTGACTTGCACACATCACCTTGGCGACGTGGGCCCTCTGTTGGCACATGGAACCTGCTGGGAGCCTCCTGCCCTCGGTGATGACGGCCCTCTAGCATCAGGCTCTAACTGCTGGGCTCCCCACGTTTTCTGATGTGAGCCCAGTGATGCCAGGACACTCCTGTCAGGTTCCCATCCCCATGGGGATGTGGGCTTTCTGCTCTGAGGTCCCAATGCCTGGGTTGCTCACAGTTTCATGATGTGGGCTCTCTGGTGTTAGTTAACTCCTGCCTGCATCCCATAGCTTCTGTGCTCTCGGCCGCCTGCTGGGAGGTTCCAAATGCTGGATTCCTCACTTTTTTTATTCTTTGGGCCCTCTGTTTTTAGGCTACTCCTACCTGCCTCACTCCCATCCCCTTTGTGATGTATGTCCTCTGATATGAGGCCACATGTGCTGGGTTCCTCACCTTTCGATGATGTGGCCCCACTGGTGGGAGGACAGTCCTGACTGGTTCCCATCCCCTTGGTGTTGTGGGCCCTCTGGTGAGAGTCTCAGACTGCCTCGGTTCCTCACCCTTCTGTGAGATAGGCCCTCTGCTGTGAGGTCACTACTGCCTGGCTGGCGCATGCCACCTTGTAGACGTGGTCCCTCTGTTGGCAGTTGGAACCTGCTGGGAGTCTCCTCCCCTCAGTTATGAGGGCCCCCTGGCATCAGGCCCTAACTGCTGGGCTCCTAACATTTTCTGATATGTGCTAAGTGGTGCAAAGCCACTCCTGCCAGGTTCCCATCCCAATGGGGATGTGGGCCTTCTGTTCTGAGGTCCCAACAGCTGGGCTGCTCACAGGTTCATGATGTGGGCCCTCTGCTGTGAGTTCACTGCGGCCTGGATCCCATAGCCTCGGTGCTCTGGGCCACTTGCTGGGAGGTTCCAACTGCTGGATTCTTCAACTTTTATATTCTATGGACCCTGTGTTGTGAGGCCAGTCCTGCCAGCCTCATTCCGAACCCCTTGGTGATGTGGTTCCTCTGGTTTGAGGACACATGTGCTGGGATCCTCACCTTTCGATGATGTTGTCCCACTGGTGTGGGGACACTCCTGCCTGGTTCCCATCCCCTTGGTGATGTGGGCCCTCTGGTGAGAGTCTGATGTTGGCTGGGTTTCTCACCCTTCTGTGAGGTGGGACCTCTGCTGTGAGGTAACTCCTGCCTGGCATGCTCACGTTGCCTTGGCAATGTGAGCCCTCAGGTGGCACTTGGAGCCTGCTGGGAATCTCCTCCCCTCAGTTATGAGAGCTCTGGATAAAACACATATGCCCTTTTTTGCCAAGTGCATTATTTTCCAAGTTCTGTCTCTTTTCCTATGCTTTAAGAGCTACTCCCGTGTACGTTCTGAAATCAGTTTCCAGCAATTCTGCCCCGCATTCAAGTCCTCTTCGCAGCCTTACTTCAGTATAATTTTGGATGATAGCTGTCATTTATAACTCCGCAGGTTTCTGAATTACAGTGCCCCTGAGCTCCTTTCTTCAACTCACTATCTTGTGAGCTGGCCGCAACACCGCAGGATCTCCTCAGGCCCTAATCTAGTTCCAGCATGGCACACGGAGCCTTTGGTTCATTTATCTTCCTGGTGGGAAATGAGAGTTAAATTTGCCCGTCCAGACACCTACAGATAGTCTCCCATTGGTTCTCCTTATTCCTGTTCATCTTCCGAAGAAATTGCAAACTGGGCCAAACAGGAGGTTAAAGGCACTGACTCTCCAAGTGGGGAGAGTGTTAGTAAAGCGTCTGGAATGTTGCACCCGAGTACCAGGGGACGAAAACTGAGACACATTTGAACACGTTTCCCGATCACACGGTGGATCATACTCTGGGTTCCACATGCATGTTTTAGCTGAAGGAAGAATCCCTTAAACCTGGAGAGTTGAGACCCATGGAATGGGTACCATGCAATATGACTTCAAAGAGTCTGCATTTGCTAACCGAACCTCACCAATCCTATCACTGCTGGGTTTATGACACTGTACACACGCTTGATTCTCTTTCGGAGACATATAAATCCATAGGTTTTAAGATTCTTACTAGTCAGGTATATTCTTAGTCGTTTAATATGGGGTGTTGAGTCCACTTCGTTGAGCAAGGAGTAGCTCTTGTCTATTACATATTTGGCTTATGGAACAGTATCTGTGCTAATTTCAATCTCTGATTTTATGCCGCACCCCAACTCACCTTTCCCCTTAAGCAAGCATAAGTTGGTTTTCTACATTTGACACCCTGTTCTGTTTTGTAATTCAGTTCCTGTGTAGCCAAGTTTACATTCCGTGTAGTAGTGATATCTTATGATGTTTCTTTTTCTGTGTGACTTATTTCTCTTAGAATCATCATACCTGAATCCACTCATTATGCTGTCACGGGCCTGATGACATAGATTTCTTTGCTGAGTGATATTGCATTGTACGTAAGTACCACAATTTCTTTATCCATTTTTCACTTTCTGCGATATTGAACCTGTACCATAAACGAGGTTCTTGTAAACAGAGCCATCCCAAACTTTGGGGAGGCTGTGTCTTTTTGATTATTATTTCCCTAAGCTATACGACCATAAGTGGAAATGCCCTAGGCTCTGTTGCTTGGTTTTTTGGATGTTTCAGGAAACACCATACACTTCTCCAGAGTGGCTGTTGGCAATTTACATCCCGCCCATCAGCATAACAAGGCTCCCTGTTCTCCATGGCCTGTCCTGCCTTTCTGGATTTTACACTTTTTTCAGATGGCCCTTTTGACCGGGGGGGCAGTGAGACTTCATTGTAGTGCAGATTTCCTTTGCAAGCTTGCTTGGTTGGCCAAAAAGGGCGTATGCGTTTTTTCCTGAATATATTCAGGAAAAAACGCATACGCCCTTTTTGGCCAAGTACATCATTGTGGACATTCTGCCTCTTTTCCTATGCTTTACATGCAATTCCAGTCTACCTCCTGAAATCGGTTTCCTGCAATTCTGCCCCGCTTTCAACTCCTCTTGGCAGCCTTACTTTAATATATTTTTGGAAGATGGCTGTCATTTATAACTCTGCAGGTTTGTGAATTACAGTGCCCCTGAGCTCCTTTCTTCAACTCGCTTTCTTGTGAGCTGGTCGCAACACCGCAGGATTGCTTCGGACTCTAGTGTGATTCCGGCATGGCACGCTGAGCCTTTGGTTAATTCCTCTTCCTGGTGGGAAATGAGAGTTAAATTTGCCCGTCCGGACACCTCCACCTAGTCTCTCATTGGTTCTCCCTATTCCTGTTCATTTTCCACAGAAATTGCAAACTGGGCCAAACAGGAGGTTAAAGTCACTGACACTCCAAGTGGGGAGAGTGTTAGTAAAGCATCTGGAATGTTGCACCCGAGTACCAGGGGACGAAAACTGAGACACATTTGAACACGTTTTCCGATCACACGGTGGATCATACTCTGGGTTCCACATGCATGTTTTAGCTGAAGGAAGAATCCCTTAAACCTGGAGAGTTGAGACCCATGGAATGGGTACCATGCAATATGACTTCAAAGGGTCTGCATTTGCTCACCGAACCTCACCAATCCTATCACTGCTGCGCTTATGCCGCTGTACACACGCTTGATTCTCTTTCGGAGACATATAAATCCATAGGTTTTAAGATTCTTACTAGTCAGGTATATTCTTAGGCGTTTAATATGGGGTGTTGAGTCCACTTCGTTGAGCAAGGAGTAGCTCTTGTCTATTACATATTTGGCTTATGGAACGGTATCTGTGCTAATTTCAATCTCTGGTTTTATGAAGCACCCCAACTCACCTTTCCCCTTAAGCAAGCATAAGTTGGTTTTCTACATTTGACAGCCTGCTCTGTTTTGTAATTCAGATCTTGTGTAGCCAAGTTTACATTCCGTGTAGTAGTGATATCTTATGATGTTTCTTTTTCTGTGTGACTTATTTCTCTTAGAATCATCATACCTGAATCCACTCATTATGCTGTCACGGGCCTGATGACATAGATTTCTTTGCTGAGTGATATTGCATTGTACGTAAGTACCACAATTTCTTTATCCATTTTTCGCTTTCTGTGATATTGAACCTGTACCGTAAACGAGGTTCTTGTAAACAGAGCCGTCCCAAACTTTGGGGAGGCTGTGTTTTTTGATTATTATTTCCCTAAGCTATACGACCATAAGTGGAAATGCCCTAGGCTCTGTTGCTTGGTTTTTTGGATGTTTCAGGAAACACCATACACTTCTCCAGAGTGGTTGTTGGCAATTTACATCCCGCCCATCAGCATAACAAGGCTCCCAGTTCTCCATGGCCTGTCCTGCCTTTCTGGATTTTACACTTTTTTCGGATGGCCCTTTTGACCGGGGGGCAGTGAGACTTCATTGTAGTGCAGATTTCCTTTGCAAGCTTGCTTGGTTGGCCAAAAAGGGCGTATGCGTTTTTTCCTGAATATATTCAGGAAAAAACGCATACGCCCTTTTTGGCCAAGTGCATCATTGTGGACGTTCTGCCTCTTTTCCTATGCTTTACATGCAATTCCAGTCTACCTCCTGAAATCGGTTTCCTGCAATTCTGCCCCGCTTTCAACTCCTCTTGGCAGCCTTACTTTAAGATGTTTTTGGAAGATGGCTGTCATTTATAACTCTGTAGGTTTGTGAATTACAGTACTCCTGAGCTCCTTTCTTCAACTTGCTTTCTTGTGAGCTGGCCGCAACACCGCAGGATTGCTTCCGGCCCTAGTTTGGTTCCGGCACGGCATGCTGGGCCTTTGGTTAATTCCTCTTCCTGGTGGGAAATGAGAGTTAAATTTGCCCGTCTAGACACCTCCACCTAATCTCTCATTGGTTCTCCCTATTCCTGTTCATTTTCCACAGAAATTGCAAACTGGGCCAAACAGGAGGTTAAAGGCACTGACTCTCCAAGTGGGGAGAGTGTTAGTAAAGCGTCTGGAATGTTGCACCCGAGTACCAGGTGACGAAAACTGAGACCCATTTGAACACGTTTCCCGATCACACGGTGGATCATACTCTGGGTTCCACATGCATGTTTTAGCTGAAGGAAGAATCCCTTAAACATGGAGAGTTGAGACCCATGGAATGGGTACCATGCAATATGACTTCAAAGGGTCTGCATTTGCTCACCGAACCTCACCAATCCTATCACTGCTGCGCTTATGCCGCTGTACACACGCTTGATTCTCTTTCGGAGACATATAAATCCATAGGTTTTAAGATTCTTACTAGTCAGGTATATTCTTAGGCGTTTAATATGGGGTGTTGAGTCCACTTCGTTGAGCAAGGAGTAGCTCTTGTCTATTACATATTTGGCTTATGGAACGGTATCTGTGTTAATTTCAATCTCTGGTTTTATGAAGCACCCCAACTCACCTTTCCCCTTAAGCAAGCATAAGTTGGTTTTCTACATTTGAGGCCCTGTTCTGTTTTCTAATTCAGTTCTTGTGTAGCCAAGTTTACATTCCATGTAGTAGTGATAACTTATGATGTTTCTTTTTCTGTGTGACTTATTTCACTTAGAATCATCGTACCTGAATCCCCTCATTATGCTGCTACGGGCCTGATGACATAGATTTCATTGCTGAGTGATATTGCATTGTGCATAAGTACCACAACTTCTTTATCCATTTTTCGCTTTCTGTGATATTGAACTTGTACCGTAAACGAGGTTCTTGTAAACAGAGCCGGCCCAAACTTTGGGGTGGCTGTGTCTTTTGGATTTTAATTTCCCTAAGCTATAGGACCATAAGTGGAAGTGCCCTAGGCTCTGTTGCTTTGTTTTTTGGATGTTTCAGGAAACACCATACACTTCTCCAGAGTGGTTGTTGGCAATTTACATCCCGCCCATCAGCATAACAAGGCTCCCAGTTCTCCATGGCCTGTCCTGCCTTTCTGGATTTTACACTATTTTCGGATGGCCCTTTTGACCGGGGGGCAGTGAGACTTCATTGTAGTGCAGATTTCCTTTGCAAGCTTGCTTGGTTGGCCAAAAAGGGCGTATGCGTTTTTTCCTGAATATATTCAGGAAGAAACGCATACGCCCTTTTTGGCCAAGTGCATCATTGTGGACGTTCTGCCTCTTTTCCTATGCTTTACATGCAATTCCAGTCTACCTCCTGAAATCGGTTTCCTGCAATTCTGCCCCGCTTTCAACTCCTCTTGGCAGCCTTACTTTAAGATGTTTTTGGAAAATGGCTGTCATTTATAACTCTGTAGGTTTGTGAATTACAGTACCCCTGAGCTCCTTTCTTCAACTCGCTTTCTTGTGAGCTGGCCGCAACACCGCAGGATTGCTTCCGGCCCTAGTTTGGTTCCGGCACGGCATGCTGGGCCTTTGGTTAATTCCTCTTCCTGGTGGGAAATGAGAGTTAAATTTGCCCGTCCAGACACCTCCACCTAGTCTCTCATTGGTTCTCCCTATTCCTGTTCATTTTCCACAGAAATTGCAAACTGGGCCAAACAGGAGGTTAAAGGCACTGACTCTCCATGTGGGGAGAGTGTTAATAAAGCATCTGGAATGTTGCACCCGAGTACCAGGGGACGAAAACTGAGACACATTTGAACACGTTTTCCGATCACACGGTGGATCATACTGTGGGTTCCACATGCATGTTTTAGCTGAAGGAAGAATCCCTTAAACATGGAGAGTTGAGACCCATGGAATGGGTACCATGCAATATGACTTCAAAGGGTCTGCATTTGCTCACCGAACCTCACCAATCCTATCACTGCTGCGCTTATGCCGCTGTACACACGCTTGATTCTCTTTCGGAGACATATAAATCCATAGGTTTTAAGATTCTTACTAGTAAGGTATATTCTTAGGCGTTTAATATGGGGTGTTGAGTCCACTTCGTTGAGCAAGGAGTAGCTCTTGTCTATTACATATTTGGCTTATGGAACGGTATCTGTGCTAATTTCAATCTCTGGTTTTATGCAGCACCCCAACTCACCTTTCCCCTTAAGCAAGCATAAGTTGGTTTTCTACATTTGACAGCCTGCTCTGTTTTGTAATTCAGATCTTGTGTAGCCAAGTTTACATTCCGTTTAGTAGTGATATCATATGATGTTCCTTTTTCTGTGTGACTTATTTCACTTAGAATCATCGTACCTGAATCCACTCATTATGCTGCTAGGGGCCTGTGACATAGATTTCATTGCTGAGTGATATTGCATTGTACGTAAGTACCACAACTTCTTCATCCATTTTTCGCTTTCTGCGATATTGAACCTGTACCGTAAACGAGGTTCTTGTAAACAGAGCCGTCCCAAACTTTGGGGTAGCTGTGTCTTTTTGATTTTAATTTCCCTAAGCTATAGGACCGTAATTGGAAGTGCCCTCAGCTCTGTTGCTTTGTTTTTTGGATGTTTCAGGAAACACCATACACTTCTCCAGAGTGGCTGTTGGCAATTTACATGCCGCCCATCAGCATAACAAGGCTCCCAGTTCTCCATGGCCTGTCCTGCCTTTCTGGATTTTACACTTTTTTCAGATGGCCCTTTGACCGGGGTGAAGTGAGACTTCATTGTAGTGCAGATTTTGTTTGCGAGTTTGCTTGGTTGGCCAGAAAGGGCGTATGCGTTTCTTCCTGAATATATTCAGGAAAAAACGCATACGCCCTTTTTGGCCAAGTGCATCATTGTGGACGTTCTGCCTCTTTTCCTATGCTTTACATGCAATTCCAGTCTACCTCCTGCAATCGGTTTCCTGCAGTTCTGCCTTGCTCTCAGTGCCTCTTCATAGCCTTATCTCAATATACTTTTGGAAAATAGTTGGCCTTCATAACTCTGCAGGTTTTTGAATTGCAATGGCCCTTAGCTCCATTTTTCAGCTCTTATTTTTGTGATCTTGCCTCATATCCACAGGATTTCTTCAGGCCCTATTCTTCTTCTGGGGCGCCTTGCTCTGCCTTTGGTTAATTCTTCTTCCTGATGTGAAATTAGAGTGACATGTGCCCATTGAAACCGCTACAGCTATTTTCTCACTTGTTCCCCCTATTCCCATTCATTTTCCGCACTAACTGCAGACTGTGTGATTCCGGAACTTAAAGGCATTGACTCTCCATGTGGAGATGTTGTTAGTAAAGTGGCTGGAATGTTGATCCGGAGCCCCAGGAGAGGAAAATGAGGTGCATTTTAGAAACCTTTCCCGATCATATGGTATACCATCCGCTGGATTTCCCATGCATGGTTTAGCTCTAGGAAGATTCCCTTCAACTTGGAGTGTTGGGACCCTTGGAATAAGTAGCATGAAGTATTGCATTAAACTTTCGGCAGTTGCTCACCAAAGCTCACCAATCCTTTCAGCCCCAAGTGTCCAGCCTTATGTCTTATCCAGCTGTGGGTTTATATGTGGTCATTCCAGGTTGCATCACAGCCCCTGAGCGAATTTTGTAAGAATTTTTCTCTCTTTCATTGTTTCTGCGTTTTGGTTTTAAAATTTATTTCTATAAAGGGGTTTAGCTCATTTTCACTGCTGTGTTTGTGCCGCTCTGCGCACACTTGATTCCCTTATGGAGATATATCAATACATGGGTTTTAAGATTCTTATTACTCAGATATATTTCTCTGCGGTGTATAGGGTGTGTTGAGGCCAGTTCATTGAGCAAGGTGTAGATCTTTTCTGATACCTATTTTGGTTTATTGAACGGTATCTGTGCTAATTTCAAACTCTGGTTTTATGCATCACCCCACCTCTCCTTTCCCCTTAAGCTGACATAAGTGTGTTTTCTAAATGTGAGACACTGTTCTGTTTTGTAATTCATTTTTTGTGCAGCCATATTTATCCTCCCTCTATAAGTGATATCTGATGATATGTTTCTTTTTCTGTTTGACTTATTTCAAGTAGTATTATCGGACCTCAATCCACTCTTTATCCTTCTACTAGCCTTATTACATTGATTTCATGGTGAAGAGATATTCCATTGTACATAAGTACCACATTTTCTTTATCCATTGTTCTCTTTCCTGGGATATTTAAGGTGTACTGAAGTTGAGGTTCTTGTAAACAGAGTAGCCCTAAACTGTGGTGTGCTTGTGTCTTGTTGATTTTTAGACTTCCCTAGATATACTCCCGTGATTGGAAGTGCCCTATGCTCTGTCGCTCTGTTTTTTAGATGATTTAGGAACCACCATACACTTCTCCAGAGTGGCTCTCGGCAGTTCACACACTGTCCATCAGCGTATAAAGGCTCCCTGTTCTCCATGGCCTGTCCTGCATTTCTGGTGTTTACAATTTTTTCGGATGGCCCTTTTGACCGGTGGGAAATGAGACTTCTTTGTTGTGCACATTTGCATTGCTTGCTTGCTTGGTTGCCCATAAAGTGCGTATGCGTTTTTTCCTGGATATATTCAGGAAAAAACGCATACTCCCTTTTGGGCCAACTGCATCGTTGTCGAAATTCTGCCGCTTTTCATGTGCTTTAAAGGCGAGTCCAATCTATCTCTTGAAATCTGTTTCTTGCAATTCTGTCTTGCATTCAGATCCTCTTCTTTGCCTTACCTCAACATATTTTTGGACGTTAGTTTTCATTTATAACTCTGCAGGTTTGTGAATTGCAGTGACCCTGAGCTCCATTTTTTAAGTTGCTCTTTTGTGAGCTGGCCTCAAAACCGCAGGATTGCTTCAGGCCCTATTTTGGCTCCGGCGAGGCGGGCTGAGCCTTTTTTTAATTCTTATTCTTAATGGGAAATTAGAGTGACATGTGCCCGTCCAAACCCCTACAACTATTCTCTCATTGGTTCCCCCTGTTCCCGTTCATCCTCCTCACAATTTGCAAAATGTGTGAAACAGAAGTTTAAATGTGCTGATTCTCTAAGTGGGGAGATTCTAAGTAACGTGGCTGGAATGATGAACAGGAGCACCAGGAGAGGATAAATGAGGTGCATTTTAGACACATCTCCCGATCACATGGTGTACAGTCCTCTGGGTTTTCCATGCATGTTTTAGCTGTAGGAAGATTCCTTGAACCTGCAGATTTGGGACCCATTGAATGGGTACCAGGTAGTATTACTTTAAAGGGTGTGCATTTCCTCACCCAACCTCACATTTCTCTTAGCGCGAACAGTTTCCAGCCTTATGTCTCATCCTGCTGTGGGTCTAGATGTGTTCAATCCATGTTGCATCACCGTCCCTGAGGAAAAGTTGTAAGAGGTTTTCTCTGTCTCTCTGTCGTTTATTTTTTTCAATTTATTACTATATTGGTTACAGCTGATTTTCAAAGCTCTGTTTCTTGCTGCTGTACATCCACTTGATTCACGTACAGAGAGACATCAATAAATTCTTTTTCAGATTCTTACCAGTCATAGATATTCTTTTCCGGTGACTTGAGTGTGCTGAGTGCAGTTCTTTTAGCTACCGTGTAGGCCTTGTTGATTATCAGTTTGGTATTTGGAATGGTATCTTTGCTAATTTCAACCTCCTGGATGATGCCTCACCCCTCCCCACCTTTCCCGTTTAGCAGCCTCACGCGTGTTTTCTACATATTTGACTATGTTTTTGTTTTGTAATTTATTTCATGTGTAGCCATTTTGGATTCCACCTTTAAGTGATATCTTATGATATGTGTCTTTTTCTTTTTGAATTATGTCACTTAGAATGATCATACGTAACTCCTCCGGAGTTGTTACAACTGGCCATATTTCATTGATTTCCAGGCTGAGTAATATTCCACTCTACATAAGTACCACATCTCTATCCATTTTTTCCCTCCAGAGACATTTAAGTTATATCCTAGTCGAGGATCTTTTAAACAGAGGGGCAGTAAACATTGGGGTGCCTGTGTCCTCTCGATTTTTGTTTTTCCCAAGATATACGCCCATGAGTGCAAGTGCCCTATGCTCTGTAGCTCATTTTTTAGATGCTTTAGTAAACACAATACACTTCTCCAGAATGGCCGTTGGCAATATACATTTCCACTATAAGCCTCACAGGGCTCCCTCTTCTCCTTGCCCTGTCCTGCATTTCTGGCGTTTACACTTTATGAGGATGGCTCTTCTGACTGATGCGAAGTGATATCTTTTGTAGTATTGATTTCCAGTGCCCACCTGTTTGGTTGGCTAAAAAAGTGTATGCCCTTTTCTTGAATATATACAGAAAAAAACACATACAGCCTTTTTGGCCAACTGCAATGTCGGCAATGTTCAGCCCCTTTTCTTGTGCTTAATGGCGAGTCCTTTCTACCTCCTCAAATCCCTTTCCTGCCATTCTCCCTTGCTTGCCAATCCTTTTCTCTGACTTTCCTCAAGACATTTTTCAGTGATAGATATTTTCAACTCTGCAGTTTCGTGAATTTTACTGCCCCTGAGTTCCATTGTTCAACTTGTGTTTATGGGAACTGGCCACAAAGCAGTGGGATTTCCTCAAGCCCTATACTGTTTCCATGGGCAACCCTAGCCTTTGGTCAATTCATCTTCCTGATGGGAAATTAGAGTGACATGTGCCTGTCTGAACACCTAGGACTTGTCTCTCATTGTTCCTCATCCTTCCGCTTCATCCTCTGGACAAATTCCAAACTGTACGCAACAGGATGTTGACAGTGTTGACATCTCCAAGTGGGGAGACTGTTAGTAAAGACGCTGGAGGGGTGAACCCGAGCACCAGGAGATGAGGAGATGAGATGCCTTTTCCAAACTCTTCCCGATCAGACGGTATACCATCCTCTGGATGTGACAGACATGTTTTAGCAGTAGGAAGAGTCCCATTCATGTAAGGAGAACACCAGGGCTTTTTCAAAATCAGTGTCTCCCCGAAACCCAAACTGGGGAGTTTTTTAAGCTACGGCTACACATATGTTCATTAAGGGCCTTGGGAAGTAGGCAGAGTGCAAACTTTAGATGACTGAAGTCTTCAGGGTCAGAAGCACTCACCACTGGCTTCCCTTAGGTTACACTTTAACTGTCATTGATAGATGATGTCAATAAAAATATCTGTTCTTTTTCCGATTATTTCCCCTTATAGGTTATTGCACAATATTGAGTGTAGTTCCCTGTGCTATACAGTAGTTCCTTGTTGATGATCTATTTTATACATAGCAGTGTGTATGTGTTAATTCCAAACTGTTAATTTATCCCTCCTCCCACCTTTCCCCTTTGGTAATAATAAATTATAAGATTTTATACTTCTCAGAAATGGGGGAGCTGAAAGAGAGGTATCATTTTCAATGGAAAAGCATTTAAAACAAGATTGAAGCTTTAACCAAGATTATTAGATGTACATCCTTGGAAAGAAATCACTTCATTTCTCTAATATTGACCTGACAAATAAGACAAACCTTTTCACTGAACTTGCTTATAATAAAGTGATGGAAATATCAAATGGAAGTGTTAGAAACATCTTATTTTACCCGAGCCTTATAAACTGTTCTATGTTAACTACAGTTTGGCTCACACATCTGTTCATTGAAGTTACAATAGTCTCAATTTCTGTTACTGATCCTCCAGAGTGGACCCCAACAAGGGTCCCCCTGCCCAGTGTCATTGGGGCCAACAGATCGAGACTGAGTTTGGTTCCCAAGCAAAGGAAACTTTATATTTTCATCAGAGAATGGAGAGGTGAGAGCATGCACTACCCCGTGGGCTGTGGGCTGGGCTGCTGTGTAGAGATCCTGTCAGAGTCAGTGGGAGGGAGGGGGCGGAGCTCTCAAGGGCCGGGTTGGCTGCAGCTCAGGCTCTATATCTCGGAGTCTGCACTGGGCCCCAGGAGCTGAGGTGTCGACCCAGCCATTCTGCACCAGGAAATCTGGTCTGAAGTGCCGGGTGTGGAACCTCTGCATGCGGGACCCTAGGAGCACGTGAAATTAGACAAAGCACAAAGGATAAAAAAGGTCAGACTTGACTTTATTGCCCACATTCTATTTTTATCTCCCAGGGATTTTTAATGGGCTTTGCTGGGGACAAACCCCTCCTCTGCCTTTTGTCCCGTTCCTCATTCTTGGAGTGCTGAGGGTGCAGACCCTTCTTCTGTAACTGCTGAGTGCTGAGTTGGGAGCCCTCATACCAGGGGACGAGGGTCAGAACTTCTCCCCAGCAGCCTCCAGGTGACGTTGATTGGCCCCAGGACCCCTGCCTCCCTGCTCGTCCGCCTGAGCACCAGCATTGGAAGTGTTATAGATTCTAATGACCTTTAAGGGTCCAGGAAAGAGATGTGCAGAGACGCTGTGGGGGCCGGTTTCACCCCGCCCCACATTTGTTCGGCCACCTTAGGCTGACCGTTTCTGCCAGCCTAGATGCTCTGACCAGTAGTCTGCTCTTTCTTCAATTAGGCCCCTGAATTAACGTAAAAACAGCACCAGGTGTCAGAGCCCTGCCCGCTCAACTCCCAGACAGTCCAGGGTCAGTGGTGATCAAGGACCATGATGGCCACTGAGTCAACAGCCTTTTGAAGTAAACAGGAGTCCAGCCGGTCTTATTGGCCACCATCATCACGGTGTCTGTAGGCTTTTCTATGGTGACAGTGTGATATACGGTTCCCCCGCCAAGATTATTAGCTCCCCTCTGGGTGCAGGAAGTCCTGCAAGCAGTAGTCTACTCCTTCGGGACACACTATTGTTGTTTTATGAGAGAAACTCCAGGTCAAGTGATGTTCACACGAGTCGTCATGGTGCCCTGTTGCCCCCGGTTATCTCTCTGGATGTTGGAGTTGGAGGGCCTCCTCACTCGAGGTCGGTGTGCCCACGGAGCGAACCCTGCAACTTCAGGGCATGGTTGGTGATTAGGATCACCACGTGGGGTCCTTTTCCCTTAGGAGGGAGGTGGCCTTTTGGGCTGCTGATTTCCAGGTTTTTAGATACCGCCAGTATCTTGGCCAGATGTGGCAGTGGGCCAAGCCCCTTGGTGACTGTAGTTTATCCTACCTGGATGGCATTCTTGCGTTGTTCCATTTCAAGTGGTCCCAGTTTTTGCACTAATTCTCCAATGGCGATTCACCTTTCACCGGGAATGGAAAGGTCAAAGGGTTTAGCTCAATTAGGGAGTTCCAGGGCAAGGGTCTGAATTGACTGCTCTTTCCATTCTTGAAAGGCCACTTCTGGATTCTGTTCAAAAGGATCATCATCTTTTCCTTTCAGTGTTTCATATAGAGGCCCAGCTAGTAGACTGTAGTTAGGGATCCAGAAGCAGCAAACCCTGGCCTCCCCAGGAACCCCTAAGCTGTCTTCTAGTTTTAGAAAGGGGTAAGGCTGCAAATGGTTTCTTCCCTTTCCTGGGATGGGCTTCTCTGACCTTGTGTGAGAATGAAGCCCAGGCAGGTCACTGCAGTCTGTGATATTTGAGCTTTTTCTTGGACAACTTCTATCCTTTATTGGCTTGGTAGTTCAGAGGCCTCCTTAGTAGGGCTGGCGATCAGAATGTCGTCTGCATATTGAAGGAGGGTTTCCTTTTCCAGAGGTAGAACTTTTCGGTCGTTAGCTAAGCTTTCCCCAAAGATGGTGTGGGAATTTTTGAACCCTTGGGGCAAGACGGCCCGGAAGTATTGTTTTAGTTGTATGTTGAGTCCTGCCACTCACAAGCCAAAATTTCTTGTGACTCTGGGACTAATGGAATACAAAAGAAGGCATCATTGAAGACTAATACAGAATACCATGTCCTGGTGGTTGGTAGAATGACCAGCAGGGTGTAGGAATCAGGAGTAACTGGAGGTATATCCTCGGTGGCTTCACTGACTGTCCTGACATCCTTTACCAGGTCCCCAGCAGCCCATGGGGCTCTCGTGGTCAGGCCAATCCCAGGATATGGAGCTCTCCTGGGCAGGTACCCCACCCCCAAGCCAGCCCACGGGGCTCTCATGGTCAGGCCCCTCCCAGGATACAGAGCTACCCTTGCAGGTACCGTGGCAGGGCTGGGCACACAGGAACCGTGCACATAGCCCTCATTGAAGAGCACCCCCAGCTCACCTGTCGCTCAGAGCTGACACAGAGCACCTCAGAGCAGGACTTGAACTAACAAACAGCAGCTCCGACAGGTCTGTGACCCTGGGCATCACTCTGTGTGGCCTCCCTCCACCTGGTCTTCCAGAGACTTCCACTGCACCCAGGGCACCAGGCCTCTGTCTCCAACCACCACCCACCCCTCCTCTCCCTGACTCCTGGGTTCCTCTCATTAGGAGAGGGTTTTCTTGAAGTTGTCTCCCACTCATGGGCCAGATAAAATGATTAGAAAACAAGCCAAAGCTGCAGCCCCTTGTCTATCCTGACTCTCAGGAGCCCACACCTGTTCCTTGGACCTGGCCGGTTCAGCAAGTTCCATTTTCTGCAACTGTGAGCCCCTGAGGGGTGATGATTGGCTACCTGGGCAGCCTTACCATGCCGGCCAGCCCTCCCCAGGTGTGCCTGGGTTGAGATCAATATAAATACCACTCCAGGCAGCAAAAGCCCCTGCAGCTGTGCCTGACGCCATTTTCTCTGCCCTGTCAGCAGTCTCGGGGCTGGGCTGGTGGGAGGGAGTGAGAGGCCACGGCTTTGTGGGTGGCCCAGTGTGAGTGGGGCTCTGCTGGACTTTCTGCAGCAGTTGCCAGGCTGCCACCTGCTAAAGAAGAGGATGTGTCACCCATACCTGCTGCTGGAATTTCTCCCTGGGCAGAGGTGAGGAAGGAAAAAAGCAGTGGGGGCAGGGACAGGACGGGTATCTCAGGCAGGGAAATGGAAATCTTCCAGAAGAGCACCCAGGGCCAGGACCATCCTGGCTGGCCTGCAGGCACCAAGTCAGCTGGCATGCTGTCACTCGTGTGGCTCCATGGCCCTTCCTCTAGGCTTTCAAGTCCTTGTATATATTCAGGTGTTTTACCTGGGAAGGGCGGGAACAGTTCAGCAGCAACTGGCCTGGGGCTCAGCTCACGTTTACTCACAGATGCCTCGGCACGGTGCCCCAGCTTTGCAATGAGGACGCTTGTTGTGTGGGGGCTGCTGGCTGAATGGGAGACGATTCCCCACCACTGACCAACTTCAGAATTGTTTACAACTGGAGCAAGTGCCCTGATACGGTTTTCCTCTGAGTAACTGGTGGGTTCTGTTTTTTTTTTTTCTCTTTTTCGTTTTTGGTTCAAGGTAGATTTTATTCCTCTTTTTTGTATTTACAGATATAAGCATGGAAATAATTTATTCATATAAATACATGTATGTGAAGGGAATAATTGTTTTTTCTGTTTTATTTTTTAAATTTTATTTCTTTTTAATTTTGAATTTTATTTTATATTTTTATACAGCAGGTTCTCATTGGTTATCTATTTTATACATATAAATGTTTACATGCCAATCCCAATCTCTCAACTCCTCCCACCACCACCCCTCCAAGAGCTTTCCCCCCTTGTTGTCCATACGATTGTTGTCTATATCTGTTGCTCTATTTATGCCTTGCAAAACGGTTAATCTGTACAGTTTTTCTAGGTTCCACATATATGCATGAATATACAAGATTTGTTTTTCTCTTTCTGACTTACTTCACTCTGTATGACAGTCTCTAGATCCATCGACGTCTCTACAAATGACCCAATTTCATTCCTTTCATGGCTTAGTAATATTCCATTTTATATATGTACCACAGCTTTATGCATTCGTCTGTCTGTGGGCATTTAGGTTGCTTCCATTACCTCGATATTGTAAATAGTGATGCAATGAACATTGCGGTGAATGTCTCTTTTTGATTTATGGTTTTGTCTGGGTATATGTCCAGTCCTGGGATTGCTGTATCATATGGTAATTCTATTATTAGTTTCTTAAGAAACTCCATATTGTTCTCCATAGTGAATGTATCAATTTATATTCCCAACAATAGTGGAAGAGGGTTCCTTTTCTCCACACCCTTTCCAGCATTTGTTGTTTGTAGATTTTCAGATGATGCCCATTCTAACAGGTGTGAGGTGATACCTCATTGTTGAGTCCATTTCGTTGAGCAGGGGGTAGGTCTTGTCTATTACATATTTGGCTTATGGAACGGTATCTGTGCTAATTTCAAACTCTGGTTTTATGCAGCACCCCCTTAACTCACCTTTCCCCTTAAGCAAGCATAAGTTGGTTTTCTAATCTTGAGACCCTGTTCTGTTTTGTAATTCAGTTCATGTGTAGCCAAGTTTACATTCCGTGCATTAGTGATACCTTATGATGTTTCTTTTTCTGTGTGACTTATTTCACTTAGAATCATCATGCCTCAATCCACTCATTATGCTGGTACAGGCCTGGTGACACAGATTTCATTGCTGAGTGGTATTCTGTTGTACGTAAGTACCGCAACTTCTTTATCAATTATTTGTTCTCTGGGATATTTAACTCGTACTGTAGAAGAGGTTCCTGTAAACAGAGCCGTCCCAAATTTTGGGGTGGCTGTGTCTTTTTGATTTTAATTTCCCTAAGCTATAGGACCATAAGTGGAAATGCCCTAGACTCTGTTGCTTGGTTTTTCAGATGTATCAGGAAACACCATACACTTCTCCAGAGTGGCTGTTGGCAATTTACATCCCGCCCATCAGCATAACAAGGCTCCTTTTTCCCCATGGCCTGTCTTGCCTTTCTGGATTTTACACTTTTCTCAGATGGCCCTTTAGACCGGGGGGAAGTGACACTCATAGTTCGGATTTCCATTGCAAGCTTGCTTGGTTTGCCAAAAAGGGCGTATGTGTTTTTTCCTGAATATATTCAGGAACAAACTCATACGCCCTTTGTTGCCAAGTGCATCATTGTCGATGTTCTGCCTCTTTTCCTATGCTTTAAATGCAAATCCAGTCTACCTCCTGAAATCGGTTTCCTGAAATTCTGCCCCGCTTTCAAGTCCTCTTCGCAGCCTTACTTCAATATATTTTTGGACGTTATCTGTCATTTATAACTCTCCAGGTTTGTGAATTACAGGGCCCCTGAGCTCCTTTCTTCAACTCGCTTTCTTGTGAGCTGGCCGCAAACCCGCAAGACTGCTTCAGGCCCTAATCTGCTTCTGGCAGGGCACGCTGAGCCTTTGGTTAATTTCTCTTCCTGGTGGGAAATGAGTGTTAAATATGCCCGTCCAGACACCTACCTCACTCTCAACCCCTTGGTGATGTGGGTCCTCTGGTTTGTGGCCACCTTTTCTGGGTTCCTCACCTTTCGATGATGTGGCCCCACTAGTGTGAGGACACTCCTGCCTGGTTCTCATCCACGTGGTTATGTGGACCCCCTGGTGAGAGTCTGTTCCTGGCTTTGTTCCTCACCCACCTGTGAGGGAGACCCTCTGCTGATAGGTCACTCCTGCATGGCTGGCACACATTGCCTTGGTGAAGTCAGCCGTGTGGTGGCAGTTGGAGCGTGCTGGGAATCTCCTCCCCCCGGTGATGAGGGCCCTCTTGCGTCAGGCCCTAACTGCTGGGCTCACCAACTTTTCTTAGGGAGCCCAGTGATGCTTTGGCACTCCTCTTAGGATCCCATCTCCATGGAGATGTGGGCCTTCTGCTCTGAGGTCCCAACGGCTGGGTTGTTCACATTTTCATGATGTGGGCTCTCTGGTGTTCACAGAGGCCTGGATCCCATAGCCTCTGTGCTCTTGGCCGCCTGCTGGGAGGTTCCAACTGCTGGATTCCTCACTTTTTTAATTTTTTGGGCCCTCTGTTGTGAGGATCCTCCTGCCTGCCTCACTCCCAGCCCCTTCGTGATGTGTGTCGTCTGGTTTGAGGCCACATGTGCTGGGTTCCTCACCTTTCGATGATGTGGGACCAATGGTCTTAGGAGACTCCTGCCTGGTTCACATCCCCTTGGTGATGTGGGCCCTCTGTTGAGAGTCTGATCCTGGCTGGGTTCCTCACCCATCTGTGAGGTGGGCCGTCTGCTGTGAGGTCACTCCTGCCTGGCTTGCTCACCTCGCCTTGTGGACATGAGCCCTCTGGTGGCACTTGGAGCCTGCTGGGAGCCTCCTCTCCTGGGTGATGAGGGCCCTCTGGCGTCAGGCCCTAACTGCTGGGCTCCCCACATTTTGTGATGTGCGCCCAGTGGTGCGAGGACACTCCAGCCAGGTTCACATCCCCATTGGGATGTGGGCCTTCTGCTCTGAGGTCCCAAAGCCTGGGTTGCTCACAGTTTCATGATGTGGGCTCTCTGGTATTAGTTCACTCCTGCCTGCATCCCATAGCTTCTGTGCTCTGGGCCGCCTGCTGGGAGGTTCCAACTGCTGGATTCCTCACCTTTCTTATTCTTTGGGCCCTCTGTTTTTAGGCTACTCCTGCCTGCCTCACTCCCATTCCCTTTGTGATATGTGTCCTCTGATTTGAGGCCACATGTGCTGGGTTCCTCACCTTTCGATGATGTGACCCCACTCGTGTGAGGACACTCCTGCCTGGTTCCCATCCCCTTGGTGAGGTGGGCCCTCTGGCGAGAGTCTAATCCTGGCTGGGTTCCTCAACGTTCTGTGAGGTAGGCCCTCTGCTGTGAGGTCACTCCTGCCTGGCTGGCACACGTCACCTTGGAGACGTGAGCCCTCTGGTGGCAGTTGGAGCGTGCAGGGCGCCTCCTCCTCTCGGTGATGACGGCCCTCTGGCGTCAGGCCCTAAATGGTGGGCTCCCCACATTTTCTGATGTGCGCCCAGTGGTGCGAGGACACTCCAGCCAGGTTCCCATTCCCATGGGGATGTGGTCCTTCTGCGCTGAGGTCTCAACTCCTGGGTTGCTCACAGTTTTGTGATGTGGGCCCTCTGCTGTGAGTTCACTGTGGCCTGGATCCCATAGCCTCGGTGTTCTGGGCCGCCTGCTGGAAGGTCTAAATGCTGGAATCCTCACGTTTTTTTATATTATGTGCCCTGTGTTGTGAGGCTACTCCTGCCTACCTCACTCCAAGGCCCTTGGTGATGTGGGTCCTCTGGTTTGAGGACACATGTGCTGGGTTCCTCACCTTAAGATGATGAGGCCCCACTGGTGTGAGGATAATCCTGACTGGGTCCCATCCCCTTTGTGATGTGGGCCCTCTGGTGAGAGTCTGATCCTGGCTGGGTTCCTCACCCATCTGTGAGGTGGGCCCTCTACTATCAGGTAACTCTTGCCTGGGTTGCTCACCTCGCCTTGTTGACATGAGCCCTCTGGTGGCAATTGGACCCTGCTGGGAGCCTCCTCAGCTCTGTGATGAGGGCCCTCTGACGTCAGGCCCTAACTGCTGGGCTCCCCAACTTTTCTTAGTGAGCCCAGTGTTGCTCAAGCACTCCTCTTAGGTTCCCATCCCCATGGGGATGTGGGCCTTCTGCTCTGAGGTTCCAACGGCTGGGTTGATCACAATTTCATGATGTGGGCTCTCTGGTGTTAGTTCACTGTGGCCTGGATCCCATAGCCTCTGTGGTCTTGGCTGCCTGCTGGGAGGTTCCAACTGCTCGATTCCTCAACTTTTGTATTCTATGGGTCCTGTGTTGTGATGCTCCTCCTGCCTGCCTCACTCGCAACCCCTTCGTGATGTGGGTCTTCTGGTTTGAGGCCACATGTGCTGGGTTAGGCAACTTTCAATGATGTGGCCCCACTGGTGTGAGGACACTCCTGCCTGGTTCCCATCCCCTTGGTGATGTGGGCCTTCTGGTGACAGTCTTATCCTGGCTGGGTTCCTCACTCTTCTGTGAGGTAGGCCCTCTGCTGTGAGGTCAATCCTGCCTGACTTGCACACATCACCTTGGCGACGTGGGCCCTCTGTTGGCACATGGAACCTGCTGGGAGCCTCCTGCCCTCGGTGATGACGGCCCTCTAGCATCAGGCTCTAACTGCTGGGCTCCCCACGTTTTCTGATGTGAGCCCAGTGATGCCAGGACACTCCTGTCAGGTTCCCATCCCCATGGGGATGTGGGCTTTCTGCTCTGAGGTCCCAATGCCTGGGTTGCTCACAGTTTCATGATGTGGGCTCTCTGGTGTTAGTTAACTCCTGCCTGCATCCCATAGCTTCTGTGCTCTCGGCCGCCTGCTGGGAGGTTCCAAATGCTGGATTCCTCACTTTTTTTATTCTTTGGGCCCTCTGTTTTTAGGCTACTCCTACCTGCCTCACTCCCATCCCCTTTGTGATGTATGTCCTCTGATATGAGGCCACATGTGCTGGGTTCCTCACCTTTCGATGATGTGGCCCCACTGGTGGGAGGACAGTCCTGACTGGTTCCCATCCCCTTGGTGTTGTGGGCCCTCTGGTGAGAGTCTCATCCTGCCTCGGTTCCTCACCCTTCTGTGAGATAGGCCCTCTGCTGTGAGGTCACTACTGCCTGGCTGGCGCATGCCACCTTGTAGACGTGGTCCCTCTGTTGGCAGTTGGAACCTGCTGGGAGTCTCCTCCCCTCAGTTATGAGGGCCCCCTGGCATCAGGCCCTAACTGCTGGGCTCCTAACATTTTCTGATATGTGCTAAGTGGTGCAAAGCCACTCCTGCCAGGTTCCCATCCCAATGGGGATGTGGGCCTTCTGTTCTGAGGTCCCAACAGCTGGGCTGCTCACAGGTTCATGATGTGGGCCCTCTGCTGTGAGTTCACTGCGGCCTGGATCCCATAGCCTCGGTGCTCTGGGCCACTTGCTGGGAGGTTCCAACTGCTGGATTCTTCAACTTTTATATTCTATGGACCCTGTGTTGTGAGGCCAGTCCTGCCAGCCTCATTCCGAACCCCTTGGTGATGTGGTTCCTCTGGTTTGAGGACACATGTGCTGGGATCCTCACCTTTCGATGATGTTGTCCCACTGGTGTGGGGACACTCCTGCCTGGTTCCCATCCCCTTGGTGATGTGGGCCCTCTGGTGAGAGTCTGATGTTGGCTGGGTTTCTCACCCTTCTGTGAGGTGGGACCTCTGCTGTGAGGTAACTCCTGCCTGGCATGCTCACGTTGCCTTGGCAATGTGAGCCCTCAGGTGGCACTTGGAGCCTGCTGGGAATCTCCTCCCCTCAGTTATGAGAGCTCTGGATAAAACACATATGCCCTTTTTTGCCAAGTGCATTATTTTCCAAGTTCTGTCTCTTTTCCTATGCTTTAAGAGCTACTCCCGTGTACGTTCTGAAATCAGTTTCCAGCAATTCTGCCCCGCATTCAAGTCCTCTTCGCAGCCTTACTTCAGTATAATTTTGGATGATAGCTGTCATTTATAACTCCGCAGGTTTCTGAATTACAGTGCCCCTGAGCTCCTTTCTTCAACTCACTATCTTGTGAGCTGGCCGCAACACCGCAGGATCTCCTCAGGCCCTAATCTAGTTCCAGCATGGCACACGGAGCCTTTGGTTCATTTATCTTCCTGGTGGGAAATGAGAGTTAAATTTGCACGTCCAGACACCTACAGATAGTCTCCCATTGCTTCTCCTTATTCCTGTTCATCTTCCGAAGAAATTGCAAACTGGGCCAAACAGGAGGTTAAAGGCACTGACTCTCCAAGTGGGGAGAGTGTTAGTAAAGCGTCTGGAATGTTGCACCCGAGTACCAGGGGACGAAAACTGAGACACATTTGAACACGTTTCCCGATCACACAGTGGATCATACTCTGGGTTCCACATGCATGTTTTAGCTGAAGGAAGAATCCCTTAAACCTGGAGAGTTGAGACCCATGGAATGGGTACCATGCAATATGACTTCAAAGAGTCTGCATTTGCTAACCGAACCTCACCAATCCTATCACTGCTGGGTTTATGACACTGTACACACGCTTGATTCTCTTTCGGAGACATATAAATCCATAGGTTTTAAGATTCTTACTAGTCAGGTATATTCTTAGTCGTTTAATATGGGGTGTTGAGTCCACTTCGTTGAGCAAGGAGTAGCTCTTGTCTATTACATATTTGGCTTATGGAACAGTATCTGTGCTAATTTCAATCTCTGATTTTATGCCGCACCCCAACTCACCTTTCCCCTTAAGCAAGCATAAGTTGGTTTTCTACATTTGACACCCTGTTCTGTTTTGTAATTCAGTTCCTGTGTAGCCAAGTTTACATTCCGTGTAGTAGTGATATCTTATGATGTTTCTTTTTCTGTGTGACTTATTTCTCTTAGAATCATCATACCTGAATCCACTCATTATGCTGTCACGGGCCTGATGACATAGATTTCTTTGCTGAGTGATATTGCATTGTACGTAAGTACCACAATTTCTTTATCCATTTTTCACTTTCTGCGATATTGAACCTGTACCATAAACGAGGTTCTTGTAAACAGAGCCATCCCAAACTTTGGGGAGGCTGTGTCTTTTTGATTATTATTTCCCTAAGCTATACGACCATAAGTGGAAATGCCCTAGGCTCTGTTGCTTGGTTTTTTGGATGTTTCAGGAAACACCATACACTTCTCCAGAGTGGCTGTTGGCAATTTACATCCCGCCCATCAGCATAACAAGGCTCCCTGTTCTCCATGGCCTGTCCTGCCTTTCTGGATTTTACACTTTTTTCAGATGGCCCTTTTGACCGGGGGGGCAGTGAGACTTCATTGTAGTGCAGATTTCCTTTGCAAGCTTGCTTGGTTGGCCAAAAAGGGCGTATGCGTTTTTTCCTGAATATATTCAGGAAAAAACGCATACGCCCTTTTTGGCCAAGTACATCATTGTGGACATTCTGCCTCTTTTCCTATGCTTTACATGCAATTCCAGTCTACCTCCTGAAATCGGTTTCCTGCAATTCTGCCCCGCTTTCAACTCCTCTTGGCAGCCTTACTTTAATATATTTTTGGAAGATGGCTGTCATTTATAACTCTGCAGGTTTGTGAATTACAGTGCCCCTGAGCTCCTTTCTTCAACTCGCTTTCTTGTGAGCTGGTCGCAACACCGCAGGATTGCTTCGGACTCTAGTGTGATTCCGGCATGGCACGCTGAGCCTTTGGTTAATTCCTCTTCCTGGTGGGAAATGAGAGTTAAATTTGCCCGTCCGGACACCTCCACCTAGTCTCTCATTGGTTCTCCCTATTCCTGTTCATTTTCCACAGAAATTGCAAACTGGGCCAAACAGGAGGTTAAAGTCACTGACACTCCAAGTGGGGAGAGTGTTAGTAAAGCATCTGGAATGTTGCACCCGAGTACCAGGGGACGAAAACTGAGACACATTTGAACACGTTTTCCGATCACACGGTGGATCATACTCTGGGTTCCACATGCATGTTTTAGCTGAAGGAAGAATCCCTTAAACCTGGAGAGTTGAGACCCATGGAATGGGTACCATGCAATATGACTTCAAAGGGTCTGCATTTGCTCACCGAACCTCACCAATCCTATCACTGCTGCGCTTATGCCGCTGTACACACGCTTGATTCTCTTTCGGAGACATATAAATCCATAGGTTTTAAGATTCTTACTAGTCAGGTATATTCTTAGGCGTTTAATATGGGGTGTTGAGTCCACTTCGTTGAGCAAGGAGTAGCTCTTGTCTATTACATATTTGGCTTATGGAACGGTATCTGTGCTAATTTCAATCTCTGGTTTTATGCAGCACCCCAACTCACCTTTCCCCTTAAGCAAGCATAAGTTGGTTTTCTACATTTGACAGCCTGCTCTGTTTTGTAATTCAGATCTTGTGTAGCCAAGTTTACATTCCGTGTAGTAGTGATATCATATGATGTTCCTTTTTCTGTGTGACTTATTTCAGTTAGAATCATCGTACCTGAATCCACTCATTATGCTGCTAGGGACCTGATGACATAGATTTCATTGCTGAGTGATATTGCATTGTACGTAAGTACCACAACTTCTTTATCCATTTTTCGCTTTCTGTGATATTGAACTTGTACGGTAAACGAGGTTCTTGTAAACAGAGCCGTCCCAAACTTTGGGGTGGCTGTGTCTTTTTGATTTTAATTTCCCTAAGCTATAGGACCATAAGTGGAAGTGCCCTAGGCTCTGTTGCTTTGTTTTTTGGATGTTTCAGGAAACACCATACACTTCTCCAGAGTGGCTGTTGGCAATTTACATGCCGCCCATCAGCATAACAAGGCTCCCAGTTCTCCATGGCCTGTCCTGCCTTTCTGGATTTTACACTTTTTTCAGATAGCCCTTTTGACCGGGGGGCAGTGAGACTTCATTGTAGTGCAGATTTCCTTTGCAAGCTTGCTTGGTTGGCCAAAAAGTGCGTATGCGTTTTTTCCTGAATATATTCAGGAAAAAACGCATACGCACTTTTTGGCCAAGTGCATCATTGTGGACGTTCTGCCTCTTTTCCTATGCTTTACATACAATTCCAGTCTACCTCCTGAAATCGGTTCCCTGCAATTATGCCCCGCATTCAACTCCTCTTGGCAGCCTTACTGCAATATATTTTTGGAAGATAGCTGTCATTTATAACTCTGCAGGTTTGTGAATTACAGTGCCCCTGAGCTCCTTTCTTCAACTCGCTTTCTTGTGAGCTGGCCGCAACACCGCAGGATCTCCTCAGGCCCTAATCTAGTTCCAGCATGGCACACGGAGCCTTTGGTTAATTCCTCTTCCTGGTGGGAAATGAGAGTTAAATTTGCCCGTCCAGACACCTCCACCTAGTCTCTCATTGGTTCTCCCTCTTCCTGTTTATCTTACGCAGAAATTGCAAACTGGGCCAAACAAGAGGTTAAAGGCACTGACTCTCCAAGTGGGGAGAGTGTTAGTAAAGCGTCTGGAATGTTGCACCCCAGTACCAGGGGACGAAAACTGAGACACATTTGAACACGTATCCCGATCACACGGTGAATTATACTCTGGGTTCCACATGCATGTTTTAGCTGAAGGAAAAATCCCTTAAACCTGGAGAGTTGAGACCCATGGAATGGGTACCATGCAATATGACTTCAAAGGGTCTGCATTTGCTCACCGAACCTCACCAATCCTATCACTACTGCGTTTATGCCGCTGTACACACGATTGATTCTCTTTTGGAGACATATAAATCCATAGGTTTTAAGATTCTTACTAGTCAGGTATATTCTTAGGCGTTTAATATTGGGTGTTGAGTCCACTTCGTTGAGCAAGGAGTAGCTCTTGTCTATTACATATTTGGCTTATGGAACGGTGTCTGTGCTAATTTCAATCTCTGGTTTCATGCAGCACCCCAACTCACCTTTCCCCTTAAGCAAGCATAAGTTGGTTTTCTACATTTGACACACTGTTCTGTTTTGTAATTCAGTTCCTGTGTAGCCAAGTTTACATTCCGTGTAGTAGTGATATCTTATGATGTTTCTTTTTCTGTGTGACTTATTTCTCTTAGAATCATCATACCTGAATCCACTCATTATGCTGTCACGGGCCTGATGACATAGATTTCTTTGCTGAGTGATATTGCATTGTACGTAAGTACCACAATTTCTTTATCCATTTTTCGCTTTCTGTGATATTGAACCTGTACCGTAAACGAGGTTCTTGTAAACAGAGCCGTCCCAAACTTTGGGGAGGCTGTGTTTTTTGATTATTATTTCCCTAAGCTATACGACCATAAGTGGAAATGCCCTAGGCTCTGTTGCTTGGTTTTTTGGATGTTTCAGGAAACACCATACACTTCTCCAGAGTGGTTGTTGGCAATTTACATCCCGCCCATCAGCATAACAAGGCTCCCAGTTCTCCATGGCCTGTCCTACCTTTCTGGATTTTACACTTTTTTCGGATGGCCCTTTTGACCGGGGGGCAGTGAGACTTCATTGTAGTGCAGATTTCCTTTGCAAGCTTGCTTGGTTGGCCAAAAAGGGCGTATGCGTTTTTTCCTGAATATATTCAGGAAGAAACGCATACGCCCTTTTTGGCCAAGTGCATCATTGTGGACGTTCTGCCTCTTTTCCTATGCTTTACATGCAATTCCAGTCTACCTCCTGAAATCGGTTTCCTGCAATTCTGCCCCGCTTTCAACTCCTCTTGGCAGCCTTACTTTAAGATGTTTTTGGAAGATGGCTGTCATTTATAACTCTGTAGGTTTGTGAATTACAGTACTCCTGAGCTCCTTTCTTCAACTTGCTTTCTTGTGAGCTGGCCGCAACACCGCAGGATTGCTTCCGGCCCTAGTTTGGTTCCGGCACGGCATGCTGGGCCTTTGGTTAATTCCTCTTCCTGGTGGGAAATGAGAGTTAAATTTGCCCGTCCAGACACCTCCACCTAGTCTCTCATTGGTTCTCCCTATTCCTGTTCATTTTCCACAGAAATTGCAAACTGGGCCAAACAGGAGGTTAAAGGCACTGACTCTCCAAGTGGGGAGAGTGTTAGTAAAGCGTCTGGAATGTTGCACCCGAGTACCAGGGGACGAAAACTGAGACCCATTTGAACACGTTTCCCGATCACACGGTGGATCATACTCTGGGTTCCACATGCATGTTTTAGCTGAAGGAAGAATCCCTTAAACATGGAGAGTTGAGACCCATGGAATGGGTACCATGCAATATGACTTCAAAGGGTCTGCATTTGCTCACCGAACCTCACGAATCCTATCACTGCTGCGCTTATGCCGCTGTACACACGCTTGATTCTCTTTCGGAGACATATAAATCCATAGGTTTTAAGATTCTTACTAGTCAGGTATATTCTTAGGCGTTTAATATGGGGTGTTGAGTCCACTTCGTTGAGCAAGGAGTAGCTCTTGTCTATTACATATTTGGCTTATGGAACGGTATCTGTGTTAATTTCAATCTCTGGTTTTATGAAGCACCCCAACTCACCTTTCCCCTTAAGCAAGCATAAGTTGGTTTTCTACATTTGAGGCCCTGTTCTGTTTTGTAATTCAGTTCTTGTGTAGCCAAGTTTACATTCCATGTAGTAGTGATAACTTATGATGTTTCTTTTTCTGTGTGACTTATTTCACTTAGAATCATCGTACCTGAATCCCCTCATTATGCTGCTACGGGCCTGATGACATAGATTTCATTGCTGAGTGATATTGCATTGTGCATAAGTACCACAACTTCTTTATCCATTTTTCGCTTTCTGTGATATTGAACTTGTACCGTAAACGAGGTTCTTGTAAACAGAGCCGGCCCAAACTTTGGGGTGGCTGTGTCTTTTGGATTTTAATTTCCCTAAGCTATAGGACCATAAGTGGAAGTGCCCTAGGCTCTGTTGCTTTGTTTTTTGGATGTTTCAGGAAACACCATACACTTCTCCAGAGTGGCTGTTGGCAATTTACATGCCGCCCATCAGCATAACAAGGCTCCCAGTTCTCCATGGCCTGTCCTGTCTTTCTGGATTTTACACTTTTTTCAGATAGCCCTTTTGACCGGGGGGCAGTGAGACTTCATTGTAGTGCAGATTTCCTTTGCAAGCTTGCTTGGTTGGCCAAAAAGGGCGTATGCGTTTTTTCCTGAATATATTCAGGAAGAAACGCATACGCCCTTTTTGGCCAAGTGCATCATTGTGGACGTTCTGCCTCTTTTCCTATGCTTTACATACAATTCCAGTCTACCTCCTGAAATCGGTTCCCTGCAATTATTCCCCGCATTCAACTCCTCTTGGCAGCCTTACTGCAATATATTTTTGGAAGATAGCTGTCATTTATAACTCTGCAGGTTTGTGAATTACAGTGCCCCTGAGCTCCTTTCTTCAACTCGCTTTCTTGTGAGCTGGCCGCAACACCGCAGGATCTCCTCAGGCCCTAATCTATTTCCAGCATGGCACACGGAGCCTTTGGTTAATTCCTCTTCCTGGTGGGAAATGAGAGTTAAATTTGCCCGTCCAGACACCTCCACCTAGTCTCTAATTGGTTCTCCCTCTTCCTGTTTATCTTACGCAGAAATTGCAAACTGGGCCAAACAAGAGGTTAAAGGCACTGACTCTCCAAGTGGGGAGAGTGTTAGTAAAGCGTCTGGAATGTTGCACCCGAGTACCAGGGGACGAAAACTGAGACACATTTGAACACGTATCCCGATCACATGGTGGATCATACTCTGGGTTCCACATGCATGTTTTAGCTGAAGGAAAAATCCCTTAAACCTGGAGAGTTGAGACCCATGGAATGGGTACCATGCAATATGACTTCAAAGGGTCTGCATTTGCTCACCGAACCTCACCAATCCTATAACTACTGCGTTTATGCCGCTGTACACAGCCTTGATTCTCTTTCGGAGACATATAAATCCATAGGTTTTAAGATTCTTACTAGTCAGGTATATTCTTAGGCGTTTAATATTGGGTGTTGAGTCCACTTCGTTGAGCAAGGAGTAGCTCTTGTCTATTACATATTTGGCTTATGGAACGGTGTCTGTGCTAATTTCAATCTCTGGTTTCATGCAGCACCCCAACTCACCTTTCCCCTTAAGCAAGCATAAGTTGGTTTTCTACATTTGACACACTGTTCTGTTTTGTAATTCAGTTCCTGTGTAGCCAAGTTTACATTCCGTGTAGTAGTGATATCTTATGATGTTTCTTTTTCTGTGTGACTTATTTCTCTTAGAATCATCATACCTGAATCCACTCATTATGCTGTCACGGGCCTGATGACATAGATTTCTTTGCTGAGTGATATTGCATTGTACGTAAGTACCACAATTTCTTTATCCATTTTTCGCTTTCTGTGATATTGAACCTGTACCGTAAACGAGGTTCTTGTAAACAGAGCCGTCCCAAACTTTGGGGAGGCTGTGTTTTTTGATTATTATTTCCCTAAGCTATACGACAATAAGTGGAAATGCCCTAGGCTCTGTTGCTTGTTTTTTGGATGTTTCAGGAAACACCATACACTTTTCCAGAGTGGTTGTTGGCAATTTACATCCCGCCCATCAGCATAACAAGGCTCCCAGTTCTCCATGGCCTGTCCTGCCTTTCTGGATTTTACACTTTTTTCGGATGGCCCTTTTGACCGGGGGGCAGTGAGACTTCATTGTAGTGCAGATTTCCTTTGCAAGCTTGCTTGGTTGGCCAAAAAGGGCGTATGCGTTTTTTCCTGAATATATTCAGGAAGAAACGCATACGCCCTTTTTGGCCAAGTGCATCATTGTGGACGTTCTGCCTCTTTTCCTATGCTTTACATGCAATTCCAGTCTACCTCCTGAAATCGGTTTCCTGCAATTCTGCCCCGCTTTCAACTCCTCTTGGCAGCCTTACTTTGAGATGTTTTTGGAAGATGGCTGTCATTTATAACTCTGTAGGTTTGTGAATTACAGTGCCCCTGAGCTCCTTTCTTCAACTCGCTTTCTTGTGAGCTGGCCGCAACACCGCAGGATTGCTTCCGGCCCTAGTTTGGTTCCGGCACGGCATGCTGGGCCTTTGGTTAATTCCTCTTCCTGGTGGGAAATGAGAGTTAAATTTGCCCGTCCAGACACCTCCACCTAGTCTCTCATTGGTTCTCCCTATTCCTGTTCATTTTCCACAGAAATTGCAAACTGGGCCAAACAGGAGGTTAAAGGCACTGACTCTCCATGTGGGGAGAGTGTTAATAAAGCATCTGGAATGTTGTACCCGAGTACCAGGGGACGAAAACTGAGACACATTTGAACACGTTTTCCGATCACACGGTGGATCATACTGTGGGTTCCACATGCATGTTTTAGCTGAAGGAAGAATCCCTTAAACATGGAGAGTTGAGACCCATGGAATGGGTACCATGCAATATGACTTCAAAGGGTCTGCATTTGCTCACCGAACCTCACCAATCCTATCACTGCTGCGCTTATGCCGCTGTACACACGCTTGATTCTCTTTCGGAGACATATAAATCCATAGGTTTTAAGATTCTTACTAGTAAGGTATATTCTTAGGCGTTTAATATGGGGTGTTGAGTCCACTTCGTTGAGCAAGGAGTAGCTCTTGTCTATTACATATTTGGCTTATGGAACGGTATCTGTGCTAATTTCAATCTCTGGTTTTATGCAGCACCCCAACTCACCTTTCCCCTTAAGCAAGCATAAGTTGGTTTTCTACATTTGACAGCCTGCTCTGTTTTGTAATTCAGATCTTGTGTAGCCAAGTTTACATTCCGTTTAGTAGTGATATCATATGATGTTCCTTTTTCTGTGTGACTTATTTCACTTAGAATCATCGTACCTGAATCCACTCATTATGCTGCTAGGGGCCTGTGACATAGATTTCATTGCTGAGTGATATTGCATTGTACGTAAGTACCACAACTTCTTTATCCATTTTTCGCTTTCTGTGATATTGAACTTGTACCGTAAACGAGGTTCTTGTAAACAGATCCGTCCCAAACTTTGGGGTGGCTGTGTCTTTTTGATTTTAATTTCCCTAAGCTATAGGACTATAAGTGGAAGTGCCCTAGGCTCTGTTGCTTTGTTTTTTGGATGTTTCAGGAAACACCATACACTTCTCCAGAGTGGCTGCTGGCAATTTACATGCCGCCCATCAGCATAACAAGGCTCCCAGTTCTCCATGGCCTGTCCTGCCTTTCTGGATTTTACACTTTTTTCAGATGGCCCTTTTGACTGGGGGGCAGTGAGACTTCATTGTAGTGCAGATTTCCTTTGCAAGCTTGCTTGGTTGGCCAAAATGTGCGTATGCGTTTTTTCCTGAATATATTCAGGAAAAAACGCATACACCCTTTTTGGCCAAGTGCATCATTGTGGACGTTCTGCCTCTTTTCCTATGCTTTACATGCAATTCCAGTCTACCTCCTGAAATCGGTTTCCTGCAATTCTGCCCCGATTTCAACTCCTCTTGGCAGCCTTACTTCAATATATTTTTGGAAGATAGCTGTCATTTATAACTCTGCAGGTTTGTGAATTACAGTGCCCCTGAGCTCCTTTCTTCAACTCGCTTTCTTGTGAGCTGCCCGCAACACCGCAGGATTGCTTCCGGCCCTAGTTTGGTTCCGGCACGGCATGCTGAGCCTTTGGTTAATTCCTCTTCCTGGTGGGAAATGAGAGTTAAATTTGCCCGTCCAGACACCTCCACCTAGTCTCTCATTGGTTCTCCCTATTCCTGTTCATTTTCCACAGAAATTGCAAACTGGGCCAAACAGGAGGTTAAAGGCACTGAATCTCCAAGTGGGGAGAGTGTTAGTAAAGCGTCTGGAATGTTGCACCCGAGTACCAGGTGACGAAAACTGAGACACATTTGAACACGTTTCCCGATCACACGGTGGATCATACTCTGGGTTCCACATGCATGTTTTAGCTGAAGGAAGAATCCCTTAAACATGGAGAGTTGAGACCCATGGAATGGGTACCATGCAATATGACTTCAAAGGGTCTGCATTTGCTCACCGAACCTCACCAATCCTATCACTGCTGCGCTTATGCCGCTGTACCCACGCTTGATTCTCTTTCGGAGACATATAAATCCATAGGTTTTAAGATTCTTACTAGTCAGGTATATTCTTAGGCGTTTAATATGGGGTGTTGAGTCCACTTCGTTGAGCAAGGAGTAGCTCTTGTCTATTACATATTTAGCTTATGGAACGGTATCTGTGTTAATTTCAATCTCTGGTTTCATGCAGCACCCCAACTCACCTTTCCCCTTAAGCAAGCATAAGTTGGTTTTCTACATTTGACACACTGTTCTGTTTTGTAATTCAGTTCCTGTGTAGCCAAGTTTACATTCCGTGTAGTAGTGATATCTTATGATGTTTCTTTTTCTGTGTGACTTATTTCTCTTAGAATCATCATACCTGAATCCACTCATTATGCTGTCACGGGCCTGATGACATAGATTTCTTTGCTGAGTGATATTGCATTGTACGTAAGTACCACAATTTCTTTATCCATTCTTCGCTTTCTGCGATATTGAACCTGTACCGTAAACGAGGTTCTTGTAAACAGAGCCGTCCCAAACATTGGGGAGGCTGTGTCTTTTTGATTATTATTTCCCTAAGCTATACGACCATAAGTGGAAATGCCCTAGGCTCTGTTGCTTGGTTTTTTGGATGTTTCAGGAAACACCATACACTTCTCCAGAGTGGTTGTTGGCAATTTACATCCCGCCCATCAGCATAACAAGGCTCCCAGTTCTCCATGGCCTGTCCTGCCTTTCTGGATTTTACACTTTTTTCGGATGGCCCTTTTGACCGGGGGGCAGTGAGACTTCATTGTAGTGCAGATTTCCTTTGCAAGCTTGCTTGGTTGGCCAAAAAGGGCGTATGCGTTTTTTCCTGAATATATTCAGGAAGAAACGCATACGCCCTTTTTGGCCAAGTGCATCATTGTGGACGTTCTGCCTCTTTGCCTATGCTTTACATGCAATTCCAGTCTACCTCCTGAAATCGGTTTCCTGCAATTCTGCCCCGCTTTCAACTCCACTTGGCAGCCTTACTTTAAGATATTTTTGGAAGATGGCTGTCATTTATAACTCTGTAGGTTTGTGAATTACAGTGCCCCTGAGCTCCTTTCTTCAACTCGCTTTCTTGTGAGCTGGCCGCAACACCGCAGGATTGCTTCCGGCCCTAGTTTGGTTCCGGCACGGCATGCTGGGCCTTTGGTTAATTCCTCTTCCTGGTGGGAAATGAGAGTTAAATTTGCCCGTCCAGACACCTCCACCTAGTCTCTCATTGGTTCTCCCTATTCCTGTTCATTTTCCACAGAAATTGCAAACTGGGCCAAACAGGAGGTTAAAGGCACTGACTCTCCAAGTGGGGAGAGTGTTAGTAAAGCATCTGAAATGTTGCACCCGAGTACCAGGGGACGAAACCTGAGACACATTTGAACACGTTTTCCGATCACACGGTGGATCATACTCTGGGTTCCACATGCATGTTTTAGCTGAAGGAAGAATCCCTTAAACATGGAGAGTTGAGACCCATGGAATGGGTACCATGCAATATGACTTCAAAGGGTCTGCATTTGCTCACCGAACCTCACCAATCCTATCACTGCTGCGCTTATGCTGCTGTACACACGCTTGATTCTCTTTCGGAGACATATAAATCCATAGGTTTTAAGATTCTTACTAGTCAGGTATATTCTTAGGCGTTTAATATGGGGTGTTGAGTCCACTTCGTTGAGCAAGGAGTAGCTCTTGTCTATTACATATTTGGCTTATGGAACAGTATCTGTGCTAATTTCAATCTCTGGTTTTATGCCGCACCCCAAGTCACCTTTCCCCTTAAGCAAGCATAAGTTGGTTTTCTACATTTGAGACCCTGTTCTGTTTTGTAATTCAGTTCCTGTGTAGCCAAGTTTACATTCCGTGTAGTAGTGATATCTTATGATGTTTCTTTTTCTGTGTGACTTATTTCAGTTAGAATCATCGTACCTGAATCCACTCATTTTGCTGCTATGGGCCTGATGACATAGATTTGATTGCTGAGTGATATTGCATTGTACGTAAGTACCACAACTTCTTTATCCATTTTTCGCTTTCTGTGATATTGAACTTGTACCCTAAACGAGGTTCTTGTAAACAGAGCCGGCCGAAACTTTGGGGTGGCTGTGTCTTTTTGATTTTAATTTCCCTAAGCTATAGGACCATAAGTGGAAGTGCCCGAGGCTCTGTTGCTTTGTGTTTTAGATGTTTCAGGAAACACCATACAGTTCTCCAGAGTGGCTGTTTGCAATTTACATCCCGCCCATCAGCATAACAAGGCTCCTAGTTCTCCATGGCCTGTCCTGCCTTTCTGGATTTTACACTTTTTTCAGATGGCCCTTTTGACCGTTGGGCAGTGAGTCTTCATTGTAGTGCAGATTTCCTTTGCAAGCTTGCTTGGTTGGCCAAAAAGTGCGTATGCGTTTTTTCCTGAATATATTCAGGAAAAAACGCATACGCCCTTTTTGGCCAAGTGCATCATTGTGGACGTTCTGCCTCTTTTCCTATGCTTTACATGCAATTCCAGTCTACCTCCTGAAATCGGTTTCCTGCAATTCTGCCCCGCTTTCAACTCCTCTTGGCAGCCTTACTTCAATATATTTTTGGAAGATAGCTGTCATTTATAACTCTGCAGGTTTGTGAATTACAGTGCCCCTAAGCTCCTTTCTTCAACTCGCTTTCTTGTGAGCTGGCCGCAACACCGCAGGATTGCTTCAGGGCCCAGTTTGGTTCCGGCATCGCATGCTGAGCCTTTGGTTAATTCCTCTTCCTGGTGGGAAATGAGAGTTAAATTTGTCCGTCCAGACACCTCCAGCTAGTCTCTCATTGGTTCTCCCTCTTCCTGTTCATCTTACGCAGAAATTGCAACCTGGGCCAAACAGGAGGTTAAAGGCACTGACTCTCCAAGAGGGGAGAGTGTTAGTAAAGCGTCTGGAATGTTGCACCCGAGTACCAGGGGACGAAAACTGAGACACATTTGAACACGTTTCCTGATCACACGGTGGATCATACTCTGGGTTCCACATGCATGTTTTAGCTGAAGGAAGAATCCCTTAAACCTGGAGAGTTGAGACCCATGGAATGGGTACCATGCAATATGACTTCAAAGAGTCTGCATTTGCTCACCGAACCTCACCAATCCTATCACTGCTGCGTTTATGCCTCTGTACACACACTTCATTCTCTTTCGGAGACATATAAATCCATAGGTTTTAAGATTCTTACTAGTCAGGTATATTCTTAGGCGTTTAATATGGGGTGTTGAGTCCACTTCGTTGAGCAAGGAGTAGCTCTTGTCTATTACATATTTGGCTTATGGAACGGTATCTGTGCTAATTTCAATCTCTGGTTTTATGCCGCACCCCAACTCACCTTTCCCCTTAAGCAAGCATAAGTTGGTTTTCTACATTTGAGACACTTTTCTGTTTTGTAATTCAGTTCCTGTGTAGCCAAGTTACATTCCGTGTGTTAGTGATATCTTATGATGTTTCTTTTTCTGTGTGACTTATTTCATTTAGAATCATCGTACCTGAATCCACTCATTATGCTGCTACGGGCCTGATGACATAGATTTCATTGCTGAGTGATATTGCATTATACGTAAGTACCACAACTTCTTTATCCATTTTTTGCTTTCTGTGATATTCAACTTGTACCGTAAACGAGGTTCTTGTAAACAGAGCCGGCCCAAACTTTGGGGTGGCTGTGTCTTTTTGATTTTAATTTCCCTAAGCTATAGGACCATAAGTAGAAGTGCCCTAGGATCTGTTGCTTTGTTTTTTAGATGTTTCAGGAAACACAATACACTTCTCCAGAGTGGGTGTTGGCAATTTACATCCCGCCCATCAGCATAACAAGGCTCCCAGTTCTCCATGGCCTGTCCTGCCTTTCTGGATTTTACACTTTTTTCAGATGGCCCTTTTGACCGGTGCAGTGAGACTTCATTGTAGTGCAGATTTCCTTTGCAAGCTTGTTTGGTTGGCCAAAAAGGGCGTATGCGTTTTTTCCTGAATATATTCAGGAAAAAACACATACGCCCTTTTTGGCCAAGAGCATCATTGTGGACGTTCTGCCTCTTTTCCTATGCTTTACATGCAATTCCAGTCTACCTCCTGAAATCGGTTTCCTGCAATTCTGCCCCGCTTTCAAGTCCTCTTGGCAGCCTTCCTTCAATATATTTTTGGACGACAGCTGTCATTTATAACTCTGCAGGTTGTGAATTACATTGGCCCTGAGCTCCTTTCTTCAACTCGCTTTCTGGTGAGCTGGCCGCAACACTGCAGGATTGCTTCAGGCCCAAGTGTGCTTCTGGCATCGCATGCTGAGCCTTTGGTTAATTCCTCTTCCTGGTAGGAAATGAGAGTTAAATTTGTCCGTCCAGACACCTCCAGCTAGTCTCTCATTGGTTCTCCCTCTTCCTGTTCATCTTACGCAGAAATTGCAAACTGGGCCAAACAGGAGGTTAAAGGCACTGACTCTCCAAGTGGGGAGAGTGTTAGTAAAGCATCTGGAATGTTGCACCCGAGTACCAGGGGACGAAAACTGAGACACATTTGAACACGTTTCCCGATCACACGGTGGATCATACTCTGGGTTCCACATGCATGTTTTAGCTGAAGGAAGAATCCCTTAAACATGGAGAGTTGAGACCCATGGAATGGGTACCATGCAATATGACTTCAAAGAGTCTGCATTTGCTCACCGAACCTCACCAATCCTATCACTGCTGTGTTTATGACACTGTACACACGCTTGATTCACTTTCGGAGACATATAAATCCATAGGTTTTAAGATTCTTACTGGTCAGGTATATTCTTAGGCGTTTAATATGGGGTGTTGAGTCCACTTCGTTGAGCAAGGAGTAGCTCTTGTCTATTACATATTTGGCTTATGGAACGGTATCTGTGCTAATTTCAATCTCTGGTTTTATGCAGCACCCCAACTCACCTTTCCCCTTAAGCAAGCATAAGTTGGTTTTCTACATTTGAGACCCTGTTCTGTTTTGTAATTCAGTTCCTGTGTAGCCAAGTTTACATTCCGTGTAGTAGTGATATCTTATGATGTTTCTTTTTCTGTGTGACTTATTTCACTTAGAATCATCGTACCTGAATCCACTCATTATGCTGCTACGGGCCTGATGACATAGATTTCATTGCTGAGTGATATTGCATTGTACGTAAGTACCACAACTTCTTTATCCATTTTTCGCTTTCTGTGATATTGAACTTGTACCGTAAACGAGGTTGTTGTAAACCGAGCCGGCCCAAACTTTGGGGTGGCTGTGTCGTTTTGATTTTAATTTCCCTAAGCTATAGGACCATAAGTGGAAGTGCCCTAGGCTCTGTTGCTTTGTTTTTTGGATGTTTCAGGAAACACCATACACTTCTCCAGAGTGCCTGTTGGCAATTTACATCCCGTCCATCAGCATAACAAAGTTCCCAGTTCTCCATGGCCTGTCCTGCCTTTCTGGATTTTACACTTTTCTCCGGATTGCCCTTTTGACCGGGAAGCAGTGAGACTTCATTGTAGTGCAGATTTCCTTTGGAAGCTTGCTTGGTTGGCCAAAACGGGCGTATGCGTTTTTTCCTGTATATATTCACGAAAAAACGCATATGCCCTTTTTGGCCAAGTGCATCATTGTGGACGTTCTGCCTCTTTTCCTATGCTTTACATGCAATTCCAGTCTACCTCCTGAAATAGGTTTCCTGCAATTCTGCCCCGCTTTCAAGTCCTCTTGGCAGCCTTCCTTCAATATATTTTTGGACGATAGCTGTCATTTATAACTCTGCAGGATTGTGAATTACAGTGCCCCTGAGCTCCTTTCTTCAAATCGCTTTCTTGTGAGCTGGCCGCAACACCGCAGGATTGCTTCAGGGCCTAGTTTGGTTCTGGCATCGCATGCTGAGCCTTTGGTTAATTCCTCTTCCTGGTGGGAAATGAGAGTTAAATTTGCCCGTCCTAACAGCTCCAGCTAGTCTCTCATTGGTTCTCCCTCTTCCTGTTCATCTTACGCAGAAATTGCAACCTGGGCCAAACAGGAGGTTAAAGGCACTGACTCTCCAAGAGGGGAGAGTGTTAGTAAAGCGTCTGGAATGTTGCACCCGAGTACCAGGGGATGAAAACTGAGACACATTTGAACACGTTTCCTGATCACACGGTGGATCATACTCTGGGTTCCACATGCATGTTTTAGCTGAAGGAAGAATCCCTTAAACCTGGAGAGTTGAGACCCATGGAATGGGTACCATGCAATATGACTTCAAAGAGTCTGCATTTGCTCACCGAACCTCACCAATCCTATCACTGCTGCGTTTATGCCTCTGTACACACACTTCATTCTCTTTCGGAGACATATAAATCCATAGGTTTTAAGATTCTTACTAGTCAGGTATATTCTTAGGCGTTTAATATGGGGTGTTGAGTCCACTTCGTTGAGCAAGGAGTAGCTCTTGTCTATTACATATTTGGCTTATGGAACGGTATCTGTGCTAATTTCAATCTCTGGTTTTATGCCGCACCCCAACTCACCTTTCCCCTTAAGCAAGCATAAGTTGGTTTTCTACATTTGAGACACTTTTCTGTTTTGTAATTCAGTTCCTGTGTAGCCAAGTTACATTCCGTGTGTTAGTGATATCTTATGATGTTTCTTTTTCTGTGTGACTTATTTCATTTAGAATCATCGTACCTGAATCCACTCATTATGCTGCTACGGGCCTGATGACATAGATTTCATTGCTGAGTGATATTGCATTATACGTAAGTACCACAACTTCTTTATCCATTTTTTGCTTTCTGTGATATTCAACTTGTACCGTAAACGAGGTTCTTGTAAACAGAGCCGGCCCAAACTTTGGGGTGGCTGTGTCTTTTTGATTTTAATTTCCCTAAGCTATAGGACCATAAGTAGAAGTGCCCTAGGATCTGTTGCTTTGTTTTTTAGATGTTTCAGGAAACACAATACACTTCTCCAGAGTGGGTGTTGGCAATTTACATCCCGCCCATCAGCACAACAAGGCTCCCAGTTCTCCATGGCCTGTCCTGCCTTTCTGGATTTTACACTTTTTTCAGATGGCCCTTTTGACCGGGTGCAGTGAGACTTCATTGTAGTGCAGATTTCCTTTGCAAGCTTGTTTGGTTGGCCAAAAAGGGCGTATGCGTTTTTTCCTGAATATATTCAGGAAAAAACACATACGCCCTTTTTGGCCAAGAGCATCATTGTGGACGTTCTGCCTCTTTTCCTATGCTTTACATGCAATTCCAGTCTACCTCCTGAAATCGGTTTCCTGCAATTCTGCCCCGCTTTCAAGTCCTCTTGGCAGCCTTCCTTCAATATATTTTTGGACGACAGCTGTCATTTATAACTCTGCAGGTTGTGAATTACATTGGCCCTGAGCTCCTTTCTTCAACTCGCTTTCTGGTGAGCTGGCCGCAACACTGCAGGATTGCTTCAGGCCCTAGTGTGCTTCTGGCATCGCATGCTGAGCCTTTGGTTAATTCCTCTTCCTGGTAGGAAATGAGAGTTAAATTTGTCCGTCCAGACACCTCCAGCTAGTCTCTCATTGGTTCTCCCTCTTCCTGTTCATCTTACGCAGAAATTGCAAACTGGGCCAAACAGGAGGTTAAAGGCACTGACTCTCCAAGTGGGGAGAGTGTTAGTAAAGCATCTGGAATGTTGCACCCGAGTACCAGGGGACGAAAACTGAGACACATTTGAACACGTTTCCCGATCACACGGTGGATCATACTCTGGGTTCCACATGCATGTTTTAGCTGAAGGAAGAATCCCTTAAACATGGAGAGTTGAGACCCATGGAATGGGTACCATGCAATATGACTTCAAAGAGTCTGCATTTGCTCACCGAACCTCACCAATCCTATCACTGCTGTGTTTATGACACTGTACACACGCTTGATTCACTTTCGGAGACATATAAATCCATAGGTTTTAAGATTCTTACTGGTCAGGTATATTCTTAGGCGTTTAATATGGGGTGTTGAGTCCACTTCGTTGAGCAAGGAGTAGCTCTTGTCTATTACATATTTGGCTTATGGAACGGTATCTGTGCTAATTTCAATCTCTGGTTTTATGCAGCACCCCAACTCACCTTTCCCCTTAAGCAAGCATAAGTTGGTTTTCTACATTTGAGACCCTGTTCTGTTTTGTAATTCAGTTCCTGTGTAGCCAAGTTTACATTCCGTGTAGTAGTGATATCTTATGATGTTTCTTTTTCTGTGTGACTTATTTCACTTAGAATCATCGTACCTGAATCCACTCATTATGCTGCTACGGGCCTGATGACATAGATTTCATTGCTGAGTGATATTGCATTGTACGTAAGTACCACAACTTCTTTATCCATTTTTCGCTTTCTGTGATATTGAACTTGTACCGTAAACGAGGTTGTTGTAAACCGAGCCGGCCCAAACTTTGGGGTGGCTGTGTCGTTTTGATTTTAATTTCCCTAAGCTATAGGACCATAAGTGGAAGTGCCCTAGGCTCTGTTGCTTTGTTTTTTGGATGTTTCAGGAAACACCATACACTTCTCCAGAGTGCCTGTTGGCAATTTACATCCCGTCCATCAGCATAACAAAGTTCCCAGTTCTCCATGGCCTGTCCTGCCTTTCTGGATTTTACACTTTTCTCCGGATTGCCCTTTTGACCGGGGAGCAGTGAGACTTCATTGTAGTGCAGATTTCCTTTGCAAGCTTGCTTGGTTGGCCAAAACGGGCGTATGCGTTTTTTCCTGTATATATTCACGAAAAAACGCATATGCCCTTTTTGGCCAAGTGCATCATTGTGGACGTTCTGCCTCTTTTCCTATGCTTTACATGCAATTCCAGTCTACCTCCTGAAATAGGTTTCCTGCAATTCTGCCCCGCTTTCAAGTCCTCTTGGCAGCCTTCCTTCAATATATTTTTGGACGATAGCTGTCATTTATAACTCTGCAGGATTGTGAATTACAGTGCCCCTGAGCTCCTTTCTTCAAATCGCTTTCTTGTGAGCTGGCCGCAACACCGCAGGATTGCTTCAGGGCCTAGTTTGGTTCTGGCATCGCATGCTGAGCCTTTGGTTAATTCCTCTTCCTGGTGGGAAATGAGAGTTAAATTTGCCCGTCCTAACAGCTCCAGCTAGTCTCTCATTGGTTCTCCCTCTTCCTCTTCATCTTACGCAGAAATTGCAAACTGGGCCAAACAGGAGGTTAAAGGCACTGACTCTCCAAGTGGGGAGACTGTTAGTAGAGCGTCTGGAATGTTTCACCCGAGTACCAGGGAACGAAAACTGAGACACATTTGAACACGTTTCCCGATCACACGGTGGATCATACTCTGGGTTCCACATGCATGTTTTAGCTGAAGGAAGAATCCCTTAAACGTGGAGAGTTGAGACCCATGGAATGGGTACCGTACAATATGACCTCAAAGAGTCTGAATTTCCTCAGCGAACCTCACCAATCCTATCACTGCTGCGTTTATGCCGCTGTACACACGCTTGATTCTCTTTCGGAGACATATAAATCCATAGGTTTTAAGATTCTTTCTAGTCAGATATATTCTTAGGCATTTATTATGGGGTGTTGAGTCCACTTCGTTGAGCAAGGAGTAGCTCTTGTCTATTACATATTTGGCTTACAGAACGGTATCTGTGCTAATTTCAATCTCTCGTTTTATGCAGCACCCCAACTCACCTTTCCCCTTAAGCAAGCATAAGTTGCGTTTCTACATTTGAGACCCTGTTCTGTTTTGTAATTCAGTTCCTGTGTAGCCAAGTTTACATTCCGTGTAGTAGTGATATCTTATGATGTTTCTTTTTCTGTGTGACTTATTTCACTTAGAATCATCGTACCTGAATCCACTCATTATGCTGCTACGGGCCTGATGACATAGATTTCATTGCTGAGTGATATTGCATTGTACGTAAGTACCACAACTTCTTTATCCATTTTTCGCTTTCTGTGATATTCAACTTGTACCGTAAACGAGGTTCTTGTAAACAGAGCCGTCCCAAACTTTGGGGTGGCTGTGTCTTTTTGATTTTAATTTCCCTAAGCTATAAGACCATATGTGGAAGTGCCCTAGTCTCTGTTGCTTTGTTTTTTGGATGTTTCAGGAAACAACATACACTTCTCCAGAGTGGCTGCTGGCAATTTACATCCCGCCCATCAGCACAACAAGGCTCCCAGTTCTCCATGGCCTGTCCTGCCTTTCTGGATTTTACACTTTTTTCAGATAGCCCTTTTGACCGGGGGGCAGTGAGACTTCATTGTAGTGCAGATTTCCTTTGCAAGCTTGCTTGGTTGGCCAAAAAGGGCGTATGCGTTTTTTCCTGAATATATTCAGGAAAAAACGCATACGCCCTTTTTGGCCAAATGCATCATTGTGGACGTTCTGCCTCTTTTCCTATGCTTTACATGCAATTCCAGTCTACCTCCTGAAATCGGTTTCCTGCAATTCTGCACCGCTTTCAACACCTCTTGGCAGCCTTACTTTAATATATTTTTGGAAGATGGCTGTCATTTATAACTCTGCAGGTTTGTGAATTACAGTGCCCCTGAGCTCCTTTCTTCAACTCGCTTTCTTGTGAGCTAACCGCAACACCGCAGGATTGCTTCAGGCCCTAGTTTGGTTCCGGCATGGCATGTTGAGCCTTTGGTTAATTCCTCTTCCTGGTGGGAAATGATAGTTAAATTTGCCCGTCCAGACACCTCCACATAGTCTCTCATTGCTTCTCCCTATTCCTGTTCATTTTCCACAGAAATTGCAAACTGGGCCAAACAGGAGGTTAAAGGCACCGACTCTCCAAGTGGGGAGAGTGTTAGTAAAGCGTCTGGAATGTTGCACCCGAGTACCAGGGGACGAAAACTGAGACACATTTGAACACGTTTTCCGATCACACGGTGGATCATACTCTGGGTTCCACATGCATGTTTTAGCTGAAGGAAGAATCCCTTAAACATGGAGAGTTGAGACCCATGGAATGGGTACCATGCAATATGACTTCAAAGGGTCTGCATTTGCTCACCGAACCTCACCAATCCTATCACTGCTGCGCTTATGCCGCTGTACACACCCTTGATTCTCTTTCGGAGACATATAAATCCATAGGTTTTAAGATTCTTACTAGTCAGGTATATTCTTAGGCGGTTAATATGGGGTGTTGAGTCCACTTCGTTGAGCAAGGAGTAGCTCTTGTCTATTACATATTTGGCTTATGGAACGGTATCTGTGCTAATTTCAATCTCTTGTTGTATGCAGCACCCCAACTCACCTTTCCCCTTAAGCAAGCATAAGTTGGTTTTCTACATTTGAGACCCTGTTCTGTTTTGTAATTCAGTTCCTGTGTAGCCAAGTTTACATTCCGTGTGTTAGTGATATCTTATGATGTTTCTTTTTCTGTGTGACTTATTTCACTTAGAATCATCGTACCTGAATCCACTCATTATGCTGCTACGGGCCTGATGACATAGATTTCATTGCTGAGTGATATTGCATTGTACGTAAGTACCACAACTTCTTTATCCATTTTTCGCTTTCTGTGATATTGAACTTGTACCGTAAACGAGGTTCTTGTAAACACAGCCGGCCCAAACTTTGGGGTGGCTGTGTGTTTTTGATTTTAATTTCCCTAATCTATAGGACCATAAGTGGAAATGCCCTAGGCTCTGTTGCTTTGTTTTTTGGATGTTTCTGGAAACACCATACACTACTCCAGAGTGGCTGCTGGCAATTTACATCCCGCCCGTCAGCATAACAAGGCTCCTAGTTCTCCATGGCCTGTCCTGCCTTTCTGGATTTTACACTTTTTTCAGATAGCCCTTTTTAGCAAGGGGCATTGAGACTACATTGTAGTGCAGATTTCCTTTGCAAGCTTGCTTGGTTGGCCAAAAAGTGCGTATGCATTTTTTCCTGAATATATTCCGGAAAAAACGCATTCGCACTTTTTAGCCAACTGCATCATTGTGGACGTTCTGCCTCTTTTCCTATGCTTTACATGCAATTCCAGTCTACCTCCTGAAATCGGTTTCTTGCAATTCTGCCCCGCTTTCAACTCCTCTTGGCAGCCTTACTTCAATATATTTTTGGAAGATAGCTGTCATTTATAACTCTGCAGGTTTGTGAATTACAGTGCCCCTGAGCTCCTTTCTTCAACTCGCTTTCATGTGAGCTGGCCGCAACACCGCAGGATTGCTTCAGACCCTAGTTTGGTTCCGGCATGGCATGCTGAGACTTTGGTTAATTCCTCTTCCTGGTGGGAAATGAGAGTTAAATTTGCCCGTCCAGACACCTCCACCTAGTCTCTCATTGGTTCTCCCTATTCCTGTTCATTTTCCACAGAAATTGCAAACTGGGCCAAACAGGAGGTTAAAGGCACCGACTCTCCAAGTGGGGAGAGTGTTAATAAAGTGTCTGGAATGTTGCACCCGAGTACCAGGGGACGAAAACTGAGACACATTTGAACACGTTTCCTGATCACACGGTGGATCATACTCTGGGTTCCACATGCATGTTTTAGCTGAAGGAAGAATCCTTTAAACCTGGAGAGTTGAGACCCATGGAATGGGTACCATGCAATATGACTTCAAAGGGTCTGCATTTGCTCACCGAACCTCACCAATGCTATCACTGCTGCGTTTATGCCGCTGTACACACGCTTGATTCTCTTTCGGAGACATATAAATCCATAGGTTTTAAGATTCTTACTAGTCAGGTATATTCTTAGGCGTTTAATATGGGTTGTTGTGTCCTCTTCGTTGAGCAAGGAGTAGCTCTTGTCTATTACATATTTGGCTTATGGAACGGTATCTGTGCTAATTTCAATCTCTGGTTTTATGTCGCACCCCAACTCACCTTTCCCCTTAAGCAAGAATAAGTTGGTTTTCTACATTAGAGACCCTGTTCTGTTTTGTAATTCAGTTCCTGTGTAGCCAAGTTTACATTCCGTGTAGTAGTGATATCTCATGATGTTTCTTTTTCTGTGTGACTTATTTCACATAGAATCATCGTACCTGAATCCACTCATTATGCTGCTACGGGCCTGATGACATAGAATTCATTGCTGAGTGATATTGCATTGTACGTAAGTACCAAAACTTCTTTATCCATTTTTCGCTTTCTGTGATATTGAATTTATACCTTAAAGGAGGTGCTTGTAAACAGAGCCGGCCCAAACTTCGTGGTGGCTGTGTCTTTTTGATTTAATTTCCCTAAGCTATAGGACCATAAGTGGAAGTGCCCTAGGCTCTGTTGCTTTGTTTTTTAGATGTTTCAGGAAACACCATACACTTCTCCAGAGTGGCTTTTGGCAATTTACATCCCGCCCATCAGCATAACAAGGCTCCCAGTTCTCCATGGCCTGTCCTGCCTTTCTGGATTTTACACTTTTTTCAGATGTCCCTTTTGACCGGGGGGAAGTGAGACTTCATTGTAGTGCATATTTCCTTTGCAAGCTTGCTTGTTTGGCCAAAAAGGGCGTATGCGTTTTTTCCTGAATATATTCAGGAAAAAACGCATACGCCCTTTTTGGCCAAGTGCATCATTGTGGACGTTCTGCCTCTTTTCCTATGCTTTACATGCAATTCCAGTCTACCTCCTGAAATCGGTTTCCTGCAGTTCTGCCTTGCTCTCAGTGCCTCTTCATAGCCTTACCTCAATATACCTTTGGAAAATAGTTGGCCTTTATAACTCTGCAGGTTTTTGAATTGCAGTGGCCCTTAGCTCCATTTTTCTGCTCTTATTTTTGTGATCTTGCCTCATATCCACAGGATTTCTTCAGGCCCTATTCTTCTTCTGGGACGCCTTGCTCTGCCTTTGGTTAATTCTTCTTCCTGATGTGAAATTAGAGTGACATGTGCCCATTGAAACCGCTACAGCTATTTTCTCACTGGTTCCCCCTATTCCCATTCATCCTCCGCACTAACTGCAGACTGTGCGATACCGGAACTTAAAGGCATTGACTCTCCATGTGGAGATGTTGTTAGTAAAGTGGCTGGAATGTTGATCCGGAGCCCCAGGAGAGGAAAATGAGGTGCATTTTAGAAACCTTTCCCGATCATATGGTATACCATCCGCTGGATTTCCCATGCATGGTTTAGCTGTAGGAAGATTCCCTTCAACCTGGAGTGTTGGGACCCTTGGAATGAGTAGCATGAAGTATTGCATTAAACTTTCGGCAGTTGCTCACCAAAGCTCACCAATCCTTTCAGCCCCAAGTGTCCAGCCTTATGTCTTATCCAGCTGTGGGTTTATATGTGGTCATTCCAGGTTGCATCACAGCCCCTGAGCGAATTTTGTAAGAATTTTTCTCTCTTTCATTGTTTCTGCGTTTTGGTTTTAAAATTTATTTCTATAAAGGGGTTTAGCTCATTTTCACTGCTGTGTTTGTGCCGCTCTGCGCACACTTGATTCCCTTATGGAGATATATCAATACATGGGTTTTAAGATTCTTATTACTCAGATATATTTCTCTGCGGTGTATAGGGTGTGTTGAGGCCAGTTCATTGAGCAAGGTGTAGATCTTTTCTGATACCTATTTTGGTTTATTGAACGGTATCTGTGCTAATTTCAAACTCTGGTTTTATGCATCACCCCACCTCTCCTTTCCCCTTAAGCTGACATAAGTGTGTTTTCTAAATGTGAGACACTGTTCTGTTTTGTAATTCATTTTTTGTGCAGCCATATTTATCCTCCCTCTATAAGTGATATCTGATGATATGTTTCTTTTTCTGTTTGACTTATTTCAAGTAGTATTATCGGACCTCAATCCACTCTTTATCCTTCTACTAGCCTTATTACATTGATTTCATGGTGAAGAGATATTCCATTGTACATAAGTACCACATTTTCTTTATCCATTGTTCTCTTTCCTGGGATATTTAAGGTGTACTGAAGTTGAGGTTCTTGTAAACAGAGTAGCCCTAAACTGTGGTGTGCTTGTGTCTTGTTGATTTTTAGACTTCCCTAGATATACTCCCGTGATTGGAAGTGCCCTATGCTCTGTCGCTCTGTTTTTTAGATGATTTAGGAACCACCATACACTTCTCCAGAGTGGCTCTCGGCAGTTCACACACTGTCCATCAGTGTATAAAGGCTTCCTGTTCTCCATGGCCTGTCCTGCATTTCTGGTTTTTACAATTTTTTCGGATGGCCCTTTTGACCAGTGGGAAATGAGACTTCTTTATTGTGCACATTTGCATCGCTTGCTTGCTTGGTTGCCCATAAAGTGCGTATGCGTTTTTTCCTGGATATATTCAGGAAAAAACGCATACTCCCTTTTGGGCCAACTGCATCATTGTCAAAATTCTGTCGCTTTTCATGTGCTTTAAAGGCGAGTCCAATCTATCTCTTGAAATCTGTTTCTTGCAATTCTGTCTTGCATTCAGATCCTCTTCTTTGCCTTACCTCAACATATTTTTGGACGTTAGTTTTCATTTATAACTCTGCAGGTTTGTGAATTGCAGTGACCCTGAGCTCCATTTTTTAAGTTGCTCTTTTGTGAGCTGGCCTCAAAACCGCAGGATTGCTTCAGGCCCTATTTTGGCTCCGGCGAGGCGGGCTGAGCCTTTTTTTAATTCTTATTCTTAATGGGAAATTAGAGTGACATGTGCCCGTCCAAACCCCTACAACTATTCTCTCATTGGTTCCCCCTGTTCCCGTTCATCCTCCTCACAATTTGCAAAATGTGTGAAACAGAAGTTTAAATGTGCTGATTCTCTAAGTGGGGAGATTCTAAGTAACGTGGCTGGAATGATGAACAGGAGCACCAGGAGAGGATAAATGAGGTGCATTTTAGACACATCTCCCGATCACATGGTGTACAGTCCTCTGGGTTTTCCATGCATGTTTTAGCTGTAGGAAGATTCCTTGAACCTGCAGATTTGGGACCCATTGAATGGGTACCAGGTAGTATTACTTTAAAGGGTGTGCATTTCCTCACCCAACCTCACATTTCTCTTAGCGCGAACAGTTTCCAGCCTTATGTCTCATCCTGCTGTGGGTCTAGATGTGTTCAATCCATGTTGCATCACCGTCCCTGAGGAAAAGTTGTAAGAGGTTTTCTCTGTCTCTCTGTCGTTTATTTTTTTCAATTTATTACTATATTGGTTACAGCTGATTTTCAAAGCTCTGTTTCTTGCTGCTGTACATCCACTTGATTCACGTACAGAGAGACATCAATAAATTCTTTTTCAGATTCTTACCAGTCATAGATATTCTTTTCCGGTGACTTGAGTGTGCTGAGTGCAGTTCTTTTAGCTACCGTGTAGGCCTTGTTGATTATCAGTTTGGTATTTGGAATGGTATCTTTGCTAATTTCAACCTCCTGGATGATGCCTCACCCCTCCCCACCTTTCCCGTTTAGCAGCCTCACGCGTATTTTCTACATATTTGACTATGTTTTTGTTTTGTAATTTATTTCATGTGTAGCCATTTTGGATTCCACCTTTAAGTGATATCTTATGATATGTGTCTTTTTCTTTTTGAATTATGTCACTTAGAATGATCATACGTAACTCCTCCGGAGTTGTTACAACTGGCCATATTTCATTGATTTCCAGGCTGAGTAATATTCCACTCTACATAAGTACCACATCTCTATCCATTTTTTCCCTCCAGAGACGTTTAAGTTATATCCTAGTCGAGGATCTTTTAAACAGAGGGGCAGTAAACATTGGGGTGACTGTGTCCTCTCGATTTTTGTTTTTCCCAAGATATATGCCCATGAGTGCAAGTGCCCTATGCTCTGTAGCTCATTTTTTAGATGCTTTAGTAAACACAATACACTTCTCCAGAATGGCCGTTGGCAATATACATTTCCACTATAAGCCTCACAGGGCTCCCTCTTCTCCTTGCCCTGTCCTGCATTTCTGGCGTTTACCCTTTATGAGGATGGCTCTTCTGACTGATGCGAAGTGATATCTTTTGTAGTATTGATTTCCAGTGCCCACCTGTTTGGTTGGCTAAAAAAGTGTATGCCCTTTTCTTGAATATATACAGAAAAAAACGCATACAGCCTTTTTGGCCAACTGCAATGTCGGCAATGTTCAGCCCCTTTTCTTGTGCTTAATGGCGAGTCCTTTCTACCTCCTCAAATCCCTTTCCTGCCATTCTCCCTTGCTTGCCAATCCTTTTCTCTGACTTTCCTCAAGACATTTTTCAGTGATAGATATTTTCAACTCTGCAGTTTCGTGAATTTTACTGCCCCTGAGTTCCATTGTTCAACTTGTGTTTATGGGAACTGGCCACAAAGCAGTGGGATTTCCTCAAGCCCTATACTGTTTCCATGGGCAACCCTAGCCTTTGGTCAATTCATCTTCCTGATTGGAAATTAGAGTGACATGTGCCTGTCTGAACACCTAGGACTTGTCTCTCATTGTTCCTCATCCTTCCGCTTCATCCTCTGGACAAATTCCAAACTGTACGCAACGGGATGTTGACAGTGTTGACATCTCCAAGTGGGGAGACTGTTAGTAAAGACGCTGGAGGGGTGAACCCGAGCACCAGGAGATGAGGAGATGAGATGCCTTTTCCAAACTCTTCCCGATCAGACGGTATACCATCCTCTGGATGTGACAGACATGTTTTAGCAGTAGGAAGAGTCCCATTCATGTAAGGAGAACACCAGGGCTTTTGCAAAATCAGTGTCTCCCCGAAACCCAAACTGGGGAGTTTTTTAAGCTACGGCTACACATATGTTCATTAAGGGCCTTGGGAAGTAGGCAGAGTGCAAACTTTAGATGACTGAAGTCTTCAGGGTCAGAAGCACTCACCACTGGCTTCCCTTAGGTTACACTTTAACTGTCATTGATAGATGATGTCAATAAAAATATCTGTTCTTTTTCCGATTATTTCCCCTTATAGGTTATTGCACAATATTGAGTGTAGTTCCCTGTGCTATACAGTAGTTCCTTGTTGATGATCTATTTTATACATAGCAGTGTGTATGTGTTAATTCCAAACTGTTAATTTATCCCTCCTCCCACCTTTCCCCTTTGGTAATAATAAATTATAAGATTTTATACTTCTCAGAAATGGGGGAGCTGAAAGAGAGGTATCATTTTCAATGGAAAAGCATTTAAAACAAGATTGAAGCTTTAACCAAGATTATTAGATGTACATCCTTGGAAAGAAATCACTTCATTTCTCTAATATTGACCTGACAAATAAGACAAACCTTTTCACTGAACTTGCTTATAATAAAGTGATGGAAATATCAAATGGAAGTGTTAGAAACATCTTATTTTACCCGAGCCTTATAAACTGTTCTATGTTAACTACATTTTGGCTCACACATCTGTTCATTGAAGTTACAATAGTCTCAATTTCTGTTACTGATCCTCCAGAGTGGACCCCAACAAGGGTCCCCCTGCCCAGTGTCATTGGGGCCAACAGATCGAGACTGAGTTTGGTTCCCAAGCAAAGGAAACTTTATATTTTCATCAGAGAATGGAGAGGTGAGAACATGCACTACCCCGTGGGCTGTGGGCTGGGCTGCTGTGTAGAGATCCTGTCAGAGTCAGTGGGAGGGAGGGGGCGGAGCTCTCAAGGGCCGGGTTGGCTGCAGCTCAGGCTCTATATCTCGGAGTCTGCACTGGGCCCCAGGAGCTGAGGTGTCGACCCAGCCATTCTGCACCAGGAAATCTGGTCTGAAGTGCCGGGTGTGGAACCTCTGCATGCGGGACCCTAGGAGCACGTGAAATTAGACAAAGCACAAAGGATAAAAAAGGTCAGACTTGACTTTATTGCCCACATTCTATTTTTATCTCCCAGGGATTTTTAATGGGCTTTGCTGGGGACAAACCCCTCCTCTGCCTTTTGTCCCGTTCCTCATTCTTGGAGTGCTGAGGGTGCAGACCCTTCTTCTGTAACTGCTGAGTGCTGAGTTGGGAGCCCTCATACCAGGGGACGAGGGTCAGAACTTCTCCCCAGCAGCCTCCAGGTGACGTTGATTGGCCCCAGGACCCCTGCCTCCCTGCTCGTCCGCCTGAGCACCAGCATTGGAAGTGTTATAGATTCTAATGACCTTTAAGGGTCCAGGAAAGAGATGTGCAGAGACGCTGTGGGGGCCGGTTTCACCCCGCCCCACATTTGTTCGGCCACCTTAGGCTGACCGTTTCTGCCAGCCTAGATGCTCTGACCAGTAGTCTGCTCTTTCTTCAATTAGGCCCCTGAATTAACGTAAAAACAGCACCAGGTGTCAGAGCCCTGCCCGCTCAACTCCCAGACAGTCCAGGGTCAGTGGTGATCAAGGACCATGATGGCCACTGAGTCAACAGCCTTTTGAAGTAAACAGGAGTCCAGCCGGTCTTATTGGCCACCATCATCACGGTGTCTGTAGGCTTTTCTATGGTGACAGTGTGATATACGGTTCCCCCGCCAAGATTATTAGCTCCCCTCTGGGTGCAGGAAGTCCTGCAAGCAGTAGTCTACTCCTTCGGGACACACTATTGTTGTTTTATGAGAGAAACTCCAGGTCAAGTGATGTTCACACGAGTCGTCATGGTGCCCTGTTGCCCCCGGTTATCTCTCTGGATGTTGGAGTTGGAGGGCCTCCTCACTCGAGGTCGGTGTGCCCACGGAGCGAACCCTGCAACTTCAGGGCATGGTTGGTGATTAGGATCACCACGTGGGGTCCTTTTCCCTTAGGAGGGAGGTGGCCTTTTGGGCTGCTGATTTCCAGGTTTTTAGATACCGCCAGTATCTTGGCCAGATGTGGCAGTGGGCCAAGCCCCTTGGTGACTGTAGTTTATCCTACCTGGATGGCATTCTTGCGTTGTTCCATTTCAAGTGGTCCCAGTTTTTGCACTAATTCTCCAATGGCGATTCACCTTTCACCGGGAATGGAAAGGTCAAAGGGTTTAGCTCAATTAGGGAGTTCCAGGGCAAGGGTCTGAATTGACTGCTCTTTCCATTCTTGAAAGGCCACTTCTGGATTCTGTTCAAAAGGATCATCATCTTTTCCTTTCAGTGTTTCATATAGAGGCCCAGCTAGTAGACTGTAGTTAGGGATCCAGAAGCAGCAAACCCTGGCCTCCCCAGGAACCCCTAAGCTGTCTTCTAGTTTTAGAAAGGGGTAAGGCTGCAAATGGTTTCTTCCCTTTCCTGGGATGGGCTTCTCTGACCTTGTGTGAGAATGAAGCCCAGGCAGGTCACTGCAGTCTGTGATATTTGAGCTTTTTCTTGGACAACTTCTATCCTTTATTGGCTTGGTAGTTCAGAGGCCTCCTTAGTAGGGCTGGCGATCAGAATGTCGTCTGCATATTGAAGGAGGGTTTCCTTTTCCAGAGGTAGAACTTTTCGGTCGTTAGCTAAGCTTTCCCCAAAGATGGTGTGGGAATTTTTGAACCCTTGGGGCAAGACGGCCCGGAAGTATTGTTTTAGTTGTATGTTGAGTCCTGCCACTCACAAGCCAAAATTTCTTGTGACTCTGGGACTAATGGAATACAAAAGAAGGCATCATTGAAGACTAATACAGAATACCATGTCCTGGTGGTTGGTAGAATGACCAGCAGGGTGTAGGAATCAGGAGTAACTGGAGGTATATCCTCGGTGGCTTCACTGACTGTCCTGACATCCTTTACCAGGTCCCCAGCAGCCCATGGGGCTCTCGTGGTCAGGCCAATCCCAGGATATGGAGCTCTCCTGGGCAGGTACCCCACCCCCAAGCCAGCCCACGGGGCTCTCATGGTCAGGCCCCTCCCAGGATACAGAGCTACCCTTGCAGGTACCGTGGCAGGGCTGGGCACACAGGAACCGTGCACATAGCCCTCATTGAAGAGCACCCCCAGCTCACCTGTCGCTCAGAGCTGACACAGAGCACCTCAGAGCAGGACTTGAACTAACAAACAGCAGCTCCGACAGGTCTGTGACCCTGGGCATCACTCTGTGTGGCCTCCCTCCACCTGGTCTTCCAGAGACTTCCACTGCACCCAGGGCACCAGGCCTCTGTCTCCAACCACCACCCACCCCTCCTCTCCCTGACTCCTGGGTTCCTCTCATTAGGAGAGGGTTTTCTTGAAGTTGTCTCCCACTCATGGGCCAGATAAAATGATTAGAAAACAAGCCAAAGCTGCAGCCCCTTGTCTATCCTGACTCTCAGGAGCCCACACCTGTTCCTTGGACCTGGCCGGTTCAGCAAGTTCCATTTTCTGCAACTGTGAGCCCCTGAGGGGTGATGATTGGCTACCTGGGCAGCCTTACCATGCCGGCCAGCCCTCCCCAGGTGTGCCTGGGTTGAGATCAATATAAATACCACTCCAGGCAGCAAAAGCCCCTGCAGCTGTGCCTGACGCCATTTTCTCTGCCCTGTCAGCAGTCTCGGGGCTGGGCTGGTGGGAGGGAGTGAGAGGCCACGGCTTTGTGGGTGGCCCAGTGTGAGTGGGGCTCTGCTGGACTTTCTGCAGCAGTTGCCAGGCTGCCACCTGCTAAAGAAGAGGATGTGTCACCCATACCTGCTGCTGGAATTTCTCCCTGGGCAGAGGTGAGGAAGGAAAAAAGCAGTGGGGGCAGGGACAGGACGGGTATCTCAGGCAGGGAAATGGAAATCTTCCAGAAGAGCACCCAGGGCCAGGACCATCCTGGCTGGCCTGCAGGCACCAAGTCAGCTGGCATGCTGTCACTCGTGTGGCTCCATGGCCCTTCCTCTAGGCTTTCAAGTCCTTGTATATATTCAGGTGTTTTACCTGGGAAGGGCGGGAACAGTTCAGCAGCAACTGGCCTGGGGCTCAGCTCACGTTTACTCACAGATGCCTCGGCACGGTGCCCCAGCTTTGCAATGAGGACGCTTGTTGTGTGGGGGCTGCTGGCTGAATGGGAGACGATTCCCCACCACTGACCAACTTCAGAATTGTTTACAACTGGAGCAAGTGCCCTGATACGGTTTTCCTCTGAGTAACTGGTGGGTTCTGTTTTTTTTTTTCTCTTTTTCGTTTTTGGTTCAAGGTAGATTTTATTCCTCTTTTTTGTATTTACAGATATAAGCATGGAAATAATTTATTCATATAAATACATGTATGTGAAGGGAATAATTGTTTTTTCTGTTTTATTTTTTAAATTTTATTTCTTTTTAATTTTGAATTTTATTTTATATTTTTATACAGCAGGTTCTCATTGGTTATCTATTTTATACATATAAATGTTTACATGCCAATCCCAATCTCTCAACTCCTCCCACCACCACCCCTCCAAGAGCTTTCCCCCCTTGTTGTCCATACGATTGTTGTCTACATCTGTTGCTCTATTTATGCCTTGCAAAACGGTTAATCTGTACAGTTTTTCTAGGTTCCACATATATGCATGAATATACAAGATTTGTTTTTCTCTTTCTGACTTACTTCACTCTGTATGACAGTCTCTAGATCCATCGACGTCTCTACAAATGACCCAATTTCATTCCTTTCATGGCTTAGTAATATTCCATTTTATATATGTACCACAGCTTTATGCATTCGTCTGTCTGTGGGCATTTAGGTTGCTTCCATTACCTCGATATTATAAATAGTGATGCAATGAACATTGCGGTGAATGTCTCTTTTTGATTTATGGTTTTGTCTGGGTATATGTCCAGTCCTGGGATTGCTGTATCATATGGTAATTCTATTATTAGTTTCTTAAGAAACTCCATATTGTTCTCCATAGTGAATGTATCAATTTATATTCCCAACAATAGTGGAAGAGGGTTCCTTTTCTCCACACCCTTTCCAGCATTTGTTGTTTGTAGATTTTCAGATGATGCCCATTCTAACAGGTGTGAGGTGATACCTCATTGTTGAGTCCATTTCGTTGAGCAGGGGGTAGGTCTTGTCTATTACATATTTGGCTTATGGAACGGTATCTGTGCTAATTTCAAACTCTGGTTTTATGCAGCACCCCCTTAACTCACCTTTCCCCTTAAGCAAGCATAAGTTGGTTTTCTAATCTTGAGACCCTGTTCTGTTTTGTAATTCAGTTCATGTGTAGCCAAGTTTACATTCCGTGCATTAGTGATACCTTATGATGTTTCTTTTTCTGTGTGACTTATTTCACTTAGAATCATCATGCCTCAATCCACTCATTATGCTGGTACAGGCCTGGTGACACAGATTTCATTGCTGAGTGGTATTCTGTTGTACGTAAGTACCGCAACTTCTTTATCAATTATTTGTTCTCTGGGATATTTAACTCGTACTGTAGAAGAGGTTCCTGTAAACAGAGCCGTCCCAAATTTTGGGGTGGCTGTGTCTTTTTGATTTTAATTTCCTTAAGCTATAGGACCATAAGTGGAAATGCCCTAGACTCTGTTGCTTTGTTTTTCAGATGTATCAGGAAACACCATACACTTCTCCAGAGTGGCTGTTGGCAATGTACATCCCGCCCATCAGCATAACAAGGCTCCTTTTTCCCCATGGCCTGTCTTGCCTTTCTGGATTTTACACTTTTCTCAGATGGCCCTTTAGACCGAGGGGAAGTGACACTTCATAGTAGTTCGGATTTCCATGGCAAGCTTGCTTGGTTTGCCAAAAAGGGCGTATGTGTTTTTTCCTGAATATATTCAGGAACAAACTCATACGCCCTTTGTTGCCAAGTGCATCATTGTCGATGTTCTGCCTCTTTTCCTATGCTTTAAATGCAAATCCAGTCTACCTCCTGAAATCGGTTTCCTGAAATTCTGCCCCGCTTTCAAGTCCTCTTCGCAGCCTTACTTCAATATATTTTTGGACGTTATCTGTCATTTATAACTCTCCAGGTTTGTGAATTACAGGGCCCCTGAGCTCCTTTCTTCAACTCGCTTTCTTGTGAGCTGGCCGCAAACCCGCAAGACTGCTTCAGGCCCTAATCTGCTTCTGGCAGGGCACGCTGAGCCTTTGGTTAATTTCTCTTCCTGGTGGGAAATGAGTGTTAAATATGCCCGTCCAGACACCTACCTCACTCTCAACCCCTTGGTGATGTGGGTCCTCTGGTTTGTGGCCACCTTTTCTGGGTTCCTCACCTTTCGATGATGTGGCCCCACTAGTGTGAGGACACTCCTGCCTGGTTCTCATCCACGTGGTTATGTGGACCCCCTGGTGAGAGTCTGTTCCTGGCTTTGTTCCTCACCCACCTGTGAGGGAGACCCTCTGCTGATAGGTCACTCCTGCATGGCTGGCACACATTGCCTTGGTGAAGTCAGCCGTGTGGTGGCAGTTGGAGCGTGCTGGGAATCTCCTCCCCCCGGTGATGAGGGCCCTCTTGCGTCAGGCCCTAACTGCTGGGCTCACCAACTTTTCTTAGGGAGCCCAGTGATGCTTTGGCACTCCTCTTAGGATCCCATCTCCATGGAGATGTGGGCCTTCTGCTCTGAGGTCCCAACGGCTGGGTTGTTCACATTTTCATGATGTGGGCTCTCTGGTGTTCACAGAGGCCTGGATCCCATAGCCTCTGTGCTCTTGGCCGCCTGCTGGGAGGTTCCAACTGCTGGATTCCTCACTTTTTTAATTTTTTGGGCCCTCTGTTGTGAGGATCCTCCTGCCTGCCTCACTCCCAGCCCCTTCGTGATGTGTGTCGTCTGGTTTGAGGCCACATGTGCTGGGTTCCTCACCTTTCGATGATGTGGGACCAATGGTCTTAGGAGACTCCTGCCTGGTTCACATCCCCTTGGTGATGTGGGCCCTCTGTTGAGAGTCTGATCCTGGCTGGGTTCCTCACCCATCTGTGAGGTGGGCCGTCTGCTGTGAGGTAATTCCTGCCTGGCTTGCTCACCTCGCCTTGTGGAGATGAGCCCTCTGGTGGCACTTGGAGCCTGCTGGGAGCCTCCTCTCCTGGGTGATGAGGGCCCTCTGGCGTCAGGCCCTAACTGCTGGGCTCCCCACATTTTGTGATGTGCGCCCAGTGGTGCGAGGACACTCCAGCCAGGTTCACATCCCCATTGGGATGTGGGCCTTCTGCTCTGAGGTCCCAAAGCCTGGGTTGCTCACAGTTTCATGATGTGGGCTCTCTGGTATTAGTTCACTCCTGCCTGCATCCCATAGCTTCTGTGCTCTGGGCCGCCTGCTGGGAGGTTCCAACTGCTGGATTCCTCACCTTTCTTATTCTTTGGGCCCTCTGTTTTTAGGCTACTCCTGCCTGCCTCACTCCCATTCCCTTTGTGATATGTGTCCTCTGATTTGAGGCCACATGTGCTGGGTTCCGCACCTTTCGATGATGTGACCCCACTGGAGGGAAGACAGTCCTGACTGGTTCCCATCCCCTTGCTGATGTGGGCCCTCAGGTGAGAGTCTGATCCTGGCTGGGTTCCTCACCCTTCTGTGAGGTGGGCCCTCTGCTGTGAGGTCAATCATGCCTGTCTGGCACACGTCACCTTGGCGACGTGGGCCCTCTGGTGGCAGTTGGAGTGTGCTGGGATCCTCCTCCCCTCGGTGATGAGGGCCCTCTTGCCTTAGGCCATAACTGCTGGGCTCCCCACATTTTCTGATGTGCGCCAAGTGAGTGAGGACACTCTTGCCAGGTTCCCATCCCCATGGCGATATGGGCCTTCTGCTCTGAGGTCAAAACGGCTGGCTTGCTCACAGTACCAAGATGTGGGCCCTCTGCTGTGAGTTCACTCCGGCAAGGATCCCTTATCATCGGTGCTCTGAGCCGCCTGCTGGGAGGTTCCAACTGCTGGATTCCTCAACTTTTTTATTCTATGTGCCCTCTGTTGTGAGGCTCCTCCTGCCTGCCTCACTGCCAGCCCCTTGGTGATGACTGTCCTATGGCTTGAGGCCACATGTGCTGCGTTCCTCACCTTTCGATGACGTGACCCCACTCGTGTGAGGACACTCCTGCCTGGTTCCCATCCCCTTGGTGAGGTGGGCCCTCTGGCGAGAGTCTAATCCTGGCTGGGTTCCTCAACGTTCTGTGAGGTAGGCCCTCTGCTGTGAGGTCACTCCTGCCTGGCTGGCACACGTCACCTTGGAGACGTGAGCCCTCTGGTGGCAGTTGGAGCGTGCAGGGCGCCTCCTCCTCTCGGTGATGACGGCCCTCTGGCGTCAGGCCCTAAATGGTGGGCTCCCCACATTTTCTGATGTGCGCCCAGTGGTGCGAGGACACTCCAGCCAGGTTCCCATTCCCATGGGGATGTGGTCCTTCTGCGCTGAGGTCTCAACTCCTGGGTTGCTCACAGTTTTGTGATGTGGGCCCTCTGCTGTGAGTTCACTGTGGCCTGGATCCCATAGCCTCGGTGTTCTGGGCCGCCTGCTGGAAGGTCTAAATGCTGGAATCCTCACGTTTTTTATATTATGTGCCCTGTGTTGTGAGGCTACTCCTGCCTGCCTCACTCCAAGGCCCTTGGTGATGTGGGTCCTCTGGTTTGAGGACACATGTGCTGGGTTCCTCACCTTAAGATGATGAGGCCCCACTGGTGTGAGGATAATCCTGACTGGGTCCCATCCCCTTTGTGATGTGGGCCCTCTGGTGAGAGTCTGATCCTGGCTGGGTTCCTCACCCATCTGTGAGGTGGGCCCTCTACTATCAGGTAACTCTTGCCTGGGTTGCTCACCTCGCCTTGTTGACATGAGCCCTCTGGTGGCAATTGGACCCTGCTGGGAGCCTCCTCAGCTCTGTGATGAGGGCCCTCTGACGTCAGGCCCTAACTGCTGGGCTCCCCAACTTTTCTTAGTGAGCCCAGTGTTGCTCAAGCACTCCTCTTAGGTTCCCATCCCCATGGGGATGTGGGCCTTCTGCTCTGAGGTTCCAACGGCTGGGTTGATCACAATTTCATGATGTGGGCTGTCTGGTGTTAGTTCACTGTGGCCTGGATCCCATAGCCTCTGTGGTCTTGGCTGCCTGCTGGGAGGTTCCAACTGCTCGATTCCTCAACTTTTGTATTCTATGGGTCCTGTGTTGTGATGCTCCTCCTGCCTGCCTCACTCGCAACCCCTTCGTGGTGTGGGTCTTCTGGTTTGAGGCCACATGTGCTGGGTTAGGCAACTTTCAATGATGTGGCCCCACTGGTGTGAGGACACTCCTGCCTGGTTCCCATCCCCTTGGTGATGTGGGCCTTCTGGTGACAGTCTTATCCTGGCTGGGTTCCTCACTCTTCTGTGAGGTAGGCCCTCTGCTGTGAGGTCAATCCTGCCTGACTTGCACACATCACCTTGGCGACGTGGGCCCTCTGTTGGCACATGGAACCTGCTGGGAGCCTCCTGCCCTCGGTGATGACGACCCTCTAGCATCAGGCTCTAACTGCTGGGCTCCCCACGTTTTCTGATGTGAGCCCAGTGATGCCAGGACACTCCTGTCAGGTTCCCATCCCCATGGGGATGTGGGCTTTCTGCTCTGAGGTCCCAATGCCTGGGTTGCTCACAGTTTCTTGATGTGGGCTCTCTGGTGTTAGTTAACTCCTGCCTGCATCCCATAGCTTCTGTGCTCTCGGCCGCCTGCTGGGAGGTTCCAAATGCTGGATTCCTCACTTTTTTTATTCTTTGGGCCCTCTGTTTTTAGGCTACTCCTACCTGCCTCACTCCCATCCCCTTTGTGATGTATGTCCTCTGATATGAGGCCACATGTGCTGGGTTCCTCACCTTTCGATGATGTGGCCCCACTGGTGGGAGGACAGTCCTGACTGGTTCCCATCCCCTTGGTGTTGTGGGCCCTCTGGTGAGAGTCTCATCCTGCCTCAGTTCCTCACCCTTCTGTGAGATAGGCCCTCTGCTGTGAGGTCACTACTGCCTGGCTGGCGCATGCCACCTTGTAGACGTGGTCCCTCTGTTGGCAGTTGGAACCTGCTGGGAATCTCCTCCCCTCAGTTATGAGGGCCCCCTGGCATCAGGCCCTAACTGCTGGGCTCCTAACATTTTCTGATATGTGCTAAGTGGTGCAAAGCCACTCCTGCCAGGTTCCCATCCCAATGGGGATGTGGGCCTTCTGTTCTGAGGTCCCAACAGCTGGGCTGCTCACAGGTTCATGATGTGGGCCCTCTGCTGTGAGTTCACTGCGGCCTGGATCCCATAGCCTCGGTGCTCTGGGCCACTTGCTGGGAGGTTCCAACTGCTGGATTCCTCAACTTTTATATTCTATGGACCCTGTGTTGTGAGGCCAGTCCTGCCAGCCTCATTCCGAACCCCTTGGTGATGTGGTTCCTCTGGTTTGAGGACACATGTGCTGGGATCCTCACCTTTCGATGATGTTGTCCCACTGGTGTGGGGACACTCCTGCCTGGTTCCCATCCCCTTGGTGATGTGGGCCCTCTGGTGAGAGTCTGATCCTGGCTGTGTTCCTCACCCTTCTGTGAGGTGGGCCCTCTGCTGTGAGGTCATTCGTGCCTGGTTGGCACACATCGCCTTGGCGACGTCAGCCCTCTGGTGGCAGTTGGAGCCTGCTGGGAGCCTCCTCTTCTCGGTGATGAGTGCCCTCTGGCGTCAGGCCCTAACTGCTGGTCGCCCAAAATTTTCTGATATGTTCTCAGTGGTGCGAGGACACTCCTACCAGAATTCCATCCCCATGGGGATGTGGGCCTCCTGCTCTGAGGTCCCAATGGCTGGGTTGCTCAGTTTCATGACATGGGCCCTGTTCTGTGAGTTCACTGTGGCCTGGATCCCATAGCCTCGGTGCTCTGGGCCGCCTGCTGGGAGGTTCCAACTGCTGGATTCCTCACTTTTTTATTCTATGTGCCCAGTGTTGTGAGGCTACTCCTGCCTGCCTCACTCCGAGGTCCTTGGTGATGTGGGTCCTCTGGTTTGAGGACACATGTGCTGAGTACCTCAGCTTTCGATGATGTGGCCCCACTGATGTGAAGACACTCCTGCCTGGTTCCCATCCCCTTGGTGATGTGGGCCCTCTGGTGAGAGTCTGATGTTGGCTGGGTTTCTCACCCTTCTGTGAGGTGGGACCTCTGCTGTGAGGTAACTCCTGCCTGGCATGCTCACGTTGCCTTGGCAATGTGAGCCCTCAGGTGGCACTTGGAGCCTGCTGGGAATCTCCTCCCCTCAGTTATGAGAGCTCTGGATAAAACACATATGCCCTTTTTTGCCAAGTGCATTATTTTCCAAGTTCTGTCTCTTTTCCTATGCTTTAAGAGCTACTCCCGTGTACGTTCTGAAATCAGTTTCCAGCAATTCTGCCCCGCATTCAAGTCCTCTTCGCAGCCTTACTTCAGTATAATTTTGGATGATAGCTGTCATTTATAACTCCGCAGGTTTCTGAATTAGAGTGCCCCTGAGCTCCTTTCTTCAACTCGCTTTCTTGTGAGCTGGCCGCAACACCACAGGATTGCTTCAGGCCCTAGTTTGGTTCCGGCACGGCATGCTGAGCCTTTGGTTAATTCCTCTTCCTGGTGGGAAATGAGAGTTAAATTTGCCCGTCCAGACACCTCCACCTAGTCTCTCATTGGTTCTCCCTATTCCTGTTCATTTTCCACAGAAATTGCAAACTGGGCCAAACAGGAGGTTAAAGGCACTGACTCTCCAAGTGGGGAGAGTGTTAGTAAAGCGTCTGGAATGTTGCACCCGAGTACCAGGGGACGATAACTGAGACACATTTGAACACGTTTTCCGATCACACGGTGGATCATACTCTGGGTTCCACATGCATGTTTTAGCTGAAGGAAGAATCCCTTAAACATGGAGAGTTGAGACCCATGGAATGGGTACCATGCAATATGACTTCAAAGGGTCTGCATTTGCTCACCGAACCTCACCAATCCTATCACTGCTGCGCTTATGCCGCTGTACACACGCTTGATTCTCTTTCGGAGACATATAAATCCATAGGTTTTAAGATTCTTACTAGTCAGGTATATTCTTAGGCGTTTAATATGGGGTGTTGAGTCCACTTCGTTGAGCAAGGAGTAGCTCTTGTCTATTACATATTTGGCTTATGGAACGGTGTCTGTGCTAATTTCAATCTCTGTTTTCATGCAGCACCCCAACTCACCTTTCCCCTTAAGCAAGCATAAGTTGGTTTTCTACATTTGACACCCTGTTCTGTTTTGTAATTCAGTTCCTGTGTAGCCAAGTTTACATTCCGTGTAGTAGTGATATCTTATGATATTTCTTTTTCTGTGTGACTTATTTCTCTTAGAATCATCATACCTGAATCCACTCATTATGCTGTCACGGGCCTGATGACATAGATTTCTTTGCTGAGTGATATTGCATTGTACGTAAGTACCACAATTTCTTTATCCATTTTTCGCTTTCTGCGATATTGAACCTGTACCGTAAACGAGGTTCTTGTAAACAGAGCCGTCCCAAACTTTGGGGAGGCTGTGTCTTTTTGATTATTATTTCCCTAAGCTATACGACCATAAGTGGAAATGCCCTAGGCTCTGTTGCTTGGTTTTTTGGATGTTTCAGGAAACACCATACACTTCTCCAGAGTGGCTGCTGGCAATTTACATCCCGCCCGTCAGCATAACAGGGCTCCCAGTTCTCCATGGCCTGTCCTGCCTTTCTGGATTTTACACTTTTTCCAGATAGCCCTTTTGACCGGGGGGCAGTGAGACTTCATTGTAGTGCAGATTTCCTTTGCAAGCTTGCTTGGTTGGCCAAAAAGGGCGTATGCGTTTTTTCCTGAATATATTCAGGAAAAAACGCATACGCCCTTTTTGGCCAAGTGCATCATTGTGGACGTTCTGCCTCTTTTCCTATGCTTTACTTGCAATTCCAGTCTACCTCCTGAAATCGGTTTCCTGCAATTCTGCACCGCTTTCAACTCCTCTTGGCAGCCTTCCTTCAATATATTTTTGGAAGATAGCTGTCATTTATAACTCTGCAGGTTTGTGAATTACAGTGCCCCTGAGCTCCTTTCTTCAACTCGCTTTCTTGTGAGCTGGCCGCAACACCACAGGATTGCTTCAGGCCCTAGTTTGGTTCCGGCACGGCATGCTGAGCCTTTGGTTAATTCCTCTTCCTGGTGGGAAATGAGAGTTAAATTTGCCTGTCCAGACACCTCCACCTAGTCTCTCATTGGTTCTCCCTATTCCTGTTCATTTTTCACAGAAATTGCAAACTGGGCCAAACAGGAGGTTAAAGGCACTGACTCTCCAAGTGGGGAGAGTGTTAGTAAAGCATCTGGAATGTTGCACCCGAGTACCAGGGGACGAAAACTGAGACACATTTGAACACGTTTTCCGATCACACGGTGGATCATACTCTGGGTTCCACATGCATGTTTTAGCTGAAGGAAGAATCCCTTAAACATGGAGAGTTGAGACCCATGGAATGGGTACCATGCAATATGACTTCAAAGGGTCTGTATTTGCTCACCGAACCTCACCAATCCTATCACTGCTGCGCTTATGCCGCTGTACACACGCTTGATTCTCTTTCGGAGACATATAAATCCATAGGTTTTAAGATTCTTACTAGTCAGGTATATTCTTAGGCGTTTAATATGGGGTGTTGAGTCCACTTCGTTGAGCAAGGAGTAGCTCTTGTCTATTACATATTTGGCTTATGGAATGGTGCCTGTGCTAATTTCAATCTCTGGTTTCATGCAGCACCCCAACTCACCTTTCCCCTTAAGCAAGCATAAGTTGGTTTTCTACATTTGACACCCTGTTCTGTTTTGTAATTCAGTTTCTGTGTAGCCAAGTTTACATTCCGTGTAGTAGTGATATCTTATGATATTTCTTTTTCTGTGTGACTTATTTCTCTTAGAATCATCATACCTGAATCCACTCATTATGCTGTCACGGGCCTGATGACATAGATTTCTTTGCTGAGTGATATTGCATTGTACGTAAGTACCACAACTTCTTTATCCATTTTTCGCTTTCTGTGATATTGAACCTGTACCGTAAACGAGGTTCTTGTAAACAGAGCCGTCCCAAACTTTGGGGAGGCTGTGTCTTTTTGATTATTATTTCCCTAAGCTATACGACCATAAGTGGAAATGCCCTAGGCTCTGTTGCTTGGTTTTTTGGATGTTTCAGGAAACACCATACACTTCTCCAGAGTGGCTTCTGGCAATTTACATCCCGCCCGTCAGCATAACAGGGCTCCCAGTTCTCCATGGCCTGTCCTGCCTTTCTGGATTTTACACTTTTTTCAGATAGCCCTTTTGACCGGGGGGCAGTGAGACTTCATTGTAGTGCAGATTTCCTTTGCAAGCTTGCTTGGTTGGCCAAAAAGGGCGTATGCGTTTTTTCCTGAATTTGGCCAAGTGCATCATTGTGGACGTTCTGCCTCTTTTCCTATGCTTTACTTGCAATTCCAGTCTACCTCCTGAAATCGGTTTCCTGCAATTCTGCACCGCTTTCAACTCCTCTTGGCAGCCTTCCTTCAATATATTTTTGGAAGATATCTGTCATTTATAACTCTGCAGGTTTGTGAATTACAGTGCCCCTGAGCTCCTTTCTTCAACTCGCTTTCTTGTGAGCTGGCCGCAACACCACAGGATTGCTTCAGGCCCTAGTTTGGTTCCGGCACGGCATGTTGAGCCTTTGGTTAATTCCTCTTCCTGGTGGGAAATGAGAGTTAAATTTGCCCGTCCAGACACCTCCACCTAGTCTCTCATTGGTTCTCCCTATTCCTGTTCATTTTCCACAGAAATTGCAAACTGGGCCAAACAGGAGGTTAAAGGCACTGACTCTCCAAGTGGGGAGAGTGTTAGTAAAGCATCTGGAATGTTGCACCCGAGTACCAGGGGACGAAAACTGAGACACATTTGAACACGTTTTCCGATCACACGGTGGATCATACTCTGGGTTCCACATGCATGTTTTAGCTGAAGGAAGAATCCCTTAAACATGGAGAGTTGAGACCCATGGAATGGGTACCATGCAATATGACTTCAAAGGGTCTGCATTTGCTCACCGAACCTCACCAATCCTATCACTGCTGCGCTTATGCCGCTGTACACACGCTTGATTCTCTTTCGGAGACATATAAATCCATAGGTTTTAAGATTCTTACTAGTCAGGTATATTCTTAGGCGTTTAATATGGGGTGTTGAGTCCACTTCGTTGAGCAAGGAGTAGCTCTTGTCTATTACATATTTGGCTTATGGAACGGTATCTGTGCTAATTTCAATCTCTGGTTTTATGAAGCACCCCAACTCACCTTTCCCCTTAAGCAAGCATAAGTTGGTTTTCTACATTTGACACCCTGTTCTGTTTTGTAATTCAGTTCTTGTGTAGCCAAGTTTACATTCCGTATAGTAGTGATATCTTATGATGTTTCTTTTTCTGTGTGACTTATTTCACTTAGAATCATCGTACCTGAATCCACTCATTATGCTGCTACGGGCCTGATGACATAGATTTCATTGCTGAGTGATATTGCATTGTATGTAAGTACCACAACTTCTTTATCCATTTTTCGCTTTCTGTGATATTCAACTTGTACCGTAAACGAGGTTCTTGTAAACAGAGCCGTCCCAAACTTTGGGGTGGCTGTGTCTTTTTGATTTTAATTTCCCTAAGCTATAGGACCATAAGTGGAAGTGCCCTAGGCTCTGTTGCTTTGTTTTTTGGATGTTTCAGGAAACACCATACACTTCTCCAGAGTGGCTGCTGGCAATTTACATCCCGCCCATCAGCATAACAAGGCTCCCAGTTCTCCATGGCCTGTCCTGCCTTTCTGGATTTTACACATTTTTCAGATGGCCCTTTTGACCCGGGGGCAGTGAGACTTCATTGTAGTGCAGATTTCCTTTGGAAGCTTGCTTGGTTGGCCAAAAAGGGTGTATGCGTTTTTTCCTGAATATATTCAGGAAAAAACGCATACGCCCTTTTTGGCCAAGTGCATCATTCTGGACGTTCTGCCTCTTTTCCTATGCTTTACATGCAATTCCAGTCTACCTCCTGAAATCGGTTTCCTGCAATTCTGCCCCGCTTTCAACTATTCTTGGCTGCCTTACTTCAATATATTTTTGGAAGATAGCTGTCATTTATAACTCTGCAGGTTTGTGAATTACAGTGACTCTGAGCTCCTTTCTTCAACTCGCTTTCTTGTGAGCTGGCCTCAACACCGCAGGATTGCTTCAGGCCCTAGTTTGGTTCCGGCATGGCATGTTGAGCCTTTGGTTAATTCCTCTTCCTGGTGGGAAATGAGAGTTAAATTTGCCCGTCCAGACACTTCCACCTAGTCTCTCATTGGTTCTCCCTATTCCTGTTCATTTTCCACAGAAATTGCAAACTGGGCCAAACAGGAGGTTAAAGGCACCGACTCTCCAAGTGGGGAGAGTGTTAGTAAAGCGTCTGGAATGTTGCACCCGAGTACCAGGGGACGAAAACTGAGACACATTTGAACACGTTTTCCGATCACACGGTGGATCATACTCTGGGTTCCACATGCATGTTTTAGCTGAAGGAAGAATCCCTTAAACATGGAGAGTTGAGACCCATGGAATGGGTACAATGCAATATGACTTCAAAGGGTCTGCATTTGCTCACCGAACCTCACCAATCCTATCACTGCTGCGTTTATGCCGCTGTACACACGCTTGATCCTCTTTCGGAGACATATAAATCCATAGGTTTTAAGATTCTTACTAGTCAGGTATATTCTTAGGCGTTTAATATGGGGTGTTGAGTCCACTTCGTTGAGCAAGGAGTAGCTCTTGTCTATTACATATTTGGCTTATGGAACGGTATCTGTGCTAATTTCAATCTCTGGTTTTATGCCGCACCCCAACTCACCTTTCCCCTTAAGCAAGCATAAGTTGGTTTTCTACATTTGAGACCCTGTTCTGTTTTGGAATTCAGTTCCTGTGTAGCCAAGTTTACATTCCGTGTAGTAGTGATATCTTATGATGTTTCTTTTTCTGTGTGACTTATTTCACTTAGAATCATCGTACCTGAATCCACTCATTATGCTGCTACGGGCCTGATGACATAGATTTCATTGCTGAGTGATATTGCATTGTACGTAAGTACCACAACTTCTTTATCCATTTTTTGCTTTCTGTGATATTCAACTTGTACCGTAAACGAGGTTCTTGTAAACAGAGCCGTCCCAAACTTTGGGGTGGCTGTGTCTTTTTGATTTTAATTTCCCTAAGCTATAGGACCATAAGTGGAAGTGCCCTAGGCTCTGTTGCTTTGTTTTTTGGATGTTTCAGGAAACACCATACACTTCTGCAGAGTGGCTGCTGGCAATTTACATCCCGCCCATCAGCATAACAAGGCTCCCAGTTCTCCATGGCCTGTCCTGCCTTTCTGGGTTTTACAGTTTTTCAGATGGCCCTTTTGACCGGGGAGCAGTGAGACTTCATTGTAGTGCAGATTTCCTTTGCAAGCTTGCTTGGTTGGCCAAAAAGGGCGTATGCGTTTTTTCCTGAATATATTCAGGAAAAAACGCATACGCCCTTTTTGGCCAAGTGCATCATTCTGGACGTTCTGCCTCTTTTCCTATGCTTTACATGCAATTCCAGTCTACCTCCTGAAATCGGTTTCCTGCACTTCTGCCCTGGTTTCAAGTCCTCTTGGCAGCCTTCCTTCAATATATTTTTGGACGATAGCTGTCATTTATAACTCTGCAGGTTTGTGAATTACAGTGCCCCTGAGCTCCTTTCTTCAACTCGCTTTCTTGTGAGCTGGCCGCAACACCGCAGGATTGCTTCAGGCCTTAGTGTGGTTCTGGCATCGTATGCTGAGCCTTTGGTTAATTCCTCTTCCTGGTGGGAAATGAGAGTTAAATTTGCCCGTCCAGACACCTCCAGCTAGTCTGTCATTCGTTCTCGCTCTTCCTGTTCATCTTGCGCAGAAATTGCAAACTGGGCCAAACAGGAGGTTAAAGGCACTGACTCTCCAAATGGGGCGATTGTTAGTAAATCATCTGGAATGTTGAACCCGAGTACCAGGGGACGAAAACTGAGACACATTTGAACACGTTTTCCGATCACACGGTGGATCGTACTCTGGGTTCCACATGCATGTTTTAGCTGAAGGAAGAATCCCTTAAACATGGAGAGTTGAGACCCATGGAATGGGTACCATGCAATATGACTTCAAAGGGTCTGCATTTGCTCACCGAACCTCACCAATCCTATCACTGCTGCATTTATGCCACTGTACACACGCTTGATTCTCTTTCGAAGACATATAAATCCGTAGGTTATAAGATTCTTACTAGTCAGTTATATTCTTAGGCGTTTAATATGGGGTGTTGAGTCCACTTCGTTGAGCAAGGAGTAGCTCTTGTTTATTACATATTTGGCTTATGGAACGGTATCTGTGCTAATTTCAATCTCTGGTTTTATGCCCCACCCCAACTCACCTTTGCCCTTAAGCAAGCATAAGTTGGTTTTCTACATTTGAGACCCTGTTCTGTTTTGTAATTCAGTTCCTGTGTAGCCAAGTTTACATTCCGTGTATTAGTGATATCTTATAATGTTTCTTTTTCTGTGTGACTTATTTCACTTAGAATCATCATACCTGAATCCACTCATTATGCTGCTATGGGCCTGATGACATAGATTTCATTGCTGAGTGATATTGCATTGTACGTAAGTACCACAACTTCTTTATCCATTTTTCGCTTTCTGTGATATTGAACTTCTACAGTAAACAAGGTTCTTGTAAACACAGCCGGCCCAAACTTTGGGGTGGTTGTGTCTTTTTGATTTTAATTTCCCTAAGCTATAGAACCATAAGTGGAAGTGCCCTAGGCTCTGTTGCTTTGTTTTTTTGATGTTTCAGGAAACACCATACACTTCTCCAGAGTGGCTGTTGGCAATTTACATCCCGCCCATCAGCAGAACAAGGCTCCCAGTTCTCCATGGCCTGTCCTGCCTTTCTGGATTTTACACTTTTTTCAGATAGCCCTTTTGACCGGGGGGCAGTGAGACTTCATTGTAATGCAGATTTCCTTTGCAACCTTGCTTGGTTGGCCAAAAAGGGCGTATGCGTTTTTTCCTGAATATATTCAGGAAAAAACGCATACGCCCTTTTTGGCCAAGTGCATCATTGTGGACGTTCTGCCTCTTTTCCTATGCTTTACATGCAATTCCAGTCTACCTCCTGAAATCGGTTTCCTGCAATTCTGCCCCGCTTTCAAGTCCTCTTGGCAGCCTTACTTCAATATATTTTTGGAAGATAGCTGTCATTTATAACTCTGCAGGTTTGTGAATTACAGTGCCCCTGAGTTCCTTTCTTCAACTCGCTTTCTTGTGAGCTGGCCGCAACACCACAAGATTGCTTCAGACCGTAGTGTGCTTCTGGAATGCCACGCTGAGCCTTTGATTAATTCCTCTTCCTGGTGGGAAATGAGAGTTAAATTTGCCCGTCCAGACACCTCCACCTAGTCTCTCATTGGTTCTCCCTATTCCTGTTCATCTTACGCAGAAATTGCAAACTGGGCCAAACAGGAGGTTAAAGGCACTGACTCTCCAAGTGGCGATAGTGTTAGTAAAGCGTCTGGAATGTTGCACCGGAGTACCAGGGTACGAAAAATGAGACACATTTGAACACGTTTTCCGATCACACGGTGGATCGTACTCTGGGTTCCACATGCATGTTTTAGCTGAAGGAAGAATCCCTTAAACATGGAGAGTTGTGACCCATGGAATGGGTACCATGAAATATGACTTCAAAGGGTCTGCATTTGCTCACCGAACCTCACCAATCCTATCACTGCTGCATTTATGCCGCTGTACACAGGCTTGATTCTCTTTTGGAGACATATAAATCCATAGGTTTTAAGATTCTTACTAGTCAGGTATATTCTTAGGCGTTTAATATGGGGTGTTGAGTCCACTTCGTTGAGCAAGGAGTAGCTCTTGTCTATTACATATTTGGCTTATGGAACGGTATCTGTGCTAATTTCAATCTCTGGTTTTATGCCGCACCCCAAGTCACCTTTCACCTTAAGAAAGCATAAGTTGGTTTTCTACATTTGAGACCCTGTTCTGTTTTGTAATTCAGTTCCTGTGTAGCCAAGTTTACATTCCGTGTAGTAGTGATATCTTATGATGTTTCTTTTTCTGTGTGACTTATTTCAGTTAGAATCATCGTACCTGAATCCACTCATTATGCTGCTACGGGCCTGATGACATAGATTTCATTGCTGAGTGATATTGCATTGTACGTAAGTACCACAACTTCTTTATCCATTTTTCGCTTTCTGTGATATTGAACTTGTACCGTAAAGGAGGTTCTTGTAACCAGAGCCGGCCGAAACTTTTGGGTGGCTGTGTCTTTTTGATTTCAATTTCCCTAAGCTATAGGACCATAAGTGGAAGTGCCCTAGGCTCTGTTGCTTTGTTTTTTGGATGTTTCAGGAAACACCATACACTTCTCCAGAGTGGCTGTTGGCAATTTACATCCCGCCCATCAGCATAACAAGGCTCCCAGTTCTCCATGGCCTGTCCTGCCTTTCTGGATTTTACACTTTTTTCAGATGGCCCTTTTGACCGGGGGCAGTGAGACTTCATTGTAGTGCAGATTTCCTTTGCAAGCTTGCTTGGTTGGCCAAAAAGGGCGTATGCGTTTTTTCCTGGGAAAAAACGCATACGCCCTTTTTGGCCAAGTGCATCATTGTGGACATTCTGCCTCTTTTCCTATGCTTTACATGCAATTCCAGTCTACCTCCTGAAATCGGTTTCCTGCAATTCTGCCCCGCTTTCAACTCCTCTTGGCAGCCTTCCTTCAATATATTTTTGGAAGATAGCTGTCATTTATAACTCTGCAGGTTTGTGAATTACAGTGCCCCTGAGCTCCTTTCTTCAACTCGCTTTCTTGTGAGCTGGCCGCAACACCGCAGGATTGCTTCTGGCCCTAGTGTGGTTCCGGCATGGCACGCTGAGCTTTTGGTTAATTCCTCTTCCTGGTGGGAAATGAGAGTTAAATTTGCCCTTCCGGACACCTCCAGCTAGTCTCTCATTGGTTCTCCCTATTCCTGTTCATTTTCTGCAGAAATTGCAAACTGGGCCAAACAGGAGGTTAAAGGCACTGACTCTCCAAGTGGGGAGAGTGTTAGTAAAGCGTCTGGAATGTTGCACCCGAGTACCAGGGGACGAAAACTGAGACACATTTGAACACGTTTCCCGATCACACGGTGGATCATACTCTGGGTTCCACATGCATGTTTTAGCTGAAGGAAGAATCCCTTAAACATGGAGAGTTGAGACCCATGGAATGGGTACCATGCAATATGACTTCAAAGAGTCTGCATTTGCTCACCGAACCTCACCAGTCCTATCACTGCTGCGTTTATGCCGCTGTACACATGCTTGATTCTCTTTCGGAGACATATAAATGCATAGATTTTATGATTCTTACTAGTCAGGTATATTCTTAGGCGTTTAATATGGGGTGTTGAGTCCACTTCGTTGAGCAAGGAGTAGCTCTTGTCTATTACATATTTGGCTTATGGAACGGTATCTGTGCTAATTTCAATCTCTGGTTTTATGCCGCACCCCAACTCACCCTTCCCCTTAAGCAAGCATAAGTTGGTTTTCTACATTTGAGACCCTGTTCTGTTTTGTAATTCAGTTCCTGTGTAGCCAAGTTTATATTCCCTGTGTTAGTGATACCTTATGATGTTTCTTTTTCTGTGTGACTTATTTCACTTACAATCATCGTACCTGAATCCACTCATTATGCTGCTACGGCCCTGATGACATAGATTTCATTGCTGTGTGATACTGCATTGTACGTAAGTACCACAACTTCTTTATCCATTTTTCGCTTTCTGTGATATTCAACTTGTACCGTAAACGAGGTTCTTGTAAACAGTGCCGGCCCAAACTTTGGGGTGGCTGTGTCTTTTTGATTTTAATTTCCCTAAGCTATAGGACCATAAGTGGAAGTGCCCTAGGCTCTGTTGCTTTGTTTTTTGGATGTTTCAGGAAACAACATACACTTCTCCAGAGTGGGTGTTGGCAATTTACATCCCGCCCATCAGCATAACAAGGCTCCCAGTTCTCCATGGCCTGTCTTGCCTTTCTGGATTTTACACTTTTTTCAGATAGCCCTTTAGACCAGGGGCAGTGAGACTTCATTGTAGTGCAGATTTCCTTTGCAAGCTTGCTTGGTTGGCCAAAAAGGGCGTATGCGTTTTTTCCTGAATATATTCCGGAAAAAACGCATACGACCTTTTTGGCCAAGTGCATCATTGTGGACGTTCTGCCTCTTTTCCTATGCTTTACATGCAATTCCAGTCTACCTCTTGGAATCGGTTTCCTGCAATTCTGCCCCGCATTCAAGTCCTCTTGGCAGCCTTCCTTCAATATATTTTTGGACGAAAACTGTCATTTATAACTCTGCAGGTTTGTGAATTACAGTGCCCCTGAGCTCCTTTCTTCAGCTCGCTTTCTTGTGAGCTGGCCGCAACACTGCAGGATTGCTTCAGGCCCTAGTTTGGTTCCGGCACGGCATGCTGAACCTTTGGTTAATTCCACTTCCTGGTGGGAAATGAGAGTTAAATTTGCCCGTCCATACACCTCCACCTAGTCTCTCATTGGTTCTCCCTATTCCTGTTCATTTTCCACAGAAATTGCAAACTGGGCCAAACAGGAGGTTAAAGACACTGACTCTCCAAGTGGGGAGAGTGTTAGTAAAGCGTCTGGAATGTTGCACCCGAGTAACAGGGGACGAAAACTGAGACACATTTGAACACGTTTCCCGATCACACCGTGAATCATACTCTGGGTTCCACATGCATGTTTTAGCTGAAGGAAGAATCCCTTAATCATGGAGAGTTGAGACCCATGGAATGGGTACCATGCAATATGACTTCAAAGGGTCTGCGTTTGCTCATCGAACCTCACCAATCCTATCACTGCTGCGCTTATGCCGCTGTACACACGCTTGATTCTCTTTTGGAGACATATAAATCCATAGGTTTTAAGATTCTTACTAGTCAGGTATATTCTTAGGCGTTTAATATGGGGTGTTGAGTCCACTTCGTTGAGCAAGGAGTAGCTCTTGTCTATTACATATTTGGCTTATGGAACGGTATCTGTGCCAATTTCAATCTCTGGTTTCATACAGCACCCCAACTCACCATTCCCCTTAAGCAAGCATAAGTTGGTTTTCTACATTTGAGACCCTGTTCTGTTTTGTAATTCAGTTCCTGTGTAGCCAAGTTTACATTCCGTGTGTTAGTGATACCTTATGATGTTTCTTTTTCTGTGTGACTTATTTCACTTAGAATCATCGTACCTGAATCCACTCATTATGCTGCTACGGCCCTGATGACATAGATTTCATTGCTGTGTGATACTGCATTGTACGTAAGTACCACAACTTCTTTATCCATTTTTCGCTTTCTGTGATATTCAACTTGTACGGTAAACGAGGTTCTTGTAAACAGAGCCGGCCCAAACTTTGGGGTGGCTGTGTCTTTTTGATTTTAATTTCCCTAAGCTATAGGACCATAAGTGGAAGTGCCCTAGGCTCTGTTGCTTTGTTTTTTGGATGTTTCAGGAAAAAACATACACTTCTCCAGAGTGGGTGTTGGCAATTTACATCCCGCCCATCAGCATAACAAGGCTCCCAGTTCTCCATGGCCTGTCCTGCCTTTCTGGATTTTACACTTTTTTCAGATAGCCCTTTTGACCAGGGGGCAGTGAGACTTCATTGTAGTGCAGATTTCCTTTGCAAGCTTGCTTGGTTGGCCAAAAAGGGCGTATGCGTTTTTTCCTGAATATATTCCGGAAAAAACGCATACGCCCTTTTTGGCCAAGTGCATCATTGTGGACGTTCTGCCTCTTTTCCTATGCTTTACATGCAATTCCAGTCTACCTCCTGAAATCGGTTTCCTGCAATTCTGTCTCGCTTTCAACTCCTCTTGGCTGCCTTACTTCAATATATTTTTGGAAGATAGCTGTCATTTATAACTCTGCAGGTTTGTGAATTACAGTGCCCCTGAGCTCCTTTCTTCAACTCGCTTTCTTGTGAGCTGGCCGCAACACCGCAGGATTGCTTCAGGCCCTAGTTTGGTTCCGGCATGGCATCTTGAGCTCTTGGTTAATTCTTCTTCCTGGTGGGAAATGAGAGTTAAATTTGCCCGTGCAGACACCTTCACCTAGTCTCTCATTGGTTCTCCCTATTCCTGTTCATTTTCCACAGAAATTGCAAACTGGTCCAAACAGGAGGTTAAAGGCACTGACTCTCCAAGTGGGGAAAGTGTTAGTAAAGCGTCTGGAATGTTGCACCCGAGTACCAGGGGACGAAAACTGAGACACATTTGAACACGTTCCCCGATCACACGGTGGATCATACTCTGGGTTCCACATGCATGTTTTAGCTGAAGGAAGAATCCCTTAAACATGGAGAGTTGAGACCCATGGAATGGGTACCATGCAATATGACTTCAAAGGGTCTGCATTTGCTCACCGAACCTCACCAGTCCTATCACTGCTGCGTTTATGCCGCTGTACACACACTTGATTCTCTTTCGGAGACATATAAATCCATAGGTTTTAAGATTCTTACTAGTCAGGTATATTCTTAGGCGTTTAATATGGGGTGTTGAGTCCACTTCGCTGAGCAAGGAGTAGCTCTAGTCTATTACATATTTGGCTTATGGAACGGTATCTGTTCTAATTTCAATCTCTTGTTTTATGCAGCACCCCAACTCAACTTTCCCCTTAAGCAAGCATAAGTTGGTTTTCTACATTTGACACCCTGTTCTGTTTTGTAATTCAGTTCCTGTGTAGCCAAGTTTACATTCCGTGTATTAGTGATATCTTATGATGTTTCTTTCTCTGTGTGACTTATTTCACTTAGAATCATCGTACCTGAATCCACTCATTATGCTGCTACGGGCCTGATGACATAGATTTCATTGCTGAGTGATATTGCATTGTACGTAAGTACCACAACTTCTTTATCCATTTTTCGCTTTCTGTGATATTGAACTTGTACCGTAAACGAGCTTCTTGTAAACAGAGCCGTCCCAAACTTTGGGGTGGCTGTGTCTTTTTGATTTTAATTTCCCTAAGCTACAGGACCATAAGTGGAAGTGCCCTAGGCTCTGTTGCTTTGTTTTTTGGATGTTTCAGGAAACACCATACACTTCTTCAGAGTGGCTGCTGGCAATTTATATCCCGCCCATCAGCATAACAAGGCTCCCATTCTCCATGGCCTGTCCTGCCTTTCTGGATTTTACACTTTTTTCAGATGTCCCTTTTGACCAGGGGGCAGTGAGACTTCATTGTAGTGCAGATTTCCTTTGCAAGCTTGCTTGGTTGGCCAAAAAGGGCGTATGCGATTTTTCCTGAATATATTCCGGAAAAAACGCATACGCCCTTTTTGGCCAAGTGCATCATTGTCGACGTTCTGTCTCTTTTCCTATGCTTTACATGCAATTCCAGTCTACCTCCTGAAATCGGTTTCTTGCAATTCTGCCCCGCTTTCAACTCCTCTTGGCTGCCTTACTTCAATATATTTTTGGAAGATAGCTGTCATTTATAACTCTGCAGGTTTGTGAATTACAGTGCCCCTGAGCTCCTTTCTTCAACTCGCTTTCTTGTGAGCTGGCCGCAACACCGCAGGATTGCTTCAGGCCCTAGTTTGTTTCAGGCATGGCACGCTGAGCCTTTGGTTAATTCCTCTTCCTGGTGGAAAATGAGAGTTAAATTTGCCCGTCCAGACACCTCCAGCTAGTCTCTCCTTGGTTCTCCCTCTTCCTGTTCATCTTCCGCAGAAATTGCAAACTGGGCCAAACAGGAGGTTAAAGGCACTGACTCTCCAAGTGGGGAGAGTGTTAGTAAAGCGTCTGGAATGTTGCACCCGAGTACCAGGGGACGAAAACTGAGACACATTTGAACACGTTTTCCGATCACACGGTGGATCATACTCTGGGTTCCACATGCATGTTTTAGCTGAAGGAAGAATCCCTTAAACATGGAGAGTTGAGACCCATGGAATGGGTACCATGAAATATGACTTCAAAGGGTCTGCATTTGCTCACCGAACCTCACCAATCCTATCACTGCTGCGTTTATGCCGCTGTACACACGTTTGATTCTCTTTCGGAGACATATAAATCCATAGGTTTTAAGATTCTTTCTAGTCAGGTATATTCTTAGGCGTTTAATATTGGTTGTTGTGTCCTCTTCGTTGAGTAAGGAGTAGCTCTTGTCTATTACATATTTGGCTTATGGAACGGTATCTGTGCCAATTTCAATCTCTGGTTTCATGCAGCACCCCAACTCACCATTCCCCTTAAGCAAGCATAAGTTGGTTTTCTACATTTGAGACCCTGTTCTGTTTTGTAATTCAGTTCCTGTGTAGCCAAGTTTACATTCCGTGTGTTAGTGATACCTTATGATGTTTCTTTTTCAGTGTGACTTAGAATCATCTTACCTGAATCCACTCATTATGCTGCTACGGCCCTGATGACATAGATTTCATTGCTGTGTGATACTGCATTGTACGTAAGTACCACAACTTCTTTATCCATTTTTCGCTTTCTGTGATATTCAACTTGTACCGTAAACGAGGTTCTTGTAAACAGAGCCGGCCCAAACTTTGGGGTGGCTGTGTCTTTTTGATTTTAATTTCCCTAAGCTATAGGACCATAAGTGGAAATGCCCTAGGCTCTGTTGCTTTGTTTTATGGATGTTTCTGGAAACACCATACACTACTCCAGAGTGGCTGCTGGCAATTTATATCCCGCCCATCAGCATAACAAGGCTCCCAGTTCTCCATGGCCTGTCCTGCCTTTCTGGATTTTACACTTTTTTCAGATAGCCCTTTTGAACAAGGGGCAGTGAGACTTCATTGTAGTGCAGATTTCCTTTGCAAGCTTGCTTGGTTGGCCAAAAAGGGCGTATGCGTTTTTTCCTGAATATATTCCGGAAAAAACGCATATGCCCTTTTTGGCCAAGTGCATCATTGTGGACGTTCTGCCTCTTTTCCTATGCTTTACATGCAATTCCAGTCTACCTCCTGAAATCGGTTTCCTGCAATTCTGCCCCGCTTTCAAGTCCTCTTGGCATCCTTCCTTCAATATATTTTTGGACGAAAGCTGTCATTTATAACTCTGCAGGTTTGTGAATTACAGTGTCCCTGAGTTCCTTCCTTCAACTCGCTTTCTTGTGAGCTGGCCGCAACACCGCAGGATTGCTTCAGGCCCTAGTGTGCTTCTGGCATGCTACGCTGAGCCTTTGGTTAATTCCTCTTCCTGGTGGGAAATGAGAGTTAAATTTGCCCGTCCAGACACCTCCACCTAGTCTCTCATTGGTTCTCCCTATTCCTGTTCATCTTACGCAGAAATTGCAAACTGGGCCAAACAGGAGGTTAAAGGCACTGACTCTCCAAGTGGGGAGAGTGTTAGTAAAGCGTATGGAATGTTGCACCCGAGTACCAGGGGACGAAAACTGAGACACATTTGAACACGTTTCCCGATCACATGGTGGATCATACTCTGTGTTCCACATGCATGTTTAGCTGAAGGAAGAATCCCTTAAACCTGGAGAGTTGAGACCCATGGAATGGGTACCATGCAATATGACTTCAAAGGGTCTGCATTTGCTCACCGAACCTCACCAATCCTATCACTGCTGCGTTTATGCCGCTGTACACACGATTGATTCTCTTTTGGAGACATATAAATCCATAGGTTTTAAGATTCTTACTAGTCAGGTATATTCTTAGGCGTTTATTATGGGGTGTTGAGTTCACTTCGTTGAGCAAGGAGTACTTCTTGTCTATTACTAATTTGGCTTACGGAACGGTATCTGTGCTAATTTCAATCTCTGGTTTTATGCAGCACCCCAGCTCACCTTTCCCCTTAAGCAAGCATAAGTTGGTTTTCTACATTTGAGACCCTGTTCTGTTTTGTAATTCAGTTTCTGTGTAGCCAAGTTTACATTCCGTGTGTTACTGATACCTTATGATGTTTCTTTTTCAGTGTGACTTAGAATCATGTTACCTGAATCCACTCATTATGCTGCTACGGCCCTGATGACATAGATTTCATTGCTGTGTGATACTGCATTGTATGTAAGTACCACAACTTCTTTATCCATTTTTCGCTTTCTGTGATATTCAACTTGTACCGTAAACGAGGTTCTTGTAAACAGAGCCGGCCCAAACTTTGGGGTGGCTGTGTCTTTTTGGTTTTAATTTCCCTAAGCTATAGGACCATATGTGGAAATGCCCTAGGCTCTGTTGCTTTGTTTTATGGATGTTTCTGGAAACACCATACACTACTCCAGAGTGGCTGCTGGCAATTTACATCCCGCCCATCAGCATAACAAGGCTCCCAGTTCTCCATGGCCTGTCCTGCCTTTCTGGATTTTACACTTTTTTCAGATAGCCCTTTTGAACAAGGGGCAGTGAGACTTCATTGTAGTGCAGATTTCCTTTGCAAGCTTGCTTGGTTGGCCAAAAAGGGCGTATGCGTTTTTTCCTGAATATATTCCGGAAAAAACGCATACGCCCTTTTTGGCCAAGTGCATCATTGTGGACGTTCTGCCTCTTTTCCTATGCTTTACATGCAATTCCAGTCTACCTCCTGAAATCTGTTTCCTGCAATTCTGCCTCGCTTTCAACTCCTCTTGGCAGCCTTCCTTCAATATATTTTTGGAAGATAGCTGTCATTTATAACTCTGCAGGTTTGTGAATTACAGTGCCCCTGAGCTCCTTTCTTCAACTCGCTTTCTTGTGAGCTGGCCGCAACACCGCAGGATTGCTTCAGACCCTAGTTTGGTTCCGGCATGGCATGCTGAGCCTTTGGTTAATTCCTCTTCCTGGTGGGAAATGAGAGTTAAATTTGCCCGTCCAGACACCTCCACCTAGTCTCTCATTGGTTCTCCCTATTCCTGTTCATTTTCCACAGAAATTGCAAACTGGGCCAAACAGGAGGTTAAAGGCACTCACTCTCCAAGTGCGGAGAGTGTTAATAAAGCGTCTGGAATGTTGCACCCGAGTACGAGGGGACGAAAACTGAGACACATTTGAACACGTTTCCTGATCACACGGTGGATCATACTCTGGGTTCCACATGCATGTTTTAGCTGAAGGAAGAATCCTTTAAACCTGGAGAGTTGAGACCCATGGAATGGGTACCATGAAATATGACTTCAAACGGTCTGCATTTGCTCACCGAACCTCACCAATCCTATCACTGCTGCGTTTATGCCGCTGTACACACGCTTGATTCTCTTTCGGAGACATATAAATCCATAGGTTTTAAGATTCTTTCTAGTCAGGTATATTCTTAGGCGTTTAATATTGGGTGTTGTGTCCTCTTCGTTGAGCAAGGAGTAGCTCTTGTCTATTACATATTTGGCTTATGGAACGGTATCTGTGCCAATTTCAATCTCTGGTTTCATGCAGCACCCCAACTCACCATTCCCCTTAAGCAAGCATAAGTTGGTTTTCTACATTTGAGACCCTGTTCTGTTTTGTAATTCAGTTCCTGTGTAGCCAAGTTTACATTCCGTGTGTTAGTGATACCTTATGATGTTTCTTTTTCAGTGTGACTTAGAATCATCTTACCTGAATCCACTCATTATGCTGCTACGGCCCTGATGACATAGATTTCATTGCTGTGTGATACTGCATTGTACGTAAGTACCACAACTTCTTTATCCATTTTTCGCTTTCTGTGATATTCAACTTGTACCGTAAACGAGGTTCTTGTAAACAGAGCCGGCCCAAACTTTGGGGTGGCTGTGTCTTTTTGATTTTAATTTCCCTAAGCTATAGGACCATATGTGGAAATGCCCTAGGCTCTGTTGCTTTGATTTATGGATGTTTCTGGAAACACCATACACTACTCCAGAGTGGCTGCTGGCAATTTACATCCCGCCCATCAGCATAACAAGGCTCCCAGTTCTCCATGGCCTGTCCTGCCTTTCTGGATTTTACACTTTTTTCAGATAGCCCTTTTGAACAAGGGGCAGTGAGACTTCATTGTAGTGCAGATTTCCTTTGCAAGCTTGCTTGGTTGGCCAAAAAGGGCGTATGCGTTTTTTCCTGAATATAATCCGGAAAAAACGCATACGCCCTTTTTGGCCAAGTGCATCATTGTGGACATTCTGCCTCTTTTCCTATGCTTTACATGCAATTCCAGTCTACCTCCTGAAATCTGTTTCCTGCAATTCTGCCCCGCTTTCAACTCCTCTTGGCAGCCATCCTTCAATATATTTTTGGAAGATAGCTGTCATTTATAACTCTGCAGGTTTATGAATTACAGTGCCCCTGAGCTCCTTTCTTCAACTCGCTTTCTTGTGAGCTGGCCGCAACACCGCAGGATTGCTTCAGACCCTAGTTTGGTTCCGGCATGGCATGCTGAGCCTTTGGTTAATTCCTCTTCCTGGTGGGAAATGAGAGTTAAATTTGCCCGTCCAGACACCTCCACCTAGTGTCTCATTGGTTCTCCCTATTCCTGTTCATTTTCCACAGAAATTGCAAACTGGGCCAAACAGGAGGTTAAAGGCACTCACTCTCCAAGTGGGGAGAGTGTTAATAAAGCGTCTGGAATGTTGCACCCGAGTACCAGGGGACGAAAACTGAGACACATTTGAACACGTTTCCTGATCACATGGTGGATCATACTCTGGGTTCCACATGCATGTTTTAGCTGAAGGAAGAATCCTTTAAACCTGGAGAGTTGAGACCCATGGAATGGGTACCATGAAATATGACTTTAAAGGGTCTGCATTTGCTCACCGAACCTCACCAATCCTATCACTGCTGCGTTTATGCCGCTGTACACACGCTTGATTCTCTTTCGGAGACATATAAATCCATAGGTTTTAAGATTCTTACTAGTCAGGTATATTCTTAGGCGTTTTATATGGGGTGTTGAGTCCACTTCATTGAGCAAAGAGTAGCTCTTGTCTATTACATATTTGGCTTATGGAACGGTATCTGTGCCAATTTCAATCTCTGGTTTCATGCAGCACCCCAACTCACCATTCCCCCTAAGCAAGCATAAGTTGGTTTTCTACATTTGAGACCCTGTTCTGTTTTGTAATTCAGTTCCTATGTAGCCAAGTTTACATTCCGTGTGTTAGTGATATCTTATGATGTTTCTTTTTCTGTGTGAATTATTTCACTTAGAATCATCTTACCTGAATCCACTCATTATGCTGCTACGGCCCTGATGACATAGATTTCATTGCTGTGTGATACTGTATTGTACGTAAGTACCACAACTTCTTTATCCATTTTTCGCTTTCTGTGATATTCAACTTGTACCGTAAACGAGGTTCTTGTAAACAGAGCCGTCCCAAACTTTGGGGTGGCTGTGTCTTTTTGATTTTAATTTCCCTAAGCTATAGGACCATAAGTGGAAGTGCCCTAGGCTCTGTTGCTTTGTTTTTTGGATGTTTCAGGAAACAACATACACTTCTCCAGAGTGGGTGTTGGCAATTTACATCCCGCCCATCAGCATAACAAGGCTCCCAGTTCTCCATGGCCTGTCCTGCCTTTCTGGATTTTACACTTTATTCAGATAGCCCTTTTGACCAGGGGGCAGTGAGACTTCATTGTAGTGCAGATTTCCTTTGCAAGCTTGCTTGGTTGGCCAAAAATGGCGTATGCGTTTTTTCCTGAATATAGTCCGGAAAAAACGCATACGACCTTTTTGGCCAAGTGCATCATTGTGGACGTTCTGCCTCTTTTCCTATGCTTTTCATGCAATTCCAGTCTACCTCATGAAATCGGTTTCCTGCAATTCTGACCCGCTTTCAAGTCCTCTTGGCAGCCTTCCTTCAATATATTTTTGGACGAAAGCTGTCATTTATAACTCTGCAGGTTTGTGAATTACAGTGCCCCTGAGTTCCTTCCTTCAACTCGCTTTCTTGTGAGCTGGCCGCAACGCCGCAGGATTGCTTCAGGCGCTAGTGTGCTTCTGGCATGCCACGCTGAGCCTTTGGTTAATTCCTCTTCCTGGTAGGAAATGAGAGTTAAATTTGCCCGTCCAGACACCTCCACCTAGTCTCTCATTGGTTCTCCCTATTCCTGTTCATCTTACGCAGAAATTGCAAACTGGGCCAAACAGGAGGTTAAAGGCACTGACTCTCCAAGTGGGGAGAGTGTTAGTAAAGCGTCTGGAATGTTGCACCCGAGTAACAGGGGACGAAAACTGAGACATATTTGAACACGTTTCCCGATCACACGGTGGATCATACTCTGGGTTCCACATGCATGTTTTAGCTGAAGGAAGAATCCCCTAAACCTGGAGAGTTGAGACCCATGGAATGGGTACCATGCAATATGACTTCAAAGGGTCTCCATTTGCTCACCGAACCTCAACAATCCTATCACTGCTGCGCTTATGCCGCTGTACACACGCTTGATTCTCTTTCGGAGACATATAAATCCATAGGTTTTAAGATTCTTACTAGTCAGGTATATTCTTAGGCGTTTAATATGGGTTGTTGTGTCCTCTTCGTTGAGCAAGGAGTAGCTCTTGTCTATTACATATTTGGCTTATGGAACGGTATCTGTGCTAATTTCAATCTCTGGTTTTATGTCGCACCCCAACTCACCTTTCCCCTTAAGCAAGAATAAGTTGGTTTTCTACATTAGAGACCCTGTTCTGTTTTGTAATTCAGTTCCTGTGTAGCCAAGTTTACATTCCGTGTAGTAGTGATATCTTATGATGTTTCTTTTTCTGTGTGACTTATTTCACATAGAATCATCGTACCTGAATCCACTCATTATGCTGCTACGGGCCTGATGACATAGAATTCATTGCTGAGTGATATTGCATTGTACGTAAGTACCACAACTTCTTTATCCATTTTTCGCTTTCTGCGATATTCAACTTGTACCATAAACGAGGTTCTTGTAAACAGAGCCGTCCCAAACTTTGGGGTGGCTGTGTCTTTTTGATTTTAATTTCCCTAAGCTATAGGACCATAAGTGGAAGTGCCCTAGGCTCTTTTGCTTTGTTTTTTGGATGTTTCAGGAAACACCATACACTTCTCCAGAGTGGCTGCTGGCAACTTACATCCCGCCCATCAGCATAACAAGGCTCCCAGTTCTCCATGGCCTGTCCTGCCTTTCTGGATTTTACACTTTTTTTAGATGGCCCTTTTGACCAGGGGGGCAGTGAGACTTCATTGTAGTGCAGATTTCCTTTGCAAGCTTGCTTGGTTGGCCAAAAAGGGCGTATGCGTTCTTTCCTGAATATATTCAGGAAAGAACGCATACGCCCTTTTTGGCCAAGTGCATCATTTTGGACGTTCAGCCTCTTTTCCTATGATTTACATGCAATTCCAGTCTACCTCCTGAAATCGGTTTCCTGCAGTTCTGCCTTGCTCTCAGTGCCTCTTCATAGCCTTACCTCAATATACGTTTGGAAAATAGTTGGCCTTTATAACTCTGCAGGTTTTTGAATTGCAGTGGCCCTTAGCTCCATTTTTCTGCTCTTATTTTTGTGATCTTGCCTCATATCCACAGGATTTCTTCAGGCCCTATTCTTCTTCTGGGACGCCTTGCTCTGCCTTTGGTTAATTCTTCTTCCTGATGTGAAATTAGAGTGACATGTGCCCATTGAAACCGCTACAGCTATTTTCTCACTGGTTCCCCCTATTCCCATTCATCCTCCGCACTAACTGCAGACTGTGCGATACCGGAACTTAAAGGCATTGACTCTCCATGTGGAGATGTTGTTAGTAAAGTGGCTGGAATGTTGATCCGGAGCCCCAGGAGAGGAAAATGAGGTGCATTTTAGAAACCTTTCCCGATCATATGGTATACCATCCGCTGGATTTCCCATGCATGGTTTAGCTGTAGGAAGATTCCCTTCAACCTGGAGTGTTGGGACCCTTGGAATGAGTAGCATGAAGTATTGCATTAAACTTTCGGCAGTTGCTCACCAAAGCTCACCAATCCTTTCAGCCCCAAGTGTCCAGCCTTATGTCTTATCCAGCTGTGGGTTTATATGTGGTCATTCCAGGTTGCATCACAGCCCCTGAGCGAATTTTGTAAGAATTTTTCTCTCTTTCATTGTTTCTGCGTTTTGGTTTTAAAATTTATTTCTATAAAGGGGTTTAGCTCATTTTCACTGCTGTGTTTGTGCCGCTCTGCGCACACTTGATTCCCTTATGGAGATATATCAATACATGGGTTTTAAGATTCTTATTACTCAGATATATTTCTCTGCGGTGTATAGGGTGTGTTGAGGCCAGTTCATTGAGCAAGGTGTAGATCTTTTCTGATACCTATTTTGGTTTATTGAACGGTATCTGTGCTAATTTCAAACTCTGGTTTTATGCATCACCCCACCTCTCCTTTCCCCTTAAGCTGACATAAGTGTGTTTTCTAAATGTGAGACACTGTTCTGTTTTGTAATTCATTTTTTGTGCAGCCATATTTATCCTCCCTCTATAAGTGATATCTGATGATATGTTTCTTTTTCTGTTTGACTTATTTCAAGTAGTATTATCGGACCTCAATCCACTCTTTATCCTTCTACTAGCCTTATTACATTGATTTCATGGTGAAGAGATATTCCATTGTACATAAGTACCACATTTTCTTTATCCATTGTTCTCTTTCCTGGGATATTTAAGGTGTACTGAAGTTGAGGTTCTTGTAAACAGAGTAGCCCTAAACTGTGGTGTGCTTGTGTCTTGTTGATTTTTAGACTTCCCTAGATATACTCCCGTGATTGGAAGTGCCCTATGCTCTGTCGCTCTGTTTTTTAGATGATTTAGGAACCACCATACACTTCTCCAGAGTGGCTCTCGGCAGTTCACACACTGTCCATCAGCGTATAAAGGCTTCCTGTTCTCCATGGCCTGTCCTGCATTTCTGGTTTTTACAATTTTTTCGGATGGCCCTTTTGACCAGTGGGAAATGAGACTTCTTTATTGTGCACATTTGCATTGCTTGCTTGCTTGGTTGCCCATAAAGTGCGTATGCGTTTTTTCCTGGATATATTCAGGAAAAAACGCATACTCCCTTTTGGGCCAACCGCATCATTATCAAAATTCTGTCGCTTTTCATGTGCTTTAAAGGCGAGTCCAATCTATCTCTTGAAATCTGTTTCTTGCAATTCTGTCTTGCATTCAGATCCTCTTCTTTGCCTTACCTCAACATATTTTTGGACGTTAGTTTTCATTTATAACTCTGCAGGTTTGTGAATTGCAGTGACCCTGAGCTCCATTTTTTAAGTTGCTCTTTTGTGAGCTGGCCTCAAAACCGCAGGATTGCTTCAGGCCCTATTTTGGCTCTGGTGAGGCGGGCTGAGCCTTTTTTTAATTCTTATTCTTAATGGGAAATTAGAGTGACATGTACCCGTCCAAACCCCTACAACTATTCTCTCATTGGTTCCCCCTGTTCCTGTTCATCCTCCTCACAATTTGCAAAATGTGTGAAACAGAAGTTTAAATGTGCTGATTCTCTAAGTGGGGAGATTCTAAGTAACGTGGCTGGAATGATGAACAGGAGCACCAGGAGAGGATAAATGAGGTGCATTTTAGACACATCTCCCGATCACATGGTGTACAGTCCTCTGGGTTTTCCATGCATGTTTTAGCTGTAGGAAGATTCCTTGAACCTGCAGATTTGGGACCCATTGAATGGGTACCAGGTAGTATTACTTTAAAGGGTGTGCATTTCCTCACCCAACCTCACATTTCTCTTAGCGCGAACAGTTTCCAGCCTTATGTCTCATCCTGCTGTGGGTCTAGATGTGTTCAATCCATGTTGCATCACCGTCCCTGAGGAAAAGTTGTAAGAGGTTTTCTCTGTCTCTCTGTCGTTTATTTTTTTCAATTTATTACTATATTGGTTACAGCTGATTTTCAAAGCTCTGTTTCTTGCTGCTGTACATCCACTTGATTCACGTACAGAGAGACATCAATAAATTCTTTTTCAGATTCTTACCAGTCATAGATATTCTTTTCCGGTGACTTGAGTGTGCTGAGTGCAGTTCTTTTAGCTACCGTGTAGGCCTTGTTGATTATCAGTT